>NC_052619.1:73816051-74489068 GCF_016545825.1 Eucalyptus grandis
TGACACCTAAATTTTAACGGCCCGTTTAGTCATTTATCGCATTAAAAATTAAGGTTTAATTTTATAGCATATAGATTTAGGTGCATTTTATTTTAATTTGCATTTTATTTATTGGACCGGTGCGGATGGGGTCAAATTAGTTGGATTAAGCCCACGAAGCGAGTAAGTTGGCCCAAGCCCATGTTTTTTTATTAAATCAATTATCTCGTGGGAAATTGAGATTTTATGCGATATTACGGTAATTTTTGGAATTGGGTTGCAATCTTATCTTTGGTCTTTAGATGATAAGATCGGGGGAGAATATTTTTGAGATAAGGATTTGGGTGATCGGGAGGTTATAGATTATCTTCGTGCATATTGAAAAAACGAGATAAAATATTCTACGAAGATTACCTATTTTTACCTATAAAAGTAATCGTGTACGGAGAGAGAAAGGGGGGCTTCTCTTCGCGAAAAAAAAAAAAGAAAACAAAGAAAGGTTTAGCTTCTGCGAAAGGGAAAAGAGCAGAAAAAAAGGAAAAACTGCAGAAAAAAGAAAAAAAGCCAAAAGAGAGAAAACAGAGAATAGGGTTTCGGTTTGTGGGAGAGGAAAAGAGAAAAAATAAGCAGAAAGTAGAGGGGAAAGCTGCAGCAAGTGACGTGAGAAGACGGGAGAAGAGGGGAAAAAGAAAAAAAAAGCAATTGACAAGACCCCTACTGTTCATCTTCTCCAAGGGTTCTTTTGCTGCGTATCCGCCTCAGCCAGCCACGATGCCGCGTCTCCGCACCCTTGCCCCTGTCGTTGTTGCCGGCCACCGCCGATCCATCGCGTCTTCGCAGCCTCTCGGAGCTTCCGCTACGCCGGCCGCCGTGCGGCGTCTTCGTCCGTGAGTCATCAGCTACCGTCACCCGACGCCTGAGCGACCACCAGTCAAACCGCTCGTCGCCACGCCCGCTGAAAACCCGCGACCTGCAGCTGAGCCTCCGTCGCCCCCGCAGCAGCCGCCGCAACAACCGCCGCTCCCGTCTCTGCCGTTGCCGACGACCCACCGTCTCCGCCCGTTGTCCGAGCACCAGCCCCGCGCCCTGCGACGCCTGATCCGCGACGGACGACCTGCCTGCTCTCGCAGTTCCGCGACACCATCGTTGTCCCAATCTCGCCGATCTGCAGCACCAGAAGTCCCAGCGCCCTTGCTCGCCTCTTCCCCGACGCTCGGCCGCCGCCGTGCCGCTGTTCCTGCCGTGACCCGACGCCGCCCGAGCCCACATCGCTGTTGCTCGCGCCTCCTCGGTGCTCGACGGCAAGCCCTGTGCCAGACGCCCACTTGCTTTGCCTCGCCGGAACCTTCCCTTTGCCGGAGCTGCCCTGCCGGACCGACGCCAGTGGCCGTAGGTGACCTCCCACGAGCAATCCGTGCTTGGGAAGGAAAAAAGAAAACAGAAAAACAAAAGAAAAAAGAAAGGAAAATCAATTAGGTAGTTTTTCTTTTTATTTACTTTTTATTTTTTTGTTAGTTTCATTTATTTACTTTGTTTTTTTTTTTAGTAGGATTATTCCTGAATGAATGGTTGAATTCCAACATGAAATAGTCTCGAGCTAGGGATTGACATCAGATTTTCGCGCCCGAAATTCGACTCGCAATTCCTTACAAAAATCAACAATCCAATCTCAAGCCCGAGATTCGATTTGCGATTTAATTTAAAATTGGCCAACCCGATCTCATGCGCGAGATATGGTTCGCTAATTTTTAGATATCAATCTTATCTTGTTTGATTTGCCATCGTCAAGTTAGTTAAGTCGAATCTTATTTTCGTAAAATAAAAAATAAAAAAAAATCTTAATTAGATTAGGTTTGCATATTTAGGATTGCAATCTTATTATGAATTTTTAAATAAAAAATCCGAAAAAAGTGCATCCATTTAGGTTGTTAGTTTTTATTTGAATTGCATGTTTAATTATGTCTTAGTTTTAATTTCGAATTTTTTAAAGAAAAACACAAAAAAAAAAAAAAAAAAAATCATTGTGCATATTAGATTAGAATTGCATGTTTCATTTTAAATTTAGATCATCTTTTTCAGATAAATTGCATTTTAGATTTAGATAATGTCTTAGTTTAAATTAGGATTTAATATGACTTAATCCCTAATTTAAATTAGATAGAATCTTAATCTAGCTAGATCATTTCAAATTTCATAAAATTTGGCTTAGGATAAATTAGTTGCAATTTCTAGGATAGATTGCATTTTTAAAATAAAAAAATGTCATTTGCATGCCATATAGAATTAGGCCCATGAAATGCATGTCATTTTAGTGATCATTGTTAGAAATTGTCCGTCATTAGATTATGTCATTTAATAAATGTCGTGTGACATATAGCTCGCGTATTAAATTATATGCTGCATGTCATCTTAGTTTAAATAATTTTGTATGTCATCGCATCGCATTGCATGTCATTAGAATTAAGTCATTTAGATTGCATCTAATTATTGCATTTCTTCATGTCATATAGTTTAGGTCATGCTGCCATGTCATATTAGATTATTAGAATGCATTGCATGATTTTCATTAATTAAGTGAAAACAAAACAAAAATTGCGTGTTAATTAGAAATCATATTTATGACCGCCGATGTGAATTCTAAACTAACAACGCAGATGCTTTCGTTGCTACGAGGTAAGTCCTGCAATTTATTCATTGTTTTCTTGGATGTTAAATTGGTGGTTTGCACCCGCATGATCACCTCACATGTTAGAATTTAAAATCAATTCAAGCTGCCTGCAAAAACATTTTGAAATTAAAAGAATGGTACCGAAAGGGCATTAGAGAAATCTAGTGTAACCAAGTCCCCGTACCCATAATCTCTGGTTCGTAGAAGTAAAGTAAATCTCCCATTACTTTACTTGGGTTTCTAATCGACCCACCAAAAATAGATTAGTGGCGACTCCTAATTAAAAATCAATTGCATGTTAACAATTCAAGCCTAAGTCGTAATTGGTATGGGCTTGGGAGAGCCCGAGTTAAGTCTAGGCTTAACAATCCATTAGCTAAACCCTAGGTGGTTCATAACCCCAAAAAATTGGTCGCGACAGCTTGGCGACTCCGGGGACTTGAGTTGAAATTCTTAGTGGACTTAGGCCAATTTTCTTTTTGAAAAATGCTTTTGTTTGGCAACGAGGATTCCAGGTACGTCCCTAACATTTAGGTGTTAAATGTTCTTGCAGATTGGGAGGTATAAGGAGAAGTGTTTGCTAACCTTTGTTATGCAGGGAGGTGTAGGAATGTATGGTTTACTTTCATATATGAAGTACTGCTTGATATAAATTGTCATGTATGCCTTGCATTTATCACTACACTTTGCACACACAACCTGCCGCCGGACCTGGGCCGCATAGGATCATTTAGGATGGTGTTGAGATGGATACCACTCCGACCGCATGCTCGCGGATACGAGTCGCCCATCTCAATCCCGAAGTTTCTTTCATGGTGTCAAGAGTACCCACCTCGGTCCGCAAGCTCGCGACCCGGGTCGGCTCTTCGACCAAGCCGAAGTCATGAGGACCCGACATAGTCCACAAGCCGTGGCTAGTCTGATTATCCTTGTGGCTTCACCTTGATAAGCCTTATAGATTAGAAATCGAGCCACTTACCATGCGCATGTCTATGTGATTGCCGTCAAATTTTCTTGGTAAAGTAAGTTTTCTATCCCTATACCATGCAATTTTTTTGTTTGGTCATGCTTTTGTCTGTCCATGACAATCTAAGATAGTCATTTGATCTAATTCCTTTCAAGAATGAAATGAGGAAATTGCCATGCAATAAATCATTTGGAAAATAAAATTTTTTGGAGAATTTGTTTTCAATTCATGTCTAGGAAATTTGATCTTGCTAGGATGTCTACTTTTCTAGCTCTCTTTAGGAAATTCCCTTTTTGTAAGAGCTTTTCATTAAAAAAAAAATGAAAAAAGTTAATAGATCATTGTCATGGATTGATTCTTTATTTGCACCTCGTACTTATATATTTTCATTCATTTGAATTAGGTGATAACGAATCTGCCACGTATTACGCGATCAAGAGCTAAAATGGCTGACCAAATTGAAATGCATGATCGTATCTCCGCTATGGAATACCAACTCCAACAGTTGCTCACCTCTATGCAACTCATGACAGCCCAAATCCAATCCCTCCAAGCGGATTTGACTCCTGCACCTGCTTTCCCTGAGGTAGTAGTTCCGAAACAGGAATACAAGACCCAAATGAGCAATAATGACATCCCTGAATTGGACGATAACCCACTAGTCATTGCCAAACTTGACAATGTCCCTAAGACAAAGCAAGATGAATTGGAAGTGATGGACACTCTAGGGCAGCCTAGTGGCAAGTTTGATTACCTGGTGAAGTATTCAGCTCCTCCCAGCTTTTACTTTGACTCCCGCAACATAGTTCCAAGTGGATGGGATGACATGGACGATATGACGCCTCCAAAGACAGAGAACTCTGATGACGTCCTGGAAGGAATCACAAGTCTGTTCGATGACCTCCTCATAGGAGCCAATGACGAAGAACCTTCGGAAGACATGGACGTTAGCCTGCAAGAGTAACTTGTTACTGTTGCACATCCCCTGCGCGGGAATTTTTATCTCTTTCTAGGAATTTTTATCACTTTTTAGGATTGGTTTCCGTTTTTAGAAATCGTTTTCGATTTTTTTCTCTTTGGGGATTAGGAATCACAATTTCCATTCTAATAATGTAATTCAGTTGATTCTATTCAATGAAATTACAAATTTTATTTACAATTTTAAGGACATGATGGAGTATACCAAACCAGTCCAATGACGATATCCAACCATGAAAAATATCATCCACATAGAAATCCCGAGGCTGGACTCTTTCATGCTTCCTCCCAAAAAATTTTGAAAACAAAAGCGTTTCTTGCTAAAAGAAATATATATATATATATATATATATATATATATATACATATATATATATTTTCCCAAAGCTTGTAGCAGATTAAATCTATTTGTTTGTCGACTCATTTGCTTCTTGTCTCGAGCATGATTCTATAACTTGTTATGACAAGGGACATCCGAGAATGGCGTATCAAGTTTCAATGATCACAAACTTGACTTGTGATCAACAGGTTTAGAGCGCATTTGTAATGAAAAGATTTGGGGCAAGTAAAAGAGGACCATCATACCCTGGTGGAAGAGTTGACAAATTGAGGGCATGATAGGTTTTGGTAGTGACCAAACTAGGATAAAGTCTCAACCTGAGCCAAAATGGACGTGCAATTTGAATTTACTTTGATGTTGCATAATATCATACTGATGCACTTCTCTTGTGCAGGGGCAAAAGCAAGGACGGAGTATTCATCAAATCAAAAAGCGGATTTTCACTTTTGATTGATAGAGACAATCCAAGGACATCTATTGCTGAGACAATCTCTTCATGGGACAATTCCTTGAATGAATGCTTGAAATCATGTTTAAGTGTAGTAAATTGTTTGTTTTGAGGTCACAAACGCTTTTTATGCTTAAAGTTGCTGAAGTCCTTTGAAAAAAATTCATATTGATTTAGCTCATCAATTTCATGTGGAGATTTGTCAAGATAGACAACTCAATGAGGTGACATCAATGTTTAAGAATGCTGAATGAGACGTATCAGGATGATGAAAGGCAATCCTTATCCTATACACAGTCCCTTACTTATACACTTGTGAGATGAGTGTAGAAAGTTCCATATCTACAAGGTAAAGAGTTCTCTCGCAAAAGGTACGATAATCGAAATGATGAGGGGCAATTCATTTCTCTATCCCAAACACAACAGGTGATCCATTGCTTAACCATTTTGAGCTTCATACACTTATGAAAAATCATTTCAAATTACCCCTGTCAAGAACAACCCCACATCGGGGCAACTAAGAGATCAAATGGCATCATGAGGTGAGGAAAATGAATTGAAATCTTCTTGCTCTCACTTGCATCAATCTTCAAGTCATGCTATTACATTGAATTCATGTGTTAATTTAAGTGCCTTAGGATGATGAAGAGCATTTCTTTCTCTATCCCATACACTTATATCCTTTGCATAGCCCATTTGAGCTTGCAATTTTATTTCTTTAAACCCAATTGGTGATCATCCCCCACACTGGGGCAAGACAAGAGACATATGAAGACCTTTGAAAGTTTGAATGTCATTCAAAGTGTAATTGCTTGACACATGCATAAAAATCAAAATAGAATTAAGGGGCATGAAAAAGCAGTGTGCCTGGTAAAAGCAAGGCCAATGCCCATAAATGAAAAAAAAAGAGTCAAGATAGATGACTGTCAATTGCTAGAATTAAATCCCAATGGAGTAATACTCAAAGAGCTCAAATGTTGAGTTTTTACAATCAATGGGGCATTTCATGAAGACAATCTCGATGGTGAGAAGGAAAACGGTGGCAATGCCAAGATGATCACCAACTCTCACCCTTAACACATATTTTGAGCCTAATGATCGTTTCATTTCTCAACCCATGAACCAGCCTATGTTACGTCCCTTGTAAAGTCTCTTCAGATTATGGCACTTGAATTAACATAGGGGTTCACATGTTTTAAGCATCGCTCGAAGGAGTGCTAGCAAGACTATTTCTTGCTCATTTTGCAAGGTTCTTGACTTGCAAACCCGGAGATGATTGCGAAGCTGTTCTTTCAATTGCCTTGACTCAAAGAGTCCCTTTGTTAAGCCATTGACCAAACCTACATTACGGTCCTTATTAAAGACCTCTCGGATTGGTAAGGTCGTACCGCTTGCCATGGTAGAATACTTGGACCCTTGTTGGTATGATGATAGTAAGATTGAGTAATTCTCATAAAATAGACATTCTGAATGAGAGGGAGTGAAAGTCCTTTCTAACTGAAAGTCTCTCATTTAGCATTTTTAAGAAATCTATGTCATTATCTTGAACGACAATTATCTCGTGTTGAAATTTGGGTGATGCAAATATGGTAAAGTCATTATGCATGAACCCTTGAATTTTGAAATGTCCATTCTAGAGTAGCTCAGATTGTCTATCTCTTTGATGAATGCATATAAGTTTTTGCTTTAAATCATGTCCGATGTGTAATTCAAGTTCCTTTCAAGAATGTTTCATGATATTAGGAGATGAGAAATCTCCACCAAGAGTGAAAGACCTTCACGGGATATCTAAATTCCAAAAGACGTTTTTCTCCAAGAAACAGAGATATCACTAGGTAAGTATATCTCTACCATACTCTAAAATACTTGTCATTGTGCATGTATTCTCTCTCAAGTGCATCGACACTTGACTTGGTCAAGCTGTCCAATTATATCAACCTGGCGTGCTTTCGTAGCCCAGAGTCTTTTACATCGACACTCAATGGAGTTGTCCCCCAAAGATTTTTCCTCCAGATTCAATCTGATTAAGGCGACCGAAGAATGGTTCGGGTCCTGGTCGGATGATTTCTGCCGCAAGGTTGGGCGACCGAAGAATGGTTCCGGTCCTAGCCAAGCAAAACCTTAGTCTAGGTGACCGTAGAATGGTACGAGTCCTTGACAACACCTATTCCTTATTCAGGCGACCGTAGAATGGTACGGGTCCTGGAATGTAAACCCCCGTTTAGGTGACCGTAGAATAGAACGGGTCCTAAACAACATCTATTTCCCTATTCAGGCGACCGTAGAATGGTACGGGTCCTGGAAGGTAAACCCCCGTTTAGGTGACCGTAGAATAGAATGGGTCCTAGACAAAACCTATTTCCATATTCAGGCGACCGTAGAATGGTACGGGTCTTAAAAGGTAAATCCCGTTTAGGCAACCGTAGAATGGTACGGGTCCTAGACACAATCAAACATTTGTCATACTAGGTGACCGTAGAATGGTATGGGTCCTAGGAAAGCAGTGTCTTTGCAAAGTCATGTTACTATTCAGGCGACCGTAGAATGGTACGAGTCCTGGACATGTAACACCAACTATCTTGAATTACTCTATCCTCCTTGAAGGTAAGATATTCCAGGTAAGTTTCTTTATCATTTTCCAAAAATTAGACATCTCGGTTTGGATCCGGATGTCTCCATTCTTTTCATTGAACATTTCACTGGATGTGAATGTTCTTCTATCTTTCTCGTTATATCTTAGTTTGGATCTAGGTATTTCGAGTTTTAAAAATCATGACATCTCTGTCTGGACCCGGATGTCTTGATTCTTTTCATTGAACATTTCACTGATGTGAATGTTCTTCGATCTTTCTCGTTATACCTTAGTCCTGGATCTAGGTATTTTGAGCTTCCAAAATTTTGACATCTCAGTCTGGATCTTGATGTCTTAATTCTCTTTGTTGAACATTTCACTCTGGATGTGAATGTTCTTTGATCTTCCTCGTTATACCTTAGTCTGGATCTAGGTGTTTCGAGCTTCCAAAATCATGACATCTCTGTCCTGGGACCCGGATGTCTTGATTATTTTCGTTAGAGCATTTCACTGATGTGAATGTTCTTCGATCTTTCTTGTTATACCTTAGTCTCGGATCTAGGTATTTCAAGTCCCAAACTCTTGACATCTCGCCCAGGCCCGGATGTCTTGATTATTTTCATTCAAACATTTCACTGATGTGAATGTTTTCAATTATTCTCGTATACCTAGTCGGATCTAGGCATTTCGATTTCAAAATTTCGACATCTCGTCTTGGATCTCGGATGTCCTAATTATTTTTGTCTAAACATTTCACTTTGGATGTGAATGTTTTTTTTTTCAACATTTCTCGTTATACCTTAGTCTCTGGATCTAGGTATTTCGAATTCAGAACTCTTGACATCTCAGTCTGGATCTGGATGTCTTAATTCTTTTCGTTGGACATTTCACTCTGGATGTGAATGTTTGTCAATCCTTCTCATTATACCTTAATTTGGATCTAGGTATTTTGAGTTTTTAAAAAAATCTTGACATCTCGATCACGGATCTGGATGTCTCAATTTATTCTGTTGAATATTTCACTTTGGATGTGAATGTTTTTACCGTTACGCTTTTCAAGGAACCTAAGTGAGAGTTGGGTACTTGTAGACTAAACGGGGACTTATCATGTACCTCAAGATGCTCTACCGCACCGACCGGTAAGTAATTGTAGGTACGCTCTTTCCTTTTACATCATGCATTTGCATTAGCATTTACATGCATCATATGAGTTGCATTTTTTTTTTTTTTTTAAAATGGGATACATTTCCGACAAAAAATCAAGTCATTCAATGCATGTGCATGGTCAAAATTTAGGTTTCAATTTATCTTTGAATGCAACCTCTTCGAGCTCACCTTCAAAGAGGGGCAACCGTTGACACCTAAATTTTAACGGCCCGTTTAGTCATTTATCGCATTAAAAATTAAGGTTTAATTTTATAGCATATAGATTTAGGTGCATTTTATTTTAATTTGCATTTTATTTATTGGACCGGTGCGGATGGGGTCAAATTAGTTGGATTAAGCCCACGAAGCGAGTAAGTTGGCCCAAGCCCATGTTTTTTATTAAATCAATTATCTCGTGGGAAATTGAGATTTTATGCGATATTACGGTAATTTTTGGAATTGGGTTGCAATCTTATCTTTGGTCTTTAGATGATAAGATCGGGGGAGAATATTTTTGAGATAAGGATTTGGGTGATCGGAAGGTTATCTTCGTGCATATTGAAAAAAAATGACGAGATAAAATATTCTACAAAGATTACCTATTTTTACCTATAAAAGTAATCGTGCACGGAGAGAGAAAGGGGGGCTTCTCTTCGCGAAAAAAAAAAGAAAACAAAGAAAGGTTTAGCTTCTGCGAAAGGGAAAAGAGCAGAAAAAAAGGAAAAACTGCAGAAAAAAGAAAAAAAGCCAAAAGAGAGAAAACAGAGAATAGGGTTTCGGTTTGTGGGAGAGGAAAAGAGAAAAAATAAGCATAAAGTAGAGGGGAAAGCTGCAGCAAGTGACGTGAGAAGACGGGAGAAGAGGGAAAAAGAAAAAAAGCAATTGACAAGACCCCTACTGTTCATCTTCTCCAAGGGTTCTTTTGCTGCGTATCCGCCTCGGCCCAGCCACGATGCCGCGTCTCCGCACCCTTGCCCCTGTCGTTGTTGCCGGCCACCGCCGATCCATCGCGTCTTCGCAGCCTCTCGGAGCTTCCGCTACGCCGGCCGCCGTGCGGCGTCTTCGTCCGTGAGTCATCGGCTACCGTCACCCGACGCCCGAGCGACCACCAGTCAAACCGCTCGTCGCCACGCCCGCTAAAAACCCGCGACCTGCAGTGAGCCTCCGTCGCCCCCGCAGCAGCCGCCGCAACAACCGCCGCTCCCGTCTCGCCGTTGCCGACGACCCACCGTCTCCGCCCGTTGTCCGAGCAGCCCCGCGCCTGCGACGCCCGATCCGCGACGGACGACCTGCCCGCTCTCGCAGTTCCGCGACACCATCGTTGTCCCAATCTCGCCGATCTGCGGCAGCACTGAAGTCCCAGCGCCCTTGCTCGCCTCTTCCCCGACGCTCGGCCGCCGCCGCCGCTGTTCTCGCCGTGACCCGACGCCGCCCGAGCCCACATCGCTGTTGCTCGCGCCTCCTCGGTGCTCGACGGCAAGCCCGTGCCGACGCCCACTTGCTTTGCCTCGCCGGAACCTTCCCTTTGCCGGAGCTGCCCGCCGGACCGACGCCGGTGGCCGTAGGTGACCTCCCACGAGCAATCCGTGCTTGGGAAGGAAAAAGAAAACAGAAAAACAAAAGAAAAAAGAAAGGAAAATCAATTAGGTAGTTTTTCTTTTTTTATTTATTTTTTTTTTTTTTTGTTAGTTTCATTTATTTACTTTTTTTTTTAGTAGGATTATTCCTGAATGAATGGTTGAATTCCAACATGAAATAGTCTCTCGAGCTAGGGATTGACAGTCCGATTTTCGCGCCCGAAATTCGACTCGCAATTCCTTACAAAAATCAACAATCCAATCTCAAGCCCGAGATTCGATTCGCGATTTAATTTAAAATTGGCCAACCCGATCTCATGCGCGAGATATGGTTCGCTAATTTTTAGATATCAATCTTATCTTGTTTGATTTGCCATCGTCAAGTTAGTTAAGTCGAATCTTATTTTCGTAAAATAAAAAATCAAAAAAAAAATCTTAATTAGGATTAGGTTTGCATATTTAGGATTGCAATCTTATTATGAATTTTTAAATAAAAAATCCGAAAAAAGTGCATCCATTTAGGTTGTTAGTTTTTATTTGAATTGCATGTTTAATTATGTCTTAGTTTTAATTTCGAATTTTTTAAAAAAAAACAAAAAAAAAAAAAAAAAATCATTGTGCATATTAGATTAGAATTGCATGTTTCATTTTAAATTTAGATCATCTTTTTCAGATAAATTGCATTTTAGATTTAGATAATGTCTTAGTTTAAATTAGGATTTAATATGACTTAATCCTAATTTAAATTAGATAGAATCTTAATCTAGCTAGATCATTTCAAATTTCATAAAATTTGGCTTAGGATAAATTAGTTGCAATTTCTAGGATAGATTGCATTTTTAAATAAAAAAATGTCATTTGCATGCCATATAGAATTAGGCCCATGAAATGCATGTCATTTTAGTGATCATTGTTAGAAATTGTCCGTCATTAGATTATGTCATTTAATAAATGTCGTGTGACATATAGCTCGCGTATTAAATTATATGCTGCATGTCATCTTAGTTTAAATAATTTTGTATGTCATCGCATCGCATTGCATGTCATTAGAATTAAGTCATTTAGATTGCATCTAATTATTGCATTTCTTCATGTCATATAGTTTAGGTCATGCTGCCATGTCATATTAGATTATTAGAATGCATTGCATGATTTTCATTAATTAAGTGAAAACAAAACAAAAATTGCGTGTTAATTAGAAATCATATTTATGACCGTTGATGTGAATTCTAAACTAACAACGCAGATGCTTTCGTTGCTACGAGGTAAGTCCTGCAATTTATTCATTGTTTTCTTGGATGTTAAATTGGTGGTTTGCGCACCCGCATGATCACCTCACATGTTAGAATTTAAAATCAATTCAAGCTGCCTGCAAAAAACATTTTTGAAATTAAAAGAATGGTACCGAAAGGGCATTAGAGAAATCTAGTGTAACCAAGTCCCCGTACCCATAATCTGCAGTTCGTAGAAGTAAAGTAAATCTCCCATTACTTTACTTGGGTTTCTAATCGACCCACCAAAAATAGATTAGTGGCGACTCCTAATTAAAAATCAATTGCATGTTAACAATTCAAGCCTAAGTCGCGAATTGGTATGGGCTTGGGAGAGCCCGAGTTAAGTCTAGGCTTAACAATCCATTAGCTAAACCCTAGGTGGTTCATAACCCCAAAAAATTGGTCGCGACAGCTTGGCGACTCGCTGGGGACTTGAGTTGAAATTCTTAGTGGACTTAGGCCAATTTTCTTTTTGAAAAAATGCTTTTGTTTGGCAACGAGGATTCAGTACGTCCCTAACATTTAGGTGTTAAATGTTCTTGCAGATTGGGAGGTATAAGGAGAAGTGTTTGCTAACCTTTGTTATGCAGGGAGGTGTAGGAATGTATGGTTTACTTTCATATATGAAGTACTGCTTGATATAAATTGTCATGTATGCCTTGCATTTATCACTACACTTTGCACACACAACCTGCCGCCGGACCTGGGCCGCATAGGATCATTTAGGATGGTGTTGAGATGGATACCACTCCGACCGCATGCTCGCGGTACGAGTCGCCCATCTCAATCCCGAAGTTTCTTTCATGGTGTCAAGAGTACCCACCTCGGTCCGCAAGCTCGCGACCCGAGTCGGCTCTTCGACCAAGCCGAAGTCATGAGGACCCGACATAGTCCACAAGCCGTGGCTAGTCTGATTATCCTTGTGGCTTCACCTTGATAAGCCTTATAGATTAGAAATCGAGCCACTTACCATGCGCATGTCTATGTGATTGCCGTCAAATTTTCTTGGTAAAGTAAGTTTTCTATCCCTATACCATGCAATTTTTTTGTTTGGTCATGCTTTTGGTCTGTCCATGACAATCTAAGATAGTCATTTGATCTAATTCCTTTCAAGAATGAAATGAGGAAATTGCCATGCAATAAATCATTTGGAAAATAAAATTTTTTGGAGAATTTGTTTTCAATTCATGTCTAGGAAATTTGATCTTGCTAGGATGTCTACTTTTCTAGCTCTCTTTAGGAAATTCCTTTTTGTAAGAGCTTTTCATTAAAAAAAAATGAAAAAAGTTAATAGATCATTGTCATGGATTGATTCTTTATTTGCACCTCGTACTTATATATTTTCATTCATTTGAATTAGGTGATAACGAATCTGCCACGTATTACGCGATCAAGAGCTAAAATGGCTGACCAAATTGAAATGCATGATCGTATCTCCGCTATGGAATACCAACTCCAACAGTTGCTCACCTCTATGCAACTCATGACAGCCCAAATCCAATCCCTCCAAGCGGATTTGACTCCCGCACTGCTTTCCCGAGGTAGTAGTTCCAAACAGGAATACAAGACCCAAATGAGCAATAATGACATCCCTGAATTGGACGATAACCCACTAGTCATTGCCAAACTTGACAATGTCCCTAAGACAAAGCAAGATGAATTGGAAGTGATGGACACTCTAGGGCAGCCTAGTGGCAAGTTTGATTACCTGGTGAAGTATTCAGCTCCTCCCAGCTTTTACTTTGACTCCCGCAACATAGTTCCAAGTGGATGGGATGACATGGACGATATGACGCCTCCAAAGACAGAGAACTCGATGACGTCCCCGGAAGGAATCACAAGTCTGTTCGATGACCTCCTCATAGGAGCCAATGACGAAGAACCTTCGGAAGACATGGACGTTAGCCTGCAAGAGTAACTTGTTACTGTTGCACATCCCCTGCGCGGGAATTTTTATCTCTTTCTAGGAATTTTTATCACTTTTTAGGATTGGTTTCCGTTTTTTAGAAATCGTTTTCGATTTTTTTTCTCTTTTTAGGGGATTAGGAATCACAATTTCCATTCTAATAATGTAATTCAGTTGATTCTATTCAATGAAATTACAAATTTTATTTACAATTTTAAGGACATGATGGAGTATACCAAACCAGTCCAATGACGATATCCAACCATGAAAAAATATCATCCACATAGAAATCCTGAGGGCTGGACTCTTTCATGCTTCCTCCCAAAAAAATTTTGAAAACAAAAGCGTTTCACTGCTAAAAGAATAATATATATATATATATATATATATATATACATATATATATATTTTCCCAAAGCTTGTAGCAGATTAAATCTGTTTGTTTGTCGACTCATTTGCTTCTTGTCTCGAGCATGATTCTATAACTTGTTATGACAAGGGACATCTGAGAATGGCGTATCAAGTTTCAATGATCACAAACTTGACTTGTGATCAACAGGTTTAGAGCGCATTTGTAATGAAAAGATTTGGGGCAAGTAAAAGAGGACCATCATACCCTGGTGGAAGAGTTGACAAATTGAGGGCATGATAGGTTTTGGTAGTGACAAACTAGGATAAAGTCTCAACCCGAGCCAAAATGGACGTGCAATTTGAATTTACTTTGATGTTGCATAATATCATACTGATGCACTTCTCTTGTGCGGGGGCAAAAGCAAGGACGGAGTATTCATCAAATCAAAAGCGGATTTTCACTTTTGATTGATAGAGACAATCCAAGGACATCTATTGCTGAGACAATCTCTTCATGGGACAATTCCTTGAATGAATGCTTGAAATCATGTTTAAGTGTAGTAAATTGTTTGTTTTGAGGTCACAAACGCTTTTTATGCTTAAAGTTGCTGAAGTCCTTTGAAAAAAAATTCATATTGATTTAGCTCACCAATTTCATGTGGAGATTTGTCAAGATAGACAACTCAATGAGGTGACATCAATGTTTAAGAATGCTGAATGAGACGTATCAGGATGATGAAAGGCAATCCTTATCCTATACACAGTCCCTTACTTATACACTTGTGAGATGAGTGTAGAAAGTTCCATATCTACAAGGTAAAGAGTTCTCTCGCAAAAGGTACGATAATCGAAATGATGAGGGGCAATTCATTTCTCTATCCCAAACACAACAGGTGATCCATTGCTTAACCATTTTGAGCTTCATACACTTATGAAAAATCATTTCAAATTACCCCTGTCAAGAACAACCCCACATCGGGGCAACTAAGAGATCAAATGGCATCATGAGGTGAGGAAAATGAATTGAAATCTTCTTGCTCTCACTTGCATCAATCTTCAAGTCATGCTATTACATTGAATTCATGTGTTAATTTAAGTGCCTTAGGATGATGAAGAGCATTTCTTTCTCTATCCCATACACTTATATCCTTTGCATAGCCCATTTGAGCTTGCAATTTTATTTCTTTAAACCCAATTGGTGATCATCCCCCACACACCGGGGCAAGACAAGAGACATATGAAGACCTTTGAAAGTTTGAATGTCATTCAAAGTGTAATTGCTTGACACATGCATAAAAATCAAAATAGAATTAAGGGGCATGAAAAAAAGCAGGTAAAAGCAAGGTGCCTGGTAAAAGCAAGGCCAATGCCCATAAATGAAAAAAAAAGAGTCAAGATAGATGACTGTCAATTGCTAGAATTAAATCCCAATGGAGTAATACTCAAAGAGCTCAAATGTTGAGTTTTTACAATCAATGGGGCATTTCATGAAGACAATCTCTGATGGTGAGAAGGAAAACTGGTGGCAATGCCAAGATGATCACCAACTCTCACCCTTAACACATATTTTGAGCCTAATGATCGTTTCATTTCTCAACCCATGAACCAGCCTATGTTACGTCCCTTGTAAAGTCTCTTCAGATTATGGCACTTGAATTAACATAGGGGTTCACATGTTTTAAGCATCGCTCGAAGGAGTGCTAGCAAGACTATTTCTTGCTCATTTTGCAAGGTTCTTGACTTGTAAACCCGGAGATGATTGCGAAGCTGTTCTTTCAATTGCCTTGACTCAAAGAGTCCCTTTGTTAAGCCATTGACCAAACCTACATTACGGTCCTTATTAAAGACCTCTCAGATTGGTAAGGTCGTACCGCTTGCGAGAATACTTGGACCCTTGTTGGTATGATGATAGTAAGATTGAGTAATTCTCATAAAATAGACATTCTCGAATGAGAGGGAGTGAAAGTCCTTTCTAACGAAAGTCTCTCATTTAGCATTTTTAAGAAATCTATGTCATTATCTTGAACGACAATTATCTCGTGTTGAAATTTGGGTGATGCAAATATGGTAAAGTCATTATGCATGAACCCTTGAATTTTGAAATGTCCATTCTAGAGTAGCTCAGATTGTCTATCTCTTTGATGAATGCATATAAGTTTTTGCTTTAAATCATGTCGACGGTAATTCAAGTTCCTTTCAAGAATGTTTCATGATATTAGGAGATGAGAAATCTCCACCAAGAGTGAAAGACCTTCACGGGATATCTAAATTCCAAAAGACGTTTTCTCCAAGAAACAGAGATATCACTAGGTAAGTATATCTCTACCATACTCTAAAATACTTGTCATTGTGCATGTATTCTCTCTCAAGTGCATCGACACTTGACTTGGTCAAGCTGTCCAATTATATCAACACGGCGTGCTTTCGTAGCCCGAGTCTTTTACATCGACACTCAATGGAGTTGTCCCCAAAGATTTTTCCTCCGATTCAATCGATTAAGGCGACCGAAGAATGGTTCGGGTCCTGGTCGGATGATTTCGCCGCAAGGTTGGGCGACCGAAGAATGGTTCCGGTCCTAGCCAAGCAAAACCTTAGTCTAGGTGACCGTAGAATGGTACGAGTCCTTGACAACACCTATTCCTTATTCAGGCGACCGTAGAATGGTACGGGTCCTGGAATGTAAACCCCCGTTTAGGTGACCGTAGAATAGAACGGGTCCTAAACAACATCTATTTCCCTATTCAGGCGACCGTAGAATGGTACGGGTCCTGGAAGGTAAACCCCCGTTTAGGTGACCGTAGAATAGAATGGGTCCTAGACAAAACCTATTTCCATATTCAGGCGACCGTAGAATGGTACGGGTCTTAAAAGGTAAATCCCCGTTTAGGCAACCGTAGAATGGTACGGGTCCTAGACACAATCAAATTTTTTTGTCATACTAGGTGACCGTAGAATGGTATGGGTCCTAGGAAAGCAGTGTCTTTGCAAAGTCATGTTACTATTCAGGCGACCGTAGAATGGTACGAGTCCTGGACATGTAACACCAACTATCTTGAATTACTCTATCCTCCTTGAAGGTAAGATATTCCAGGTAAGTTTCTTTATCATTTTCAAAAATTAGACATCTCGGTTTGGATCTGGATGTCTCCATTCTTTTCATTGAACATTTCACTCTGGATGTGAATGTTCTTCTATCTTTCTCGTTATATCTTAGTTTGGATCTAGGTATTTCGAGTTTTAAAAAATCATGACATCTCTGTCTGGACCCGGATGTCTTGATTCTTTTCATTGAACATTTCACTGATGTGAATGTTCTTCGATCTTTCTCGTTATACCTTAGTCTGGATCTAGGTATTTTGAGCTTCCAAAATTTTGACATCTCGGCCCTGGATCTTGATGTCTTAATTCTCTTTGTTGAACATTTCACTGGATGTGAATGTTCTTTGATCTTCCTCGTTATACCTTAGTCGGATCTAGGTGTTTCGAGCTTCCAAAATCATGACATCTCTCTGTCCGGGACCCGGATGTCTTGATTATTTTCGTTAGAGCATTTCACTGGATGTGAATGTTCTTCGATCTTTCTTGTTATACCTTAGTCCGGATCTAGGTATTTCAAGTCCCAAACTCTTGACATCTCGCCCGGGGCCCGGATGTCTTGATTATTTTCATTCAAACATTTCACTCTGGATGTGAATGTTTTTCAATTATTCTCGTATACCTAGTCTGGATCTAGGCATTTCGATTTCCAAAATTTCGACATCTCAGTCTTGGATCTGGATGTCCTAATTATTTTTGTCTAAACATTTCACTTTGGATGTGAATGTTTTTTTTCAACATTTCTCGTTATACCTTAGTCTGGATCTAGGTATTTCGAATTCAGAACTCTTGACATCTCAGTCTGGATCTGGATGTCTTAATTCTTTTCGTTGGACATTTCACTCTGGATGTGAATGTTTGTCAATCCTTCTCATTATACCTTAATTTGGATCTAGGTATTTTGAGTTTTTAAAAAAAATCTTGACATCTCAGTCTGGATCTGGATGTCTCAATTTATTCTGTTGAATATTTCACTTTGGATGTGAATGTTTTTACCTGTTACGCTTTTCAAGGAACCTAAGTGAGAGTTGGGTACTTGTAGACTAAACAGGACTTATCATGTACCTCAAGATGCTCTACCGCACCGATTGGTAAGTAATTGTAGGTACGCTCTTTCCTTTTACATCATGCATTTGCATTAGCATTTACATGCATCATATGAGTTGCATTTTTTTTTTTTTTTTTTTAAAATGGGATACATTTCCCGACAAAAAATCAAGTCATTCAATGCATGTGCATGGTCAAAATTTAGGTTTCAATTTATCTTTGAATGCAACCTCTTCGAGCTCACCTTCAAAGAGGGGCAACTGTTGACACCTAAATTTTAACGGCCCGTTTAGTCATTTATCGCATTAAAAATTAAGGTTTAATTTTATAGCATATAGATTTAGGTGCATTTTATTTTAATTTGCATTTTATTTATTGGACCGGTGCGGATGGGGTCAAATTAGTTGGATTAAGCCCACGAAGCGAGTAAGTTGGCCCAAGCCCATGTTTTTTTATTAAATCAATTATCTCGTGGGAAATTGAGATTTTATGCGATATTACGGTAATTTTTGGAATTGGGTTGCAATCTTATCTTTGGTCTTTAGATGATAAGATCGGGGGAGAATATTTTTGAGATAAGGATTTGGGTGATCGGGAGGTTATAGATTATCTTCGTGCATATTGAAAAAACGAGATAAAATATTCTACGAAGATTACCTATTTTTACCTATAAAAGTAATCGTGTACGGAGAGAGAAAGGGGGGCTTCTCTTCGCGAAAAAAAAAAAAGAAAACAAAGAAAGGTTTAGCTTCGCGAAAGGGAAAAGAGCAGAAAAAAAGGAAAACTGCAGAAAAAGAAAAAAAGCCAAAAGAGAAAAACGAGAGAATAGGGTTTCGGTTTGTGGGAGAGGAAAAGAGAAAAATAAGCATAAAGTAGAGGGGAAAGCTGCAGCAAGTGACGTGAGAAGACGGGAGAAGAGGGGAAAAAAAAAAAAAGCAATTGACAAGACCCCCTACTGTTCATCTTCTCCAAGGGTTCTTTTCCGCGTATCCGCCTCGGCCCACCCACGATGCCGCGTCTCCGCACCCTTGCCCCCCGTCGTTGTTGCCGGCCACCGCCGATCCATCGCGTCTTCGCAGCCTCTCGGAGCTTCCGCTACGCCGGCCGCCGTGCGGCGCCTTCGTCCGTGAGTCATCAGCTACCGTCACCCGACGCCCGAGCGACCACCGGTCAAACCGCTCGTCGCCACGCCCGCTAAAAACCCGCCTGCAGCTGAGCCTCCGTCGCCCCGCAGCAGCCGCCGCAACAACCGCCGCTCCCGTCTCTGCCGTTGCCGACGACCCACCGTCTCCGCCCGTTGTCCGAGCACCAGCCCCGCGCCCGCGACGCCCGATCCGCGACGGACGACCTGCTGCTCTCGCAGTTCCGCGACACCATCGTTGTCCCAATCTCGCCGATCTGCGGCACCAAGTCCAGCGCCCTTGCTCGCCTCTTCCCCCGACGCTCGCCGCCGCCGTGCCGCTGTTCCTCGCCGTGACCCGACGCCGCCCGAGCCCACATCGCTGTTGCTCGCGCCTCCTCGGTGCTCGACGGCAAGCCCCGTGCCGACGCCCACTTGCTTTGCCTCGCCGGAACCTTCCCTTTGCCGGAGCTGCCCGCCGGACCGACGCCGGTGGCCGTAGGTGACCTCCCACGAGCAATCCGTGCTTGGGAAGGAAAAAGAAAACAGAAAAACAAAAAAAAAAGAAAGGAAAATCAATTAGGTAGTTTTTCTTTTTATTTACTTTTTTTTTTTTTTGTTAGTTTCATTTATTTACTTTGTTTTTTTTTAGTAGGATTATTCCTGAATGAATGGTTGAATTCCAACATGAAATAGTCTCGAGCTAGGGATTGATTGGTCCGATTTTCGCGCCCGAAATTCGACTCGCAATTCCTTACAAAAATCAACAATCCAATCTCAAGCCCGAGATTCGATTCGCGATTTAATTTAAAATTGGCCAACCCGATCTCATGCGCGAGATATGGTTCGCTAATTTTTAGATATCAATCTTATCTTGTTTGATTTGCCATCGTCAAGTTAGTTAAGTCGAATCTTATTTTCGTAAAATAAAAAATCAAAAAAAAATCTTAATTAGGATTAGGTTTGCATATTTAGGATTGCAATCTTATTATGAATTTTTAAATAAAAATCCGAAAAAAGTGCATCCATTTAGGTTGTTAGTTTTTATTTGAATTGCATGTTTAATTATGTCTTAGTTTTAATTTCGAATTTTTTAAAGAAAAACACAAAAAAAAAAAAAAAAATCATTGTGCATATTAGATTAGAATTGCATGTTTCATTTTAAATTTAGATCATCTTTTTCAGATAAATTGCATTTTAGATTTAGATAATGTCTTAGTTTAAATTAGGATTTAATATGACTTAATCCCTAATTTAAATTAGATAGAATCTTAATCTAGCTAGATCATTTCAAATTTCATAAAATTTGGCTTAGGATAAATTAGTTGCAATTTCTAGGATAGATTGCATTTTTAAAATAAAAAATGTCATTTGCATGCCATATAGAATTAGGCCCATGAAATGCATGTCATTTTAGTGATCATTGTTAGAAATTGTCCGTCATTAGATTATGTCATTTAATAAATGTCGTGTGACATATAGCTCGCGTATTAAATTATATGCTGCATGTCATCTTAGTTTAAATAATTTTGTATGTCATCGCATCGCATTGCATGTCATTAGAATTAAGTCATTTAGATTGCATCTAATTATTGCATTTCTTCATGTCATATAGTTTAGGTCATGCTGCCATGTCATATTAGATTATTAGAATGCATTGCATGATTTTCATTAATTAAGTGAAAACAAAACAAAAATTGCGTGTTAATTAGAAATCATATTTATGACCGCTGATGTGAATTCTAAACTAACAACGCAGATGCTTTCGTTGCTACGAGGTAAGTCCTGCAATTTATTCATTGTTTTCTTGGATGTTAAATTGGTGGTTTGCGCACCCGCATGATCACCTCACATGTTAGAATTTAAAATCAATTCAAGCTGCCTGCAAAAAACATTTTTGAAATTAAAAGAATGGTACCGAAAGGGCATTAGAGAAATCTAGTGTAACCAAGTCCCCGTACCCATAATCTCTGGTTCGTAGAAGTAAAGTAAATCTCCCATTACTTTACTTGGGTTTCTAATCGACCCACCAAAAATAGATTAGTGGCGACTCCTAATTAAAAATCAATTGCATGTTAACAATTCAAGCCTAAGTCGCGAATTGGTATGGGCTTGGGAGAGCCCGAGTTAAGTCTAGGCTTAACAATCCATTAGCTAAACCCTAGGTGGTTCATAACCCCAAAAAATTGGTCGCGACAGCTTGGCGACTCCGCTGGGGACTTGAGTTGAAATTCTTAGTGGACTTAGGCCAATTTTCTTTTTTGAAAAAATGCTTTTGTTTGGCAACGAGGATTCCAGGTACGTCCCTAACATTTAGGTGTTAAATGTTCTTGCAGATTGGGAGGTATAAGGAGAAGTGTTTGCTAACCTTTGTTATGCAGGGAGGTGTAGGAATGTATGGTTTACTTTCATATATGAAGTACTGCTTGATATAAATTGTCATGTATGCCTTGCATTTATCACTACACTTTGCACACACAACCCGCCGCCGGACTCCGCCGCATAGGATCATTTAGGATGGTGTTGAGATGGATACCACTCCGACCGCATGCTCGCGGTACGAGTCGCCCATCTCAATCCCGAAGTTTCTTTCATGGTGTCAAGAGTACCCACCTCGGTCCGCAAGCTCGCGACCCAGGTCGGCTCTTCGACCAAGCCGAAGTCATGAGGACCCGACATAGTCCACAAGCCGTGGCTAGTCTGATTATCCTTGTGGCTTCACCTTGATAAGCCTTATAGATTAGAAATCGAGCCACTTACCATGCGCATGTCTATGTGATTGCCGTCAAATTTTCTTGGTAAAGTAAGTTTTCTATCCCTATACCATGCAATTTTTTGTTTGGTCATGCTTTTGTCTGTCCATGACAATCTAAGATAGTCATTTGATCTAATTCCTTTCAAGAATGAAATGAGGAAATTGCCATGCAATAAATCATTTGGAAAATAAAATTTTTGGAGAATTTGTTTTCAATTCATGTCTAGGAAATTTGATCTTGCTAGGATGTCTACTTTTCTAGCTCTCTTTAGGAAATTCCTTTTTGTAAGAGCTTTTCATTAAAAAAAAAAAATGAAAAAGTTAATAGATCATTGTCATGGATTGATTCTTTATTTGCACCTCGTACTTATATATTTTCATTCATTTGAATTAGGTGATAATGAATCTGCCACGTATTACGCGATCAAGAGCTAAAATGGCTGACCAAATTGAAATGCATGATCGTATCTCCGCTATGGAATACCAACTCCAACAGTTGCTCACCTCTATGCAACTCATGACAGCCCAAATCCAATCCCTCCAAGCGGATTTGACTCCTGCACCTGCTTTCCCTGAGGTAGTAGTTCCGAAACAGAATACAAGACCCAAATGAGCAATAATGACATCCCCTGAATTGGACGATAACCCACTAGTCATTGCCAAACTTGACAATGTCCCTAAGACAAAGCAAGATGAATTGGAAGTGATGGACACTCTAGGGCAGCCTAGTGGCAAGTTTGATTACCTGGTGAAGTATTCAGCTCCTCCCAGCTTTTACTTTGACTCCCGCAACATAGTTCCAAGTGGATGGGATGACATGGACGATATGACGCCTCCAAAGACGAGAGAACTCGATGACGTCCGGAAGGAATCACAAGTCTGTTCGATGACCTCCTCATAGGAGCCAATGACGAAGAACCTTCGGAAGACATGGACGTTAGCCTGCAAGAGTAACTTGTTACTTGTTGCACATCCCCTGTGCGGGAATTTTTATCTCTTTCTAGGAATTTTTATCACTTTTTAGGATTGGTTTCCGTTTTTTAGAAATCGTTTTCGATTTTTTTTCTCTTTTTAGGGGATTAGGAATCACAATTTCCATTCTAATAATGTAATTCAGTTGATTCTATTCAATGAAATTACAAATTTTATTTACAATTTTAAGGACATGATGGAGTATACCAAACCAGTCCAATGACGATATCCAACCATGAAAAAATATCATCCACATAGAAATCCTGAGGGCTGGACTCTTTCATGCTTCCTCCCAAAAAAATTTTGAAAACAAAAGCGTTTCACTGCTAAAAGAATATATATATATATATATATATATACATATATATATATTTTCCCAAAGCTTGTAGCAGATTAAATCTGTTTGTTTGTCTGACTCATTTGCTTCTTGTCTCAGAGCATGATTCTATAACTTGTTATGACAAGGGACATCTGAGAATGGCGTATCAAGTTTCAATGATCACAAACTTGACTTGTGATCAACAGGTTTAGAGCGCATTTGTAATGAAAAGATTTGGGGCAAGTAAAAGAGGACCATCATACCCGGTGGAAGAGTTGACAAATTGAGGGCATGATAGGTTTTGGTAGTGACCAAACTAGGATAAAGTCTCAACCTGAGCCAAAATGGACGTGCAATTTGAATTTACTTTGATGTTGCATAATATCATACCGATGCACTTCTCTTGTGGGGGCAAAAGCAAGGACGGAGTATTCATCAAATCAAAAAGCGGATTTTCACTTTTGATTGATAGAGACAATCCAAGGACATCTATTGCTGAGACAATCTCTTCATGGGACAATTCCTTGAATGAATGCTTGAAATCATGTTTAAGTGTAGTAAATTGTTTGTTTTGAGGTCACAAACGCTTTTTATGCTTAAAGTTGCTGAAGTCCTTTGAAAAAAAATTCATATTGATTTAGCTCACCAATTTCATGTGGAGATTTGTCAAGATAGACAACTCAATGAGGTGACATCAATGTTTAAGAATGCTGAATGAGACGTATCAGGATGATGAAAGGCAATCCTTATCCTATACACAGTCCCTTACTTATACACTTGTGAGATGAGTGTAGAAAGTTCCATATCTACAAGGTAAAGAGTTCTCTCGCAAAGGTACGATAATCGAAATGATGAGGGCAATTCATTTCTCTATCCCAAACACAACAGGTGATCCATTGCTTAACCATTTTGAGCTTCATACACTTATGAAAAATCATTTCAAATTACCCTGTCAAGAACAACCCCACATCGGGGCAACTAAGAGATCAAATGGCATCATGAGGTGAGGAAAATGAATTGAAATCTTCTTGCTCTCACTTGCATCAATCTTCAAGTCATGCTATTACATTGAATTCATGTGTTAATTTAAGTGCCTTAGGATGATGAAGAGCATTTCTTTCTCTATCCCATACACTTATATCCTTTGCATAGCCCATTTGAGCTTGCAATTTTATTTCTTTAAACCCAATTGGTGATCATCCCCACACTTTGGGGCAAGACAAGAGACATATGAAGACCTTTGAAAGTTTGAATGTCATTCAAAGTGTAATTGCTTGACACATGCATAAAAATCAAAATAGAATTAAGGGGCATGAAAAAGCAGTGTGCCTGGTAAAAGCAAGGCCAATGCCCATAAATGAAAAAAAAAAAGAGTCAAGATAGATGACTGTCAATTGCTAGAATTAAATCCCAATGGAGTAATACTCAAAGAGCTCAAATGTTGAGTTTTTACAATCAATGGGGCATTTCATGAAGACAATCTCTGATGGTGAGAAGGAAAACTGGTGGCAATGCCAAGATGATCACCAACTCTCACCCTTAACACATATTTTGAGCCTAATGATCGTTTCATTTCTCAACCCATGAACCAGCCTATGTTACGTCCCTTGTAAAGTCTCTTCAGATTATGGCACTTGAATTAACATAGGGGTTCACATGTTTTAAGCATCGCTCGAAGGAGTGCTAGCAAGACTATTTCTTGCTCATTTTGCAAGGTTCTTGACTTGTAAACCCGGAGATGATTGCGAAGCTGTTCTTTCAATTGCCTTGACTCAAAGAGTCCCTTTGTTAAGCCATTGACCAAACCTACATTACGGTCCTTATTAAAGACCTCTCAGATTGGTAAGGTCGTACCGCTTGCGAGAATACTTGGACCCTTGTTGGTATGATGATAGTAAGATTGAGTAATTCTCATAAAATAGACATTCTGAATGAGAGGGAGTGAAAGTCCTTTCTAACTGAAAGTCTCTCATTTAGCATTTTTAAGAAATCTATGTCATTATCTTGAACGACAATTATCTCGTGTTGAAATTTGGGTGATGCAAATATGGTAAAGTCATTATGCATGAACCCTTGAATTTTGAAATGTCCATTCTAGAGTAGCTCAGATTGTCTATCTCTTTGATGAATGCATATAAGTTTTTGCTTTAAATCATGTCTGACAGGTAATTCAAGTTCCTTTCAAGAATGTTTCATGATATTAGGAGATGAGAAATCTCCACCAAGAGTGAAAGACCTTCACAGGATATCTAAATTCCAAAAGACGTTTTTCTCCAAGAAACAGAGATATCACTAGGTAAGTATATCTCTACCATACTCTAAAATACTTGTCATTGTGCATGTATTCTCTCTCAAGTGCATCGACACTTGACTTGGTCAAGCTGTCCAATTATATCAACTGGCGTGCTTTCGTAGCCTGAGTCTTTTACATCGACACTCAATGGAGTTGTCCCCAAAGATTTTTCCTCCGAGATTCAATCTCGATTAAGGCGACCGAAGAATGGTTCGGGTCCTGGTCGGATGATTTCTGCCGCAAGGTTGGGCGACCGAAGAATGGTTCCGGTCCTAGCCAAGCAAAACCTTAGTCTAGGTGACCGTAGAATGGTACGAGTCCTTGACAACACCTATTCCTTATTCAGGCGACCGTAGAATGGTACGGGTCTGGAATGTAAACCCCGTTTAGGTGACCGTAGAATAGAACGGGTCCTAAACAACATCTATTTCCCTATTCGGGCGGCCGTAGAATGGTACGGGTCTGGAAGGTAAACCCCGTTTAGGTGACCGTAGAATAGAATGGGTCCTAGACAAAACCTATTTCCATATTCAGGCGACCGTAGAATGGTACGGGTCTTAAAAGGTAAATCCCCGTTTAGGCAACCGTAGAATGGTACGGGTCCTAGACACAATCAAACACTGTCATACTAGGTGACCGTAGAATGGTATGGGTCCTAGGAAAGCAGTGTCTTTGCAAAGTCATGTTACTATTCAGGCGACCGTAGAATGGTACGAGTCCTGGACATGTAACACCAACTATCTTGAATTACTCTATCCTCCTTGAAGGTAAGATATTCCAGGTAAGTTTCTTTATCATTTTCCAAAAATTAGACATCTCAGTTTGGATCTGGATGTCTCCATTCTTTTCATTGAACATTTCACTCTGGATGTGAATGTTCTTCTATCTTTCTCGTTATATCTTAGTTTGGATCTAGGTATTTCGAGTTTTAAAAATCATGACATCTCTGTCGGACCCGGATGTCTTGATTCTTTTCATTGAACATTTCACTCTGGATGTGAATGTTCTTCGATCTTTCTCGTTATACCTTAGTCTGGATCTAGGTATTTTGAGCTTCCAAAATTTTGACATCTCAGTCTGGATCTTGATGTCTTAATTCTCTTTGTTGAACATTTCACTCTGGATGTGAATGTTCTTTGATCTTCCTCGTTATACCTTAGTCCGGATCTAGGTGTTTCGAGCTTCCAAAATCATGACATCTCTGTCGGACCCGGATGTCTTGATTATTTTCGTTAGAGCATTTCACTCTGGATGTGAATGTTCTTCGATCTTTCTTGTTATACCTTAGTCTGGATCTAGGTATTTCAAGTCCCAAACTCTTGACATCTCAGTCTGGGCCCGGATGTCTTGATTATTTTCATTCAAACATTTCACTCTGGATGTGAATGTTTTTCAATTATTCTCGTATACCTAGTCTGGATCTAGGCATTTCGATTTCCAAAATTTCGACATCTCAGTCTTGGATCTGGATGTCCTAATTATTTTTGTCTAAACATTTCACTTTGGATGTGAATGTTTTTTTTCAACATTTCTCGTTATACCTTAGTCTGGATCTAGGTATTTCGAATTCAGAACTCTTGACATCTCAGTCTGGATCTGGATGTCTTAATTCTTTTCGTTGGACATTTCACTCTGGATGTGAATGTTTGTCAATCCTTCTCATTATACCTTAATTTGGATCTAGGTATTTTGAGTTTTTAAAAAAAATCTTGACATCTCAGTCTGGATCTGGATGTCTCAATTTATTCTGTTGAATATTTCACTTTGGATGTGAATGTTTTTACCTGTTACGCTTTTCAAGGAACCTAAGTGAGAGTTGGGTACTTGTAGACTAAACAGGGACTTATCATGTACCTCAAGATGCTCTACCGCACTGACTGGTAAGTAATTGTAGGTACGCTCTTTCCTTTTACATCATGCATTTGCATTAGCATTTACATGCATCATATGAGTTGCATTTTTTTTTTTTTTAAAATGGGATACATTTCCCGACAAAAAATCAAGTCATTCAATGCATGTGCATGGTCAAAATTTAGGTTTCAATTTATCTTTGAATGCAACCTCTTCGAGCTCACCTTCAAAGAGGGGCAACTGTTGACACCTAAATTTTAACGGCCCGTTTAGTCATTTATCGCATTAAAAATTAAGGTTTAATTTTATAGCATATAGATTTAGGTGCATTTTATTTTAATTTGCATTTTATTTATTGGACCGGTGCGGATGGGGTCAAATTAGTTGGATTAAGCCCACGAAGCGAGTAAGTTGGCCCAAGCCCATGTTTTTTTATTAAATCAATTATCTCGTGGGAAATTGAGATTTTATGCGATATTACGGTAATTTTTGAATTGGGTTGCAATCTTATCTTTGGTCTTTAGATGATAAGATCGGGGAGAATATTTTTGAGATAAGGATTTGGGTGATCGGGAGGTTATAGATTATCTTCGTGCATATTGAAAAACGAGATAAAATATTCTACGAAGATTACCTATTTTTACCTATAAAAGTAATCGTGTACGGAGAGAGAAAGGGGGCTTCTCTTCGCGAAAAAAAAAAAAAAAAAAAAAAGAAAACAAAGAAAGGTTTAGCTTCGCGAAAGGGAAAAGAGCAGAAAAAAGGAAAAACTGCAGAAAAAGAAAAAAAGCCAAAAGAGAGAAAACAGAGAATAGGGTTTCGGTTTGTGGGAGAGGAAAAGAGAAAAATAAGCATAAAGTAGAGGGAAAGCTGCAGCAAGTGACGTGAGAAGACGGGAGAAGAGGGGAAAAAAAAAAAAGCAATTGACAAGACCCCTACTGTTCATCTTCTCCAAGGGTTCTTTTGCTGCGTATCCGCCTCGCCCAGCCACGATGCCGCGTCTCCGCACCCTTGCCCCTCGTCGTTGTTGCCGGCCACCGCCGATCCATCGCGTCTTCGCAGCCTCTCGGAGCTTCCGCTACGCCGGCCGCCGTGCGGCGTCTTCGTCCGTGAGTCATCGGCTACCGTCACCCGACGCCCGAGCGACCACCAGTCAAACCGCTCGTCGCCACGCCCGCTAAAAACCGCGACGACTGCAGCCGAGCCTCCGTCGCCCCGCAAAGAGCCGCCGCAACAACCGCCGCTCCCGTCTCGCCGTTGCCGACGACCCACCGTCTCCGCCCGTTGTCCGAGCACCAGCCCCGCGCCTGCGACGCCCGATCCGCGACGGACGACCTGCCCGCTCGCGCAGTTCCGCGACACCATCGTTGTCCCAATCTCGCCGATCTGCAGCACCCGAAGTCCAGCGCCCTTGCTCGCCTCTTCCCCGACGCTCGGCCGCCGCCGTGCCGCTGTTCTGCCGTGACCCGACGCCGCCCGAGCCCACATCGCTGTTGCTCGCGCCTCCTCGGTGCTCGACGGCAAGCCCCGTGCCGACGCCCACTTGCTTTGCCTCGCCGGAACCTTCCCTTTGCCGGAGCCGCCCGCCGGACCGACGCCGGTGGCCGTAGGTGACCTCCACGAGCAATCCGTGCTTGGGAAGGAAAAAAAGAAAACAGAAAAACAAAAGAAAAAAAGAAAGGAAAATCAATTAGGTAGTTTTTCTTTTTATTTACTTTTTTATTTTTTTGTTAGTTTCATTTATTTACTTTGTTTTTTTTTAGTAGGATTATTCCTGAATGAATGGTTGAATTCCAACATGAAATAGTCTCTCGAGCTAGGGATTGACAGTCCGATTTTCGCGCCCGAAATTCGACTCGCAATTCCTTACAAAAATCAACAATCCAATCTCAAGCCCGAGATTCGATTCGCGATTTAATTTAAAATTGGCCAACCCGATCTCATGCGCGAGATATGGTTCGCTAATTTTTAGATATCAATCTTATCTTGTTTGATTTGCCATCGTCAAGTTAGTTAAGTCGAATCTTATTTTCGTAAAATAAAAATCAAAAAAAAATCTTAATTAGGATTAGGTTTGCATATTTAGGATTGCAATCTTATTATGAATTTTAAATAAAAAATCCGAAAAAAGTGCATCCATTTAGGTTGTTAGTTTTTATTTGAATTGCATGTTTAATTATGTCTTAGTTTTAATTTCGAATTTTTTAAAGAAAAACACAAAAAAAAAAAAATCATTGTGCATATTAGATTAGAATTGCATGTTTCATTTTAAATTTAGATCATCTTTTTCAGATAAATTGCATTTTAGATTTAGATAATGTCTTAGTTTAAATTAGGATTTAATATGACTTAATCCCTAATTTAAATTAGATAGAATCTTAATCTAGCTAGATCATTTCAAATTTCATAAAATTTGGCTTAGGATAAATTAGTTGCAATTTCTAGGATAGATTGCATTTTTAAAATAAAAAAATGTCATTTGCATGCCATATAGAATTAGGCCCATGAAATGCATGTCATTTTAGTGATCATTGTTAGAAATTGTCCGTCATTAGATTATGTCATTTAATAAATGTCGTGTGACATATAGCTCGCGTATTAAATTATATGCTGCATGTCATCTTAGTTTAAATAATTTTGTATGTCATCGCATCGCATTGCATGTCATTAGAATTAAGTCATTTAGATTGCATCTAATTATTGCATTTCTTCATGTCATATAGTTTAGGTCATGCTGCCATGTCATATTAGATTATTAGAATGCATTGCATGATTTTCATTAATTAAGTGAAAACAAAACAAAAATTGCGTGTTAATTAGAAATCATATTTATGACCGCTGATGTGAATTCTAAACTAACAACGCAGATGCTTTCGTTGCTACGAGGTAAGTCCTGCAATTTATTCATTATTTTCTTGGATGTTAAATTGGTGGTTTGCGCACCCGCATGATCACCTCACATGTTAGAATTTAAAATCAATTCAAGCTGCCTGCAAAAACATTTTTGAAATTAAAAGAATGGTACCGAAAGGGCATTAGAGAAATCTAGTGTAACCAAGTCCCCGTACCCATAATCTCTGGTTCGTAGAAGTAAAGTAAATCTCCCATTACTTTACTTGGGTTTCTAATCGACCCACCAAAAATAGATTAGTGGCGACTCCTAATTAAAAATCAATTGCATGTTAACAATTCAAGCCTAAGTCGCGAATTGGTATGGGCTTGGGAGAGCCCGAGTTAAGTCTAGGCTTAACAATCCATTAGCTAAACCCTAGGTGGTTCATAACCCCAAAAAATTGGTCGCGACACTTCTTTATATAAATCTTAATAAATTCTATGTAAATATTCCTAATATCTATATAATATACTATGCGATTTCAATGATGATTTGTTTTAGTGGCTCAAAATTAACCCTCAATTTTCAATGCAATTAAAGGATGATTAAAAGAGTTGCCAAAATTTAAGTGTCCATAAATGTAGCCCAGAACAAGCTCAACAAGATCGTCAATGAGATTAAGCTGCATGTGGTGTTGGTGCTAAATTCATACAATTAAGGCAAGGCCTCCACATCGTTAATGGAAACACAAATTCAAGATCGCAGCAACCTGGACCACATCAAAGTCGGGAACGTTGACAACGCAACCAAGACGAGTATGGCCTACCAACTGCAAGAGACCGGACTCAGGCTCAAGCAGGCCGACCTAATCCATGAGATAATTGCTAACTTAAGACGTGAGAAGCATTATTGGCCTGGTTTACATTTTGATCTGTAAGCAAAGAGCTTCTGGACTTGTATCAGGATCCATGAGTGGTAAAAGAAACATGAGTTATTAAAAGGTCTCACCATGTATATGATCTATCTATGAGATTATTGCTAACACAAGAAGTGATCATTGCAAGATTTTTTACCTCATTTATTTTTCCTTTATTTTTAGGAGGGCCATGTTTTTTATCCCATTCCTAGTAAGCGGAAACTTTCTTTAGTCGGTCTTTTAATTGGTGGGTCTACAAACATCAACATTGTGTTATGTTCAACTATTAACGAGTGTCCATTTTATCTGTCATGTATGTATTCAACCAAGCTAGGTTGAATGAATTTTGACACACTACGTCAATATTCAACTAACTTGGATGATATTTTGGTATTTTGTGGCAATGAGAATTTTACTTTGGATATGTATCACTAAAAATTCCTTGATGGCCATGCTAGATGAAATTCTTTAAGGGAAGTTGGGATTTATGATTGTAGGCCTGTGGCTACTTCAAGGTGATGATGAGACACGCATGAAACATGGGTCAGTGAACATGGCATGGTGCACAATGTGGACATGTAGGTGCATTTCCTTTCAATGTAATCTCAATTTCAATGTAATTTACATTTTCTCGCCAGATGCTTATTGAAATTAAAAATAATCTATTTCTCGGACTTACCTGTTTTCCATTTACTTCAAAGCATTGAACCCGCTATAAAATACCAATTTGAATTCAAATCAAATGTTGAAGATATCTTTCACCAAGGGTTGTAGAAATCCGCCGTGTCTTGTTTATTATCCACTTTTTGCCTGTAATTTCATGCAGATTTCTTGTCAATATTTTGTCCTATTGTCCATTCACTGCTTGTACCAAGGTCCATCCAAATCAATCATCCACGTTCAAAACTCTTTGACAATGATAAGTGTCATCTAATTTGTTCACCTTTTATAATTTAGAGGTCCATCAAAACAATTAACGTTTTATCAACATAACACACCAAATGTGCATATTATTAGCTTTTGACTATTCTGTCATCAGTAAAATAGTCGTAAGGAAATTCGTAAATATTTGACTCAATTGCTCTTTAGGAGCTTGTGAACATGTGGAATTTGTAATGAAGCCTATAGAAAATTCAAAAACGTCGCCAAAGATGTGAAACATTTACATACAACGAAAATGCAAATTCATTGTATTTACTTGCCCCATAATTTCCTCTCATTTTCAACTTAACATCCAAGCAACTAAGACATCCAAGCAACTAAGAAGCCTCAAAAAGTTTCGAGCCCATTGCAAAAGCTTCCCGTCCTCTTCGTGTCTCTTTCCTCTCTTTATCTTTTATGTAGGCTTCATGCATCAACTCGCAATTGAGTTGACCCCACAATGTCTTCTTATTTTAAACTTAACATCCAAGCAACTAAGAAGCCTCAAAAAGTTTCGATCACATTGCAAAAGTTTCCCGTCCTCTTCGTGGCTCTTTCCTCTCTTTATCTTTTATGCATGCTTCATGCATCAACTCGCAATTGAGTTGACTTGTCGGAGAAAAAAACAAAATTGTGGAGAAACACGAATGACATAAAGTCATGCACGTGTCTGTCCTTCCGCTTTTTCAGTTTCCTTGCGTTTAAATGGGAATTTCGCAAGGAGTTGAGGGGAAGTTTCATGTGTTTATCACATGGACATGGCTTGAAAATAGACACCCTATTCCACGCGTTATCACTTTCCTTGCGCTTGTTGGCGTGAAAACTTGTCCGCGGCCCATATGCTTTTTTTTGCTGCTAATCTACAAGTTTATTCTAACGCATCTCTTTGGACGACCATTTCCGAGTCCCTTCAGTACTGCCCTGTCTCAGCTTTTCCAGCGCACGGCAACTAGAAATCAACCGTTCAACGCGAATTCCCCTCCCGATGGATCCCGAGATGCGGTCATCTGATTCGACGGTTGGGATCAGTTTCATCAGATGTTTCTACGATGAATGAAGGAAAGAGGTGCTGTCTGCTGTCCCTTTGCCAAATCAATGCCAGCCGGAGACGATTTGAACCAAACGCTAGACTACGAAAAAGACACGATGAGACACGATCACATGCATCGTGTCCTATATTCTGGTCGGACAAGGAAAAGGATCTCTGCTTTTTCTCATCACATATCGGTATCAAACAAAGAGACAACTCACTTTTCACTAGACACAACATCATTTGAAGAGGGACATGGTATAATACAATCGATGCAATCCTAAATTATAATGTGCAACTTATGCATTATCTTGCGAAAATAACATGAACAATGTGTGTATGATCCGCCTTTTCTTGTCATATGATTGCTGTAGAGAAGGACGAAGAAATTTCTCAAGTGTAAACCCGGGAAAAAAAATGACATCAATCTCAGTTCTTCAATGAAATTGCCTATGAATTTACATGCCTATCTTCTTGTACATAATGAAAGTTTTTTCCTTCATGTTCCACAAAGAAAAGAGTTAGGTCCTTATAAGGTTTAAGGAAGAAGAACATGGCAAAGAACCCCTGAGGGGTGGGACTCCACAACGCCGCCTCCCGTATTCCATCCTAGGAAGAAAAAGATCCACCTAGAAATGAAAGGGGCCTTCGGTGATGAAGGTATACATCATGTCATCTCTTCAGAGATGGATGCCGCCGGATAGAAAGTTATATAATAGCCTTCCATACCTAGGGTGAAGAGGTGGTGCTTGAAAAAGCACCTACTAGGTTGGTTGTGCCTCACACAAGTCCCTGAACTGACTGCCAGCCTAATAACCCTTGGTTCAAAGACTTGTGCGAAGAATAGCAAAGTTCTTCTTGGTGGGAGAGAACAATATATGATGGGTATCTTTACCAAAAAAAAAAACAATATAAGATGCGTATCACATTATAATTTTTATATAAGAAATTTGTATTTGTCACTTTCTTATAAGAATATTTGGTATCCACCACACTACTTCTCGTTTTAGGCTCTTATAAGTGAAAAGTACACCAACAGTCCTGAATGTTTGGCTGAATATGCAGTCAAGTCCTAAAATTTGAATTTGTGCAATTAAGTCCTAAATGTTTTTTGCTAACATGGATTCCAAAATCTGATGTGGCATTTTGTATTATCTTTTTGCATACATGGCTTTGATATGGCGCTAATGCAGTGTCAAGTCATGAAAATTTATTAATTAAAAAGTTAAGAAAGACCAAAGAAATTTTCAAAAAATGGAGAAAACTTTTTAAAAAAAAAAGGACAAAAACTAGAGGAAAACTAAAAATGAAAGTCCTAGAGTGTGGAACGGTCGGTGAGGATTGTTTGAGGGTTTGGAGAGATGGTGGAAATGCCCCGAGTTCGTCGCTTTCTCTATTCTCCTTATAATGCCCGTGAGCAAAATCTACACTTTCTTTTCTTTGTAATTCATTTTTCGGAATACAATATCGTTTGATAATGACACAAAATTTCTCCTTCTCGAGGGAGGATAGATGGCCGTGGCGACGATCAGTAGCCAGTGACTGGTGGACAGCAATTGGTGGATGGTGACCAATGGCAAACAGCAGGCGGCAACAGTGGGTAAGTGCCTAACTAGTAGAGCGGATGAGCAATAAGAATAATTTTTATTTCTCATTTTTATTATAGAATCAAAGAAGTAAAACAATTTTACTTCTCATTTTATTCCAAATCTATTTTTGGGCTAAAATTTGTTCTAGAAATAAAAAAAAATGAAATTGCGTCACCAAACAGTCTAGACTAGAAAAATTGTTTTGGAATAAAAATAGAATGGTTGTTTGTGTGCCCTAAGTCACCATCTGGAGGAAGTTCCATAGAAGGGGGTGGTAGGATTGAGGGGGACTCGGGATAATTTCAATATCTTTACCTAATTTATTTTTCCTTTATTTTTAGGAGGGCCATGAATTTTCTTCCATTCCTGATTAGGGAAAACTTCCTTTAGTCAATCTTTTAATTGGTGGGTAGAGTTTATCTTCTTTTCCTAGTTTCTTTATTTGGAGTTAGATTGTTACTTGGGTTTTTGAAAAATATTTCATCTTTCATCATAAAATCGGCTTAACCCTTTGAATAATGATACTATTCTCTATTTGCGATTTAATGTGTTGCAACATTGTGTTATGTTAGACTATTAACGAATGTCCATTTTAACCATGTCATGTATATATTCAACCAAGCTAGGTGGAATGAATTTTGACAAACTATATCAATATCGATCTAACTTGAATGAAATATGGCATTTTGTGGCAATGACAATTTTACAATGGACATGTATCACTAAAAATTCCTTGATGGCCATGCTATATGAAGTTCTTTGAGGGAAGTCGGGATTTATGATTGTAGGCCTGTGGCTACTTCAAGGTGATGATCAGACACGCATGAAGCATGGGTCAATGAAGATGTCATGGTGCATAATGTGGACGTGTAGTTGCATTTCCTTTCGATGTAATCTTCATTTCAACGCAATTTATATTTTCTCGCTAGACATTTCTTGAAATTAAAAATAATCTATTTTCTCTAACTAAGAAACCTCAAAAAGTTTTGACCCCATTGCAAAAGTCTTCTGTCCTCTTCGTGTCTCTTTCCTCTCTTTTATCTTTTATGTACGCTTGATGCATCAACTCGCAATTGAGTTGCGTTGTCAGAGAAAAAAACAAAGTTGTGGAAACACACGAAAGACATAAAGTCATGCACGTGTCTGTCCTTTTGATTTTTCAGTTTCTTTGCGTTTACAAGGGGAGTTTCGCAGGGAATTGAGGGGAAGCTTCATGTTTCATCACATGGACATGGCTTGAAAATAGCGAGCCTATTCCACGCAGCTTCACTTTCCTTTCCGATTTTTGGCGTGAAAATTTTTCCTCACAACCAATATGCTATTTTTGCTGCTAATCTACAAGTTTATTCTACAACTGTGGAAGGATAGGCCGAATCAAGATAAGAGATGCATTGGAAAACCCATACATAGAAGAGTTCTTCTTGGTGGGATAGATCATGGTAAAAAAATAATCAAACTAGAAATTTTTACCAGAGTAACCCTTATTTGTTATTATCTTATAAGAATATTTGCTATCCACTACATTAGTTCTCGTTAACGGTTCTTATAAGTGAAAATTACAGAAAAAATCCCGAATGTTTGGCCAAACATGCACCCAAGTTCTAAATTTTGAATTTGTGCAATCAAATTCTATATATATTTTTGTTGGCTACAATTTAATCCTTCCAACGAGCTCGCAACTAGATTTGCTAACATGGATTCCAAAATTTGACGTGGCACTTTGCAATTTCTTTTTGCATATATAGCTCTGATATGGTGCTAATGTAGCAAAGAAAGACCAAATAAATTTAAAAAAAAAATTGGAGAAAAAATTAAAAAAAAAAAGGACAAAAACTAAAGGAAAAAGAAAAGTGAAAATCGTAGAGAGTGGAACTGTCGGTGAGGGTTATTTGAGAGTTTTGAGCGGCAAAACTGCCCCTGCTTATAATGCACATGACATCGGCAGAGCTTGTACTTCCTTCTTTTCTTCATTATTATATAACATTTAAGTTGGCATGAACCCACAAAATATTGAATCGGATAGCTTTATTTTTTAGAATGTGAGCTTATGGAAAATGGGAGATTTGACCTCCAATCAGAAATGGAGACCGATTAAAGGAAGTAATCACGAGCTGAGCTTGTTCCTCCTGAAAATGTAGCCTTTGACTATTTTCTTTCTCTCTTTCTCTTGAAGAATCTTAGGATGTCTGCACGCAGTTATCATTTTTTCCCCTTTTGGATTGAGCTAAACGTGAATCAAAATTATATGCACACACGGAGATAAATACAAAATATGTTGTATGTTGTTTGATATTGATATCGCCTATTAAGTATTTGAAAGTATCCAACCAATTTCATGATTCGTGTTATAATCCAACTGCGTAAGTCTACTTTCGTGCCACCTCCTTAAATTATGTTTGTGTTTTCAAGATGCGCTTTCTCATGGTTAAAGTTGAAAAATGGGACAATGCACCAGAGAATTTTATGTGCTACTCTATGCATAGAATTACTAGGTGGATCATATGCATATGCCCCTGATAGCACGCTATTAAAATTTTAAGCTCGTTATAATTATTTTGGCGATTTAAGCCTATCAGGTGGACCGTCACATAAATTCCTGTGCTGCGAAAGCTGTGTCGATCATCACTTTGGCCTGTCGAAAAGGATTGAATACACTGCTTCAAGCAAGCATATTTTTTCCCAGACACATGACTACATGTTTAATCATGTTAGAGTTTCTAAATTCTTTCAATTAACGAGCCATTCGACGATGTGGGCATATGTCGTTTGCAAGCCAAGTTTATGGCGTGGAGCCTCTGCCGAAGCATCCTAATGAACATAAGAGAGCTCGTTATTATTTCTACTTGTGAAGGTCAAGGAACTCGATTTACCAAATGCCACCTCGGAAACTTATCCACTACCACTACCCAAGAAAAAGTGTTAATAAAGATCTTTGTGGGAATTAATGGGACACCTCGCCTGTGAAAGTATGTACAAGGTGGTTACTCCTTCTAGGGCTATAGGCAGAAGCAAGCAGTTGTGGAGAATATCTTCGTTTCTGATTATTTTGTCTGGTCCTCATTAAGGAAAACAATGGAAATGAACAGAAAGAATGCAGAAACAGAGCACCATGCATCTCTTGTAGCTATGGCTTAGAGACTGACTTGCATTTTGATGATAAGTGAAGTTTCATGCAGTGACAGAATTGTTAAATACATCAGATTTTCTAAAACTGATTGTTGATGTCTAAACGAAACTGGATTTTTTTGCATCTATTTCCACAATGAAATTATGTCATGAGATCTTAGTCTTCGCTTCTCTGCTTCCTTAAATTTTCGTCGTGAAGCCAACTGAATTGTGTACGTCCGTGCCTTGACAACTTTCAGGTTAAAGCTGGAGCTGGCTCAGCGACTCTCTCAATGATAAGTCCCTTTTTTGGGGCCTTGAGCTGTAGTCTGATCTCTTTCACGAACATGAACTTTGACGGCTATTTGATATGCGCACTCTTTTCACATACTCAAATAATGTGTAAGTGAAATATGCAGACATATGCTGCTGTAAAGTTTGCCGATGTGTGCCCATTTCTATTTGCATCCAAAATGCGCCTCGGTCGTACTGGGGCCGAGGAGGTTCTTCCCCTTGGCCAGGAGTTTTAATAATTTTATTACATCAAAGGAAGATGGATTTTTCTAATTTCGGCCTTTGTTTGTTAACCTGTAGAGCTGGCTTGGGAAAGGCAAAGAAAGAGATAGCAGAGAGTATTCAGAAGGGCGTTTCATTTATCAAGAAGTGAGCAGGTTAGAGACATTTCTTTTTGGAACATAAGAGATGACCTCTTCATAGTTTCCGCTTATTTTCTACTCAGAATTGGTTCTTGGGAATAAAGTGGTCCAGACCTGAGAAGATATCGAAATTTATCCTGCATAGCTGACGTAGGAAAAACACAGGTTTTTCTTTTCTTAAATGTAAGGTTCTCAAATGGTAATTTGCGTAATAACAAGGTGGACGGATGTTTGTACATTATAGTTCTGATGTCTATCTATCTTGTCTTCGTGTTTGCATTCGCCTTTTTCTACTTTCTCATGCACATGCACCTGTAGGGTTGTCTCCAAGTTGCACTTCAATTGGGCAATGCTGCTATAAGCAGATGATAGACAGAGGGAGCTGAATAAGCAGAAGCTTGTCTTTGGCACTAGGCTTGAAGTCTGACAGACTCAAGTGCAGCTTTTTGTGGCTTTGTCCAGATGATTTAAGGGACAAATGAGCAAAGAGAGCCTTTACAGAGGCTCTTCTTGGTTATGGCTAGAGGGAGTTGAAATTTTCAGTTGAACACGAGCAGAAGTTTGAAAATGATGAATCTCCACCGATTCTCCCTGATCACCATTAGTAATTTCTCACACCGAGTTCTCTCTACGTGGAGCATTTATAGTAGAAAATTACCGGCTTTGGATTTGCTTTCTTCCGTGAAAAATAAATTATCTGAAAATATTTTCCTAAAAATTATTGATTGTATAGATTGAAATAATTAGTTAATGAATAATATTTTTATTTTCAATAGCAATTTATATATAAACATGATTGTGGACAATGAAGATTTTTTTTTGTTAATTTATTTTGATAAATGATACAAATAATTATTTTTAAGAAAATATTTTTAAATTATTTATTTTTTGCAAAACAAACAAAATTTTAATATTTTCTCAGAAGTTTCGAGGAGGTGTCTTTTTTTTTTTTTTGGGGTTAAATTTTTCTTTTCACTTTTGAAATTTCAAGTAAAATTTGTTCCCACAATGAAAGTAACCCTAGCCCCTGAAGGGGACAACTCAGATATATAAAGTAAGGCTAAAAGAGTACGCCTCTCCGGCCTTATAAGGTCTGTTCCTATAAGCTAGAGCCAAACCCTACGATGTCTTGACTTTCAAGCACTTTCTACTTTCAAGTTTTCACTCTCAGATCGGGCTCTCTTTTCTCCGGCGGCACCTTCGATCTTCCCCTCTCTAGTCTCGACTCAGTCGCTGTCTCATCTCGGTCGGCCATCCATCAGCGCATCAGGTATTCTCTCCTTATATCGGTTTCCTTTTCGATTTCTTCGGTGGTTTGCCATAGCCAATCAATGGCTGCGAGTCGCGGCTGAACATGCCCACCACCGTTTTTCTTTCCTTTATTTGTAAACTTACCCCAATTGATGCCTCCCCTCAACCAAGCACATTGACAATTTTCGTCCTGTTCGATTTTGTCTCTAGTCTCGATTGCTTCGTGCGATGGCACCACCCAACAACACATCGTGAATGGAGTTCGAGGTGTTCTTGAGTTTCAGGGGACCGGACACTTGGGACAACTTTACTAGTTGCCTCTATCATGACATGGTCGAGAAAGGAATCCGCGTCTTCAAAGACAATGAAGAGCTCCGAGTCGGTGAGCAGATTGGTGAAAAACTTCTGTGAGCCCTTGATGACACTCAAATCTATACCCATCTTCTCTAAGGACTTCGCTTCCAGTGTATGGTGCCTCCGTGAGGTTGCGCATATGGTAGATTGCACCTCAAAGTCGAATGGGAAGAAAGAGATCCTCCCCCTTTTCTTTGATGTGAAGCCGGATGATGTCAAGCTCAGAACTGAATTGTACAGTAATGCCTTGTTTGAGCATGAGAAGAAGTATGAACCCGATGAGGTGAAGCGCTGGAAGGCTGCTCTTCGTGAGGTTGGAACTAGACTAGGTTGGAAGCGGGAAGGGAAAGAGTAAGTTTCCGCAACTTATTCCAGCTATTAATTTTAATATAATCTGAAAGAAACGCATTTTTTTCTTATAGATTAGAAAATATCTTATATTCAATTTATCTTCTAGTCCGACCAAAAAAATATTATCTTCTAGTAACTATAATTTCTCCCTATAATTGATACGATAGTTGAAAAAATTTAGTGCGAACGTGGAAATCATTGTCAAGTTACAGTTAAATGCCGAGTTAGCATCCTGTTCGTTTGTCAAAAACCGAATAAAATAAAATAAATAAATAGCGAATAAATATCTTTCCACATTTTAGAAAAAAAGGTAAAGTAGAAACAACAAAAAGACAGATATTAACGCTTATTTAGTGATGATCAAACAGACTGCTTTTGTCCTACTAGCATACGAACTAATTATGTGTTTGATCAGTCTAAAATATTGCCTGCGCATTATAAGCAACTATAATTTATTTGATGAATATCAGTTTTCAACAAAGTACGATTTATCAATTTTACGTAGATAAGCAAGCATCCGGATTCGGTCACTTCTTCTCTACTATCACTAAAGGACCTATATAGACTGCTAGCGTTTCGACAGTGCTTTTTGCGAAAAAGAGCAGAGGAAAGAAAAAAATGCAAAACATTTGCATCATATTTAGTCGCAGTAATAGTGTTATTACATTACGTGTTTTATAATTCCAATTTTAGGAGTATTTTGGAAATTCTGATAATATTGCTCCTCTATAACATGTTATTCATGAAATCAAATAGTGTAGAAGATTTACAGTTACAAACCAAAAAGCGTAATAGTGATTAAAGCCTTGTTAAATCTCGAGATAATAAGTAGTACATAGATGGGTACTAGAAGCAGCAATCTTGCATCACGCCCTCACTTTCTTCATAACAAATCTGAAAATGGAGGAAGTTTATTGACAACGTCTTAAGACATTTTTATCTATGTATCTCGCTGAGATGTGAACAGTAATGGCCAGATTAACGGTATATCTTGATGGTGTCTCCCAGATCTCAATGACATTGAGAGAGAGAGAGGGAGGGAGGGAGGGAGGTGACTTGGAGACACGGCCTAAAGTGAACTTTCTATCCCACTATATATGTATGTATGGGAATATGTATGTATTCTATAGCATGAATTAATTGATGCTGATATTGAATCTTTAACGAGCTAAAGGCCAAGTTAGAATATTTTTTATTTTTCATTTATTTAGTCTATGAATAAGTAGTAGGATAAAATAGTCATAAAAATATTTTAGATTCCTATTCATTATTTTCCCTTCCTCCATCAAACATGAAATGACCTAATTTCCTCTATTTGCATTCTTTTCTTTGTAAGCATACGAACAACGTTACCATCCAATTATTCCTTTATTTTGTTAACTCTCTGCGGTCAGTATCCATCTTATTTCCCCTCTTCTTAAATCACTGCATTGAAACTGAGTGTTAGCGTTTAAACCCAACCAATGGGTGTCTGGGCAGCAGCCGCAGCAGCTAATTTGAGCACTTCATGTTTTTAGATAATTATCATTGTAACTTGAGATTGTTACTTTCTAATGGGTTAAAATTTGTTATTTGAATAACTGCCACCGTTTGTAAACCTGTTGTAACATATGTAGCTTATCTTATTTAAATTGTACATGCTTGATAGTTAGGAATAGTACGTTGTTAACATTTTCTTAATCTAAAATGTCTGGCAGATACGGGGAGCTTATAAAATTGATTGTTTGAGAAGTTCTGCTTAAGCTGAAGGTGAAGAGCAGAGATCTTCCCTACCATCTAGTTGAAGTGGATGATCAAAAAGATATAGAAAAATTGTTGGATGTCGACTCTGATGGCATACGTTTTGTTATTATCCATGGGACAGGTGGAATTGGTAAATCAACTCTTGCTAAGGTTATCTTCAACCGATTCTTGCCTGAATTCGAATACTCTAGTTTCCTTGAAGTTGTCCAACATCAAGATCTTTTACAAGTGCAAAAGAAACTCTTATCCGACACATTGGACTTGACCTCTGTTGACGGAATCCATGACACCCACAACAGGATCCATCGCATAAGAAATGGACTCAGCGACAAGAAAGTTCTGGTTGTTGTCGATAATGTGGAAGAGAAGAGGCAACTCGAGAGCCTCGCAAGTAGCTGCGATTGGTTTGGTTCCGGAAGTAGGATCATGGTCACAGTTAGGGACATACGCGTAGTACTAAATGAGGACAAACAAATGCGACCTGGCAATTACTTGGCCCATTCAGTAAATGAGATGCCTTTGTATTGAGCAATTCAGCTTTTCAGTAAACACGCATTTAGAAGCGATACTCCTCCTAAGAATTGCTATGATTTCTCGAAAGAAGTTGTTTTAAGCGTAGGAAGGCTTCCTTTGACTCTAGAAGTTGTGGGTTCTCTTTTTGCCGGAATGAGCAGATCAAAGTGGGACGAGACATTGGAGGACTTAAAGTAAGGCCTGCCTAATAATGTCCGAGAATCACTAATGATAAGCATCAACAAATTGGACGCCAATGAAAAAGCCATATTCCTAGACATAGCATGTTTTTGCATCAAGGAGGATAAGACTTATGCAGACTACATGTGGTGTAGTAGCGGCTATTCTCCACACAGTGCGATTGATGTTCTTCTCCTCATGTCATTGATAAAGATTGATGAGCACAATTCTTTCTGGATGCATGATGAAGTTCGAGATCTAGGAAGGTACATTGTCATGGCAGAGAATTTTGAAGATGCTGAAAAGCGCCGCTGGGTGCAAATTGATGAGAATACTCAAGTCATACTGAGGAGCAAAGAGGTGAAATTTATTTAGAGTAGAAGATATAATAAATCCAGCAAAATCTCTGTTCATGTTCCTTAAATTGAGAATGTTGGTTGATGGCCTGCTTTGTTTTCTAACTTATAGAGAAATACAAAGAAACTCTATATAAACATCTAAGGTATATGTTTTCAGCCTTACCTATGGGAAACGAGAAGAAAGTTAACGCTCCATTTGGTTAGTTGGAATGTTTCATTTCTTGTTTTGGTAAGAATAAAATGAGTTCTCTGCTTCCTTGAAGAGGTGTTTAGTCTATGGAAAGATAAAGGAATCAACACCAAATAGACATTTTGAACATTCTTGGTTTATCTTATTTTCAAGTTAAGAAGAAGAACACTAACTATCTTGTTACAACATGTTTTTGATTTAATTAGTTTGGGGTCGAAGAAGAACTTTTTATATTGTTGCATACTCATCTTTATTCTCCGCTACTGCTGGTAGGAAAAAGGAGCTATACGAGCACTCAGTTTGGATATCAGTCATGACTTCACACCTGAAGAAATAACATATTTGCCAAAGCTGAGGTTCCTTGGAGGGGAAAATCTGAATTTTTTGGGCGACTTCAAAAATGATAGTCCTAATATGAGATGGCTTTCTTGGCGTTTATGCCCGCCGGATTTTTTAGCGACGAATCTTCATCTAGGGAATTTGGTCGTGCTCAATATTTCGATGAGCAACATCACCGACGATTGGGGTGGATGGAGGCAAACCAAGGTACCAACACACCTCACTCATGTTCACTTCAAATTCTATCAATTGATCTTCATAATCTCAATGCTTTTGTCGGCATGTAATCCGCCTTGTTTTTCCATTGCAGATGGCAAAAAACTTGAAAATTCTAGATTTGACATATTGCTATTTTTTAACCAAAACACCTAATTTTTTAGAGTTTGGCCAATTGGAAAAATTGATTCTCAGGTACTGTTTGAAGTTGTCTATGATTGATAGCTCAATCGGTAACCTAAAACGGCTAAATACTTTGAATATTAATGGATGTGAATACCTTAAAGAGTTGCCCGAAGAAATCGGTTCTCTAGAATACTTGTCGGAGATTATTATGCTCAGTTACGGCAAACTGTCCAAGCTTCCTGAGACACTAGGCAATCTAAAATCTTTGACCAAGTTTGAAATTATGGGTCTTGAAAAATTGGCCAAATTCCTTACTCTATTGGAAGGCTGAATCTCACGCATTTGGTTTTGCATTGTTGCTACAATCTACATGAGCTTCCAGACTCTATGGGCGAACTAAAATCATTGGTTGAGTTAGATTTAAACTATTTGGCAATTTCAGTTCTCACTGATTCCATTGGAAAGTTAAAGAATCTCAAGAATTTTGTTTTATCTCATTGTAATAATCTACATGAGCTTTCGGACTCTATTGGGAAACTAAAATCATTGGTTAAATTGGATTTAAAATTTTCCAAGATAACCGTTCTTCCTGATTCCATTGGAAGGTTAAAGAATCTCAAGCATTTGCTTTTATTCAATTGCAATAATCTATATAAGCTTCTAGGTTTTATCGGGAAAATACAGTCATTGATTGAGTTGGATTTAAAATTCTCTGGGATCTCTATTCTCCCTAATTCCATTGGAAGGTTAACGAGTTTAACGTATTTGTCTTTTATGGATGCAAAAATCTACTTGAGCTTCCGGACTCTATTGGGGAACTAGAATTATTAGTTGAGTTGGATTTAAAACTTTCAAGGATATCTGTTCTCCCTGATTCCATTAAAATATTAAAGAATCTTCAGCGTTTGCATTTATCTGAATACAAGAATCTACATGAGCTTTCGGATTCTATTGGGGAACTAGAATCATTGATTGAGTTGGATTTAACATTATCGTGGATCTCCATTCTCCCTGATTCCATTGGAAGATTAAAGAATCTTGAGTGTTTGCATTTATCTCAATGCAAGAATCTACTTAAACTTCCGGACTCGATTGGGGAGCTAGAATCATTGGTTAAGATGGATTTAAAATTTTCAGGGATATCTCGTTATCCCCGATTCCATTGGAATATTAAAGAATCTTGAGCGTTTGCATTTATCTGAATGCAAGAATCTACATGAGCTTCCGGACTCTATCGGGGAACTAGAATCATTGATTGAGTTGGATTTAAAATTCTCGGGGATCTCTATTCTCCCTAATTCCATTGGAAGGTTAATGAGTTTCACGCATTTGTCTTTTTGTGGATGCGAGAATCTACTTAAACTTCCAGACTCTATCGGAGAACTGGAAGCGTTGGTCGAGTTAGATTTAAAACTCTCAGGGATCTCCATTCTCCCCGATTCAATTGGAAGATTAAAGAATCTTAAGCGTTTGCATTTATCCAAATGCAAGAATATACATGAGCTTCCGAACTCTATCAGGGAACTAGAATCATTGATTGAGTTGGATTTAAAATTCTCGGGGATCTTTATTCTCCCTAATTCTATTGGAAGGTTAATGAGTTTCACGCATTTGTCTTTTTCTGGATGCAAGAATCTACTTAAAGTTCCGAACTCTATTGGAGAACTCCAAGCATTGGTCGAGTTAGATTTAAAACTCTCGGGGATCTCTATTCTCCCTGATTCCATTGGAAGATTAAAGAATCTCAAGCGTTTGCATTTATCTGACTGCAATAATCTACATGAACTTCCAGATTCTGTCGGGGAACTAGAATCATTGATGGAGTTGGATTTAAAATTCTCGGGGATCTCTAGTCTCCCTGATTTCATTGGAAAATTAAAGAATCTTGAGCGTTTGCATTTATTTGAATGCAATAATCTACATGAGCTTCCGGACTCTATTGGGGAATTAGTATCATTGATAGAGTTGGATTTAAAATTCTCGGGGATTTCTATTCTACCTAATTCCATTGGAAGGTTAATGAGTCTCACACATTTGTCTCTTTTTGGATGCATGAATCTACTTACACTTTCAGATTCTATTGGAGAACTCGAAGCATTGGTCGAGTTAAAATTAAAATTCTCTGGAATCTCTATTCTCCCTGATTCCATTGGAAGATTAAAGAATCTTAAGTGTTTGTGTTTATCTCAATGCAAGAATCTACTTAAACTTCCAAACTCTATTGGAGAACTCGAAGCATTGGTCGAGTTAGATTTAAAACTCTAAGGGATCTCCATTCTCCCTGATTCCATTGGAAGATTAAAGAATATCAAGCTTTTGCATTTATCTGAATGCAAGAATTTACATGAGCTTCCGGACTCCATCGGGAAATTAGAATCATTGATTGAGTTGGATTTAAAATTCTCAGGGATCTCTATTCTCCCTAATTCCATTGGAAGGTTAATGAGTTTCACGCATTTGTCTTTTTTTACATGCAAGAATTTACTTAAACTTCCAAACTCTATCGGAGAACTAGAATCATTGGTCGAGTTGGATTTAAAACTCTGGGGATCTCCATTCTCCCTTATTCCATTGGAAGATTAAAGAATCTTAAGCGTTTGCATTTATCTTATTGCATGAATCTACATGAGCTTCCGGACTCTATCGGGGAATTAGTATCATTGATGGAGTTTAATTTAAAATTCTCGGGGATCTCTATTCTCCTAATTCCATTGGAAGGTTATTGAGTTTCACGCATTTGTCTTTTTGTGGATGCGAGAACCTACTTAAATTTCCAAACTCTATCGGAGAACCGGAAGCGTTGGTCGAGTTGGATTTAAAATTCTCGGGGATCTCCATTTCTCCGATTCCATTGGAAGATTAAAAATCTCAAGCGTTTGCATTTATCTAATTGCAAGAATCTACATGAGCTTCCGGACTCTATCGGGGAACTAGAATCATTGATTGAGTTGGATTTAAAATTCTCGGGGATCTCTATTCTCCCTAATTCTATTGGAAGGTTAACAAGTTTATTGTATTTGTCTTCTTTTGGATGCGAAAATCTAATCGAACTTCTGGACTCTATTGGGGAGCTAGAATCATTGGTTGAGTTGGATTTAAAACTTTATGGGATATCTGTTCTCCCTGATTCCATTGGAATATTAAGGAATCTTAAGCGTTTGCATTTATCTAAATGCAAGAATCTACATGAGCTTCCGGACTCTATCGGGGAACTAGAATCATTGATTGAGTTGGATTTAAAATTCTCGGGGATCTCTATTCTCCCTAATTTCATTGGAAGGTTAATGAGTGTCACGCATTTATCTTTTTTTGGATACAAGAATCTATTTCAATTTCCAGACTCTATCGGAGAACTGGAAGCATTGGTTGAGTTGGATTTAAGAATGTCGGGGATCTCCATTCTCCCTGATTCCATTGGAAGATTAAAGAATCTCAAGCGTTTGCATTTGTCTAATTGCAAGAATCTACATGAGCTTCCAGACTCTATTGGGGAACTAGAATCATTGATTGAGTTGGATTTAAAATTCTCGGAGATCTCTATTCTCCCTAATTCCATTGGAAGGTTAATGAGTTTAACGTATTTGTCTTTTTTTGGATGTGAAAATCTATTTGAGCTTCCGGACTCGATTGGGGAGCTAGAATCATTGGTTAAGTTGGATTTAAAATTTTCAGGGATATCTGTTCTCCCTGACTCCATTGGAATATTAAAGAATCTTGAGCGTTTGCATTTATTTGAATGCAAGAATCTACATGAGCTTCCGGACTCTATCGGGGAACTAGAATCATTGATTGAGTTGGATTTAAAATTCTCGGGGATCTTTATTCTCCCTAATTATATTGGAAGGTTAATGAGTTTCACGTATTTGTCTTTTTCTGGATGCAAGAATCTACTTAAAGTTCCGGACTCTATTGGAGAACTCCAAGCATTGGTCGAGTTAGATTTAAAACTCTCGGGAATCTCTATTCTCCCTGATTCCATTGGAAGATTAAAGAATCTCAAGCGTTTTTGCATTTATTAGAATGCAAGAATCTACATGAACTTCCAGACTCTATCGGGGAACTAGAATTATTGATTGAGTTGGATTTAAAATTCTCAGGGATCTCTATTCTCCCTAATTCCATTGGAAGGTTAATGAGTTTCACGCATTTGTCTTTTTGTGGATGCGAGAATCTACTTAAACTTCCAGACTCTATCGGAGAACTGGAAGCGTTGGTCGAGTTGGATTTAAAACTCTCAGGGATCTCCATTCTCTCTGATTTCATTGGAAAATTAAAGAATCTCAAGCATTTACATTTATCGATTGTAAGAATCTACATGAGCTTCCGGACTCTATCGGGGAACTAGAATCATTGACTATGTTGGATTTAAAATGCTCGGGGATCTCTATTCTCCCTGATTCCATTGGAAGGTTAACGAGTTTAACGTATTTGTCTTTTTTTAATGTGAAAATCTACTTGAGCTTCCAGACTCTATTGGGGAACTAAAATCATTGATTGAGTTAGATTTAAAACCTTCAGGGATATCTGTTCTCCCTGATTCCATTGGAATATTAAAGAATCTTGAGCGTTTGCATTTATCTAAATGCAAGAATCTACATGAGCTTAGGACTCTATCGGGGAACTAGAATCATTGATGGAGTTGGATTTAAAATTCTCGAGGATCTCTATTATCCCTTATTCCATTGGAAGGTTAATACGTTTCACGCATTTGTCTTTTTCTGGATGCAAGAATCTACTTAAATCTCCAGACTCTATTGGAGAACTCAAAGCATTGGTTGTGTTAGATTTAAAACTTTCGGGGATCTCCATTCTCCCTGATTCCATTGGAAGATTAAAGAATCTTGAGCATTTGCATTTATCTGAATGCAAGAATCTACATGAGCTTCCGGACTCTATCGGAGAACTAGAATCATTGATTGAGTTGGATTTAAAATTCTCGGGGATCTCTATTCTCCCTATTTCCATTGGAAGGTTATTGAGTTGCACGCATTTGTCTTTTTCTGGATGCAAGAATCTACTTAAACTTCCAGACTCTATTGGAAAACTGGAAGCATTGGTCGAGTTAGATTTAAAACTCTTGGGGATTTCCATTCTCCCTGATTCCATTGGAAAATTAAAGAATCTCAAGAATTTGATTCTAACTGAATGCAAGAATTTACAAGAGCTACCAGACTCTATTTGGGAACTAGAATCATTGGTCAAATTGGATTTAAAATGCTTAGGAATCTCCAATTTCCTTGATTCCATTGGAAGGTTAACGAATTTCACTCATTATTCTTTTTCACGATGCGACAATCTACTTGAACTTCCAAACTCTCTCGAGAAGTTAGAAGAGTTGGATTTAAAGCACTTGGGGAGCTTCGTTCTCCCTAATTCTATTGGAAGGTTAAAGAATCTTAAACATTTGTTATTATTTGAATGCAAGAATCCACATGAGCTTTCGGACTTCACGGGGGAACTTGAATCATTGGTTGAGTTGGATTTAAAACTTTCGGGGTCCACTTTCCCTAATTCCAATAAAAGGTTAACGAATTTGACGCATATATCTTTTTCTATAGGCGATAGTATCATTGAGCTTGTGCGCTCTATTGGAGAACCAAAATCATTGGTCAAGTTGGATTTAAAACTTCCGCAAATCTCCGTTCTCCTTGCTTCCATTGAAAAGTTTACGAATTTAACGCATTTGTCTTTTTCAAGATGCATTTATCTATATGAGCTTCCAAACTCTATTGGGCAAATGGAATTATTGATTGAGTTGGATTTAAAATTCTCGAGAGTCTCCTTTCTCCCTGATTCTATTGGAAACTTGAAGAGACTAAAAGTCTTAAAGGTGGCATACACAAAGATACGCATGATACCTTATGCTCTTGGAGGGGTGGGGACACTTGAAGAGCTTGATGCCTCTTTTTGTCCGCATCTTGGGGATGAAATCCCGTGGGAAATGTGGAGCCTCACTCGTTTGAGGATCTTGGACTTAGATGGCAGCCCAATCGCTACAATGCCGAGAAGGATCAATGGTTTCTCTAGTCTCAAAACGCTTAAAATTGCAAGCCACCGGCTTTCCCCTTTGCCAAAACTTCCCTTGAGTTTGAAATTCCTTGCGGTTGTAACTGCTCAATTCCCTATTCTTCCCGACCTCTCGAGCCTAATCCATTTACATCATCTCAAAGTGCGTAAAGAACGATGTATGACACTTTGGATCCCACAGGAGGTTACCTCACCTTGGAAGGACATGTCCATTAATCAGCTTCCATTTAGCTTATCAACCTTGAAACTTCACTCTATCCCGCAATTGCTGGATATTTCTGACTTGCAAAGCTTGTCGATTCTCTCTATCAGTGAATGTTTAACGCCATGCTTGCCCAATGTTTCGCACTTGAAGAGGCTACAAGAGTTACGGCTCAATGACTTCCCCCAACTGACAGAGATTCCAGGTTTGGGAGAGCTGGAAACACTGAAGTTTTTACACATTTCCATGTGTGATGTGATCAAACAATTGCCTAACCTGTCAAAGTTGAAAAATCTACTGCGTCTTGAGCTAAAACACTGTGCGAAGTTAAGAGCCGTCGAAAGCTTGAAAGAGTTGAATCTTTTGGAGTATGCAGAGATTAGAAATTGCATGTCCCTGGAAATGTTACCTGATATCCCGACATCCACCAAACTGGAGACAGATTGGATGCCGCCAGAACCTACAGAACACACCATTCGGGCGGCCAAGCGATTGCAACTTTCGTTGGACTAGTATGAAAGGTGGGCAATTATAGCCTTGTTGAATTCTTAGGTTCCTTTTGATTACAGTGAAGAAAAACAGAAGTTTTCATACCAGCTCTCATTTGCTAACCCTGCAGAGCTGGCTTGGAATAAAGACTAGGAAAGAGTTGGCCGCGAATATTCAGAGTTTTGAAGCCCTGCACGTGGAATAAGAACCAAATTTGCGGCCTCGCATGTGGAATAAAGCCAAATTTGCATCACCCATTCACCACCGACATGAAGTAATCCAGGTGTCCTCATGTCACTTCTTGTGCCATCTATTATATTTCTTGATGATGTTAAAGTGATGTTTGCTTTCTCATATTAAATTATCGTGATGCATGAACTTGTTGTGCTTGAAGAATGGATAATTATGTATGGCTTTAGAAGTATTCAATACCAATTTCTGTGACGTCAAGCGCATTAGCCACCACGTCATGTCTTAGTGTTTGTGGCTTTACCAATGAAAGACTAAAACTATTCCAACTTGTCATCCATCACACATTTGCTGAACAACAACAGGTACTTCTGCAATTACCAAATCCACTTATTGAATTTGTGATTCCACATGGCCAACGAGTTGAATCAGCTATTAAGGACTTATTTTACATTTAATGTTCAAAACAACACATATTGATGATTTACTTTGAAGTGATAATTTAGTTACTCAGAATTGATCGGGCTGAGATGACATGTTTACTATCAAAGCAAAAACTGTTTGTTTGAGTCCACTAATGATTAAAGAAAATAGTAAATCATCAATGTGAAATTGATAAGCTTATGAAAAGGTCAAACTGAAAAAAAGGAATTGCTTGCCCTGATCCGAACATATTTGCCATTTGAGCTGATGGCGAACTAGATTTAGGTGGGCCAGGCCACAAAGCCGGTGATCACCTATATGCATGATCACCCTGTTGAGTCTCATTATATTGGAAAGGTAAAATTAGTTTGCTGCGCAAAAACATATTCAAAATGTTACATAACCAGCGCCGACAAAAACAAAGGTCTTTGCAAAGAGCATTATGAAATTGGCAGATGTCTGAAAAGTTAAAAGTTTAGACCGTGGACGGTTTTATCAGAGTATGACCTTAAACTCCAAGTGCGCATGTTTTTTGTTATCCTCTCGTCTGGCAGTTCAGTATTAAGATTCTGCCTCTCCTAATCTTCATAAGCGTATTTCACCTTGTATAGCACGCTCTGTTGTCTCAAACACCAGATCATGCGTAACTGCAATCAATAACTTGCTTCAAGGGCATCTTGTATGGGATCATGTGCAAGGTCTAGAAACTGAGTTAATAAAATCAGGCTATCTGCAAGTCTAGCAATAGAGTCCGGAAGCCCCGTATAATTGATTGTTTTGGCTGAAATAATCACGTAACTGCTAGTATGTATTAGGGAGTGTTGTTGGTTCTCTTCTCATGATCATGAGGTCGTTTATGGACATAAATACTCGGTATTAAGGCTTAGGCAGCAAAACCGTGCAAGAAGCCAGTTTTGAGACAATGCCATGAAAGCCGACGACTGTTGTCCTTTCCCTGGATAACCTAGATGTTTGCTAAAGTATCTCATCAGATTTCGATCTGGTAAGTTCCTTGCAGGCAGAAGTATTGAGTCTTGATCCTAAAGAAATCAATGTTCCATTTGTTAGGGGTCTTGTAGGAGCGACAACTTCACTCTTTACCTCTTTTATCTCAGGTATGCAGTGCATTCTTCCTAATAAGAACTTATATGTCTGACAGGGATGTCGTTAGACATTGCACTCTTCTATAAAACGATAAATGTCGGTTGGCATTCGCAATCTATTTATTAAACCCCTTTTTCTTTCACTTCTCAAGAAATTGATCACCTAACAGTTGCATCTTGCATCCAAACTGTTGGAACAGTAATTATTGATGTAAATAAGTTTCTATTTTCTATGGATTTATGCACTAATATCACGTTCTGGTTAGTTTCTTCAGTTTTGGGTTTCCAGGTCGCAAAATGGTTCTTTAGGTATTCTAGTGATGCTAATTTTGAAAAGGGTTTTGACAAGCTTTGGAGTACTGAGGCCACCCAAGGAGGATACAGTTACAAGCAAGCAATTCATTTTCCGCACATGACTGCATGCTTAATCATGCTTTTTTTTTTTGGTAAAATGCATGCTTAATCATGTTAGAGTGTCTGAATTGTATAAATTCACAAGCCATTTTGAAGATGTACTGTGCTGAGAACCTTTTTTCATGAGAATGATGAGATTTCTGCAAGAATCACATCTTAGGTCCATGTGGGCATATATCTTTTGCTGGTCAACTTTATGGCGTTGTCTATGCACTCAAATGAACATAAGAGAGCTTGTTATTATTTGTACTTGCAGAGGTCAAGGTATTTAATATATTAATGGCAGCTTGGAAAACCTATTGACTACCACTACCCAAGAAAAAGTCTTTATAAAGATCTTTATCTGAACTAATAGGACACCTCGCGTGTGAAACAGTTTCTGATTATCTTGTCTGGTCCTCATTAGGAAAACAAAGGAAGGAAACAGAAAGAATGTAGAAACAGAGCACCGTACATCTTTTGTTGTTACAGCTAAGAGAATGACTTGCATTTTGATGATAAGGAAAGTAGTCCGTGCAGTGACACCATCGTTAAGTATATCAGCTTTTCTTGAAAGTGATTGTTGGTGTCTACTTGAAACTAAATGTTTTCTGTGTCTATTTCCACTAAGAAATTATGACATGATGCTCTTAGTCTTTACTTCCCTGCTTCCTTAGATTGTGTCGTGAAGCCAACTGAATTGTATACATCTGTGCTTTGATAACTTTCAGGCTAAAGCTGGAGCTGGCTCTGCAACTCCCTCAACGGTGTGTCCTTTTTTTGGCCCGTGAGTTGTAGTCTGATCTCTTTCATGAGCAGGAAATCTGATGGCTCTTTGATATGCTAACTCTTTCACAAGCTCAAATAATGTGAAAATGAAATAGCAGGCATATGCCGCTGTGAAGTTTGCCAACGTGTTGGCATTGTCAGAGTGTGCACTTTGCTTCTCAAGTTTGGTGCCTTAAAAAAACTTACCGAGATCCTATCCTTTTACTTCTCTCGAATACAAACTAAAATGACCAATGATTTTCTTTATTGTTATCCCTATTTTTTCAGGGGAAAGAGCTTCCATTCTTTGCATCTAAAGTCGCCTTGGCCGTACTGGGGCCAAGGAGGTTCTTCTCATTGGCTTGCTGAATGAGTACGAAATATCTAGAGTTTTAATAATCTAGAAATTGTTTAGGTCTGCTTTGATTACATCAAAGAAAGATTAAGTTTTCTAATTTCAGCCATTGTTTGTTAACCTGTAGAGATGGCTTTAAAAGGGCAAAGAAAGAGCTAGCGGCCAGCATTCAGAAGGGCATTTCATTAATCAAGAAGTGAGCAGGTTAAGGACGTGGCTTTACAAAGGAAAAAGACGTCTCTGCTTTCATAGTTTCTGGCTATTTTCTACTAAAAATTGGTGACTTAGGAATAAGTGGTTCAAACCAAACAAGATATCCAAGTTTATTTTGCCTACATGGCATAGAAAACACAAAGGTTTTTCTTTTCTCGCATGCAGTGTACTCAAATGTTGGTCTGTGTAATAACATGGTGGACTGATGTTGGTGTATATCATTGTACTATGTCCATCTTTCTCGTGTTTCCAACTTTCAGACGCACCCGTGATGTCACCTCCAAGTAGCACTATCAGTTGTGCAATGCTGCAGTAAGCAAATGGTAGATGAGGGTGCTGTGCTGGGCTTGCAGTTTAAGAGACTTTTTTTTTTTTTTTTTTAGTTCTACTCTATTTTTACTTTAACACTCACTCTCAGACTTTTGCCCTGCCTCCTTGCAGGGCGTGGGAGTTGAAACTCACTCCTGAAACTAAATTGTCCCCACTCCAACCCCTTGAAAAGGTAGGGATTTGAACCCCCCACCTTCCCCTTCCAAGTTTAAGAGACTTGATCGCAGCTTCTTGTGGCTTTATCAAGAAGCTGTGACGGACAAATGAGCAAGAGAGCCATCATAGAGGCTCTTCTTCGGTGTCAGGCAGGGGGGGAATTTGAGAATTTTTCAATCTGTAGATGCGTCTATCACCAGCAGCAATTCTCAGGCCAAGTTTTTACACCCATGGAGAGGACAACTCGCATCCGTAACGTATTGCCAAGAGAGTAAAGTTTGGAACCGGTTTTGAAATCAGTTTCTTTGGTAAACTCGGTTTTGAACCGGTTTCGAAATCGGTTCTCAGGTAAACTCAATCCAAACCCCATAATGACGTCCTTTTCTCCTCTCTCTTGGTTGGATTGCGGCCTCGCCTATGTCGGTCGGCCATCAACCAGCCCACTAGTATTCTCTGTTTTCGTTTTCGATTTCTTCATCGAATGTTACGATTTCGGTGCGCTGCGATTTCGGTTTGTTCGTTTCTGATTTCTTCGGCGGCTTGCCATCGCCATTTGATGGCTGCGAGTGGTGACTGTTGATAAAATAGTTATTTTATTTTTCACATGTTGCTGATTTGGTTTTTCAGTTATTAGAGTTAGTGGAGTCATGTGTGTTGGTTATCCTAGTTTTTAGGTGTTAGTAGGGCAAGTGCTTTATGGAGAACATGGGTAGTTATTGTGTGTTTTACGTGATGTATTTTGTCTTTTGTAAAAGACTTGGTTGCTTTGTACGTAAGATGAAGTTTCAGTCTCATCTCTCCTCCTTTTAGCAATTTAACAGTGGTATCAGAGCCTGAGAGAAACGTGAGAGAGTTTAAAAAAAAAAGAAAAAAAAAGAAGCTTTCGTGAGAGAATTGCAGTAGCAATATTTCCAATGGCCACCGACAATTTTGTTCAACCAGCAATTCCACGTTTTGATGGTCACTATGACCATTGGAGTATGCTGATGGAGAATTTTTTACGATCAAAGGAGTATTGGTTGGTTGTCGAATCTGGAATTCAAGAGCCACCAGCAGGCATGGCTTTGACAGATCCCCAGAAAGCAGAATTGGAAGCTCGAAAGTTAAAGGACCTGAAGGCAAAAAATTATTTTTTTCAGGCTATCGATCGTTCCATCTTGGAGACTATTCTTTGCAAAGAAACTTCCAAGGATATATGGGATTCTATGAAGAAGAAATATCAAGGCTCTGTTAGAGTGAAGCGTGCACAGCTTCAAGCCTTGAGAAAAGATTTTGAAACATTAGCGATGAAAGATGGAGAATCTGTCACTAGTTATTGTGCCGAACAATGGAGATCAGCAACAAGATGCGATTCCATGGCGAGAAGATGGACGACGTCACCATTGTGGAGAAGATTTTGCGTTCCTTGACATCAAAGTTTAATTATGTTGTCTGCTCAATTGAAGAGTCGAAAGACATAGATGCGCTCTCTCTTGATGAATTGCAAAGCTCCTTATTGGTCCATGAACAGAAAATGAACAAAAGTTCAACAGTAGAGGAGCAAGCATTGAAGGCTTCTACCAATACTCATTCCAACAATTTCAGAGGAAGGGGTAGAGGTAGAGGTAGAGGAAGGGGAGATCGAGGAAATAGAGATGTTGGCAGGAATTTCAAAGCCAATAATGACCAATTTCAAGGCAAAGGCGGAGGACGGGATCCTTACAAAGCCAAGGTAGAGTGTTTTAGATGTCATAAATTTGGTCATTATGCATCTGAATGTTATACTAGGCTGCCTAATAATAAAGAAAAGGCAGAGAGTTCAAACTTTGTTGAAGAAAAGGAAGCAGAAACGTTGTTGATGGCTGTTCAAGATGAAAAGGAGCGCGAGTCGATATTTGGTATGTGGATACGGGCAAAGTAACCACATGAGTGGAAGTAAGTCTTCTTTTTCTCATCTAAATGAAGATTTTCATTCCACTTTGTGAGTTTTGGGGATCATTCTCTTTGTGAAAGTGATGGGAAAAGGAGATATTAAAATAAGAACCAAGAATGGTTTTGTGGAAACGATCTCTAATGTGTTGTATGTTCCGACTTGAAAAGTAATCTGTTGAGTGCTGGCCAATTACAAGAAAAGGGTTATGTAATCACCATTCAGAGGGGTGTCTGTGAAATTTATGATTCTGTTAGAGGTGCTATTGCAGTTGTTCCTATGAATTCAAATAGATTGTTTCCATTAAAGATTGAAAATATTCAGTCTTGTTTGATGGCTGAAAAGAAAGATCCCTCATGGCTTTGGCATTTTCGTTATGGTCACTTGAATTTTGGTGGATTGAAGACCCTCCAACAGAAAAACATGGTGACGGGTCTTCCTCAAATTACCGTTCCTTCCCAAGTCTGTGAAGAATGTGTTGTTAGCAAACAGCATCGTTCTCAATTTTCAAAAGAAAAGTCATGGAGAGCAAAGGATGTTTTGCAGCTGGTGCATTCGGACATTTGCGGTCCCATAAATCCATCTTCTAATGGAGGTAAAAGATACTTAATTACCTTCATTGATGATTTTTCCAGAAAAACTTGGGTTTATTTTTACGGGAAAAATCAGAAGCTTTCTCCACATTTAAAAGCTTCAAAACTCGTGTTGAAAATGAAGCAGGAAAGACTATTAAAACTCTTTGAACAGATCGTGGCGGTGAATATTGCTCAAAAGATTTTGAAGTTTTTTGTGCAGAGTATGGCATTCGAAAAGAGCTTACTGCTGCATATACACCACAGCAGAATGGTGTATTTGAGAGGAAAAATAGAACAATTCTCAACATGGTGAGAAGTTTATTGGCAAGAGGAAGAGTTCCAAAGACTTTCTGGCCAGAAGGAGTAAATTGGAGTATTCATGTTTTGAACAGAAGTCCAACTTTTGCTGTTCAGAATATGACACCTAAAGAGGCTTGGAGTGGGAGAAGACCGGCTGTAGATCACTTCAGAATTTTTGGATGCATCGCATATGCCCATGTCCCGGATGTGAAAAGGAAGAAACTTGATGACAAGGCTGAAAAATGTGTCTTTCTCAGTGTAAGTGAAGCATCCAAAGCATATAAATTATTCAATCCACTAACAAAGAAGATTGTGACTAGCAGGGATGTTGTTTTCGATGAAGAGAACATTTGGGATTGGAATAGGCAGCAGCCTACCCAAGTTCTTTATGACAATGATGCTGAACAGGAGCAAATTTCAGCACCTTATATGCCCCAAAATTCATCAAATACAACTTCTACAGTTGCTGAAATTTTACCAACAGGGGCTGAAGTCAATGAAGAAGAAGCCCAATCTCTTCGCCGTGTTAGAAGAAAGCCTGCTTGGATGGAAGATTATGAGGTAACCGGAATTGAAGATTCAATTACTCACTTTGCCTTATTTTCAGACTATGATCCTACAACTTTTGAGAGTGCTGTCAAAGAAGAAAAATGGCGAAAAGCGATGGATGATGAAATTAATTCCATTGAAAGAAATGATACTTGGGAGTTATCCGATCTTCCGGATGGACAAAAAACCATTGGTGTGAAGTGGGTCTTTAAAACAAAACTGAAAGAAAATGGTGAAGTTGACAAATACAAAGCACGTTTGGTAGCCAAGGGATACAAGCAGCAATATGGAATCGACTATACAGAGGTTTTTTCTCCAGTTGCGAGACATGACACGATCAGATTGGTAGTTGCATTGGCGGCACAGAATTCTTGGCCTATTTTCCAGCTAGATGTCAAATCGGCATTCTTGCATGGATACTTGGAGGAACAGGTATTTGTTGAGCAACCCCCTGGTTATGTCAAGATTGGAAATGAGCATAAAGTTTATAGATTGAAGAAAGCTCTTTATGGGCTAAAACAAGCCCCTCGGGCTTGGTATAGTCGCATTGAAACTTATTTTCTTAAAGTTGGTTTTTCAAAATGTCCTTATGAGCATGCGCTTTTTGTCAAGATTGGAGATAAAGGGAAAATGCTTATTGTCTGCTTGTATGTTGATGATCTTATATTTACTGGAAGTTGTGATGGCATGTTTGAAGAATTCAAGAAATCTATGATGGATGAGTTTGAAATGTCTGATCTTGGTATGATGCATTACTTTCTTGGCATAGAAGTGGTACAATTGGATGATGGGATCTTTATTTCTCAAAAGAAATATGTGGGAGAAATTTTGGACAGGTTTCAGATGAAGGATTGTAATCCTGTAAACACTCCAGTTGAGTTTGGCTTAAAGTTATACAAAGATCATGAAGGGAGGAAGGTTGACAGCACACTTTATAAACAAATTGTGGGCAGTTTGATGTATTTAACTGCAACAAGACCAGACATAATGTATCTCGTGAGTTTAATCGGTAGATATATGGAGAATCCTACACAAATGCATTTGTTAGCTGCCAAGAGAATTCTTCGTTACTTGCAAGGAACTAAAGACTTTGGGCTATTTTACAAGAAGGGTGAAAAGTCTGATTTGTTGGGATTTCTTGATAGTGACTATGCAGGAGATCAAGATGATAGGAGGAGCACTTCTACGGTTATGCTTTTATGTTTGGAACAGGTGCTATTTCGTGGTCATCCAAGAAACAACCAATTGTCACATTGTCAAGTACAGAAGCTGAATTTGTTGCTGCAACAACCAGTGCTTGTCAAGCTATTTGGCTAAGGAGAATTCTTGAAGAGCTACAATTCAAGCAACCGGGACCTACTAAAATTTTTTGTGACAATAATTCAGCAATAAAACTCTCCAAGAATCCGGTGTTACATGGAAGAAGCAAGCACATTGATGTGAAGTTTTATTTCTTGAGAGATCTTAGCAATGATGGAACAATTGATCTAATCTACTGCAGGAGTGAAGATCAAGTTGCTGATATATTCACCAAGGCCCTCAAGATGGAGTCATTTGTGAAGCTCAGAAAGTTACTAGGTGTTTGCATGATGAAAGAAGTCAAAGCTTTAAACTGAATGTTAGCAAACATCAGTTTAAGGGAGGGATTGTTGATAAAATAGTTATTTTATTTTTCACATGTTGCTGATTTGGTTTTTCAGTTATTAGAGTTAGTGGAGTCATGTGTGTTGGTTATCCTAGTTTTTAGGTGTTAGTGGGGCAAGTGCTTTATGGAGAACATGGGTAGTTATTGTGTGTTTTACGTGATGTATTTTGTCTTTTGTAAAAGACTTGGTTGCTTTGTACGTAAGATGAAGTTTCAGTCTCATCTCTCCTCCTTTTTAGCAATTTAACAGTGACTACCCCTTACCCACCGAACGTTTCTTTTTTCTTTTGTTTTTTGAGCTGCCCTCAATTTGATGTCTCACTTCAAGCTTGATTCTGTTTCAAGTCTCGTTTACTACGTGCGATGGCACCAGCTGCCACCACATCAGGAGTTCGAGGCATTCCTGAGTTTCAGGGGACCGATGCTCGGACAACTTAAACTGGTTGCTTCTGCAGTGCAATGGTGGAGAAAGAAATCCGTGTCAAAGACCACAAAGAGGTCCGACTTGGTCAAAAGATTGGTGGAAACGACACTGACATTTATAAGGATTCTCTTACAATGCGTGGTTTGCGCATACGGTAGATTGCACTTCAAAGTCGGACGAGAAAGCATCACTATACAATTTGATTTTGAGCTTGACATCATCCTGTCTCTACGTTGAATTTTGGATCTGGAGATGGATGATGTCAAGGTTAAAATCAAATCCTGGCGCTCCTGTCTCTTCCCAGTAGATACGAAAGGGTAAGTTTTGTTTTTCCGCTACTTTTTCAAATTATTTAATTTTAACATAATCTGTGACGCAATTTCTAAGCAAAAAATTTCATTAATCATGTTATACATATAAAGTTAACTATGATCTCTGCATTTTTGGCTCTTATATAATCTAGTCTTCCTTGGAATGAGAAGAAAGGGAAGGGGCCATTTGGTTTGTCGAAATTCTTCGTTTCTTGTTTCGGTGAGCATAAAAATGAGTCCTTTGTTTCCTTGTAAAGGTGTTTAGTCTATCAATAGACAGAAAAACCAACGCTGAGTGAACACTTTATACATGCTTGGGTTGCCTTTGATTTAATTTGTTTGCGATCAAAGAAGAATTCCTGATATTGATGACTACTTGCTTGGTTTATTGCTTTCTATGTTGCGCACTCACCTTCATTCTCTGCTGTTGTTGACAGTAAAAAACCAAGCGGCTCGAGCACTCTGTGTGGGTATTAGTAATGACTTAACACTTGAAGAATTAGCCTGTTTGCCAAAGCTTAGGTTTCTTGAAGTGGGAAGAATTAATTCCATAGCCAACTTTAAAAATCTTCCTCGTACTTTGAGATGACTTGCTTGGCATCATTGCCTGCAGCATCTTTTAGCGATGAAATCTTCACCTGGTGTATTTGGTCGTGCTCGACTTTTCGCAAAGCAACATCACCGACTGACTGAGGTGCATAGAGGCAAATTGAGGTATGGACACACCTCGCTCATGTTTGCTTCAAATTCTATCAATTGACCTTTGCTAGCTAGTTGTATGTTACTGTATTTTCATACTTTTCGTCGGAATGTAATTGGCCTTTTGTTTTTCACTGCAGATGGTGAAAAAGTTGAAAGTTCTAAATTTTATGTGGTGCAGAGTGTTAACCAAGACAACTGATTTTTCTGAGTTTAGCAATTTGGAAAATTGATTTTCACTTGGTGTGTGAAATTATCTGCGGTTGATAGCCCAATCAATAAGCTAAAACTGCTAAGTAACTTGAATATCGAGGGAGGCATTTCCCTCCAAGTGTTGTATGAAGAAATCAGTTCTCTAGTATACTTGTTAGAGATTATTGTGTGCTCAACAGACAAACTGTTCAAGCTTTGTGAGACACTAGGAAATCTAAAATCTGACGAAATTTGATTCTAGTAGCAGCCATTTTCCTCAATTTATTGGAAGGTTAATGGATCTCGTGCATATGCGTTTGCTTGCATGCCCATACAAGCTTTCAAACTCTATTGGGGAACTAGAATCATTGGTCAATTGGATTTAGTCCAATTCTATTGGAAATCTGACGAGACTAAAAGGTCATTAGGGTGCCACACACAAAGATTCACATGATACCTTGTGCTTTTTGGGGGTGGAGACACTGAAATGCTCAATACCTCGTTTTGTTACTATCTCATGCATGAAATCCCATGGTAAATGTGGAGGCTGAGCCTTCTGAGGATCTTGGACTTAGATGGGGCCCCAATCTCTACCATGTTGTCATAGGTCAGTAGTTTCTCTAGTCTGCAAATGCTTAAAATTACAAGCCAAAGAGCTTCCCTCAAGTTTGAAATGTCTACTGGTTGAAGTTGTTGGATTCCCCGTTCTTCCCAACCTGTCAAGCCTAGTTCAAAGTGTGTGGAAGACATCCAACTATTGCATTTTGGTGTGTGACGTTATCTCGCCTCGGAAGGACAGGCAGTCCATCCATCGGCTTCCATGTAACTTATCAACCTTGAAACTTGGCTGGATCCTGCAATTGCCAGATTTTTGCAACTTCAAAAGCTTGTCAGTCCTCTCTATCAGCCGATGGCCATTGTCACACATGACCATCCTTATATACTTGGAGAGTTTAAGGGAATTTGAGTTATCGTGGTGCAAATCTGTGGAGAGCACATGTGATCTATCTTGCTTGAAGAGGCTACAAAAATTACAGCTCAGTGACTTACCCAAACTGGCAGAGATTCCAGGTTTGGGGGAACTGGAATTACTGGAGTTTCTACACATTTCCAGGTATAATGCAATCAAACGATTGCCTAACCGTCAAAGTCCAAAATCTAAAGCATCCCAAGCTAGATGGCTGTGAAAAGATGATAGCTGTGAAAGGCTTGACAAGAGTTGAATTTATTGAAGAAGGTGGAGATCGCACATTGCATATCCCTGAAAAGTTTGCTCGATGTGCTGGCTGGCAATTGCGATTTGCAGCATTGTAGGACAAATAAGCCGGAAGCAGAATGCATCATCTTCAAAATGCAGGGACTTCCAATGAAAGCACATCATCTACAGATTGAGCTCGTGCTTTATAAGGTGAGTGGCTTTGAACTCCTAGATTTTCCCAGCATTCAAAGTGTGCCTTGGTCGTACTGGGGCCGAAGAGGTTACGTTTTTCCCCTTGGCCAGTTGGACGAGCACAAAAGGTGTGGAAGTGTAGCCTGGTCAAAATCTGCAGGTGCGTTCTGATTACATCAAAGTAAAACAGAGGTTTTCATTTCGGCTTTTGTTTGCTGACCTGTTGAACTGACCTGGAATAGAGGCAAAGAAAGAGTTGGCAGCAGATATTCAGAATGGCATTTCGCTCATCAAAAAGTGAACGCGTGGATTGAAGACAAAGATGTGGATTTTTCGTGAGAAAAAAGATGTACTCTACATAAGTTTCTACTCATCTCTCTACTCAAAATTGGTTCCTTGCGCTAAGGAGTAAGTCGTTCAGCACTGGAACTAGGAAGATATGAAAGTTTCCTTTCGCGTAGTCCACGTAAAAGAAGCACATAAGCAGTTTTTCTTTTCCTGCGCGCGACGTTCTGAAATGGTCATTCGTGTAATTAACAGATGTTTGTGCATCATTGTATTGTGTATCTCGGCTGTGTTCATGTTCGCATCTCCCGACTTTCTGATGCACCTGTAGTCTCCCCCAAGTGACCCTATCCTGTGTGACGCTGCAACAAGCAAATGGTAGACAGAAGGGGCCGAGTGAAGGCCGTAGTACTTCAGTGTTGGCGAGCATTGAAATTCAAGATACGCAAGATACGCGGACGAAGGTTTTACAGTCTTCTTCCGGACGATTTGATCGAATAATTAAAGAGGCGGCAGAGCCATTCTTACAGTGACCGCGTGAAATCAGATATAAGCGGGGCCTTCTAGGGATAACCTGGGGTTTGCTTTCGCGGGGGATTTAATCCGAGTTGGTGCGTGCTCGTCCAGCCCAGTAGGACAAGAGGCTGGTTTCTTGGGGCATAAGCCTCGGGTGTCGATTGGATTATCTTATGCGGATTCAAATGTGATAAATGACTCAATCAATCGCTCCAAATCAGCCGTTGACATCTCTAGGAGACAATTGAATAGTTCAAATTTGGAAATCTCAATCGAACTTAAGACGAATTAGGGGTACGGTTTGATCCCATTATTCCGTTTTACTTTAGATACAAGAGAGGAAGTGTGTGTAGCTTTAAGACCCTCCTGGTAACTGTATTTTCTTTACTTCTTGGCCCTTTTTGTCCTTTTCTTTTGTGTTAATAAAATGGGCCAAAGCCGAAGAAATCAATAGGAGATAATTACGTGATGCAGTGAAGTCGTTGCATTAATGGACCCGAAATCCAAGCCCAATAAATTCTATATAGAATTTTAAATGAACCATATTTGTGCCCTCGAGCTTCATTTCTGGCCCCTCGAGAAGTGCTTGCTCCGTGAAGGCACTTAACCGCCCTAGAGAATGCCTGAATAATGTCACCCCCGATTGGGTAAATGACAAATATTTTCCTGCATATGTAGCTCGAGAATATTTCCTCCAGTCATTCCTTTAATTAGTGGGTTACATACCGTAGACATCATCTACATGCAAATTTGACTAAAAATATGTGATATCCATATTTGCTATCCATCAATCGGAAGGCTACTCAAAAGGAAAATTTCTCTAACCAACGATGGAGGAGCATATTACCTTGACTAAATTGGCGAGTTTTGAGGCATGGAGTAATGCCCAATTCGCTGCCTCGCACATGGTGTTAGGGATGGATCTAAGTGTCCGTGCCTACAATTATGGAAATAGTTGGAGAAAGTTTATAATATGTAACTTACCAATCAAAGGTGTAATTGAAGAAAGTTTTCTCAAATCATAGACAAAAGAAAATATGGGCTTATCTTGTAATATTTTGAATCTCTTTTTGGATAAATAAAAAACAGTTGTAATTAGCTCATGGGCGGCAGCAAAAGTCTCTTGTCCTCATCAAGTCTCTCTTTCTTGTCTTATCTTTTATGAACTAAATGATATAAATTTGAATTGAAAAAATTAAATAAAGTTTGTTTGGCAAAATATAAATAACTAATTAAAGTGGGCTTAGGTCATTAACCCAAAAAAAAAAAAAAAAAAAAAAAGCAAATGGTGGGCTTAGCTCATGGGCGGCAGCAAAAGTCTCTTGTCCTCTTCATCTCTCTTTCCTGTCTTATCTTTTATGAATGCCTCCCCCCGTTCCTCGCAATTGAGTTGAATTGACAAAAATAATAAATAAATAAATAAATAAAAAGATGTGGAAATACACGAAAGGTAGAGTCGTCCATTTGTCTCCCTCTCTTGTCTTCTTCATCTCTCTTTCCTGTCTTATCTTTTATGAATGCCTCCCCCGGTTCCTCGCAATTGAGTTGAATTGACAAAAATAATAAATAAATTAATAAATAAAAAGATGTGGAAATACACGAAAGGTAGAGTCGTCCATTTGTCTCCCTCTCTTGTCCTCTTCATCTCTCTTTCCTGTCTTATCTTTTATGAATGCCTCCCCCCGTTCCTCGCAATTGAGTTGAATTGACAAAAATAATAAATAAATAAATAAAAAGATGTGGAAATACACGAAAGGTAGAGTCGTCCATTTGTCTCCTCTCTTGTCCTCTTCATCTCTCTTTCCTGTCTTATCTTTTATGAATGCCTCCCCCCGTTCCTCACAATTGAGTTGAATTGACAAAAATAATAAATAAATAAATAAAAAGATGTGGAAATACACGAAAGGTAGAGTCGTCCATTTGTCTCCCTCACTCGCCTTCGCTTCAATCAATCTCTCTCTCTCTCTCTCATAAAAGATCTTGAGGATGGATGATTGAAACTTCTGCAAATGGACATGCAGTGCACGTAGTTTCCAGGCAATGAATCATGCTAAACTTTGCAACTAACTAAATGAGAATTTTTAATTTAATCTTTCATTTAGTTTCTTCAATTTCTTTCAATTTCTAAGGCACTCGGGAAAAAGCCATTTGCTGGGCACTTATCGCATCTGCGAGGATTTTTAACGATTTAGGCGATCAGAAACAGCGAATCAAGCGTTGAATACAATGAATAGTAATGCCGATCGTACAGGACTTTGTCAACTAGAACTTCCAACTTGGGCTTGTGATTTGTCTCTCCGTGGCAGAGTTGAATTTTTCATGTGGAGGGGCGTGTTCCTTGTGAAAAGCCTTTTCTTTGTTTTTTTTTTCTTAAAAAAAAAAAAAAAATAGATGAGTCAAGAAATAGTTTGATTGATCGAAATTAAATAAATGTTAAATTCAAGAAGGATGGTTCATCGTCGGGATGGGACGAGGTGGATTCTAAAGACCAAATAATGGAGTCGGGCCACTCGTTTTCACTTGCGTTTACATGGGGCTCTCGCAAGCAGTTTGAGTGGCAGCTGTAGTGGTTGAATCTTGGGTGAGCATTTTTTTTTTTTTTTTTGGCCAGAATATGCTGAATATCGATAATTTTTTCGTCTTATTTTTTATACTCCCTAAAAAAACCTTACAAATTCAAATTACACATCCATCAATAATGCGACATTGTGCAACTAAACTATAAATACCAATGCATATTTAGCAAATTTAAGATGACAGGATAATAGAAAACCCAATTGTTCGAGATATGGGACAAGATGGAAAGTTCTTGTAATCATCTATCTTTAATATTCATAACATCACATCTGCCGCATTTGTTGGATTCCCTCGGAACGAAAAAATGAGACACCACTGATCTGGGCAAATTATTTGTGTGCAGTCTGTTATAATGGATTGGGCCTCTTCAAAAACTTTTTTTGACACAAATTGAAAAGCAAAAGGGATAGCTGAAATTCATTAGTAAAATAAATAAATGAAAAAGTTCAAAATACTTAATATTCATGAATATATGCTTCACATCTTGTTAATTCATTTGAACTTCTAAACACACGAAAACAAAACAAAGCACTTAATTAATTCAACAAAAGTTTTAAATTGAAATTACTATTAGTACTATTTAGAACATTTCAATATAATATAATATAACAGACATTTTACTTAGGTTTGAATATATAAGAGGTATAAATAATATAATATAATATGCGGACGGGGGGCCGACCCAAGATCTTCTTCGACCAAACCCGTCAACGAGGAGGCCGGCGGGGCAGCTGGTCTAGGGTCGACCCTAGACCGCTGCTCACCCCTAGTTGAATCAACCTAACTTGACTAAAGTTGCATATAATTATTTTTATCACTTGCATTTGAAGTCCTTTTTTTTTTTTTTTTGGAGGATTGACTTTCTTCCGGTGGGATTCGTAGGTCTTGGATGCGTTTGTAACGTTTTCACGGAAATTTCTATCTTTTTTTTTTTTTTTTTTTGTAACTTCAGTAGTATGTTTTTAATGAAGCGTGTAAGAATTGTGTCAATGTCTTGAATGTATCTAATTTATGTCATCTCTTGAATTGATTCAATTTGATCCTCTTTTTAAATTTAGTTTAGTTTACATATAAATAATGCCCATGACTTGTAACCTAACAATCAAAGGCATAGCTAGAGAAAGTTTCCTCCAAGGAAAATACGACTTTCTTGTAATAATTTGATTCTCCTTTCCAAATGAATGAGTAGATGCAACCATATCATTTTGAAATAACATATACATCACACGTTTTTGGTTAGGTAAAAGATCTGCTTTACAGCAATTAAATACTATAAAATTTGTCTTGCAAATATAAATAACCAAGTACTTTCAATTATATTCACCTGTTCCCACGATTTCCTATCATTGTTAATTTTATCCTGAAATCACCAAGCAACTTCAAAGCCTTAAAAAGTTTCGACCCCTTTGCAAAGAGTCTCTTGTCCTATTCATTTGTCTTTCCTCTCTTATATTTTACGTATATCGCATCCACCTAACAGCAATTGAATTGCGTTTGCAAATCTAGGCTGTGAAACAACACGGAAGGGAGAGCCATGCATGTGTCTCCCCCTTTGATTTTCTCCAACATGTCACTTCAAGTTATACCAGCGAATTATGAAGAGAACCTCTCTCTAATTTTGCATTTTTGTATGAAGGATCTTGAGGATGGATGACTGAGACTTCTGTAAATGTACAGGCTAGTGCATTTAGTTTTCATGCAATTTACTCCTGCTAAATTTTGCAACTAATTGACATTTGCATCTATGTCTAGCCATTCCGTAGCTATAGTATTTAGGTAGGGAGGAGTCCCTCTCACTTGGCTCAGATTATAAGTTATAAAGATGCCATTTGGATGACACGTTTTTTCTAATTTAAATTTTCATCTATAGTCTTCTTTTTTCTGAATTTCTAAGGCACTTCGGAATTCATTTGAGAGGACACTTATTGCATCATAAGCTTGTTACAATTTTGAAGATTGCCCCAATGGAAATAGCATACCAAGTAATGAATCATAGTGTCGATCACACAGGCCTATGTCAGCAAGGGAGAACACTAACATCAATGGCGCCGGTATAATACAAAGCTAGCATAATAAGTTGCTTGTCCACAAGAACTTCCATTTTGGCTTGTGATTTGTGTCTTTGTGGTAGAGTTGGGCGTGCATCTTGTGAAAATTTCTTTTTTTAAATATATTTCTTTGAAATTAGATATTAGAAGAGAAATATTTCAATTGATTGAAAATAAATAAATATATAATTCAAGAAGGATTGTTTGATTGGGATGGGAGGTGGAGCCTCAAGTGGGCTTCTTGACCAAAATAATAGAGTCGTGGTGCCACAGGCTTTCGCCTTCCTTGCGCTTACATGGGGCTTTCGCAAGGATTTGATTGGAAGCATAATTTGTTCATTATCTGGACATGGCTTGAATATAGAGAACCAATGTCTATCTTTTCTATCTACATGAAAAGACAAATACGAACACAAAAAATACAGCTCTAGTGGTTGAATCCACCTCATCTCGACTAAAGTCACCTATTATTATTTTTTATGCCTTGCATTTCAGGTCTCTTTTTGGAGTATTAATGTTCTTCTAGTGGGATTCGGAAGCCTTGGATGCAATGTGATGTCCCCACGGAAATTGCTAATTTTTTCTTTAAACTTCAGTCTTGCATTTTAATGAAATGCGTAGGAATTGTGCCATGTTTTGAATGGATCCAACCTATGCTATCTCTCGAATAGATCCAATTTTATCTTGCTTTGAGAGGGATAAAAATTCGATTTGGACTTATAGGCAGCCCCATTCAATTGATGCTGGTGATATTATTTGTTTTGATGACAGCTTGCTTTCCTTGCACAATGTTATAAGGGATAAGTGCATAAGAAGTCCTAAAACTTTAATGAAAATTCAATTGAGTCCTAAAATTTTCAAAAAACGTAAGTTCTAAAACTTGTCACAAAAGTGTAATCAAGTTTTAAAATTTTCAAAAAGTGCAATTAAGTCCTAAAACTTATCAAGAAAGTGTAATGGAGTCTTAAAATTTCAAAAAAAAAACAATCAAAGGAAGGACTTGATTTGACTAATTTGATAAGTTTTATGATTTAATTGCACTTTTTAAAAGTTTTATAACTCAATTATGCTTTCATAATAAGTCTTAGGATTTGATTGTACTTTTAAAAAAAGTTTTAAGACTAAATTACACTTTATTGACAAATTTTAGGACTTTCAATGCACTTATCCCATATTAAAATGTTTTGTACTAATTTGAGCTTGTGAGAGACTTATCTATCAATGTAATAAATTTGATATGTGTAATGGCGGGAGAGAGATATACATGATACCCAATATTCCCAAATAGTTAAATAGGACTTTTTGGTACAAAGCCAGCTTTTGATCACACCACCACCCCAAAGTGCTTTGAGGGAGGGCCGACAAACCTCCCCGGTCATGCATTCCTAGCGCCACCATCCACACCACTGCACAAGGGTTGTCCTACCCTTACACAATGCGGCAGTGGTGGCCCAAAAATCATGCGATGTACGCAAGGAAGATGAAGGTCTTTGTCTCCGACACTTCGGACGAGGGTTAGCAATCCTCTCGCCGATCCCTCCCCCTTCAATACATGGACTCTATGGGTTATGATATGGTCGTTGTTGGTGCTACACCGACGCCACCCATCTTGAAAAAAAAGAGGTCATATTGTATCCATTAGCCAAATTGGAAGAAGATAACTAAGGAATTCGACTACATCAATTTGACAAATTTCAGTATATGATTGCACTATCTAAAAGTTTCATAACTTGATCACATGTTTGCGATAAATTTTAAGATTATAGATGCACTTATGTTTAAATAAAATTTGAGGGTTGATTCTAACGGACCCGCCCCTAAAAAAAATCAAAAGTGCCTAAACACCCTTTGTAAGAAACAGAGTGTCGATCGATTTTTGTCATTTTTTGTTCTTTTAAAAAATTTTGAGATATAATGTAGAGGTGGATACTATTGTAGTAATTATCTTTAGGTGTCTTTCAAAAAATAGCAAACTTTAGAAAACTGAATTAAGAATTTAAAAATACTTTTTGTCCCCTTATTTTACTCAAAAATAGTGTTAATAGAGTATAATCAAAGAATTTTTTTCTTCACTTTTATTCTCCTAATTATTCAACAGCCATCAATGAATTAAAGATATTATTAGTTATGTTTATAGAATTAGATGTTTCACAGTTACTTACCCTTGATAATTTTTTTTCTATTTTCAGTAATTGATATACTCTTAGATATAATTTTAAAATTAAAGTATTATCTGTACTTATTCCATTTTGATTGAATATTCTATTGTAGGTAATTTCTTATTTTTCTGTATTTTTTGCTAATATATTGAGTAGGCTTCCTTTGAATTAAGGACATTTTGTGAAACATCGTTCCTGCCGCGAGATGTAGTGGGTCCCGCACATATAGGTATTTTGCTTATCTGGCTTTTGTGGGGGTTGTATTTGTAATTCTGCATTCTCGTTTGTCTATTCTGGTACGTGGGGCCCACTTGTGTGCAACCGGCAACCGATGGGCTCCACATCTCTCTCCCGACGGACGAGTTACAGAAATGGAAAGGTAAGCTGTTATGGTACAGAAGGCAAGTAAAGATATTTTTTAAAAGAAAAATAAAATAATAGAAAATGTAATCGAAGTGTAATATTAGAATAAAATTAAAATATTCTTAAAAAGTAAAAGAGTAAAAAGAGAAGAAAACAGAAAAGGAAAAATAAAAAAATAAGAATTTTATTATTAAAAAAGAAATGAGAATTTTACTTTGGATATGTATCACTAAAAATTCCTTGATGGCCATGCTAGATGAAGTTTTTAAGGAAAGTTGGGATTTATGATTATGGACCTGTGGTTACTTCAAGGTGATAATGAGTCACTTGTGAAGCATGGATCAATGAAGATGGTATGGTGCATAATGTGGACGTGTAGGTGCCCTTCCTTTCAATGTAATCTCAATTTCAATGCAATTTAGATTTTCTCACCGGACATTTCTTGAAATTAAAGATAATCTATTTTTTCTAATTTACCTATTTTCCACATATATCAAACAATTGAACCAGTTATAAAACACCAATTTGAATTCAAATAAAATGTTGAAGATGAGTCTTTTCACCAAGTGTTGTAGAAATCCATCATGCCTTTTTTATTATCCACTTTTTGCCTGTAATTTCATCCAGGTTTCTTGTTTATATTTTGTCCTATTGTCCATTCACTGCTTGTACCAAGGTCCTACCGAATTGATCGTCCACATTCAAAACTCTTTGATGACAAAATAGTGTCTTGTAATTTGTTCACCTTCTGTAATTTAGAGGTCCATCAAAATATTTGACGTTTTCTCAACATAATCCTTCAAATGTAGATATCATTAACCTTTGATTATTTTATCATCGTTATAGTAGTCGCTGGAAAATTCATAACACAACCATGTTGAATAATTTTTTGATGAGTGATCCTACATAATTGACTGAAGTGCTCTTTTGGAGCTTGAGAACTTGTGGAATCAATTATGAAGCCTACAAAAAATTCAAAAACATTGCTAGAGATGTGAAACATTTACATACAATGAGAATGCAAATTCATTGTATTTACTTGTCCCCACAATTTCCTGTCTTTCTCAACTTGACATCCAAGCAACTAAGAAGCCTCGAAAAGTTTCGTCCCCGTTGCAAAAGTCTCCCGTCCCCATTGCAAAAGTCTCTTTCTTCTCTTATCTCCTACACATGCTTCATGCATTTACTCGCAATTGAGTTGAATTGTCAAGGAAAAAAAAACAGTTGTGGAAAAACACGAAAGATATAAAGTCATGAACGTGTCTATCCTGCTTTTGCCAACATTTAACGGAGTCAGGCCACGCGTTTTCAGTTTTCTTGCGTTTACATGGGGATTTCACAGGGAGTTAAGGGGAAGCTTCATGTGATCAATACATGGACATGGCCTGAAAATAGCGGCCTTGTTCCACATGTTCTCACATTCCTTGCGCTTGTCGGTGTGTAAATTTGTCCTCACAGCTCATATGCTATTTTTGCTGCTGATCTACACGTTTATTCTGCAGCTGTGGAAGGATAGGCCAAATCAAGAAAAGAGATGAACCTGTCAATAGTAGAGTTCTTCTCAGTGGGGGAGACTGATGTAGGATGGGAATCAAACTGGAATTTTTATTTCGATATCCCCTATTTTTTATTATCATATAAGAATATTGGGTATCCACTACACTAGTTCTCGTTTTAGACTCTTATAAGTAAAATTACACCAAATGTCCTGAATATTTGGCCGAGTATGCGTCAAATCCTAAATTTTGAATTTATGTAGTCAAGTTCTAAATGTTTTTTTGTTGAGTGCAAGTTAATCCTTCTAGTAAGCTCACAATTAGATTTGATAACATGGATTTCAAAATTTGACTTGGCGTTCTATAGTTTCTTTTTGCATACATGGCTCTGATATGGTACTAATGTGGCATCACATCACGAAAGTTAAAAATTTAAAAAGTTAAGAAAGATCAAAGAAATTTTAAAAAATGGAGAAAAAAGACAAAATTAAAGAAAAAAGAAAAATGAAAGTCGTGGAAAGTGGAACCTTAGGTGACGGTTGTTTGAGGGTTGGGAGACGGCGGAACTACCCCCACTTCGTCTCTTTCTCTATTCTCCTTATAGTGCCGATGGCAAAGCCTGCACTTCCTTTTCTTCGTCCCTCATTCTTCTATTCATTTTAGTTGGCACAGATAGCTTGATTTTTTTAATGTTATGTTGATTCAACAAGCTTTGGAAAATGAGAGATCAATTGAAGGGAGTAATCATGAGCTGGGCTTGTTCCTCTGGAAATTTTAATCATCATTTTTTCCCCTTACAAACATATCAATTTTTATTGGAAAATGGAAAGAGCTTAACGTGACTCAAATTATATGCACGCACGACATGTAAAAAATATGTTGTATGTTGTTTGGTGTTAGTATCGAGTATGAGTACTGATTATTTAAGAGAATCCAACCAATTTCATGATTTGTTTGTGTTGTTAGGGTTAAAACTATCACCTAGAAGAGGTGAATAGATGGTTATAAACAATTAATGCCAAATTAAAAACAGCAAAGTTCAATATCACGAAAAAAACAAAGTCTGAAGTAAGACTTCGTAGTGATCAAATATTCTATAACGTCCGCTGAAGAACTATGCAGTGATCAAATCTTTACTATGTGCAATAAACAGAACAAATGAATGACTAAAGGATAGAGAAAATTGCACATGACAATTATAGTCGTTCAGCTTATGATAAGCCTACATCTACTCTCTCATGTTGACGGCTTATTAGTTGGATTTCACTAGCAAATCAATAAGAGGTTACAGTCAAATTGTGCCGTCTATATCTAAGTACTTCTACCTAGATCTATCAAATGGGTGGGTTGGGTTGGGTTGGGTCGAAAATGGTCCAATCCATATTGACTCATTTAACATGTTTTGACCCATATTCATATAGTGTAAATCTAGTCACCCATATCCGACCCAACTCATACCCTACCCGACTCGTATCGATAAAACTCATTAATATTCTAGGAAAACCCATACTCACTTTAAACTCTATGCTAATTAGATAAAAACTTCAAATAAAATAAAAAAAAACAAATTAAACAATTTAAAAATAGTAAATAAAATAAAAATTATAAAAAAAAAACCTATGAATGATAACTTTCACAGAAAGACTAACTCAATTATCTCTATGGGTCAAGGATAATCAAATCATCAATCACCCATAGTCTGAAACAATCAGAATCGACCCCGTGCAAGACAAGAAACAGAGTGTCCTCTAGATAGAGAGAGAGACAAGAGCAACATAGAGATATCAAGAAAGTGAGAAGCTCAGTCGATCCCCCTCACCAATTCCAGGGACTGATACTGAAAGGATCGGACTTGCGGTAGGCGCAGGAAGCGAGGTTGTCGATCCTCCAATGGGCGAGCCGGGGAATGGTGTCGACTCGGTAGGCGGAGCCCCAGAAACCGATTGCATCCTACTTAACTAACAACACCACACGGCCAAAAGAAAACTTCAACAAAGGACGACACGAACATCAAAAAATATATCAAACAAAAATTGTCAAGCAGAGCAAGAGAGAACAGGAGTAGCAAATCACTCAAAGCCTATCCGTCGATCCAGTGATTCAAACGCGTGAAACGAAGCACGCGTCAACAAGGCTAATGGCAGGAGCAACCCGCGAAGGTAAAAGGGTACGGTATGGACTCACGCTATCTAGGAGTGCAATCGGGAGCTGGATTTTCATAGGGTAAGGCTGAAGCTCATCGACGATGGGGGGTCAGTGGAGCCGGCTTGGAGGCGAGCGGTAGAGCCGAGCGGTAGAGCCGAGCCGCAAAGGTTGCTCAGAGGCAAGCCGCTGAGGCAAGTGGCGTAGGCAGATGACAAAGGGTTGCGGTTGAGTAGCCAAGAAAGTTTTGTGTTTTTTTAGGTTACCCACTTAATTCGAAAATGGATCAAACATTTTAACCCATTTTCGACCCATATGAATTCAGCTTAAAACCTTTTGAACCCATTTTAAGTAAGCTTTTATATCTTTATAACTCACATGAAACCCATTAGTACAAAATATAATTAAAAAGTGCATTATGGACCCATTTTGCCATCCTTATTCTACCAAAAGTTGGTGTTGCTTATACCTAAATTGATAGGACTCACTATCTTACACCAAAGCACACACTTCTGATACTGTTCACACTTCTAAAAAAATTACAATTTCTACTGACATAGACAAGGTGTAATATTGAAGATTTCTTTGAGCTTTGGAATTTTAGAATTAGTTCTCTCTTCTTCCTTCAGCATGACGACTTCCTTTAATACTCTTCAATATCCAAGTTGACTGTTGGACGGAAACTCTAAGAATCATTCATCAATTCAACCTGTTAGACCTGAATAATACGGAAGATCTAATTTCTCTAAGAATGCCAAGAATAAAGTCTCCCTTTGATTTTGTTGCCCATGTAATAAATTGGGTTTCCATAAGTTGAGTTCTTGGTATGGAAGGTCTGTCTTGTCTCAAAATGATTGCCACATATACTACAAATCTCTAATCAGAAAAGATTATCGTGATATTAATCTCTCCTGGAAAATCAATAAATAAAACAAAAAATCCTTACCAATTTCCTAGCTTTGCACGAAGATTCGAGATCTTCTTGTAACATCTTACAATAATCCTTGTACAACTCATATGCCGTTCCTTATTATCAAGATCAAGATAGATCTCTAGCAAGATTTTAATATGATGGATACAAGTTTATTAATTTGTTTCGATAATGTTACTTAGAAATGTTATCATCAGAATTATAAAACACTTGAGGAAGGTTTTGTCAATCTTCAAAACACATTTGGAAGTTTTCTTCAACATGTGGAACCTCCGTTAATAATCTCTGTGTTATCAGGATTCCCTTTTTCATGGTTAAAAAAGTTGATAAATGGGACAACCCACCGGAAATTTTTATGTGCTTAACCCCAAAGGCAGGTTCATTTTTATTTTTTTTTTAACAAAAGGCAGGTTCATTGTTATTTACTTATTTTAGAACAAGCAAAGGTACCTTCCGATCCAGTTTCTAAGAAGTTGTTCGCCATTTTTAAGAAACTTCATGCCTTCCTTCAATTTTTTTTTTTTTTTTTTGGGAAATACTTATCTAACGGTGCTATTATTTCTTCAAAGCAGTGGTGCATTCTCGGCCACAAATTGCTGACAGACTTAAAAGGAGAACATTCTTTTCATTCCTTCTTGAATATTTTGGAAAGTCAACCTGCAAGATTAGCCAATGCGATTGAATATTTTTTTAGTTTGTCAGTTCAATTGTTGAACATTATTCAAGCCAGTTTGATCTAGATTTGGACCAATTCAATTCTTAGTGATCATCGGACATGACTAAGGGTAAGTCCTTGATTGAATTGGCTAAACCAAATTTTGAAACATTGATTATAATCAAGTGTAAAACTTCATGAAGCAATCTCTTATATTTTATGACGTTAAGACATTTTGTCTTTCCCAAGCGCAAGATATTTTAAGATGCAATTCTTTCTAATTTTATGAATTCTAACTTTTTTCGTCTAATCAAATATGAAATATTCTAAAATGTGACTCACATTTTACGATACGAGATGTCATAATGAAAATTTTAAAGAACAATATGTGTCATATTTCTACCAAAATCATAACAAATTGAATTTATTAATTTTATACATATGTCTACAACCAGCAACATTGTAAGATAACGAAGATGGTTTTGTTTTGTTTTGTTTTTTTGGGCATATGGTTGAGTTGCATCTCACGGAGAAGCTTCATAGAAAGGGTTCAATGGAGTTACTTTAGTTAGACAACGGAGAAGTCTTTTGTTTTTACTCTTCGAATGATCAAATGTATCAAGGAGCAGTGTGGAAAGTGGTCATTCACTAGAAGGCCACATCTTTCATCCTTCTTCTCAAAAGAAAGTATTGGAAGAAATGAGAAAAATGATGAGACTAGCTTGAAAAATCTTCTCGTAATACAGTCAGCAATTTGTGGCCAAGAATGCACCGTTATTTTGAAAGGATAACAGTACCGTTACATAAGCATTGCCCTTTTCTTTAACTTTTGCTTTGTTTTTTTCTTTTCACTCTTTTCAATTGCATTATTGTCCTTTTAGTTCTCATTCTCGGATTTTGACCCCTCTGCATCTCCCTCTCTCTCGCTAGTCTTCAGCTGCGCCTCCGATGTCTCTCCAGTCTTGCCTAAGTCGCCGTCTCGTCTCCTTTCTCCCTCGATCTCGCAGGTCGCGCCCTTGCCTTGCTTGATCGGCCTTCAATCAGCCCACTAGGTACTCTCTTGTCTCGTTTTTAATTTCTTGGTCCAATGTTTCGATTTTGGGGTGCTGTATTTTCGATTTCTTTCAGAGTTTGCCATCACCAATTGATAGCTGTAAATCCTGGCTAATCATAACTACCGCCTGTATTTTTTTCTTTTGTTTTTAAACCTTCCCCAATTGATATCCTGCCTAAAGCAAGCCCACTGACAATTTTCATTCAGCTAGATCCTGTCTCAAGTCTCATTTGCGACGTGTGATGGCTCCAGCCACTAACACCTCAGGAATGGAGTTTGAGGTATTCCTGAGTTTCAGGGGACCAGATACTCGAGATAACTTTACTAGTTGCCTCTATTATGACATGGTGGAGAAAGGAATCCGTGTCTTCAAAGACGATAAAGAGCTCTCAGTCGGTCAAAAGATTGAGGGAGGGCTTTTGCGAGCCCTTAACGACTCTCAAATCTATATCCCTATCTTCTCCAAGGGCTTCGCTTCCAGTCCATGGTGTCTTCGTGAGGTTGCGCATATGGTAGATTGCACTTCAAAATCAGATGGGAAAAAGGAGATCCTCCCTATCTTCATTGACGTGGAGATAGATGATGTAAAACTTAAAACCAAATTGTACAGAGCTGCCCTCTCCGAGCATGAGAAGAAGTACGACTCACATGAAGTAAAACGCTGGGGAGATGCTCTCGTTGAGGTTCCGACAAGAGTAGGTTGGAAGCTTGAAGGAAAAGGGTAAATTTTTCACAACTTGTTTTTTAGCTATATTTTTAATATAACATGTGAAGTATTTATTTTTGTAAGGTATAACTTAATTAGTCAAGTTATACATTTAAGGATATAGATCGACTTTTATATCATATTCAATCTACTCTTCAAGTTATTAATTTCTCTATAATTGATATGTAAGTTGAAAGAAGGTTCATGCGTATGTTATGTCATGGTCACGTTGTTGAATGTTGAGTTAGAATCTTGTTTGGTTGTCAAAGACCACAAATTTAAATAGCAAAATAAATAATTTTCAACAAATTAGGAGAAAGGAAACGGAAGCAACAAACAGACAAATATTAATGCTTATTCACTGGAGATCGAACATCCTGATTTTGTACTACTAGCATATGAATGTTTGATCAATCTCCAAATGTTGCCAGCACATTAAATTATTAGTTTCATGAAGAAAAAGGAAACTCAGGTCTAGTCACATCTTCTCTACTACTATTAAGGGAACTGTATAGACTGCTGTAGTGATGAATTTTATCTACAAAATATGACGGCTCTCCCTAGCGTTTTGATGGTGCTTCTTGCAAAAGAAAAAAAAAAAGACTCGCGAAACATTAACAGCACGTTTAGTTGCACTAACAGCCATACGTTTCATAATTTTGATTTTAGGAGTATTTCAGAAATTCTGATGGTATTCCACGTTTATTACATATGTTATTCATGAAACCAAACAATGTAACAGATTTATATTTTTAAACCCAACAGAGTTTTGGCCAAAAAAATAAAATCCGATAAGAGTAATTGTTATTAAAACTCTATTAGTTTTCAAAATAACAAGTATTATATAGATGGTTCCTAGAAGCAATAATCTCGCACCACACCCTTACTTGGTTCATAACTGATTTGGAAATGGGAGAAGTTTAGTGACAATGTCGACGCTGCCGCTCAGACACTTGTCACAAATTGATTGGCTCTTTAATTGCTCACGTGTGCACTAAACTTTCCAAACAATAAAACCCAAGCTTGGCTAGTCACCATTCTTTAACGTCTCCTCAAGATCTGGAGGCAGCATCCCTAGATGTGTCTAAGCTGAGATCTCGACGGTAATGGCTAGATTGACGGTATCTCGATGAAGTCTCCCAGTTCTCATCTATAACATGAGTTAATTGTTGCTCATATTGAATCTTAAACATGCCAAAGTTGCTAAACTTAAATTTCATTTATATAATCGATGAATAAGTAGACGGATAAAATAATCATAAAGATATAATTTCATTGCTTTCTACTCTTTTTTCTTCTTCAATCATATATGAAATGGACTAAAGTCCTTCGTTTCACATTTTTTTTTTCCTTCCGTAAGCATACAAACAACCACAAAATCCAACCATTCCTTTCTCTGGATCAATATCCTAATCCTTTCCAGTTCCTAAGAAAGTCTAGGCAGTAGTTGGTGTTTCAATCCAACCTATGGGAATCTGGCCAGCCACATCAACTAATTCAAGCCCTTTATAATTTAGATCATTTTCATTGTAACTTGAGATGTTTACATTTAAATGGATTCAAATATGCTATTTGAAAATTGCTGCCGTTGTGAATCTTTCTTAATATATTTAGCTTATATCGGCAGGTATGGTGAACTTATAAAACTAATTGTTCGAGAGGTTTTGCTTAAGCTGAAGGGGAAGAATAGAACTCTTCCTGACAATCTAGTTGAAATGAATGATCTAGAATATATAGAGGAACTGCTGGATATTAACTCTGATGACCATGTACGTTTCATTATAATCCATGGAACGGGTGGTATTGGCAAGTCAACTCTTGCTAGTGTTATCTTCAACCAATTCCGGTCTAAATTTGATTGTTATAGTTTCCTTGAAGATGTCCAAAGTCATCGTCTTTTAGACATGCAAAAGAAACTACTGTCTGAAACATTGGGCTCGAACTCTACTGAAGAAATGTATGACACCAACGACGGGATTGATCGCATAAGAAGAGGACTTGGCAAAGCAAAAGTTCTGGTTGTTGTCGACAATGTGGATGAGAAGAAGCAACTTGAGAACCTGGCAGGAAGCTATGATTGGTTTGGGAGCGGAAGTAGGATCATTGTCACACTTAGGGACATAAGGATAATACGAAATAAAGACAACCAAAGGCAACCTAGCTTTTACATGGATTACTCAATAAAGGAGATGCCCTTTGATTTAGCGATTCAGCTTTTTAGTAAGCATGCCTTTAGAAGCGATACTCCTCCAGAAGATTGCTACAAATTCTCAGAAAAAGTCGTTTCAAGCATAGGAAGGCTTCCTTTGACTTTGGAAGTCATGGGTTCTCTTTTCGCCTCCACGGCCAGATCGGAATGGGAGGAGACATTGGAGGACTCAAAGCAAGCCCCGTGTACAGACGTTCGACAAACATTGATGATAAGTATCAACAAATTGGACGATATAGAAAAAGCCATATTCCTAGACATAGCATGTTTTTGCATCGGGGAGAAAAAGACTTATGCAGACTACATGTGGCGTAATAGTGGCTATTCCTCACGCGGCGTGATTGATGTTCTTCTGCTCATGTCATTGATAAAGATCGATGAGGACAATAGATTTTGGATGCATGATGAAGTTCGAGATCTAGGAAGGTACATCGTCAAAAAAGACAATGTTGAAGATGCTGGAAAGCGCATTTGGGTGTTGATTGATGAGAATACTTTAGACATACTGAGAAGCAATGAGGTAAAACTTATTAAGAGTAGAAGATATAGTCAATCCAAGCAAAATCTCTTGTCATGTGCTTTAAAATCAGCATTATTAGTTGATGGCCTTCTTTGTTTGCTAATTTATAAAGAAATAGAAAGCAACTCTATAAACAATATAAGTATATGTTTTCATGCCTAAGTCATGTGAGACGAGTAGAAAGCTGCGGCGCGGTTTGATTAGTTAAAATTCTCTGTTTCTTGTTCCGGTGCGAGAATGAAGATTTTTGTGTTTCCTTGAAGGTGTTTAGTCTGTAAAAAGACAGAAAAATCAACCCCGAATGAACATTTTAAACATGCTTCGTTTTTCTTATTTTTAAATTGATAGAAAAAATGAATATTGTTTTGTTACAACCTTGCGTTTGATTAGATTATTTGGTGACGGGGAAGAACGATTAATATTGTTGTATGCTCATCTTTATTCTCTGCTGCTGCTGGTAGGAAAAACAAGTTGTACGAGCACTCAGTATAGGTATTAGTCATGACTTAACACCTGCAGAATTATCCCGTCTGCCACAGCTAAGGTTCCTTGGAGGGCGGAGAATGAATTTCGTAGGCAACTTCAATAATATTCTTCGTAATCTGAGATGGCTGTCTTGGCATCATTGCCCATTCAATCTTTCAGCCGTGAATCTTCACCTGGTGAATTTGGTCGTGCTTGACCTTTCGAGAAGCAACATCACCCACAATTGGGGTGGATGGAGGCAAATCAAGGTACTAACACCTCGCTTATGTTTGCTTAAAATTCTATCAATTGACATTTGTTAGCTAGTTGTATGCTATTGTATTCTCATGCTTTTTGTGGGCTTATAATTGCCTTTTATATAAATTGTAGAAGGCGAAAAAGTTGAAAGTTCTAGATTTAACGGGATGCGAGAGGTTAACCAAGACACCCAGTTTTTCCAAGTTTGGCAAGTTGGAGAAATTGATTCTCGCTTGGTGTGTGAGATTGGCTACGATTGACGGGTCAATCAATAAGCTAAGACAGCTAAGGACTTTAGATATCAAGGGGTGCCATTCCCTTCAAGGGTTGCCCATGGAAATCGGTTCACTAGAATGCTTATCGGAGATTATTGTGCCCCAGACTACCAGGTCATCCTTATCCAAACTGTTCAAGCTTCCTGAGACACTGGGCAGTCTAAAATCTTTGATGAGGTTTCAAACTTTGAGTAACTATAGTATCCACCAACTTCCTTACTCGATTGGAAAGTTAACGAATCTTATGTGTTTGTGGTTGACTGATTGCTATAATCTAACAGAGCTTCCAGACTCTATTGGGGAATTAGAATCATTGATTGAGTTAAATATAAGTAATTCAAACATCAATGTTCTCCCTGATTCCATTGGAAATCTAAAGAGACTAAAAGTCTTAAACGTGGCATCCACAGAGATACACACGATACCTTGTGCACTCGGAAGGGTGGAGACACTCGAAGAGCTCAATGCCTCGTATTGTTGGCGCCTCAAGGATGAAATCCCATGGGAAATGTGGAGCCTAAACCGTCTGAGGATCCTGGACTTGAATGGGAGCCCAATCTCTACTGTGCCGAGAAAGATCGGTGATTTCTTCAGTCTCCAGACACTTAAAATTTCAGGTCGCCGGCTTCTCCCTTTGCCAAAGCTTCCCTCGAGCTTGAAATGTCTAGTGGTTGAAGATGCTGATATCCCTGTTCTTCCTCCTGACCTCTCGAGCCTAGTTCATTTAGATCATCTCGAAGTGAGCAAAGATTTTATACGTATTGACTACGGGAGTGAAAAAGAAGGGTTTTTCTCTGAAGCGAACAAGATTATCTCGCTTTGGAAGGACGCGCAGTCCATCCATCGGCTTCCACGTGGCTTATCAACCTTGAAACTTAGCTGCATCCCGCAATTGCCTGATTTTTTTGGCTTCAAAAGCTTGTCAGTTCTCCAAATCAGTAACTATCAGATGCCACACTTGCCCATACTTAAATACTTGGAGAGCTTAAGGGAATTGAAGATATCTTGGTGCGAATTCATCGACCGCACACCCGATCTATCATGCTTGAAGAGGCTACAAACATTATATCTCCATCGTTTAACCAAACTGGCAGAGATTCCAGGTTTGGGGGAAGTGGAATCTCTGAAGTCTCTAAAAATTAGTTTTTGTTATGCAATTAAAAAATTGCCTAACCTGTCGAAGTTGAAAAATCTAAAGCATCGCTCTATTCGGTTTTGTCCAAAGTTAAGAGCCGTCGAAGGCTTGAAAGAGTAGAATTTTTTGAAGAAGGCAGAAATTTTTTTTGCACATCTATGGAAAGTTTGTCTGAATTGTCAGCATTCACCAAGTTAGAAAAATATTGAATGCCGCCAAAAGCTGGGGAAAACATCATTCAGTCACCGTGCCTGCACTCCTCCCAGATTGTCCTTCGATCCAAAGGGCGCCTCGGTACCCTTGTCGAAATTCTTGGGCGTGATTTGATTAATCAAAGCATAACAGAAGTTCTCTTTTCTGCTTGTGTTTGCTAACTTGTAGAGCTTGCTTGGATAAAGGACAAAGAAGGTGTTGGCGGTGAGTATTCATAGTTTCCATGCCCTGCATGTGGATTAGACCCAATTCTGCGGCCTGGCACGTGGAACAAAGCCAAATTTGCAACTCGCATTCACCACCGACATGAAATGATCCAATGGCCTCATGTAATGTCACTTCTTGAGCCATATATTATCTTTCTTCTTGACTACGTTAAGATGATGTTTTCTTTTTGAAATGGAATTCTTGTGATGCATTGCATTATATAAGAATTTTAAAATTCAGTCATACTTTCGCATTAAATTTTAGGACTTTAAATACATTAATTACAAAATAAAAATTGAGGATTGAGTCTTATTGCTCCATCCCCAATCCTCCACCCCATTATGAAAGATTAAGAGGATCTAAGTGTTGGAGCTAACAGTACTACCTAAAAAGAGTGAATAGATTGGTTTAGAACTATGAAATTTTTTTGCGGAATATAACAAATTAAATTTCAAATATCAGCATAAATAAATTGTGATGCTATTAGTGAAGAGATAGATGATATTGCAAGCAAATATATAATATTTCAGCTTTATCCCCAAGTTTACGTCCACTCTCAACACTAACAGCCAAGACAAAGCTAGAATCCACTAGCAATCTTTAAGAAAAGTTAAAATAAGCAAGTACCATCTTTCCAATAGGTTAAACTATTAGGACTCACGTATTGTTATCGCTTTTGTACACTTGCTCTTGTCACTAATTGCAAATAGTGGCATGACCCAAACATTGACATCAAGAACACAGTTAATATCAACATAAACAATGCAAAGAAGAACACTCAAAACACATAACTCGCCTTCTCTTATACTTAATATATAACCATCCATCCTCAAATGACCACTCCTAATTGAAATCCTTAAGTAGCCATTGGTTCTACCATTGCCAATAGCAAAACCTTGCTAGAAGTCATCAGAATAGCTCTCTAACATCAGCAACGTCTCCTTGATATTGGTGGTCTATTATAATAGTTTTAGTGTACTTCTATTAGTCCGTGTCTTGCTCATAATTGCCCAAACAACTCCTAATCAACTTTGGCGGTCCTTTCTAGATTTCAAACTTTGTTAACCGCTATATCCATCTTGATTAATGTTCTAATCAAATGATCAAGTGACCAGTACATTCCAAGACCAAATATTTGCACAATCTAGATTATTACTAGTTTATTTGTGACATCCTTGTTCCGACCCAGTTTTTCAAAATGAAATTGTTTCTACAAGCGATTGTCGGATGAGATGACCTTGAGGATCGATAAACCATGAGAGTATCAAAAAAGGCCACTTTAGAGCGAAAACTCGATTTTTCATCGATAAGGACGTATAAGTGCGGAAAAGTGGAAATGGGCCATGGGGGGACCCAATGGGCCCATGCCCAAGTGGGCGGCCCAAGGCCCACACACCCAAGTGGTGGGCGGCCAAGGGAGGCCCATGGGCTCTTCAAGCCCTCTTTTGACAAGATCTTGACATTAAATGCATGCAAGGACGTAAATAATGCATGAATAGTGCGAGATCTTTGTGAAATGATCAAAATCCCCTTTCATTGGAATAAGGACAAAAGGGCAAATATGGAAATTGACAAGTGAAGGGGGCGGCACTTGAATTTGGGCGGCAAAGAGGACGGGGAAGAGGATATCTAGCCTACCTAGCCTAATCTAGCATTAACCTAGTCATTTGAGTGTAATCTATCTCTCATTTAATGCAAGGATTTTGCTTCTTCCATAAGCCATCTTGATTGACATGAGCTCAAGTAAGGGTGTCAATGGTTCGTTCGATTCGGTTTTTTTGAAATACTTGAACCGAACCGAACTGTTAGAAAAACTTCCAAACTAAACCGAAATTTTGGTTCAATTCAATTTTTTCGGTTTTCAGTTTTGAGCTTTTAGTTTTCGGTTTTTGCATTTTTTTTTTTCGTTTTTTTTTTCTGTTGTATATATTATTTGTTTAAAAAAAAAAAAATAAGTTTTTATCGTTCGTTGGTTCGATTCGGTTTAGTTAACCGATAAAAACCGAACCGATAATTTTATTTTTATTTTTAATGAGAACCGAACCGAATGAAAACCGAACCGAATCGAATTTTTCAGTTCGGTTTTTGACACCCCTAAGCTCAAGGGATTTGATGGGCATTAATTGGGACTTGACATCATACTCTCTCTCTCTTCCCTCTCCCCCTCACCGCCGGTTCACTCTCTCTCACCCTCATTCTCTCTTATTTCTACACTTGTTTTGGTTTCGAGCTCTCTATCTCTCTTCCCTCACCACCACCACCACCAGCACCTCCATTGCTCTCTTTGCAAGCTTGTTCTTCATTTGTTTCCTCTTGTTTTATCTCATCGGCAATTGTCCTTTGAACCCCAATACTAGATTGCCATCTGTGTCGCCAAATCACCGCTCAAAGTTGACTGACCAGCCTCCTCAAGGGCTGTTCGATGCTGTGCAGCCCTTGCCTATGCTCCCTCTCCCTCGTTTCTTCTCTGGTTTAGTCCCTTGTGAAGCCTAAAGGCTGTGCCAATGCCAAATGGCCGCTGGACCACTGTGTTGGAGAAATCCTCGTGAAGAGTTTTGAAGTTGACAAAACGTTTCCATCGCCCTAGTCCGAAGGGTCGGCAGACTCGTTGGTTAAAGTCTCGAAGACTTCCGGACAGCCGGACTCAAGACTCAAAGTCTATCCTCATTGTGATCACGATCCGTTGAAGAAAGGTTATCCCGAACTGAATGTTTTGTTCAGATTTTACCTTATCATCTGGAGAAGATCTCGTGGTTGGAGAAGACGTATCGAATCCTTTGATTGATCAAGATTGATTCAATGACTGAAGATTCGATGATTATCTAAATATTATGGGAAGGTTCTACTTATGGAAACCGAGATCCCGATTGTATGGGCGAACAGATTGATGGGCTATCAACACGTTCCTTTAATAGCTCGAACAATCTTCCTAATTGATTCCGTCCAACGGGTAGATTGGAGGAATTCCTTTGGTAAGTGCCAACGGGTAAGATGGCATAAAGGAGTATATAAGGAAGACGTTCTTAGTTGTTCAAGGTGTGCGCGATAGAAGAATTCCAAAGTACGAAGCTCCTATTTGTTTAGATAAGTCTTTTGAGCGAATATTTGTATACAAAAGAGAGTCTATATTTGTGAGAGACCTTGAGGAGGTGTGGGAAAAACATCTACACTGTGGAATCAAGGCAAAGCTGTGCTGTAACTACTCTTTTGATCATAGTGAAATCCAGCCTGTGGGCTGTCAGTGCGGAAGAGTGGACGTAGGCTTGGAAAAGCTGAACCACTATAAATCCTGTGTTCAAATTTCTCTCTTCCTACCTTGATCGTATTTCAATTTGTTAAGAATTGCTTCCGTATATCGACAAATTGTTTGTGCGCCTATTCACCCCCCCTCTAGGTGTTTATACTAGAAATATCAATTGGTATCAGAGCTCGTGTACTCTCTTTGTTTGAAGTGTTTTACTTCAGAGTTAAAGATCCATGGCTAGTATGTTAGCACCAGGGCTGATGGAAGGGCAAAGCAATACTGAGACCACCCTACTTTGATGGAAAGGATTACAACATCCGGAAGAGTAAGATGAAAGCTTTCCTACGATCAAAGGATCCTCGGAATGGGACGTTGTAGAAAAAGGAATTACTCCTACCACCGCATCGAGTCTCGAAAGAGGAAAAGAAACCGAAGAATCCAGCGGAATGTCTCAGAAGAAATAACCAAGAGACAGACACTCGATGCAAAAGCAATTTACTCCTTATATTGTGCTTTATCACCAATGAATATAATAGAATATCTTCTTGTGGTACAAAGAAAAGAAGTTTGGGACAGATTGCATATCACCTATGAAGGAACAGATCGAGTGAAGGAAACAAGAATCAACATTCTTCTCGGTCAATATGAAGCCTTCTTAATGAAACCGGGAGAATCAATATCCGACATGTTTAGTCGTTTACGATATTGTGAATGGTCTTGAAAATCAAGGTCAACCAACTTCTGATCCCATGAAGGTAAACAAGCTACTGCGTGGACTCTCCAGGGATTGGAATCACATAAAGACTTCGATAAAAGAAACGCAAAGAATCATGCCACTATCGTCGATGAGCGATTAGAACTCTTGATCCTATGAAGTGGAAAGGATCAATGAAGATGAAGATCCAAAAGGTAAGAAATCCATTGCATTAAAATCAAATGATGATTCGATGATACAGATTCGAAGATGATATGGACGATGAGGAGCTTGCTCTCATGATAAGAAGATTGTAAAACTAAACGAGAAAAGGAAGAAGGTTCAACTCAAAGAAACAAGGCTTTGAAAGACAGCAGACCAAGTCTCGTTAATGATGAGGAACAAAATAAAGATGTAGTCGCTTTGAATGCAAGAAAAGGGACACATCGACCCAACCGTCCTCTTTTGAAGAAGAAGAAAGGAAAAGCTGAAAAATTTCGAAAAGCTCTCAAAGCTGAAACCCGGGAGTGATGCGAGTGTGAAGAAAGTGATAATGAATATGCTAATCTATGTCTCGATGGCACAATCGACTCGACTGGATTAGACTCAGGATCGACTCGAGACGGTGAATTTGAGGCAAGTAATTTTAAAATTCCTGTCAAAGTTTCTAAATATATTGATGAACTATGCTTGAGTCTTAAGATTTCTCTCAAAAGAATTTCCAAACTGAAAAAAGAAAACTCAGCTCTAAAACAAAAAGAAAATGTTTTAGAAGAAAGAGTTAAAAGTCTAGACTTGTCTGTTTCCAATCTTAAAGAAAATGAAGATAATCTTTTAAAAGAAAATGCTTGTTTAAAAACAGACTTATCTAATATATCAAAGAAATTTTCTATGGGGTCTGAAAACTTGAGAAAATTCTTTCAAAGACAAAGACCTTACTTCAATAAGTCTCGGTCTAGGTATGACAGAAGAAACAATTCCCTTTATTGATTTTCCTAAAGTAAAAGAAAGAATCAAGAAAAGGTTTTGAGTGAAGTTTACAAAAATCACTTCAAAAGAGTTTTTGTTAAACCCGTAGGAAGAAATGCTCTCAAATGTTCTAAGTGCAACAGTCCGGATCACTTTGAAAAAGAGTGTCCTATGGTATGGAAACCTGTTAAGAAAGTATGGGCTAATACTGTTTATATTACTAACACCAAAGGACCCAAGAAAGTTTGGGTACCAAAGAAAGCTTGAGACTTTATTTTAAATGCAGGTCTTTGTCAAGAAACAGGTAAAGTGGTATCTTGACGGCGGATGCTCAAGACACATGACAGAGACTCAAATTATTTTATAAAGCTTGCTCAAGTAAATGGTGGAAAAGTTTCATTTGGAGGAAATAGCAAAGGAAGTATTGTGGGAATTGGAACCATGAAAATTGGTACTCTCACAATAAGTAATGTCTCCTAGTGGAAAGACTCAATTACAATCTTCTCAAAGCATTAGTCAATTGTGTGATACTGGTTTCAAGATCTTCTTTCAAGAAGGAACATGTTCTGGAATCAAAAGACTCTACTCGATCTTTCATGGGTCGAAGACATGGAAATATCTATCTTCTGGATGTGAAACCAAATGAATCGCAATGTCTTATCTCAATTCAAGACGAAGCAAACTTATGGCACAAAAAGCTTGGTCATGTAAACATGAAGCAATTAGCCAAAATTTCTTCAAAACAGCTTGTTCGAGGACTACCTGATTGCCATACCAAAAGGCGATTCATGCACTCCATGTATTCTCGGGAAAGCAGGTAAGAAATTCTTTTAAGCCAATTAATTATGTCTCTACTAATCATGTACTACGGTTGCTACATATGGATCTCTTCGGACCAACGTAACTCAAAGTATTGGGGTAAGAAGTATTGCCTAGTAATTGTTGATGATTACTCCCGTTTTACTTGGGTATATTTCCTTGCAAGTAAGTTCGAAACCTTTTCGTATTTTGAAAGATTTGCTAAAATGGTTCAAAATGAAAAAGGATGTGTTATAACTAGTATAAGAACAGATCATGGAGGTGAATTTGAAAATCAAGATTTTACAAAATTCTCGTGATGAATCTGGCTGTAAGCATGTGTTTTCCTCTCCATATACTCCTCAAAGCAAAATGGAGTTGTGGAAAGAAAGAACAGATCTCTTCAAGAAATGGCTAGAACTCTTTTAATTGAAAGTAAAATTTCTTCTCGATTTTTGAAAATTTGTTTCAACGGCTTGCTATATCATCAATAGAGTCTTCTTAAGATCTATTCTTCGAAAACCCCTTATGAGTTATTCAAAGAAAAGAAGCCTATTGTTTCATACTTTCATGTATTCGGTTGCAAATGTTTTATATTGAAAAATGCAAAAGATCGAGTTGGTAAGTTTGAAGAAAGATCGATGAAGGTATCTTCCTTGGATATTCTACATCAAGCAAAGCCTACGAGTCTATAACAAGAAGAGCGACTGTGGAGGAGTCAATGAATGTCAAATTTCAAGACTCAACACAAGATGAATCAAGTCGACTCATCAAGAAGAGTCCGAACATGCTCCAGAACCCTCCAAAATCTACAACTCAAGAAGCATCTCAGACTCTGGAAAACTAGCTTCAAGATGTTCGTGAAGATCCAAACAAAGAAAGAGATCATCAACCAGACAAATCAATGAGTAACTGGAAGCATAAGTCCAGTCATCCCAAAGATCTTATAATCGGCGAAATTAATGAAGGAATTCGCACCGAGATCCAAAAGGCGAGAAGAGTCTAGTCTTTGGGCACTCGTTTCGAAATTGAACCAAAGAGCATAGAAGAAGCTTTATCCGATGAAAGCTGGATTGAAGCTATGCAAGAAGAGCTCGACAGATTCAAAGCATAAATGATGTCCGGGAATTGACATCCAAACCAAAAGGTAAAACGTTATGGAGCTAAATGGGTTTTCGAAACAAGATGAACGAGAAAGGAAAAGTCGTACGAAATAAAGCAAGACTTGTGGCCAAGGGATATACGCAAGAAGAAGGAATAGACTATGATGAGACTTACGCTCCAGTGGCAAGACGCAGATATGGCCGGTTGCAGAGTTGATAGAAAGAGCACTTCAGAACTTGCCGGTTGCTTGAAGCGGGGAGATGTGTCTTGGTTTTCAAGGAAACAAAGCACTTGTGTCTCTTTCAACAACGAAGCGAGTATGTAGCTCTTGGAAGCTGCATTCGCAAATTCTATGGATAAAACAATAGCTAAGAGACTTTGAAATTGAAGACTCATGCACGGAGATTAATTGCGACAACACCAGCGCTATCAACCTCACCAAAAATCCAATTCTCCACTCAAGAGCAAAGCATATAGAGATTCGACATCACTTTATAAGAGACCATGTTCAAAATGGAGATGTTTCAATTCAATTTGTTGACTCAAAGAATCAATCGGCGGATATATTTACAAAGCCTTTGGAGAAAAATCAATTTGAGTCTATACGGTCCAGACTCAACATTTTGAGGTATGAGGATATCAAAGTCTAAAGACTCTCAGACTCAGGCTTACAAGACTTTATCTACTGTCCTGGCTCGACCTTCAGACTGTAAGTCTTTCTCTCTCAAATCTAACTTGAAAAGGTACGATCATCAGACTGTGTTTAAATTGTTGCTATATTTAGTTAACGTAAATATTGCATCGATTCATTTTCAAAAAGGTAGTTATTTTTGAAATAGCTATTTTTGCGGAAAAAGTCAGTTATTTTGAAAAGGCATATTTTTATTTCCTTTGTGACGGTTCGCTTACTTTTTAACCGAACGAGCACTGTCGATTTCTCTTCACATTTTTATTCACTTCTCTCTCAAAAACCCTAGAAAGCATCGATCCTCTATTCCCGTTTGTCTTCTTCGCTCAATCTTCAAAAAGTTGTCATCTTTTCGGGAAAGTCAAGCAAGGAATCTTCCAAACACCGAGAAAGATGTCATCTTCGCGAAAGTCCTCAAGAATCGCAAGGGGGGACCACAGAGAATGAGTGAGGGGCCTACGCACTTCGATCTTATCGAAGATGAAGTTACTCCGGATCAGCAATCGAGCCCACAACATTCTCGGCGGCGTCGGTCTCCTACATCTAGTCCTCAAGGCGGTGTTCATCAAAGCATCAAGAAGAAATCATCGAGGATGCGAGACCCGTAAGAGTTCAAAAGCCCGCTTTTATTTACAAGCTATATCGTGCCTTAAAAGGAATTCATACTCCTTTGAACTATGTTGATGAGTTTCTTAGAGACAAAGGATATAGGAACGAATATATCTTTCGCGAAAAATGGAAAGTTTGGGAATCGCTCGTAAAGGGTGGCCGAGGAAACCCTTGCAAATATCCCAAGTGATCCTCGTGACTGGGGACCGAATCCTGTAGATGGGAATGACGATGACAATGCATTCAGTCTATTTCAACCGAAAATGGGTATTGCGGCTGAAACTCAAGGAAAAAGGGAGATTTGTTCATATCAAAGGAACAAAAGGATCTCGTACTCTAAATTGCTGAAGCGTGGGGTAATAAACCCTAGAAGTGTGGACTTTGATTTTCGGATCTTTGTGAAAGTGAACTTGAGGGAAAAGTTCGGTTATCTTCAACTTGAAAAGTTTTGCTCGACTCAACCGAGGCCTATGCTGAATTGACTGCATATTTCTATTCAAATCTTAGCTTTTTGGATGCGAATAGATTCTCTTTCAGCGTTAAAGATCAAGACTATGTTGTAGATATGGACATGCTGGCAGATGTGTTAGAAGTTGAGAGAGGCAGATATTAACCAATCAAAGTTTCCATTGGGGCCACACTTGAACCGGTCAAGGACGGAGAACAGATGAGAAGATCACCTACTCACGGATGAATGCATTCAACATCTTGCTTCACAAGATTGTGATCAATTGCCTTCGGCCGAAATCAACTTCCAAAAGCGATGTTTCAAGCTCGAGGCAAAGTTGATGTATGCCATCCTCTGTGGTAAGAAGTTTTCTCTCCCTCATACCGTTATGTTTCACATGTATAGACGGTGATGAAGGACAGAGGTCAACTCCCTTACACAAGCCTTGTTACGAAGTTATTCGGACATCCGAATATTCAGCCTCCGCAAATCTTTTGTGTTCGATCATGCGATCATATGGTGGTAGGACTGAAAATGGTGACCAAAATGCGTCTGAAGGAACTGAGCAAGGAATTGGAGAAATTCAAGGAGAAGACTCCTGCCAAATCTCATCAACTCTCTTCTATTTCTAAGAGAAAAGGGAAGGAGCCCATGGCTGCTTCATCAAAGAAAAGAAGAGCTCTCCTCGTTGAGGATGAAGATGATGACGAAGACATCACCATCTCTCGCATTGGCTTTGAGGAATTTAGGTCGTCCCTGTTCCACGAAAGAATCGGAACAAAAGTCGAAAGAAGCAGAGGAGAAGGAAGAGGAAGAAAGAGAAGTAGAGGAGAAGGAAGAAGAAGAAAAAGAAGCAGAGCAAGAAGCAGAGGAAGAAAGACCTGAAGAAGAAACAAGAGAAGAAGGAGAACCTGAGGAAATCTCTTCTCCACCTGTAGGCATGGAAACAGGGGGAGATCAGGAGAAAGGAATGACATCTTCATATCCTGATGCAAGTGAAGGAGTCGATCGCTCACGGGGCACCAGAAGATGTTTATGCATCTCAATTTTCAGAAGAAGGTCATGAAGCTTCATCGCCAAACCCGCGAGATTATGCGATCCACCATCGCTCGCTTATACCGAGATCGAGCCGAAGCAAGTACTCAGACTGATAATGGAGCAGATTTTCGCAGAATCATGGATATTCTCTTGGAGATGAAAGGTCAGATTTATGCCTTGGGATGCGAAGTTCAAAGTTTGAAGACTGAAAGTCAAGCTTCTTCCTGTTCATTAAATGAAAAGATGCAAGCCTTCTCTATTCAGAATCAGGCCAATGCCAAGAGTGAGGAGGTTGTACACTGAAGGAAGACTTTAAAAGGCCTGGAAGGCATTGTTCAGTCTATGGAAGATTTCCAGCTTGTCCGTGTTCCCAAGCAATCTTGATTTCATCTCATCCTTTTTAAATGATGACAAAAAGGGGGAGAGATGCATGATTTGAAAACTTTCAATCTTTTTTAACTGTTTGTTGGATTGTGTTTAACTGTCTGTTTGTTTTTGATGACTTTGACTTTGTTTTGTGTCCGGATAAGAACCGCCTAGACTTGGACTTGACTTTACTTGCTTTTATTAATCAATATTGATATCTTATGCATGGCTTAAATCATATCTTGGACTAACCTATTTTTCGTGGTTGTAGATTCTAGTGTTATTTTATTAGCCATTTATTTCTATAAGATATGCATATGTGGTTGAGAAATGTTTTGCGGAGTCAAAGTTATCCAAATCTGCGGGGAAGGTTTTGTCACCATCAAAAAGGGGGAGATTGTTGGAGAAATCCTCATGAAGAGTTTTGAAGTTGACAAAACGTTTCCATCGGTCTAGTCCGAAGGTCAGCGGACTCGTTGGTTAAAGTCTCGAAGACTTAGGACAGCCGACTCAAGACTCAAAGTCTATCCTCATTGATCCAGCGATCCGTTGAAGAAAGGTTATTCGAACTGAATGTTTTGTTCAGATTTTACCTTATCATCTGGAGAAGATCTCGTGGTTGGAGAAGACGTATCAGAATCCTTTGATTGATCAAGATTGATTCAATGACTGAAGATTCGATGATTATCTAAATATTATGGGAAGGTTCTACTTATGGAAACCGAGATCCTGATTGTATGGGCGAACAGGATTGATGGGCTATCAATACGTTCCTTTAATAGCTCGAACAATCTTCCTAATTGATTCCGTCCAACGGGTAGATTGGAGGAATTCCTTTGGTAAGTGCCAACGGGTATGATGGCATAAAGGAGTATATAAGGAAGACGTTCTTAGTTGTTCAAGGTGTGCGCGATAGAAGAATTCCAAAGTCTGAAGCTCCTATTTGTTTAGATAAATCTTTTGAGCGAATATTTGTATACAAAAGAGAGTCTATATTTGTGAGAGACCTTGAGGAGGTGTGGGAAAAACATCTACACTGTGGAATCAAGGCAAAGCTGTGCTGTAACTACTCTTTTGATCATAGTGAAATCCAGCCTGTGGGCTGTCAGTGCGGAAGAGTGGACGTAGGCTTGGAAAAGCTGAACCACTATAAATCCGTGTTCCAATTTCTCTCTTCCTACCTTGATCGTATTTCAATTTGTTAAGAATTGCTTCCGTATATCGACAAATTGTTTGTGCGCCTATTCACCCCCCCTCTAGGTGTTTATACTAGAAATATCACACTGTCGTGCGACCGCCGGATTGCGATTCAATCGCTGTCTAGCTCACTCGCACGCTGTGGATGTGTGACCAACTGTTGTCCGATCTTGTTGTTCCTTCACCTGGCATGTTTCAAAGCTCAAATTGTTCGTGAGTGGTTTTCTAATCCTTGATTAGGGTTATCGTTGCACTTTAGGGGTAGTTTAGGGCTTGATTATGGTTAAATGATGATTTATTAGTGTGATAAGTGAATGTTGTGTGATATGTGATTATTAGGCCTAGATAGGTTATTGAACGTTTAGTGATAGGTTATCAAGTTTCAAAGCAATAGGTTATCAGACTTTTAGCAATAGGTTATCGTGGATGATAAGCTATCGAGCCTAGGGTGATAAGTTATCATGTTAGGGCGATAGGTTATCAGACTTTAAATGACAACATGATTATTGATGATAAGTTATCGGGTTTTGGTGATAGGCTATCACATTTAAGGCAATAAGTTATCTGTCATGCCCCCAACCCCAAGTACGCGCACATCCCTCGACGGTCGATTAAAAATGCAACGTCCTAAGATGAGTCGCTGACCCGTTCTTTTTATCTTTCAATTAAGCACACGCGGAAACAAATTAAATAAACACTCGGCCAACAAGTAAACATGGGGATAGTAAAAACATGCTAGTGATTTTTCACAAACTACGCTTTATATATATACCAAGTCAACCCTCCGAGTTCATATATACAAGTCTATCTCAAAAAGGAACTCCTAGGCGACCTACACCACGGACCCCTCCGACTCGGGCTCTGGGTCCTCCACGACACCGTTCGGGATATCGATGTCCATGGGGTGACCTAATTCCCCATCCTCCATTCCGACGGCGGTTTATCAAAACCCTACAAGGGACCCTCTCGAGCACTGTTACGCTCATTAATGAATCACACCTTGAAGCGATGAAGTACCACATTAAGGAGGCCCTCATTGACCCAAATCATAGTCACCACTAACTCACGAGTCCAGGTGGTCCTAGGGATAGAGAATAAGGTAGACTTTGATTCCATGTCCCACGGAACCCCGAACCAGATTGGATGGATCTCCATACTAAGGACCTGAAAAAAGGTTAGCCACGACGGGGTGAGATAAAATCTTAGCGAGTCAAAACCTTAAACCTCGATTAGGATGCAAATTCTCCTCAAAGGTGGCCTAAGCACGCACCATACAAAACTCACCTCGCCTCAGCACATCCCTGTATATTAGCGCATCACATATGCCATTATAAATACGACAAGCATAATTAATAACCAGATTACATAATTCTCATCCTCCAAACATTCACATGGGTCCCGATTATAAAGTACAACCGTTATGACATGTCACATACCATGCCTAACAATTTTGCCCTATAATCAAACGCAAAGTATGACATCCCAAATTTTTAATTCTGTTTTCCATTAAATAAATCGGGCCTTTCATCAACTCACCTATAGTGTTATTCTCAGAATTGATCACGTGAGATAACTAGACTTTCTGGGGAAGTCATTAAGGAATTTTAATAATTAGACTTGAGAATTCAACCAAGAATCGGCTACTCGACCGTGCTTATCTGCAGAGCTCATTACGGTACAGTTAAAAGTTGGTTAAAGATCAGAGATAGGTCGATACGACTAATATGTGTGGCTAAACGTGAGTGATTCCACTAAATTACAAAATTTTCGTCGATCGGCACTAGACTGATTTTTCTGTTATTTTGGTACCCTGTGTCCGTATTTGAATCCTCGAGATTTTCATGACAACTAAGAATCGCCAATGTGTCGAATGGGTTCATTGTGGCTCAAAGAAAATCGACCACAGGTCATTTGTACTAAAAATTTCTAAAAGCTACCCGGTAGTCTAGGTCACGCTAAAAACGCGTCGGAGTGAAATTAACTGCGAATTTAAATCCAATTTCAAAAATTGAAAGTTATGTCATATCACGAATTATTTTAGGAATGTCAACTCAGCCTCTAAAGATTTTTCTGCAAATCAAGACTTTTTGAAAAAAAGTTGAGGTAGGGCCGTTTTTGTCCAGAAAATTCAGAGGACCATTTTTTATCGCGAAATTGGGAAGCAAATGGGATCAATTGATGATGAAAAATACTAATTTGATCAAGGACTCGGTATTGGAATTTATGAGGGCCAATTGGTATTGATTTAAGGAGGAATGGCCCAGTAGCGGTTCCTCCAGCACAAAAAAAAAAAAAAATTTGAAGTCCAATGGAAGAGAATTGTGTACAAATTCGTATGCCCCATGGACCTAACCTTTTGGACCTCCTCAAGACTTCTAGAAGGGGTATATTGGGCTGAAAACTTGCTATGGAAACCAGTTGGGTTTGGTGGAGCCCTCAAGTGGGATAAAGAGATAGAGATAGAAGATTAAGTTGGTCCCCCTCCTATCCAAACTTGTTCCCCATCCTTCCTCTTGCCCCCACCGTCGGTTCTCCCCACCTTTGTCCCAGCTTGCTGTTTGAAAAATCCCGAAGTACAGAGGCCAAAGCAGCAGCCAGCTTAGCGTCGCAGCCACCTGCCAGGCCACCGGACCACCATCGTTCGCCGTCACGCGCCTCCGCATGCCCGTCTACTCGTTGAGCTCACCTACCGTCCTAACCCCACCGTCTTGCCAGCTCGTGTGACCAACAGACCCTTAGGACGCTGTTCGTCGCCGCTGTGACCGTCGAAGGCCCGCTAAGCTCCGTTTGGTCCCCGTAATAGCCCCACCGCCCACCGTTGCTAGTTTTCACCCCATCCCATCGATTGAGTAGCCCTTCTCGGCACCAAAGTCAGCACCAAACAGAGGCTGAAGTTCCAAGGTTTCAAGTGACTATTAGGCCTATTTTTGGTGCCTTCCGGACCCCGTTTGCCAAACCCGCTTTGGAGTTTCTTGCCCCTCGTCGTTTTGAACCGAGCGGTTAATTAATCAAGTGAGTTTAACTCACTAATCATCGCTTAGTAAGTTAATGACATTTAAGGGTTGATTAGCTTAAGTTAAGCATGTATTAGATGGTTAAATTAGATTTGTAATTTAATTAATTATCGATGCATTTTAGGTGGTTAGTTTAGTGCAACCTATCGGCTCTAATATGTCAGCTTAGCACGAGCAGTATACCTTATCAGCTTAGAGCGAACAATATTATTATCAGTTTAGAGTGAGCATTATTAGTATACTATATCAACCTACGGGCTCTGATATGTCAACTTAGTAAGGGAGCGGTAAACTATTTATCAGCTTAGCGTAAGCTATACTATCTAATATTAGCTTAGAGGGAGCAGTCCTGGCATGAGCGGACTTATTAGATAGTATTGATTTGGCCGACTGAGAGAAGGTCGTGATGACATGTAATCGACTGGGTCAATTGATCGATAGTTCGATCTGATTTGGTGAATTGAAATGATTGGTTGAGTTTTGAGATACTGATTTGTAGAAAGAGATTGAGGCCAAGGTAAGTCCTCTGATTTATGACTGTGATTAGGCAGCCCTCAAGGCGTATTTTCTTCTTAGTCGGGTCTTAAGGGGTTGAACTCGTTGAAACATCATCTCACCCCATTGTGGGATAACATTTCAGGTCCATAAATGGCAGTCCCTCCTAAACATTTTGGACAACCTAAGAAGTTCACAGAACAGAGTTACCATATTCCGATACATGGGCACCCTGAAGGATTAGAGTACGTACTGGTGAAGTCCATAGTTTGGGTTGATACGGGTTTACCCAAAAAGTTGCCCCATCAATATAAGTCATAGTATCGCCATTATCGTAATAGACAAAAAAAGGGCCCCGTATCGGAATTTGAGATACCTCTGTACGTGATGGAGGTTACTTTTGGAAAGGGCACGGCAGACCCTAAAGATGGTTCAGTGGTGGACTCGAAGGACCCTAAGCTTGATGATCCAGATTCTCCAGTGTACTCAGTAGTATGCTCCAGCTCAAGTGTGGAAGAAGGAGAAATCGAGGATGATGACCCGTAGTGAATTGGAAACCCCACCCTGATTGTATATATATATAACTCAGTTGTTGTATATGTATATAAGTGTGGTTGTTGTTTTTAGGTACGAAAAGTATGGCTCTACTTTCCTATCGCATTGTGTTATTTCTTTAGGATTATTATTTGCTTCCGCATGCACATTTAAAATGAATGGGTTAGCAATGCATCCTGGAACATCGCTACTTAATCGACCAAGCCGGAATGGGCACGCGCCCGAGGATTGAGGCGTGACACAAAGTATCACAACCATTTAGGCGTGTTCCGATTATTACGACCCATCGGCCATAACCAACTCAAAAGTCGGCGGTCATCCGGCATAACTGGGCATCATCCCACCCCGTCGGGCACGCCAACGTCTAGCATCCTCCGCCTAAACGGCATTCCACAAAGGAGTTTTGTTCCGGCCTCCATCGCGAATGGCATCCCGTTGACGTGGGGGTATACGAACTTAATCAGGCATTGTCTCACGTAAAACGCATCAGGACAGGTTCCATTTAGTGACCATATGAGCACATATTTAGCCAAAAACACCATACTTTGATGTCAAATGCTTTGTTTTCAAATCATGAACTTGGCCAATTTTTCTTCGTATTAAAAATCTTGGTAAAATAGTCGTGCATGGTCACATATTCAAATCGAACCGTCAAATTTGGTACACTCCCAATTTAAAACTCCACGGTTTTATCTAGTACATAAAAATTGGCGTCCAAAATTGACACCTGGCATTTTTCCATTTAAAAGCCCATAAAACCAAGTTTTATACTAAAAATTAATAACTACCATTAAGCTATCAATTGCACATCATAGCACATGTGACATCTTGGATTTTTAATTCTGCTTTCAATTAAATTAATCGGGCCTTTCATCGATGCACCTATAGTGCTATTCTCAGAGCTGATCACTCGTGAGATAATTAGACTATCTAGGGAAATCATTAAGGAATTTTAATGCAATAGACTTGAGAATTCGATCAGGAATTGATTACTCGACCGTGCTCATCTACAGAAATCATTACGGCACAGTAAAGATCGATTAGACTAAGATATGTGGTTAAACATGGGTGATTTCACCAAATTGAGAAATTCTCGTCAATCGACACAAGACTGATTTTTCTATCATTTTGGTACCCTGTGTTGACGGCACTAGACTGATTTTTCTGTCATTTTGGTACCCTGTGTCCATATTTGAATTCTCCAAATTTTTACAACAATCGAAAGTCGTCAATGTGTCGAAGAGGTTCATTATGGCTTGAAGAAAATCAACCACGGGTCATTTGCACTAAATTTTTTTGAAAGCTACCCGATAGCCTAGATAACGCTAAAATCGCACCGGATTGAAATTAATTACAAATTTGAATCTGATTTCAAAAATTGAAAGTTCTATCGTGTTACAAGTCATTTTAGAAACGTCGACTCAGTTTCCGAAGATTTTTCTGCGAAACGAGATTTTGGCAGAAAAAGTCGACATATAGCCGTTTTCGAGGAGGATGTTGAGCATTCCCCGCTGATTCGTGTTGAGCTCTAATCCGGTTTTGAGACTTGTTCTTGTCCAGGTTTTTCTTTCATTTGACGCCCACCACACGTTTGACAAAAAGTTTGCACCAAGGCCGTTCATATTTTCTTCCGATTTTGAGTCGCTTGAACGTGTAGCTATGGGGTACGCTTGATGGTGATCTCTCTCTAGCCTCAAAATACGTTTTTGTCACCACAGTTCAACATGCGTTTTCTTTTTCGAGTCTCGTTCGGTGGTGCCTGTGTGTTGTTTTATCATGTGCAATGTTCTCATAGTGGATGTGAATACTGGCACGATGCTTGACTGGGCTCCACTATCATCGTCCATTTTATATGTTACGCATCATTGTGGAGTCATAATCAAAGATGGGCCGTGGTACAATGACTGTGATCCATAGCAGACGTTTTGTGTTGGTGACTTGAGTTTTGACGTTGAAGATTGAAGGGCTCGTGTTCTGGGGAGGATAGGGAGAATCCAGAGAGCAATGGGGGAGATTGACCATATTTTTAGAGAGAGAAGAAAATGGGAAATGAGCTTGGGTTGAACTTTAGTAATCTGGATTGGGCTTAAGTTGATCGAGTCCGGACTTGTTTGGTTTGGGCCGAATTGGCCTTGTGGAGTTTGGGTTTAATTCGTTTGAGATTATTTGGACTTGTCTAGTTTGTTTTGGTATGGGCTGGACGTTTTAGGTGACTTGGGCTTTTGAGTTTAGTTCAGGTTTGTTTCAAGGTCTAGGTCGAATTGGGCTCAATGTGGGAATCCGCCCGAGTATTGGTCTTGCTCGGCAGGCCCAAGCCTGACCGCGGTTGATAGTCCATGCCGATGTCCTTATTTTTGTATTTTATTAAAAAAATTAAATTCGAAAAAAATTATTTAAAAAAAATATTTTTAGAAAAATAATATTCTAAAAATTTAAAAAGAGAAAATTTAAAAATCTAGGAAAAAATTATTTTTAAACACAATTCAAAAATGCATGCAAAATATTAAAAAAATTCAGAAATTTAAAAAAAATTCAAAATTTTAAATTTATAAAATTCGAAATGCATAAGAAAACAATTCAAAAATGCATAAAAAAATAGCTCTCTATGTGGTAGGGCGTGACCTGTAGGTAAACAAACTTGACCTAGTGCTTTTATGGTGGCTGATGAGTTAACTGATCGTGTCAATTCAATTTTTGGAGGTAAAAGTTATTGTAGTAGGGATTAGAGTTCCTTCAAGAGAAAAGTAAAAGAGGCCAAGGGAAAAGAGGAGGATACGTCCATCATGTTCACATGGAATGGAGCTGCAACTGGACGAGACTATTGACTATGTGGCACGATGATAAAGAGGTGGAGCAAGGCGACCTTTCGCTTGTGCTGAAATCAACAAGGACAGCAGTGGAAGGTGTTGTTAGAGGAGGAGCAAGGAGACTCTTTCACCAGATAGACGAGGACAACCGTGGAAAGTGCTCCTCGTGGGAAGGTGTTATTCTGGGGAAGGGAGTGATGGGCAAAGCTCAATTTGAGCAGCACCCTAGTTTCAAAGTTAGAGGATTTCGTAGTAGGCTCCGCTTTGCGTTAGCAAGATTTTTTAACTGAATCGCTATATTAAAGTGAACAAATATTGAGTAGCACCAATACTAAGGATCCGTTCGTTTCGTGAAAAATATCATGTTTCCGGAAAACGTTTTCCTAGAAGTCATTTTCCAAGGAAATAACTCTATTTTCCAATGTTCGGCTAAAATCTAAACTTTGAGCGGAAAATATTTTCTACTATTCGTTAGCTAATTTAATTGTTTGAGAAAAATTATCAAAAATTGAATTTTAATATTTTTAATTGACCAAAAAATTATTTTGTTATATTTAAAAAAATGAAATTTTAATTATTTGTATTTTTAAAAATCGAAATTTTTATTTTTTTTTATTTTTCTTTCTTTTCTTTTTCCTTCCTCCTCCTTCTTCCTCCTCCTTTCTCCGCCGCCGCATGCCTAACGATGGTGGCTGCCCGGCGCCGACCAAGACCCATCGCTAGATTCGGCGAGCTCAAGGCTCGGCCAATCTCGCCCGAGCTCGCCAAAGTTTCGCTAGGCTCTAGCGAGCCGTGAGCTCGCTAGGATCTAGCAGCGGAACTCGGGCTCGCCCGGATCGGGAGGTCAAGTTCCGTCGCTAGATTTGGTGAGCTCGCGACTCACCGAGCCCGGCAAACCTCGGTGAGCTCAAGTGAGGCTCAAGCCTCGCCCAACTCACCAAATCCGGCGAGCCGCGAGCTCCACCCTAGGCCCGAGAGCTTCGCCCGCCCGATCTCGGCGAGGCTCGAGCTTGGTTTCGCCAGATTAGGCTAGGCCCAAGCTCGGCTTCGCTAGATTAGGCTAGGCTCGAGCTCGGCTTTGCCAAATTGGGCTAGGTGGAGCCTCACTGGCTTGGGGCGAGGCTCGAGCTGGCTTGCGGCCGGTTGCCGACCATGGCCACTGCCATGGCTGGCGATTGGCCAAGGCCAAAGAAGAAGATGAAAAGTAAAGAAAGAAAAGAAAAGAAAAATTAAAAACTCAATTTTTTAAAACAAAAGAAAAAGAAAGCATAAAAATAAAACGAAAATGTATTGGTAAAAAAGCAAGATGGAAGAAGTTATGGAAAATGTTGTTTTTTTCAATGATGGAAAACATTTTCTTTAAATAATTCATTTTTCGTGAAACGAACACTGAAAAATCCGGAAAACATTTTCCTGGAAGTCATTTTTTGCAAAACGAACGGACCTTAAGTTACAAATAGAATAGCCGTGACAATGATTCGCTTGCTTAACTTCAATATTACAACCTATGGTTTATCTACAGGTACAATAACCAATTGCGAAAGATCCTGTTAATTATAGAATATAACTAATCTCTACACAAGTCCGACTGAGTAAATATTACTGGAAATCAACAAAGATCAAGATCCCACAATAAACTACAGTTTTTGCTTATTTAGAAAACTACATTCAAATGAAAAAAAAAAATGGCATAATAAAGGAAGAAGGGCTAAACTAATGATTCATATGTTCCTAGCAGAATTTTGTTGTTCGGTTGATAAATGAATGCTCACTTCGTAAAGTTACATCATATATCTCCAAAACAAATATTTTAATAAATCAACTTTTGGTCCGTGCAGCGCATGGGACTTCAACTAGTTTGATGGTAAAGGTCTGTTGCCTCGTTATTTGACATTAGATTTTTGTAACCATGTTAATTCAGCACCTGCAGATTTTTTTATATATTTGTTTATATTGATCATTAAGTTAATATCTGGAGGAAGTTTCATAGAAGGTCGCGGTAGGGTTGGGACAAAGTTGGGCTTGAAGACGCTTAATAACTCTATCATAATAATTAATAATAACTTTATCTGAAGGGCCTCATTGTTTAGGAAATTCGAGTTCGGTCCCATGTGCATCATATAGGAATTCGAATCCACTTTTACTTCTGTTGCACTAATTTACACGATAGCATTCTATGACGTGAGTTAATTGTTGCTGATATTGAATTTTTAACAAGCCAAAGGCCTAGTTACTAAAGTCAATTCTCATTTATTTAATCTATGAATAAGTAGAAGGAAAAAATATTCACAAAGATATAATTAGATTCTCTTCCACTCTCTTCTGTGCTTCAACCGAATATGAAATGACCTAATTTCCTTCATTTTTTTTTTTTTTTTTAATCTTTCGTGAACACACGAAGAACCGTAAAATCGACCATTTATTTCTTTTTGTTATTATCCGAATTCTTTCCTTTTTCTCTTAATCACTGCATCCAAACCGAGTGCTAGTTTGAACCCAATAAATGAGTTTGGGCAGCAGTGTTAGCGTTTAAACCCAACCCATGGAAATCTGGCCAGCAACCACAGTAGCTTGGGGTTCTTATGTTTAAATGAAATCAAATTTGTTATTTAAAAAGCTGCCACTGCTTGCAAAACGGTCTTAATATATGTACATTATCTTATTCAAATCGTATATTGCTGAAAGCAAGGAATAGTATGGTGTCATCATTTTCTCAATCTGAATTTGTCCACCATCTCTATATGCAGGTACGGGGAACTTATAGAATCGATTGTTCGAGAGGTTCAACTTAAGTTGAAGGTGAAGAATAGATCTCTTCCTGACCATCTAATTAAAATGGATGATGAAGAAGCTATAGAGGAATTGTTGGATTTTGACTTTGATGGCATACGATTCGTCATAATCCATGGGACAGGTGGCATTGGTAAATCAACTCTTGCTAAGGTTATCTTCAATCGATTCTTGTTCAAATTCAAGTACTCTAGTTTCCTTGAAGACGTCCAAGACTTGTCACAACGTCATGGTCTTTTACATGTGCAAAGAAAATTGTTATCCGACACACTAGGCTCGAACTCTGTCAATGGAATCCATGATACTAACGACGGGATCAATCGCATAAGAAAAGGACTTAGTTATGGTTGTTGTTGACAATGTGAACGAGAAGCAACTTGAGAACCTCGTAGGGAGCGACAAACGGTTCATCTCCGGAAGTAGGATTATCATCACAGTCCAGGACAGAAGAACAATAATAGATAGGACAATGTCTGATGAGTACAACCAAATGGGATCTAGCTATTACATGGACTACCCAATAAAGGAGATGTCTTTGGATTGAGCGATTCAGCTTTTTAGCAAGCATGCTTTTGGAAGTGATACTCCTCCAAAAGATTGGCACAATTTCTCAATAGAAGTCGTGTCAAGCATAGGAAGGCTTCCTTTGACCCTGGAAGTCATGGGTTCTCTTTTTACCCGCACGGTCAGATTAGAGTGGGGCGAGACGTTGAAGGATTTAAAGCAAGTCCTATGTGATAAAGTCCGGGACACATTGATGATAAGTTTTAACAAATTGGATTGCAGAAGAAAAGAAATATTCCTAGACATAGCATGTTTTTGCATTGGGGAGGACAAGACACATGTGTATTACATGTGGGATGATTGTGGATATTCCTCATGTAGTGTAATTGATGATCTTCTCCTTATGTCGTTGATAAAGATTGATGAGGACAATAAGTTTTGGATGCATGATGAACTTAAAGATCTAGGAAGGTACATTATCAAGGAAGAGAATTTCGAAGATGCTGGAAAGCATCGTTGGGTGTGGATTGATGGGAATAGGCTAGACATACTGAGGGGCAGTGAGGTGAAAGTTTTCAAGAGTAGAATATATAATTAATCCAGCAGATTCTTTCGTTGCGTGCTTTCAAATCGAGAATATCAGCATGCTTTGTTTACTAATTTATAGAGACATGGAAAGCGACTCTATAAACTACAATAGTTTATTTAATGCCTTACCCATGTGAAACGAGGAGAAAGCTAAGGAGCAGTTCGGTCAGTTAAAATTTTTCTTTTCTTGTTTCGGTGAGAATGAAATGAGTTATTTGTTTCCTTCAAAAGATATCTAGTCTGTGAAAGGACAGAAAAATCAACACCGAATTAACATTTTAAACATGCTTGGTTTTGTCTTTTTTCAAATTGACAAAAAAGAAAAGGTATTTTTGCTACAATCTGCGTTTTATTTAATTAGAATGCGGGGTCGAAGAAGAACTACTGATATTGATGCTACTTCCTTGGTTTATTGCTCCTATGGTGCGCACTCATCTTTATCCTTTGCTGTTACTGGTAGGAAAAACGAAATGTACGAGCACTCAGTTTGGGTATTAGTCATGACTTAACCCCTGAAGAATTAGCCTGTTTGCCAATGCTGAGGTTCCTTAAAGGGGAAAGAATAAATTTTGTAGGCAACTTCAAAAATCTTCTTTGTAGTCTGAAATGGCTTTCTTGGCGTGATTGCTCATTGCATCTTCCAGCGACAAATCTCCATATGGTGAATTTAGTTGTGCTTGACCTTTCAAGGAGCAATGTCACCCACTACTGGAGTGGATGGAGGCAAATCAAGGTATTGACACACCTCGCTTGCCTACTTTTGCTTCAAATTCTCTCAATTGACCTTTGCTATTTAGTTGTATGCTACTGTTTTCTCATACTTTTCATTCGCATGTAATAGACCTTTCTTTTCCATCGCAGGAGAAAAAGTTGAAAATTATAGATTTGACGCACTGCAAAATGTTGACCAAGACACCTGATTTTTCTGAATTTGGCGAGTTGAAGAAATTGATTCTTGCCGATTGTGTGAATTTGTCTACAATTGATAGCTCAATCGGTAAGCTAAAACTGCCAAGTACTTTGAATATTGCCGGATGTGATTCCCTCAAAGGGTAGCCCAAAGAAATTGGTTCTCTAGAATGCTTGATGGAGATTATCATGCCCTCCAGTTACGAACCATTCAAGTTTCCCGAGACACTATGCAATCTAAGATCTTTGACGAAATTTGAAATTCGATCTCATCACGGTATCGGCCAACTTCCTCACTCTATTGGAAGGCTAACGAATCTCACACACTTGCTTTTGATTAGGTGCAAGAATTTACATGAGCTTCGTGACACTATTGAGGAACTTGAATCATTGGTCGAGTTGGATTTACGAGAATCAAGGATCCACGTTCTCCCTAATTCTATTGGAAATATGAAGAGACTGAAAATCATGAGGTTGGCATGCACAATGATACGCATGATACCTTGTGCTCTAAGAGAGGTGGAGACACTTGAAGTGCTGGATGCCTCATTTTGTGGGGGTCTCAGGCATGCAATCCCGTGGGAAATGTGGAGCCTGACTGTCTAAAAATCTTGGACTTAGAATGGAGTCCAATCTTTATAGTGCCTCCAAAGATCAGTGGTTTCTCTAGTCTCCAAACACTTAAAATTGGAAGCAACCAGCTTTCGCAGTTGCTAGAGCTTCCCTCGAGTTTGAAATACCTATGTGTTAGAACTGCTAAATTCCTTTTCCTTCCCGACCTCTCGAACCTACTGTGTTTAGAATTACTCTATGTGTGAAGCAAACATCCAAGTAAATCATCCTGGAGCGTGGATGAGATTATCTCGCCTTGGGAGGACGCGCAGTCCATCAATCGGCTTCCACGTAGCTTATCAAGCTTGACTCTTAGCTGGATCCCGCAGCTGCCAGATTTTTCCGACTTCAAAAACTTGTCGTTTCTCTCCATCGAAGGATGTCCGATGCCACACTTCCCCGTCCTTAAATACTTGGAGAGGTTAGGAGGATTGATGATACTGTCGTGCATATTCCTGGAGAGTACACCCAATCTATCGTGCTTGAAGAGGCTGCGAGAGTTGCATCTCACTGACTTACACAAACTGGCAGAGATTCCAGGTTTGGGGGAACTGGAATCGCTGAAGGTACTAAAAATTTCTCGGTGTGATATGATCGAACAATTGCCTAGCCTTTCGAAATTGAAAAATCTGGCGGATCTCGAATTAGATTATTGTGGAAAGATGAGAGATGTCAAAGGCCTAAAAGAATTGAATCTTTTGAAGCATGTGAAGATCAAACAATGCATGTCCTTGGAAAGTTTGCCTGACATGCCATCATTGACCAAGTTGAAGACAGATTGGATGCCGCCAGAAGAAGCTGCAAAACGCACCATTAAAAGGAGGAAGCTAGGCTCATTTTCGGTATTGCGGAACAAATAACCCTTCTCTAAATTATCAGGTGCGTTTGGATTACATCAAAGCATAACAGAAGTTTTCATTTTGGCTTTTGTTTGCAAACCTGTAGAGCTGGGGAGCATCGACAAATTTGGCGGCGCTGGACGTGGAATAAAGCCTAATTTGCAACGCACATTCACCGCCGACTGGAACTGATCCAAGTGCCCTCATGTCACTTTTTTGGCCATACGATATATTTCTTGATGATGGTTTCCTTTTCAAATTGAATTTTTGTGATGCAGGAAGTTATTATGCTTTATTCACTTGGATTGTCTCTTAGAGGAAAAAGCCACAAAAAATTTCACTTATGTCCATTGTGATACATTTATTTTAAACCTTTTTTTTTACATAAAAAAATCTCAAATTATGCCCACTATGACGCATTTACTTTTAACATTTTTTCTTGTGACATAAAAAAGAAATCTAAACTTGTACATATTTGACACATTTATCCTCTATCAAGATTTTATCAAATGATTTTTCAGGCAAAACAATGTTTTTATTTCAAAACCACGTGGGTGCTCATCACTAGTTTCCTTACAATATCCATGTGGGAAGATTTTTAAAGGTGCTCAATGACATGTGTTATATAGGCATAGGTTTGGGATTTTGATATTATCGAAAAAAGTTTAGGAAAAATGAGTCATAGTAAGCATAATATGAGGTTTTTGGTGACTTTTGCCCTATCTCTTAAGTATGAATTTATTATTTATGACTAGGCTTAACAGATGTTCATTACCAATGTGTATGACATTGGTTGCATTTGGCAGGATGGCATCTCACAGTGTTTGTGGTTTAGCCAATAAAAGACTAGAAGTATTTCTGATTTGTCATCCATCACACCTTTGATGAAACAATAATGGGGACTACTGCAATTACCAAATCCGCCAATTGAGATGTTGCCCATGTGATTCTACATGGCTAATGAGTAGTATCATCACACGTCAAGGACTTGTTTTGTATTAAGCGTTCAAAACACCACATATTGATGATTTACATACAAGAAATCATCACGTTACCGTAAATTTAGAGACTGATACTAGTCAATGAATCAAGTGCTCTCTTGGAGCTCCAGAACCTGCGGAATTAACATCGAAGCCTATAGCAAAGATGGGTTGGTCTTTTCTTCGTTTTAGGACAAGCATTGGTACCTCCCGCACGGGGTCGTGCGCTCCGACCAAGTTTATGTAAAAGTTGTTTGGCATTTTTGAGAAAAAACCTTGAAGTCTCCCTTCAACTTTTCTACTTTTGCTTTGCTTCCATAAATAATGTAGACTAAATTTTTTGGTACAATATAACATTAAGAAACTAAACTTCTTCTTATGTTAATGTTGGTAAATTAAAGCTGACATGTGGATCAGGCTGACCAAAACTGTGATGTTTCAAATAATTAATAATTTCATGACATGGAAAACGTTAAGAAAATTTAACAAAGAAGATAGACATAGAATTATGATGTCACCTTTGATGCGTGTAATCATTTTCCTAAAAGCAACTGTTGTTTCGGGATTCATTGAAGCCTGCTAAAACTCTCTCAAAAACAAATACAAAAATTGGAACGACAAAAATCAAGTGCGAAAGCAAATATCTATAATAAATGGAAGCTCACGCTAAACATGCACCAAGGTTTATCTGCAATTAGGCAACTAACAGTCACAACTATTCATAATTCGAATTCTGTAGATGCAAAAGTAAGCAATAATTGCAAAAATAAACACTTCTTCACTAACTCAAGCCCAAAATTCCTAGGTGCTCAGTCAAGAGGAATAATTATATAAGCCCATTCAATGCTCTTAGGCCATTACAAGTCCACACACCAAAGCAATACTCTTTGTTGTGTATACACTTACAATAACTCATCCATCTCCATCAAAATGTGGGACTTGTTCCAAGTACTTGTGGCATTACAAATTATTAATGCTTAAATTTTGCTTAATTATTTGGGGCTTAATCGCATGGAAAACTAGAAATTAATTTATACCCCTAAGCAAAAAATTAATTTTCATTAAATTGCATCACTTATAGATATTAGTGAAAATTTGCATCACTTATAGGGAGGAACGGAGAGAAAGAGAAGGAGCTTCGGCCGCACGTCCATTCGTCCGCCCGTCGACGTCCCCAAGCCGAACAGGTAAGCTCGGCTCTCCCGTTGCTATGTTTTGGTCGCGACAGGCCGGAGCTCGCAGCCACCCATCTCGCGCGAGCTCCAGTCCTCTGTCGCCATTGTGTCATGCTCCCCTGGGGTCCTCTGCGTAGTGCGACAAGCTCTCCGGCGCAGGCTCGAGCCCCAGCCCCAGCCCGAGCCGGAAGCCCCCCCTCTGGTAGTGTATACCGAATGTTTGTTAGAATGTCTAAATGAAACCTGAGTTCATATGGTTCGTCTAGGCCGGGATTTGTTGTTTTTAATCTTACCTGTGCTGAGTGCTTATGATTCGTCCCTGCGTTAGTCTTGAATGTTGCTCGTACCTAGTATGTTGATCTATGCCCAAATCGGAGCCCCGAATGAGCCTATGTGCCCCCTATTGCCGATGCACTCTAAATGTTTGATAAAATGCTTCAGAGAAGGCCGAAAGCCAGTCCATGTTTAAACTCGAGATTGACTTGTCTTCGCTTCTGTGATTGTTATATCGTGTTTGAATTTCATGTTTTCTTGCGTTTCCATGAGATTTTTTATGGTATTAATATTGAAAAAAGAATTGAAGGGAAACTAATTCCAATGTTGAGATGGGTCACATGGACCTCAGCGAGACCTGCACCGCAGAAAACCGACAGCCAAATTATTGAAGAATACCCAGAAAGAAAAAAGAAAAAGAGGAAAAAGAAGAAAAAGGAAAACGAAGAGAAGAAGCAAACAAAGGATGGGATGAAGGGGAGACGGTGGAGGATCGGATAGTCAAAGGAGAGACAGAGGAGCGCAGTACATCGAAGGCCACAACCATCATCAGTTTTTAGCAATATGATAAGATTTATAATGTATCCTTTTGCCCATTTCTTTCCATCCACACTTCCCAATCCTGCGCCCCACTCTCTCTGCCTCACGTCATCTTCCATCCCCCCTCCAATCTCCAATCCCAATCTCAGCATCTGCTTCTTTGCTTTCTGTATTCGCTCCCTTACCCTTCTCTTTCTCTCTCTCTCTCTGGGCACACCATTCTAAGCTTGCTCTTTGCTATCAGCGCGAGCCTCTTCGAGTGGAATTCAGGATGCAGCCTGCTTCCAAGGCCAACCAACGCATCGCGAGAATCTCCGCTCACCTTCACCCACCTAATTTCCAGGTATACCCATTGAAATTGAGCTCTTCCTCGATTATGGGTCGTGCCTATTTTCTTATTAGTCGCTCTCTTTCTTGGTGGTGGCATGGAATTTGATGTAGTTTTTCTATGGGTGAGTTGTCTCCATTACTCAAAAATCGCTAAATTGAAATGGGTACTTGTTAATTTCTTGAAAGGTTATGCAATTGGTGAACTTTAATTGAATCATGAGCTGTGACTATCGAAGCTGGCGATACTTTTTTGTTATGATGCTTAGTTCCTTGGTTGAAGAGCTTATGAGTAGTGATTGTGCATCATGGGTGGTTCTTAGATGGAGGAGAGCTCGGGGTTAAGGCATGCGAATTGCCAGGCAAAGGGCACAGCGCCAGGATTCAAAGTTGCAATCCTGGGAGCGGCTGGAGGAATTGGGCAGCCTCTGGCGATGTTGATGAAGATCAACCTGCTCGTCTCTGTTCTTCATCTGTATGATGTTGTGAATACTCCTGGCGTCACCGCTGATATCAGCCACATGGACACGGTGCAGTGGTGAGTTTCCCTCCCATTGGTAATTTGCTTGCTATTTGCCAAATTTAGGATGAACGGCATTGTTGGTCTGTAAATGAAGATGGACATTCATATTGTTGATTGTTTTCTGGGGATATTGTTTGGATTACCTTTTCAGATGAGTTAGCTTGATATCATCATTGTATATGGATCATTTAATACGTCAGACTAATTTGTTGCTTCTATAATCAGGTCCGCGGATTTCGGGAGGAAGCCCTTGTTGTAATGGACCTTGTCATCATCCCTGCTGGAGTTCCTAGGAAACCGGGAATGACAAGAGATGATCTGTTCAACATAAATGCTGGAATCGTCAGAACCCTTTGTGAGGGAATTGTCAAATCTTGCCCCAAAGCTATTGTTAACCTGATTAGCAACCCTGTTAATTCCACTGTTCCCATTGCAGCCGAAGTTTTCAAGAGAGCAGGCACTTATGATCCAAAGAGAATGTTGGGTGTGACCACGCTCAATGTAGTTAGAGCAAATACCTTTGTGGTAGGTATCGCTCCTGCTTCTACTGTCTTGCTGATACTATCAAGAAGCATCCTTTATGTACAGAGTATCAGGTCGTCACTGTGTATGAGCCTACAAAGTCAGAAGCATATTCTACCTTGTTTAGCATGCTCTTTTGTTTCAAACATTATATCTTGCGAATCTGCAATTAAGATCTTACTCCAAGGGCATATTGTGGAAAGACCACTAGGTTGAATTTAATTAAATAGGCTAACACCCATCTATGAGATTATAAGCATGGCTTAGAAGCAAGTTTATAAAATCAGGCTATTTGCAAGTCTAGCAGTAGAGTCCGGGAGCCTTGTGTATTTAATTGTTTAGGGTGACATAATCATGTAATTGCTATTCTGAATTAGTGAGTGTTATTGATTCTCTTCTCATGATGATGAGGGTGTTTATGGTCATAAATACTTGGTACTAACACTCGGGTAGCAAAATTATGCAAGATACCAGTTTAGAGACAGTGCTATGAAAGCCTACAACTATTTTCTTTCCTAGGTAGACTTCTGATCTACTATGTTCCTTGTAGGCAGAAGTACTAGGTCTTGATCCTAGAGAAGTCGATGTTCCAGTTGTTGGGGGTCATGCAGGAGTGACGATTTTACTTCTTTTATCTCAGGTTTGTGATGCATTCTTCCTGATGAGAACATCTTCTATGTTTGACAGGGATGCTGTTAGAAATTGCACATTTTCTTTAGAATGCTAAATATCAATTAAAATTTTCAAAATCTGTAGGTTAAACCACCTTGTTCTTTCACTCCTCAAGAAATTGAGTACCTGATATCACGCATCCAAAATGGCGGGACAGAAGTTGTTGAGGTATATAAATTTCAATTTGTTATGGATTTGGATATCAAATTAGGCAGTGTTACTGTCATATCACATTCCATTAGTCTCTTCACTTTTGCCTGAAAAGGTTGTAAAATAGTGCTTTAGCTGTTCTAGTGATGTTCATTTTCTTAAGGGCTTGTGACAAGTGTCACGGCCCGAAAATTAGCATGTCCAAGAGGTTTCTATGGCACGGGCGTGACACGTGATGACCCTCGACTTATGTTCCCGAGATGTATAGTATTCTCCTAGGGGCGGGCGAATACCGTATTTGTACGCATACGTTATAAATGCGAGTAGATGGTAGTTGGCCATAAATGCATATAGCTAGTAGTTGGCTATGAATGCAAGTGGTTGGTAGATAGGGAGGTGCAATCTCCACCGTAGATCTCCTCCACCGTTAGATCTAAGGGAGATCTACGGTTAGGGTTTGCCTTATACTTGTATATAAATGGGTGTCCTCCCTCATTGTACTTCATTCACAACATATATGAAAATCCAGAGCTTCTCTCTCATCAAGTGTTTCTCTCTCTAGAAGTTCATTGTGAGTCGAGTGTGAAAGGCTGCTTAGGGGTAAAACCTTAAGGCCGCACGGGTAAGCCAAGCATTGATCAAGAGTTGATCGATCGGCCCGTGACAAGTGGTATCAAAGCTGATTTGTGATCCAAGCGCAAGTGCAATGGCTGATCCACGATCTGATGAGGCGCTAGTCCTGGGTGAGGAATGCGCTGATCATGGGCGGAACGCTGAGAAGGGCATTGTCAAGGGGAAGAGGAACCGTGGTGGTTCGAAGGAGCCTATGGGGGATCTTGCACAACGGATGGCGAAATTAGAGTTGTTCGTCTCCGATGTCCAAGGATCGGTCGATGACTGACCTGCACCGTGGACGGAGTTGACGAAGGAGGAGCTGGTTGCGGAAGTGCAAGAGCTCAAGATCGGCATGGGAGAACTCCGCCACGAATTGCTGGGGACCTTGCAGGAAGAACTAGCCCAACGGTATGAACCCTTTGAGGCCACGATGGCGGCCATGCGCGCGGAGATTGCGGAGCTTACGGGTAAGCTCGTTGAAGCACAAGCTGCACGCGTGAACGGTGTCATCACAGTGCAAGGTCCACGAGTGGACACGCCGAAGCCAAAGGAGTTCCGAGGCTCGCGGGTGGCCAAGGACGTGGACAACTTTCTGTGGTACATGGAGCGATACTTCCAGGCCATGGGAATCAACGACGACCAAACTCGGGTAAACACTGCATCGATGTATTTAGCCGATAGTGCATTGTTGTGGTGGCGTCGTCGGTCGGATGATAGGTGTGGGAACCCTATCACCTATCATCCAACCTGGAATGGTTTTGTCGAGGAGTTTCGACGGAACTATTTCCCCGCATATGCAGAGGAGGAAGCTCATGACGAGCTGAAGCATCTCGAGCAAAAGAGTGGTGTGCGCGACTACATCAAGCGGTTCTCGGAGTTGCTAGTCCAAATCCCCTCGATGAACGAAGTCGAAGCATTTCACCAGTTCATGGGTGGTCTCAAGCCATGGACGAAGCAAGAGTTAAAGCGGTACAACGTGGGAGACCTCACTACGGCCATGACCGTAGCCGAGTCGCTCGTGGAGTACAAGTCGTCGCCTTCCACATCCCGACCGGACAACCGTCCAAGGGACCGAGGCACTGGTGGGGGAGATCGGGGTAGATTCAACAATCAACCGACGGGAGCTAGACCATAGAATGGTCCTCACCCTTATTGGGCTAATGTGAGTCAAAACGGAGGTGGGCAAAGGAAGGTACGTTCCTATAGCTGTTTCTTTTGCGACGGTCCACACATGGCGCGGGATTGCCCGAACAAAGCCAAGCTGGCCGCTCTTTGCAAAGAGAATGAGCCAAGGGAGGAAGCGCGATTGGGATCGTTGCGACTCCTAAGCACGATCAAGGCCTAGAAGGCGAAGGAGCCTAAGGGCTTGATGTTCGCGGACGTGAAGATCGAAGTGACTACGATGAGTGCACTCGTGGACACGGGAGCATCCGACGTCTTCATCTCGGAGGAGGCCGCGAAGAAACTCAACCTACGAGTTGAGAAGGGAGCCGGTTGGCTCAAGACCGTAAATTCAAAGGAAGTTCCTGCGATCGGGGTTGCAAGGGACATGGAGCTACAACTCGGATCATGGAGAGGTAAGGAGACTCTAGAGGTAATTCCATTTGACGACTACGATATTGTCGTTAGGATTAAATTCCTAGATAGGATCCATGCTGTTGTAGTTCCCTTTGTGGAATGTATATGCGTGTTGGACATGGGTAGCCAATGTGTGATTCTGGTCCATTGTGAGTTGGAGCGGGATCGGAAGATGATCTCGGCCATCCGACTCACCAAAGGAGTAAGGAAGGGAGAGATGACCTTCCTAGCGGCCTTGAAGATCGAGGACAACGAGGGTGAAGGGAAGAAAGTCCCAACGGAAGCAGCCCAAGTCCTCGACTCGTTTAAGGATGTCATGCCTTCGGAGCTGCCGAAGAAACTGCCACCCAAGAGAGAGGTGGATCACCGGATCGAGCTAGTGCATGATGCTCGACCGCCTGCTATGGCGCCTTACCACATGGCGCCGCCCGAGTTGGAAGAGTTGAGGAAGCAACTCAAGGAGCTACTCGACGCGGGCTATGTACGGCCGTCCAAGGCTCCGTTCGGTGCGCCGGTCCTGTTCCAAAAGAAGCACGATGGGTCATTCCGGATGTGCATCGACTACCGAGCGCTGAACAAGCTGACCGTGAAGAACAAGTACCCGATCCCGCTCATTGCGGATCTCTTTGATCAACTTGGGGGAGCTTAATGGTTCACCAAGCTGGATCTTCGATCGGGCTACTATCAAGTTCGGATCGCCGAGGGGGACGAACCAAAAACCGCTTGCATGACGCGGTATGGGTCCTATGAGTTCCTGGTGATGCCGTTCGGCTTGACCAACGCTCCGGCCACTTTCTACACAATGATGAACAAGGTACTCCACCCTTTCCTAGACCGGTTTGTAGTGGTTTACCTAGATGATATTGTAGTTTATAGTCGGACGTTAGAAGAGCATGTCGAGCATTTGAGGCAAGTCTTCCAAGTCTTGCGCGAGAACGAGTTGTACGTCAAGCGTGAGAAATGTGCCTTCGCCCAAAAGGAAGTTCCGTTCCTAGGGCATATCGTCGGGGGTGGACGAGTGCGCATGGATCAGGCCAAGATCCAGTCGATCGTCGAATGGGAGCCGCCAACAAGGGTGACGGAGTTGAGGTCGTTTCTCAGCCTAACCAACTACTATCGGCGGTTCATTCGGAGTTACTCGAGCATCACCGTGCCGCTCACGTACCTCTTGAAGAAGGAGAAGCCTTGGGAGTGGACGGATCGGTGCCAAAGAGCGTTCGATCGACTGAAGAAAGCCATGACGGAGGAGCCGGTGTTGGCGTTGCCCGACCACACCAAACCGTATGAGGTAGAGAGCGACGCATCGGATTATGCCATAGGAGGTGTCCTCATGCAAGATGGCCATCCGGTGGCGTTCGAGTCTCGAAAGCTGAACGACACTGAGCGTCGATACACTGTCCAAGAGAAGGAGATGACCGCAGGTGGAGACACTATCTCCTGGGATCAAAGTTCGTCGTGAAGACGGACAATGTGGCCACGAGTTACTTTCAGACTCAAAAGAAGTTGAGTCCGAAGCAAGCTCACTGGCAAGATTTTCTGGCGGAGTTCGACTACGCGCTGGAGTACAAGCCGAGGAAGGCCAACTCCGTGGCAGACGCGTTGAGTCGAAGGACGAAGCTGATGAGCCACATGGTGAGTCGACCGAGTTGTCCTTGGGTCGACCGCATCAAAGAAGGGCTAGAGCATGATCCAAGAGCCCAAGCTCTCATCGGGTACGCCAAAGAAGGTAAAACCCGACAGTTTTGGTGTGAGGACGAGCTCCTCTACACCAAGGGAAGGCGGCTTTACGTACCCTTCCATGGGAAGTTGAGAAGAGAAATCTTACGCGAGTGCCACGACTTGAAGTGGGTGGGTCATCCCGGGATCCACCGCACATTGGCCCTCGTCGAAGATCGATTCTACTGGCCTCAAATGCGGGACGACGTGAAGGCATATGTAAAGACTTGTCTAGTTTGCCAACAAGACAAGCTGGAGCAGCGGTCGTCGCCGGGTTTGTTGGAGCCACTTCCCGTTCCAACTCGTCCATGGGAAAACATTTCCATGGACTTCATCGTTAACCTGTCGAAGTCCGAAGGGTGCCGGACTCTAATGGTGGTGGTTGACCGGTTCTCCAAATACGCAACCTTTGTGCCTGCAACAAAGGATTGCCCGGCCGAGGAGGCGTCCAAACTGTTCATGAAGCACGTGGTGAAATATTAGGGAGTGCCACGAACGATCGTGAGCGATCGAGATCCCCGCTTCACGGGACGCTTCTGGTCGGAATTATTCAAGCTGCTGGGGTCGGAGCTAAACATGTCAACAAGTCTGCATCCCCAAACCAACGGTCAGACGGAGCTGGTCAATGCTCTCTTGGAGATCTACCTCCGGCACTATGTGAGCACAACACAAACGAATTGGGCAAAGTTAATCGATGTAGCCCAATTCTCATACAACTTGCAGCGAAGCGAGTCGACCGGCCAGAGTCCGTTCGAGGTTGCGACTGGACAGCAACCAAACACCCCAAGCACTATCGCTTTGGGTTACCGGGGGAGTAGTCCGCCCGCGTACAAGTTCGCCAAGAACATGCAAGAAGAGGCGGACTTGGCTCGGGTGTGTCTACATAAAGCCTCCAAGCGCATGAAGAAATGGGCGGACAAGGAGCGACGGCACGTAGAGTTCCAAGTTAGAGACCAAGTGCTGGCCAAACTGCACGTGGTTCTTCGATACAAGGACGTGCACAAGGAGTTGATTTGTCGCTACGAAGGGCCATTCCGAGTATTACAACGGGTCGGGAAGGTTGCATACAAGCTGGAGCTACCACCAAAACTCAAGGTGCATTCGGTATTCCACGTAAGTATGCTCAAACCTTTCCAAGTTGATGAGGAAGATCTGGATCGTGGGGAGTCTCATCGGGCGCCACTCGGGGCAAAAACCTCGTATGATCGAGAGGTCGAGAGTATCTTGGTGGATCGAGTCATACGAAAGCGGTATTGCGCGCCCAAACAAGAATATATGATCCGATGGAAGGGTCTTCCAGAGAGCGAAGCCAGTTGGGAGCTCGAGGAGAATCTTTGGCAGTTTAAGAAAGAGATAGAAGATTTCCATGCCGAAGACGCAACGAGGGCGTCGCCTGATTAGGTGGGGGAGAATGTCACGGCCCGAAAGTTAACATGTCCAAGAGATTTCCATGGCACGGGCGTGACACGTGATGACCCTCGACTTATGTTCCCGAGATGTATAGTATTCTCCTAGGGGGGGGCGAATACCGTATTTGTACGCATACGTTATAAATGCGAATAGATGGTAGTTGGCCATAAATGCATATAGCTGGTAGTTGGCTATGAATGCAAGTGGTTGGTAGATGGGGAGGTGTAATCTCCACCGTTAGATCTAAGGGAGATCTACGGTTAGGGTTTGCCTTATACTTGTATATAAAGGGGTGTCCTCCCTCATTGTACTTCATTCACAACATATATGAAAATCCAGAGCTTCTCTCTCATCAAGTGTTTCTCTCTCTAGAAGTTCATTGTGAGTCGAGTGTAAAAGGCTGCTTAGCGGTAAAATCTTAAGGCCACACGGGTAAGCCAAGCATTGATCGAGAGTTGATCGATCGGCCCATGACACAAGCTTCCGAGTATTGAGGCTGCCTAAAGAGTACACTGTTACAAGCAAACATTTTTCTTCATACACATGACTGCACGCTTAATCATGTTAGAGCTCTAATTTCTTTAAATTTATTAGCCATTTCAAAGATACACTTTGCCAAGAACCTTGTTTATGAGAAAGATGAAATTTTCGCAAGAATTACATCATAGGTCCGTGGGGACATATATCTTTCCCAAGTCAACTTTATGGCGTGAAACCTTTGCCTGTGCATTGTAACTAACAGGAGAGAGCTTGATCTTATCTCTACTAGAAGGTAGCCATTACTGCTATCCAAGGAAATGTGTTAATATAAAGATTTTTGTCTGAATTATTGGGACACCTTGCGCGTGACAGTATGTAGAAGGTGATCACTTTGTCTCGGGCTATTTGTAGAAGCAAGCAGTTGTGGAGAGTATCTTAATTTTTGATTTTTTTTGTCTGGTCCTCATTAAGGAAAACAAAGGAAGGTAACAGAAAGAATGTAGAAACAGAGCACCATATACATCAAAAGATGTTATGGCTAAGAGAATGACTTGCATTTTGACAATAAGAGGAGAGGTTCTTGTATGACAGGATTGTTAGATATATCAGATTTTCTAAAAGTGATTGTTGATGTCTAACCAGAACTGTATTTTTTTCATCTATTTCCACAGTGAAATTATGACACGACATATTAGGCTTCGCTTCTCTGCTTCCTCACATTTTTTTCGTGAAGCCAACTGAATTGTGTATGCCTGTGCCTTGACAACTTTCAGGCTAAAGCTGGAGCTGGCTCGGCAACTCTCTCGATGGTCATTCCTTGTTTTGGCCTTTGAAATGTAGTCTGATCTCTTTCATGAACAGGAAATTTGATGAATATTGGATATGCAGACTCTTTTCACATGCTCATATAATGTGAAAATGAAATATGCAGGCACATGCTGCTGTGAAGTTTGCCGATGCGTGCCTGCGTGTGTTGAGGGGTGACATGTTGGTACTATCGAGTGTGCATTTGTTGCTTCTCAGGTTTGGTGCCTTGAGAGAACTTATTGAGAGTGAAAAATCTTTATATTTTTCTCAAATATCAAAAGAAATCACTGATGATTTTCTTTATTGTTGTCCCCATATTTCAGGTGACTGAGCTTCCATTCTTTGCATCCAAAGTGCACCTTGGTCGTACTGGGGCTGAGGAGGTTCTGCCTCTTGGCCCTTTGAATGAGTACGAAGGGTCTGGAATTTCAATAATCCTGAGATTTTTAGGTCTGCTCTGATTACACATCCAGGGAAGATGGAGTGTTCTAATTTTGGTCTTGTTTGTTAACCTGGCTTGGAAAAGGCAAAGAAAGAGTTAGCAGAGAGTATTCAGAAGGGCGTTTCATTTATTAGGAAGTGAGCGGGTTAAAGATGTTTCTTTTTGGAATGAAAGAGATGGCTTCTTCATACTCTCCAGTTATTTTCTACTTGGTTGTGGGAAGATATCGGAATTCATTCTGCATAGCTGACGTAGGAAAAACACAGGTTTTTTTCTTCTTGAATGTAACGTACTTGAATGGTAATTTGTGTAATGACAAAGTGGACCGATGTTTGTATATTATAGTTCTTTGTCCATCTTTCTCGCCTTCGTGTTTGCATCCGCCTTTTTCGACTTTCTTATGCACCTGCACCTAGTGTTGCCTTCAAGTTGCACTTCAATTCGGCAATGCATAAAAGCAAATGATAGACAGAGGGAGCTGAAGAAGCTGTAGCTCGTCTTTGACACTAGGCTTGAAGTCTGAGAGAATCGAGCAGCTTTTTGTGGCTTTATCCAGATGATTAAAGGGACAAATGAGCAAAGAGAGACATTACAGAGGCTCTTCTTGGTTAGTGGCCAGAGGGAGTTGAATTTTCAGCTGAACACGAGCAGAAGTTGAAGAATGATGCCTTTCCACCGATTCTCCCCAATCACCAGCAGCAATTTCTCGCACCAACTTCTCTCTACGTGGAGCGTTTATGGTAAAAGAATGCCCATAAACATGATCGTGGACAATGAAATTTTTTTCTATTAATTCATTTTGATAAACGATACAAATAATTATTTGTATTTACTAAACAAACAAAACTTTAATATTTTCTCAGAAGTTTCGAGGAGGTGTCTTTTTATTTTTGGTCGAATTTTTCTTTTCACTTTTGAAAGTTTAAGTAAAATTTGTTCCCACAATGAAAGTAACTAAGTTAGGGTGAGAACCGGAAACCAGAGAATCCGGTTCTAAAGGGACCGGTTTAACCGAAACCGGTTAGGGCTCCAAAAGAAGCCCCAAATAGAAAATGCCCCAAATCAATTTCACACTTTCACGCTCACAGTTCTCTGTCTCTCGACTCTCTCCCGTTCTCAGCCTCTGCCCGTCGCCGACGCCGCCGCCGGATGCCCTAACCCTCGACGCCGCCGCCCGACGCCGCTGGACGCCAGTCGCCCCGCGCTCGTCTCGCCCTTGCCTCCTTCTCCTCGACGCCGTCACCGACTCACCCCTCGCTTGCCTCGCTGCTCAGCCGCTCGCCGTCGACGCCGCCAGTGGACGCCACTCGTCCCCTCGGTGGAGGCCGCTCGCCGCTCGCGCAGCCGCCCCCAACGCTGCTCGCACGGTCGCGCTCGACGCTGCTCACCCCCGACGCCGCTCGGCCAGCCGCCCCCAACACCGCTGGCCCAGTCGGCCCTTGACGCTGCTCACCAGTCGACGCCGCTCGTCGCTCGCCCAGCCGGCCCTTGACGCTGCTCGCCAGCCGACGACGCTCGCCGCTCGCCCAGCCGGCTCTTGACGCTGCTTGCCAGCCTTAGTTTGAGCTGGTAGTAATTACTAGTCCGAGTCTTGGTTTGCAATTCGCACGGATTCTGTGGCTTTGTTATTTAATTCTGCTTATGCTAAGATCTTGAAGTTTACCTTGTGACTCTTTGTGCTACTTCTCTTTGTCCCCTTCAGGGGCTTAGGTGGCTTAGGTCTTAAGCCCCTGAACTAAGCCCCTGAAGGGGACAACTCAGATATATAAAAATAAGGCTAGAAGAGTACGCCTCTCTGGCCTTATAAGGTCTGTTCCTGGAAGCCAGACCCTAACCCTACGATGTCTTGACTTTCAAACGCTTTCTACTTTCGAGTTCTCACTCTCAGATCGGGCTCTCTCTTTTCTCAGGCGGCGCCTTTCGATCTTCCCCTCTCTAGTCTCGACTCAGTCGCTGTCTCATCTCCGTCGGCCGTCCATCAGCGCATCAGGTATTCTCTCTTTATATCGGCTTCGTTTTCGATTTCGTTGGTGGTTTGCCATAGCCAATCAATGTCTGTGAGTCGCGACTGAACATGCCCACTGTTTTTCTTTCCTTTATTTTTAAACTTACCCCAATTGATGTCTCCCCTCAACCAAGCACATTGACAACTTTTGTCCTGCTCAATTCTGTGTCTAGTCTCGATTGCTTCGTGCGATGGCACCACCCAACAACACATTGGGAATGGAGTTCGAGGTGTTCCTGAGTTTCAGGGGACCGGATACTCGGGACAACTTTACTAGTTGCCTCTATCATGACATGGTCGAGAAAGGAATCCGCGTCTTCAAAGATGACGAAGAGCTCCGAGTCGGTGAGCAGATTGGTGGAAACCTTCTGCGAGCCCTTGATGACACTCAAATCTATATTCCCATCTTCTCTAAGGGCTTCGCTTCCAGTGTATGGTGCCTCCGTGAGGTTGTGCATATGGTAGATTGCACTTCAAAGTCGAATGGGAAGAAAGAGATCCTCCCCCTTTTCTTTGATGTGAAGCCGGATGATGTCAAGCTCAGAACTATATTGTACAGTAATGCCTTGTCTGAGCATGAGAAGAAGTATGGCCCCGATGAGGTGAAGCGCTGGAAGGCTGCTCTTCGTGAGGTTGCAACTAGACTAGGTTGGAAGCGGGAAGGAAAAGAGTAAGTTTCCACAACTTATTCCAGCTATTAATTTTAATGTAATCCGAAAGGGAGGCAATTTTTCTTATAGATTTTAAAATATCTCATATTCAATTTATCTTGCAGTAACTATAATTTCTCCATATTATTGATACCATAGTTGAAAAAATCTAATCCGAATGTGGAAGTCATTGTCAATTTATTGTTAAATGCTAAGTTAGCATCCTGTTTGGTTGTCAAACACCTAAAAACAAATTTAAATAGCAAAATAAATATCTTTCGACATTTTAGAAAAAAGGTAAAGTAGAAACAACAAAAAGACATATTAACGCTTACTCTGTGTAGATCAAACAGACTGATTTTGTCCTACTAGCATACCAACTAATTATATATTTGATCATTATCTAAATATTGCCTGCACATTAAAAAAACTAAAACTTATTTGATGAATAACAGTTTTCAACAAAGGACGATTTATCAATTTTATGTATATAAGGAAGCAGCTGGATCTGGTCACATCTTCTCCACTATCATTAAAGAACCTATATAGACTGCTATGGATGGTGACTTTTATCTATAAATTCTCACGGTTAATCCATGTGTTTCAACGGTGCTTTTTGCAAAAGGAGAAAAAAAAAGCAAAACATTTCCATCATATTTAGTTGCAGTTACAGTGTCATTACATTACATTTTTTATAACTCCAATTTTTGGAGTATTTGGAAATTATGATAATATTGCTCCTTTAAAACATTTGTTATTCATGAAACCAAACAGTGTAGAAGATTTACAGTTATAAATCAAATAGCGTAATAGTGATTAAAACTCTGTTAAATCTCTTGATAATAAGTAGTACATAGATGGTTATTAGAAGCCGCAATCTTTCATCACCCCCTCACTTTCTTCATAACTAATCTGAAAATGGGGGAAGTTTATTGACAACGTCTATGCTGTCACTTGGACATTTATCACGCATTAATTGGCTCTTTGCTTGCACTCGTGCACTAAACATAAGAATAATTTTCCCATAAAAAGAGGTCCAATTCTCTCTCTCCTTTTCTCTCTACACAAGATGTGGAGACGTTAAAGAACGGTGATGAGCCAAACTCAGCAGCTGCGTCAAGTGGTGTGACCTCCACTGCTACTTAAGCTATATATAGAGAGAGGGGGATGACCTGGAGACACGGCCTAAAGTGAACTTTCTATTATATAACATGAGTTAATTGATGCTGATATTGAATCTTCAATGAGTTAAAGGCCAAGTTACTATAGTTTTTTATTTTTTGTTTATTTAGTCTATGAATAAGTAGGACAAAATAGTCATAAAAATATTTTAGAATCCTTTTCATTCTTTTCTCTTCCTCAATCAAACATGAAATGGCCTTGCTTTCCTTTGTAAGCATACAAACAACATTAAAACCCAATCATTCCTTTCTGTTGTTTACCCTCCTGCCGTCAGTGTCCATATCATTTCCACTTCCCCTTAATCACTGCATCGAACTGATTCCAGGCAGCAGCCACAGCAGCTAATTTGAGCACTCTATCTTTTAGATAATTATCATTGTAACTTGAGATTGTTGCTTTTTAATGGATTCAAATTTGTATTTGAATAACTGTCACGGTTTGTTTACCTTATCTTATTCAAATTGTATATGCTTGAAATTTAGGAATAATATGTTGTCATTATTTTCTCAATCTAAAATGTCTGGCAGGTATGGGGAACTTATAAAATTAATTGTTCGAGAGGTTCAACTTAAGCTAAAAGTGAAGAACAGATCTCTTCCTAACCATCTAGTTGAAGTGGATGATCAACAGGATATAGAAGAATTGTTGGATGCTCACTTTGATGGCGTGCGTTTTGTTATAATACATGGGACTGGTGGCATTGGTAAATCAACTCTTGCTAAGGTTATCTTCAACCGATTTTTGTCTAAGTTCAGTTACTCTAGTTTCCTTGAAGATGTCCAAGATCATGGTCTTTTAGAAGTGCAAAAGAAAATGTTATCCGATATACTGGGCTCAAGCTCTACTGATGGAATCAATGACACCAATGAAGGGATCAATGGCATAAGAAGGGGACTTAGCAGCAAGAGAGTTTTGGTTGTTATTGATAATGTGGACGAAAGAGACAACTTGAGACCCTTGCGGGGAGCTATGATTGGTTTGGTTCTGGAAGTAGGATCATAGTCACAATTAGGGACATACGCATAGTGCTAAATGAGGACAAACAAGCCCGACCAAACAATTACTTGGCTCACCCAGTAAATGAGATGCCTTTGGATCGAGCGATTTTGCTTTTCAGCAGACATGCATTTAGAAGTGATACTCCTCCTAAGAATTGGTACAATTTCTCGATAGAAGTTGTTTCAAGCATAGGAAGGCTTCCTTTGACTCTAGAAGTTGTGGGTTCTCTTTTTGCCCGCACGAACAAATCAGAGTGGCACGAGACATTGAAGGACTTAAAGCAAATCCCACCTAGTGATGTCCAAAGATCACTAATGCTAAGTATCAACAAATTGGATGCCAACGAAAGAGCCATATTCCTAGACATAGCATGTTTTTGCATCAACGAGGATAAGACTAGTGCAGACTACATGTGGCGTAGTAGCGGCTATTCTCCACGCGGTGCGTTTGATGTTCTCCTCTTCATGTCATTGATAAAGATCGATGAGTACAATCGTTTCTGGATGCATGATGAAGTTCGAGATCTAGGAAGGTACATTGTCAAGGAAGAGAATTTTGAAGATGTTGAAAAGCGTCGTTGGGTGCGAATTGATAAGAATACTCAAGTCATACTGAGGAGCAAAGAGGTGAAATTTATTTAGAGTAGAAGATATAATAAATCCACCAAATCTCTATTCATGTTCCTTAAATTGAGAATGTTGGTTGATGGCCTGCTTTGTTTTCTAACTTATAGATAAATACAAAGCAACTCTATATAAACATCTGAGGTATATGTTTTCAGCCTTACCCATGTGAAACGAGAAGAAAGTTAACACTCCGTTTGGTTAGTTGTAATTTTTCATTTCTTGTTTTGGTAAGAATAAAATGAGTTATTTGCTTCCTTGAAGAGGTGTTTAGTGTATGAAAAGACAAAGGAATCAACACCAAATAGACATTTTGAACATGCTTGGTTTGTCTTATTTTCAAGTTGAGAAGAACACTAATTATCTTGTTACAACATGCGTTTGATTTAATTAGTTTGGGGTCGAAGAAGAACTTTTGATATTGTTGCATACTCATCTTTATTCTTTGCTACCGTTGGCAGGAAAAAGGAGCTATACGAGCACTTAGTTTGGATATCAGTCATGACCTAACACCTGAAGAAATAGCATTTTTGCCAAGCTGAGGTTCATAGGAGGGAAAAAACTGAATTTTGTAGGCGACTTCAAAAATGTTAGACCTAATTTGAGATGGCTTTCTTGGCATTTTTGCCCGTCAAATTTTTTAGCAACGAATCTTCATCTAGAGAATTTGGTTGTGCTCAACCTTTCGATGAGTAGCATCACCGACGACTGGGATGGATGGAGGCAAATCAAGGTACCAACACACCTCACATGTTCACTTCAAATTCTATCAATTGATCTTCATAGTCTCAATACTTTTTGTCGGCATGTAATCCGCCTTGTTTTTCCATTGCAGATGGCAAAAAACTTGAAAATTCTAGATTTGACGAGCTGCTATCTTTTAACCAAAAGACCTAATTTTTTAGAGTTTGACCAATTGGAAAAATTGATTCTCAGATATTGTTTTAAGTTGTCTATGATTGATAGCTCAATCGGTAACTAAATCATTGGTTAAATACTTTAAAATCTTTGAAGATACATCCCTTGAAAATTCCAAGAAAGGTTAAAGAATCTCAAGATTTTTTTATCTAATTGCGAGAATCTACAAGAACTTCCGAGACACTAGAAGAATTAAAATCTTTGACCAAGTTGGAATTTATATGTCTTCATAAAATTAGCCAAATTCCTTACTCTATTGGAAGGTTGAATCTCACGCATTTGGTTTTGTCTTATTGCCACAATCTACATGAGCTTCCAGACTCTATGGGCGAACTAAAATCATTGGTCGAGTTGAACTTAAACTCTTTGAAAATTTCAGTTCTCCCTAATTCCATTAGAAGGTTAAAGAATCTCAAGATTTTATTTTTATCTCATTGTGAAAATCTACATGAGCTTCCGAACTCTATTGGGGAAATAGAATCATTGGTTAAGTTGGATTTAAAATTTTTGAGGATAACCGTTCTTCCTGATTCCATTGGAAGGTTAAAGAGTCTCAAGCATTTGCATTTATCTGGATGTTATAATTTACATGAACTTTCGGACTCTATTGGGGAACTAAAATCATTAGTTGAGTTGGATTTAAAACATTCAGGGATATCTGTTCTCCATGATTCCATTGGAAAATTAAAGAATCTTGAGCGTTTGCATTTATCTGAATGCAAGAATCTACATGAGCTTCCGGACTCTATTGGAAAACTAGAATCATTAATTGAGTTTGATTTAAAATTCTCGGGCATCTCTATTATCCCTAATTCCATTGGAAGATTAACAAATTTAATGTATTTATCTTTTTTTATGGATGAGCTTTCGGACTCTATTGGGAACTAAAATTGATTGAGTTGGATTTAAAATTTTCAGGATATCTCGTTCTCCCCGATTCCATTGGAAATTAGAATCATTGGTTGTGTCGAATGCAAGAATCTACGTGATTTAAGGGGAATTTTGATTGAGGGATTTAAAATTATTCTCTATTCTTCCGATTCCATTGGAAAATTAAAGAAGTTTTAGCATTTGTCATTTTATGAATGCAAAAATCTACTTGAGCTTCCAGACTCTATTGGGGAACTAGAATCATTGGTTGAGTTAGATTTAAAATTCTCGGGGATCTTTGTTCTCCCTAATTCCATTGGAAGGTTAACAAATTTCACGTATTTATCTTTTTATGGATGCAAAAATCTACTTGAGCTTCCGGACTCTATTGGGGAACTAGAATCATTGGTTGAATTGAATTTAAAACTTTCAGGGATATCTATTCTCCCTGATTCCATTGGAAGATTAAAGAATCTTGAGCATTTGCATTTATCTCAATGCAAGAATCTACATGAGCTTCCGAACTCTATCGGGGAACTAGAATCATTGATTGAGTTGGATTTAAAATTATTGAGGATCTCTATTCTCCCTAATTCCATTGGAAGATTAACAAATTTCACGTATTTATCTTTTTATGGATGCGAAAATCTACTTGAGCTTCCGGACTCTATTGGGGAACTAGAATTATTGATTGAGTTGGATTTAAAATTTTCAGGGATATCTGTTCTCCCTGATTCCATTGGAAGATTAAAGAATCTTGAGCGTTTGCATTTATCTGAATGCAAGAATCTACGTGAGCTTCCGGACTCTATAGGGGAACTCGAATCATTGATTGAGTTGGATTTAAAATTATCGGGAATCTCTATTCTTCCTAATTCCATTGGAAGGTTAACGAGTTTTACATATTTGTCTTTTTATGAATGCAAAAATCTACTTGAGCTTCCGGACTCTATTGGGGAACTAGAATCATTGGTTGAGTTGGATTTAAAACTTTCGGGGATATTTGTTCTTCCTGATTCCATTGGAAGATTAAAGAATCTTGAGCGTTTGCATTTATTTGAATGTGTTAATCTACATGAGCTTCCAGACTCTATCGGGAAACTAGAATCATTGATTGAGTTGGATTTAAAATTCTCGGGGATCTTTGTTCTCCCTAATTTCATTGGAAGGTTAACGAGTTTCACGTATTTGTCTTTTTATAAATGCGAAAATCTACTTCAGCTTCCAGACTTTTTTGGGGAACTAGAATCATTGGTTGAGTTGGATTTAGATTTTTCAAGAATATCTGTTCTCCCTGATTCCATTGGAAGATTAAAAAATCTTAAGCGTTTGGATTTATCTGAATGTGATAATCTACATGAGCTTTCGGACTCTATTGGGGAACTAGAATCATTGATTGTGTTGGATTTAAAATTCTCAGGGATCTCTATTTTCCATAATTTCATTGGAAGGTTAACGAGTTTAATATATGTCTTTTTATGGATGCGAAAATCTACTTGAGCTTCCGGACTCTATTGGGGAACTAGAATCATTGGTTGGGTTGGATTTAAAATTTCGGGGATATCTCGATTCTCCATGATTCCATTGGAAAATTAAAGAATCTTGAATGTTTGCATTTATCTCGAATGCAAGAATCTACATGAGCTTCCGGACTCTATCGGAAAACTAGAATCATTAATTGAGTTTGATTTAAAATTCTCGGGCATCTCTTTTATCCCTAATTCCATTGGAAGGTTAACGAGTTTAATGTATTTGTCCTTTTATGGATGCGAAAATCTACTTGAGCTTCCAGACTCTATTGGGGAGCTAGAATCATTGGTTGAGTTGGATTTAAAATTTTCAGGAATATCTATTCTCCCTGATTCCATTGGAAGATTAAGGAATCTTGAGCATTTGTATTTATCTAAATGCGAGAATCTATATGAGCTTCCGAACTCTATCGAGGAACTAGAATCATTGATTGAGTTGGATTTAAAATTCTCTATTGCAAGGATCTCTATTGTCCCTAATTCCATTGTAAGGTTAACGAGTTTATTATATTTGTCTTTTTATGGTTGCGAAAATCTACTTGAACTTCCGGACCCTATTAGGGAGCTAGAATCATTGTTTGTGTTGATTTAAAATTTTAGAAATATCCATTCTCCCCGATTCCATTGAAAGATTAAAGAATCTTGTGCATTTGCATTTATCTGAATGCAAGAATCTACATGAGCTTCCGGACTCTATCAGGGAACGAGAATCATTGATTGAGTTGGATTTAAAATTCTCAAAGATCTTTATTCTCCCTAATTCCATTGGAAGGTTAATAAATTTCATGCATTTATTTTATCTGGATGCAAGAATCTAGTTAAACTACTAGACTCTATTGGAGAACTGGAAGCATTGGTTGAGTTAGATTTAAAACTCTCAGGGATCTCCATTCTCCCTGATTCCATTGGAAAATTAAAGAATCTCAAGAATTTGATCTACCTGAATGTAAGAATTTACAAGAGCTACTGGACTCTTTTTGGGAATTAGAATCATTGGTCAAATTGGATTTAAAATGCTCATGAATCTCCAATTTTCTTGATTCCATTGGAAGGTTAATGAATTTCACGCATTTGTCTTTTTTCATGATGCGAGAATCTACTTGAACTTCCAAACTCTCTTGGAAGTTAGAAGAGTTGGATTTAAAACACTTGGAGAGCTCCATTCTCCCTAATTCCATTGGAAGGTTAAAGAATCTTAAACACTTGCTTTTATTTGAATGCAAGAATCCACATGAGTTTTCGGACTTCACGGGGGAACCTAAATCATTGGTTGAGTTGGATTTAAACCTCTCGGGGTCCATTTTCCTTGATTCCAATAAAAGGTTAACGAATTTGATGCATATGTCTTTTTCTTTAGGCGATAGTATAATTGAGCTTGTGTGCTCTATTGGAGAACCAAAATCATTGGTCAAGTTGGATTTAAAACTTCCGCAAATCTCCGTTCTCCTTGCTTCCATTGAAAAGTTTACGAATTTAATGCATTTGTCTTTTTCAAGATGCATTTATCTATATGAGCTTCCAAACTCTATTGGGCTAATGGAATTATTGGTCGAGTTGGATTTAAAATTCTCGAGGATCTCCTTTCTCCCTAATTCTATTGGAAACTCGAAGAGACTAAAAATCTTAAAGGTGGCATACACAAAGATATGCACGATACCTTGTGCTCTTAGAGGGGTGGGGACATTTGAAGAGCTCGATGCCTCGTTTTGTCCACATCTTAGGGATGAAATCCCGTGGGAAATGTGGAGCCTCATTTGTTTGAGGATCTTGGACTTAGATGGGAGGCCAATCTCTATAGTGCCGAGAAAGATCAATGGTTTCTCTAGTCTCGAAACACTTAAAATTGTAAGCCACCGGCTTTCTACTTTGCCATAACTTCCCTCGAGTTTGAAATTCCTTGCGGTTGTAATTGCTCAATTCCCTATTCCTCCCGACCTCTCGAGCCTAATTCATTTACATCATCTCAAAGTTCGTAAAGAAGGATGTATGACACTTTGGATCCCAAAGGAGGTTACCTCACCTTGGAAGGACATGTCCATTAATCGGCTTCCATTTAGCTTATCAACCTTGAAACTTCACTCTATCCTGCAATTGTTGTATATTTTTGACTTGCAAAGCTTGTCAATTCTCTCTATCAATGAATGATTAACGCCATGCTTGCCCAATGCTTTGCACTTGAAGAGGCTACAAGAGTTACGGCTCAATGACTTCCCCGAACTGGCAGAGATTCCAGGTTTGGGAGAGCTGGAAACACTGGGAGAGCTGGAAACACTAAAGATTTTACACATTTCCATGTGTGATGTGATCAAACAATTGCCTAACCTGTCAAAGTTGAAAAATCTACTATGTCTTGAGCTAAAACACTGTGCAAAGTTAAGAGCCGTCGAAGGCTTGAAAGAGTTGAATTTTTGGAGTATGCAGAGATTAGAAATTGCATGTCCCTGGAAATGTTACCTAATATGCCGACATCCACCAAACTGGAGACAGATTGGATGCCGCCAGAACCTACAGAACACACCATTCGGGCGGCCAAGCGATCGTGACTTCCGTTGGACTAGTATGAAAGGTGGGCAATTATAGCCTTGTTGAAATTCTCAGGTTCCTTTTGATTACAGTGAAGAAAAACAGAAGTTTTCATATCAGCTCTCATTTGCTAACCTGCAGAGCTGGCTTGGAATAAAGGCTAGGAAAGAGTTGGCCGCGAGTATTCAGAGTTTTGAAGCCCTGCACGTGGAATAAGAACCAAATTTGCGGCCTCGCATGTGGAATAAAGCCAAATTTGCATCACCCATTAACCACCGACATGAACTAATCCAGGTGTCCTCATGTCACTTCTTGTGCCATCTATTATATTTCTTGATGATGTTAAAGTGATGTTTGCTTTCTCATATTGAATTATCGTGATGCATGAAGTTGTGCTTGAAGAATGGATAATTATGTATGGCTTTACAAGTATTCAATACCAATTTCTGTGACGTCAGGCGCATTAGCCACCACGTCATGTCTTAGTGTTTGTGGCTTTACCAATGAAAGACTAAAACTATTCCAACTTGTCATCCATCACACATTTGCTGAACAACAACAGGTACTTCTGCAATTACCAAATCCACTTATTGAATTTGTGATTCCACATGGCCAACGAGTTGAATCAGCTATTAAGGACTTATTTTACATTTAATGTTCAAAACAACACATATTGATGATTTACTTTGAAGTGATAATTTAGTTACTCAGAATTGATCGGGCTGAGATGACATGTTTACTATCAAAGCAAAAATTGTTTGTTTGAGTCCGCTAATGATTAAAGAAAATAGTAAATCATCAATGTGAAATTGATAAGCTTATGAAAAGGTCAAACTAAAAAAAAGGAATTGCTTGCCCTGATCCGAACATATTTGCCATTTGAGCTGATGGCGAACTAGATTTAGGTGGGCCAGGCCACAAAGCCGATGATCACCTATATGCATGATCACCCTGTTGAGTCTCATTATATTGGAAAGGAAAAATTAGTTTGCTTTGCAAAAACATATTCAAAATGTTACATGACCAGCGCCGACAAAAACAAAGGTCTTTGCAAAGAGTATTGTGAAATTGGCAGATGTCTGAAAAGTTATAAGGTTAGACCGTGGACGGTTTTGTTGGAGTATGACCTTGAACTCCAAGTTCGCATGTTTTTTGTTATCCTCTTGTCCGGCAGTTCAATATTAAGATTCTGCCTCTCCTAATCTACATAAGCGTATTTCACCTTGTATAGCATGCTCTGTTGTCTCAAACGCCAGATCATGTGTAACTGCAATCAATAACTTGCTCCAAGGGCATCTTGTATGGGATCATGTGCAAGGTCTAGAAGCTAAGTTAATAAAATCAGGCTATCTGCAAGTCTAGCAATAGAGTCCGGAAGCCCCATATAATTGATTGTTTTGGCTGAAATAATCACGTAACTGCTAGTATGTATTAGGGAGTGTTGTTGGTTCTCTTCTCATGATCATGAGGTCGTTTATGGTCATAATACTCGGTAGCAATGCTTCGGCAGAAAAACTGTGCAAGAAACCAGTTTTGAGACAATGCCATGAAAGCCGGTGACTGTTGTCCTTTCCCTGGATAACCTAGATGTTTGCTAAAGTATCTCATCAGATTTCTGATCTAGTAAGTTCCTTGCAGGCAGAAGTATTGAGTCTTGATCCTGAAGAAATCAATGTTCCATTTGTTGCGGGTCCTGTAGGAGCGATGACTTCAGTCTTTACCTCTTTTCTCTCAGGTTTGTGGTGCATTCTTCCTAATAAGAACTTATATGTCTGACAGGGATGTTGTTAAAATTGCACTTTTCTATAAGATGATAAATGTCGGTTGGCATTCGCAATTTATAAATCAAACCACCTTTTCTTCGCTTCTCAAGAAATTGATCACCTACAGTGACATCTTGCATCCAAAATGATGGGACAGTAACTGTTGAAGTAAATAAGTTTCTATTTTCTATGGATTTATGCATTAATATCACGTTCCGGTTAGTTTCTCCAGTTTTGGGTTTCCAGGTCGCAAAATAATGCTTTAGCTGTTCTAGTTATGCTAATTTTGAAATAGGTTTTGACAAGCTTCGGAGTACTGAGGCCACCTAAGGAGGATGCTAATTTTGAAACAGGTTTTGACAAGTTTTGGAGTACTGAGGCCACCTAAGGAGGATACAGTTACAAGCAAGTAATTCATTTTCCACACGACTGCATGTTTAATCATGTTAAGAGTGTCTGAATTCTATAAATTCACAAGCCATTTTGAAGATTTACTGTGCTGAGAACTTTTTTAATGAGAATGATGAGATTTCTGCAAGAATCACATCTTAGGTCCATGTGGGCATATAACTTTTGCCGGTCAACTTTATGGCTCTGTCTATGCACTGAAATGAACATAAGAGAGCTTGTTATTATTTCTACTTGCAGAGGTCAAGGTATTTAATTTATTAATGGCAGCTTGGAAAACCTATTCACTACCACTACCCGAGAAAAAGTCTTAATAAAGATCTTTGTCTGAATTAATAGGACACCTTGTGTGTGGAAGTATGTACAAGGTGATTACTTTGTCTTGGGCTATGGGCAAAAGCAAGCGCTGTGGAGAATATCTCAGTTTCTGATTATCTTGTCTGGTCCTCATTAGGAAAACAAAGGAAGGAAACAGAAAGAATGTAGAAACAGAGCACCGTACATCTTTTGTTGTTACAGCTAAGAGAATGACTTGCATTTTGATGATAAGGAAAGTAGTCCGTGCAGTGACACCATCGTTAAATATATCAGCTTTTCTTGAAAGTGATTGTTGGTGTCTACTTGAAACTAAATGTTTTCTGCATCTATTTCCACAAAGAAATTATGACATGATGCTCTTAGTCTTCACTTCCCTGCTTCCTTAGATTGTGTCGTGAAGCCAACTGAATTGTGTACAACTGTGCTTTGATAACTTTCAGGCCAAAGCTGGAGCTGGCTCTGCAACTCTCTCAACCGTGTTTTTTATTTTTTATTTTTGGCCCTTGAGTTGTAGTCTGATCTCTTTCAAGAGCAGGAAATCTGATGGCTCTTTGATATGCGAACTCTTTCACAAGCTCAAATAATGTGAAAATGAAATAGCAGGCATATGCCACTGTGAAGTTTGCCGACGTGTTGGCATTGTCAGAGTGTGCACTTTGCTTCTCAGGTTTGGTGCCTTAAAAAAACTTACCGAGATCCTATCCTTTTACTTCTCTCGAATACAAACTAAAATGACCAATGATTTTCTTTATTGTTATCCCTATTTTTCAGGGAAAGAGCTTCCATTCTTTGCATCTAAAGTCGCCTCGGCCGTACTGGGGCCAAGGAGGTTCTTCTCATTGGCTTGCTGAATGAGTAGGAAATATCTTAGAGTTTTAATAATCTAGAAATTTTAGGTCTGCTTTGATTACATCAAAGATAGATTAAGTTTTCTAATTTCAGCCACTGTTTGTTAACCTGTAGAGATGGCTTTAAAAGGGCAAAGAAAGAGCTAAAGCCAGCATTCAGAAGGGCATTTCATTAATCAAGAAGTGAGCAGGTTAAGGACGTGGCTTTACAAAGGAAAAGGCGTCTCTGCTTTCATAGTTTCTGGCTATTTTCTACTCAAAATTGGTGACTTAGGAATAAGTGGTTTAAACCAAACAAGATAGCCAAGTTTATTTTGCCTACGAGGCATAGAAAACACAAAGGTCCTTAACCACCTTGATTAGGTGATTTTTTGCAGGGACCACCAAGGATTTTTCTTTTCTCGCATGCAATGTACTCAAATATTGGTCTGTGTAATAACATGGTGGACTGATGTTGGTGTATATCATTGCACTATGTCCATCTTTCTTGTGTTTCCAACTTTGAGACGCACCCGTAATGTCGCCTCCAAATAGCACTATCAGTTGTGCAATGCTGCAGTAAGCAAATGGTAGATGCGACACCGGAAGAATAGGTGCTGTCCGGTTCTGGGCTTGCATAGTTTAAAGACTTCGATCGCAGCTTCTTGTGGCTTTATCCAGAAGCTGTGACGGACAAATGAGCAAGAGAGCCATCATAGAGGCTCTTCTTCGGTGTCGGGCAGGGGGGAATTTGAGAATTTTTCAATCTGTAGATGCGTCTATCGCCAGCAGCAATCCTCACGCCAATTTTTTACATCCATGGAGGGGACAACTCGCATCCGTAACGTATTGCCAAGAGAGTAAAACCGGTTTAACCGGTTTGGAATCGGTTTCGAAATCAGTTTCTTTGGTAAACTCGGTTTCGAACCGGTTTTGAAATCGGTTCTCAGGTAAATTCAATCCAAACCCCATAATGACGTCCTTTTCTCCTCTCTCTCTCTCTCTCTCTCTCTCTCTCTCGAATTGCAGCCTCGCCTTTGTCGGTCGGTCATCAAGCAGCCCAATAGTACTCTCTGTTTTCGTTTTCGATTTCTTCATCGAATGTTACGATTTCGGTGTGCTGCGATTTTGGTTTTTTCTGTGAGTTTCTGATTTCTTTTTTTTCTTTTGTTTTTGAACTGCCCTCAATTTGATGTCTCACTTCAAGCTTGATTCTGTTTCAAGTCTCTTTTGCTACTTGCAATGGCACCAGCCAGCCACCACATCGGGAGTTCGAGGCGTTCCTGAGTTTCAGGGGACCGACGCTCGGACAACTTGTACTGGTTGCTTCCGCAGTGCAATGGTGGAGAAAGAAATCCGTGTCAAAGACCACGAAGAGGTCCAAGTTGGTCAGAAGATTGGTGGAAACGACACTGACATCTATAAGGATTCTCTTACAAGGTCCGAGTTGGTAGATTGCACTTCAAAGTCGGACGGGAGAGCATCACTATACAATTTGGTTTTGAGCTTGACATCATCCGTCTCCATGTTGAATTTTGGATCTGGAGACGGATGATGTCAAGCTTAAAATCAAATCCTGTTGCTCCTGTCTCTTCCCAGTAGATACGAAAGGGTAAGTTTTGTTTTTCCGCTACTTTTTCAAATTATTTAATTTTAACATAATCTGTGACGCAATTTCTAAGCGAAAAATTTCATATAAAGTTAACAATGATCTCTGCATTTTTGGCTCTTATATAATCTAGTCTTCCTTGGAATGAGAAGAAAGGGAAGGGGCCATTTGGTTTGTTGAAATTCTTCGTTTCTTGTTTCGGTGAGAATAAAAATGAGTCCTTTGTTTCCTTGTAAAGGTGTTTAGTCTACCAATAGACAGAAAACCAACGCTGAGTGAACACTTTATACATGCTCAAAGAAGAAAAAGGTTTTTGCCTTTGATTTAATTTGTTTGCGATCAAGAAGAATTCCTGATATTGATGACTACTTGCTTGGTTTATTGCTTTCTATGTTGCGCACTCACCTTCATTCTCTGCTGTTGTTGACAGTAAAAAAACAAGTGGTTCGAGCACTCTTTGTGGGTATTAGTAATGACTTGACACTTGAAGAATTAGCCTGTTTGCCAAAGCTAAGGTTTCTTGAAGTGGGAAGAATTAATTCCATAGGCAACTTTAAAAATCTTCTTCGTACTTTGAGATGGCTTGCTTGGCATCATTGCCTGCAGCATCTCTTAGCGATGAAATCTTCACCTGGTGTATTTGGCCGTGCTCGACTTTTCGCGAAGCAACATCACTGACTGACTGAGGTGGATAGAGGCAAATTGAGGTATGGACACACCTCGCTCATGTTTGCTTTAAATTCTATCAATTGGCCTTTGCTAGCTAGTTGTATGGTACTGTATTCTCATACGTTTTGTTGGAATGTAGTTGGCCTTTTCTTTTTCACTGCAGATGGTGAAAAAGTTGAAAGTTCTAAATTTTACATGGTGCAGAGTGTTAACCAAGACAACTGATTTTTCTGAGTTGAGCAATTTGGAGAAATTGATTTTTACTTGATGTGTGAAATTGTCTACGGTTGATAGCCCAATCGATAAGCTAAAGCTGCTAAGTAGGTTGAATATTGAGGGAGGAATTTCCCTCCAAGCGTTGTATGAAGAAATTGTTTCTCTAGTATACTTGTTAGATTTTATTGTGTGCTCGACAGACAAACTGTTCAAGCTTCATGAGACACTAGGAAATCTAAATTCTTTGATGAAATTTGATTCTAGTAGCAGCCAAATTCCTCACTTTATTGGAAGGTTAATGGATCTCATGCATTTGCTTTTGCTTGCATGCCAGGTTATATAAGCTTTCGAACTCTATTGGAGAGCTAGAATCATTGGTCCAGTTGGATTTAGTCCAATTCTATTGGAAATCTCATGAGACTAAAAGCTCATTAGGGTGCCACACACAAAGATACACACGATACCTTGTGCTTTTTGGGGGGTGGAGACGCTTAAAGTGCTCAATGCCTCATTCTGAGGATCTTGGACTTAGATGGGCCCCTAATCTCCACAATTCTATCATAGGTCAGTGGTTTCTCTAGTCTGCAAATGCTTAAAATTACAAGCCAAAGAGCTTCCCTCAAGTTTGAAATATCCACCGGTTGAAGCTGTTGGGTTCCCCATTCTTCCCAACCTGTTAAGCCTAGATCAAAGTGTGTGGAAGACATCCAACTATTGCATTTTGGTGTGTGAATGATGTTATTTCGCCTTGGAAGGACAGGCAGTCCATCCATCGGCTTCCATGTATCTTATCAGCCTTGAAACTTGGCTGGATCCTGCAATTGCCAGATTTTTGCTACTTCAAAAGCTTGTCGGTCCTCTCTGTCAGCAGATGGCCATTGCCACACTTACCCATCCTTATATACTTGGAGAGTTTAAGGGAATTGGAGATATCGTGGTGCGAATTCCTGGAGAGCACATGTGATCTATCTTGCTTGAAGAGGCTACAAAAATTACAGCTCAGTGACTTACCCAAACTGGCGGAGATTCCAGGTTTGGGGGAACTGGAATTACTGAAGTTTCTACACATTTTCAGGTATAATGCAATCAAACGATTGCCTAACCTGTCAAAGTTCAAAATCTACAGCATCCTAAGCTAGATGGTTGTGAAAAGATGATAGCTGTCAAAGGCTTGAAAAGAGTTGAATTTATTGAAGAAGGTGGAGATCGCACATTGCCTACCCCCTGAAAAGCTTGCTTGATGTGCTGGCTGGCAATTGCGATTTACAGCATTGCAGGACAAATAAGCCTGAAGCAGAATGCATCATCTTGAAAATGCAGGGACTTCCAATGAAAGCACATTGTGTACGGATTTGAGCTCGTGCTTTATAAGGTTAGTGACTTTGAACTCCTAGATTTTCCCAGCAATGAAAGTGTGCCTCGGTCGTACTGGGGCCGAAGAGGTTAGGTTTTTCCCCTTGGCCAGTTGGACGAGCACAAAAGGTGTGGAAGTGCAGCATGGTCAAAATCTGCAGGTGCGTTCTGATTACATCAAAGTAAAACAGAGGGTTTCATTTCGGCTTTTGTTTGCTAACCTGTTGAACTGACCTGGAAAAGAGGCAGAGAAAGAGTTGGCAGCAGGTATTCAGAAGGGCATTTTGCTCATCAAAAAGTGAACGAGTGGATTGAAGAGAAAGACGTGGATTTTTTGCGAGAAAAAAGATGTACTCTACATAAGCTTCTACTCATCTCTCTACTCAAAATTGGTTCCTTGCGCTAATGAGTAAGTCGTTCAGCACTGGAACTAGGAAGATATGAAAGTTTCCTTTCACGTAGTCCACGTAAAAAAAGCATATAAGCAGTTTTTCCTTTACTGCGCGTGACGTTCTGAAATGGTCATTCGTGTAATTGACAGATGTTTGTGCATCATTGTACTGTGCATCTCGGCTGTGTTCATGTTCGCATCTCCCGACTTTCTGATGCACCTTTAGAGTCTCCTCCAAGTGAACCTATCCTGTGTGACGCTGCAACAAGCAAATGGTAGACAGAAGGGGCCGAGTGAAGGCCGTAGTACTTCAGTGTTGGCGAGCATTGAAATTCAAGATACGCGGACGAAGGTTTTTAGCGATTTGACGAATAATTAGAGGCGGCAGAGCCATTCTTACAGTGACTGCATGAAATCAGATATAAGCGGGGCTTCTAGGGATAACCTGGGAATTGCTTTCACGGGGGAATTAATCCGAGTTGGTGCGTGGTCGTCCAGCCCAGTAGGACAAGAGGCTGGTTTCTTGGGGCATAAGGCTTGGGTGTCGATTGGATTATCTTATGCGGATTCAAATGTGATAAAGGACTCAATCAATCGCTCCAAATCAGCCGTTGACATCTCTAGGAGATAATTGAATAGTTCAAATTTGGAAATCTCAATCGAACTTAAGACGAATTAGGGATACGGTTTGATGCCGTTATTCGATGCCGTTATTCCTTTTTACTTTAGATACAAGAGAGGAAGTGTGTGTAGCTTTAAGACCCTCCCGGCGATTGTATTTTCTTCACTTCTTGGCCCTTTTTTGTCCTTTTCTTTCGTGTTAATAAAATGGGCCGAAGCCGAAGAAATCAATGGGAGATAATTACATGATGTAGTAAAGTTGTTGCATTAATGGACCCGAAATCCAAGCCCAATAAATTCTCTATAGAATTTTAAATGAACCATCTCTGTGCTCTCGAACTTCATTTCCGGTCCGTCGAGAAGAGCTTGCTCCGGGAAGGCACTTAACCACCCTAGAGAATACCTGAATAACGTCGCCTCCGATTAATGGGTAAATGACCAATATTTTCCTGCATCCGTAGCTTGAGAATATTTCCTCCAATCACTCCTTTAATTAGTGGGTTACATTCCGTAAACATCATCTACATGCAAATTTGACTAAGAATATGTGATTTCCATATTTGCTACCCATCAATCGAAAGGCTACTCAAAGGAAAATTTCTCTAACCAACAATGGAGGAGCACATTACCTTGAGTAAATTGGCGAGTTTTAAGGGATGGAGTAACGCCCAATTTGCTGCCTCACACATGGTGCTAGGGATGGATCTAAGCGTCCTTGCCTACAATTACGGAAATAGTTGGAGAAAGTTTATAATGTGTAACTTACCAATCAAAGGTGTAATTGAAGAAAGTTTTCTCAAATCACAGACAAAAGAAAATATGAGCTTATCTTGTAATATTTTGAATCTTTTTTTTGGATAAATAAAATAGTTGTAACTAGATCACTTCAAAATGACGTGTACATCAAGTAAAAAGCTCTTATTTCCAGCAACTAAATGATATAAAGTTTGTCTGGCAAAATATAAATAACTGATTAAAGTGGGCTTAGGTCACTAACCAAAAAAAAAAAAAAAAAGCAAATGGTGGGCTTAGGTCATGGGTGGCAGCAAAAGTCTCTTGTCCTCTTCATCTCTCTTTCCTCTCTTATCTTTTATGAATGCCTCCCCAGTTCCTCGCAATTGAGTTGAATTGACAAAAATAAATAAATAAATAAATAAATAGAAAGATGTGAAAATACACGAAAGGTAGAGTCGTCCATCTGTCTCCCCCTCTCGCCTTCGCTTCAATCTCTCTCTCTCTCTCTCATAAAAGATCTTGAGGATGGATGATTGAAACTTCTGCAAATGGACATGAGGTGCGCGTAGTTTCCAGGCAATGAATCATGCTAAAAGATCTTGAGGATGGATGATTGAACTTCTGCAAATGGACATGCAGTGCACGTAATTTCCAGGCAATGAATCATGCTAAACTTTGCAACTAACTAAATGAGAATTTTTAATTTAATCTTTCATTTATTTTCTTCTATTTCTTTCCATTTCTAAGGCACTCGGGAAAAAGCCATTTGCGGGGGCACTTATCGCATCTGCGAGGATTTTGACGATTGAAACCAACACGAAAGGGAGCCATGCATGTGTCTCCCCCTTTGATTTTTTCCAACACGTTACTTCAAGTTGTACCCGCGAATTATGAAGAGAACCTCTCTCTAATTTTACACTTTTGTATGAAGGATCTTGAGTGTGGACGACTGAGACTTCTGTAAATGTACAGGCTAGTGCATTTAGTTTTCATGCAATTTACTCATGCTAAATTTTCCAACTAATTAAGTGACATTTGCATCTATGTCTAGCCATTCCTTAGCTATAGTATTTAGGTAGGAAGGAGTCCCTCTCACTTGGCTCAGGTTATAAGTTAAAAAGATGCCATTTGGATGACATGTTTTTTCTAATTCAATTTTTCATTTATAGTCTTCTTTTTTCTGAATTTCTAAGGTACTTCGGAATCCATTTGAGAGGACACTTATTGCATCATAAGCTTGTTACAATTTTGACGATTGCCCCAATGGAAATAGCATACCAAGCAATGAATCATGGGGTCGATCACACAGGCTATTTGGTACAAAGCTAGCATAATAAGTTGCTTGTCCACAAGAACTTCCCATTTCGGCTTGTGATTTGTGTCTCTGTGGTAGAGTTGGGCGTGCATCATGTGCAAATCTCTTTCTTTAATATATTTCTTTGAAATTAGATATTAGTAGAGAAATAGTTCAATTGATTGAAATTAAATAAGTATATAATTCAAGAAGGATGGTTCGATTGTTTGGATGGGACGAGGTGGAGCCTCGAGTGGGCTTCTTGACCAAAATACCAGAGTCATCATGCCACAGGCTTTCACCTTCCTTGTGCTTACATGGGGCTTTCGCAAGGAGTTGATTGGAAGCATAATTTGTTCATTATTTGGACATGACTTGATTATAGCGACCCACCATCTATCTTTTCTATCTACATAAAGAGACAAATACGCACATAAAATATACAGCTCTAGTGGTTGAATCCACCTCATCTCGACTAAAGTCAACTATTATTAATTTTTTTATGCCTTGCATTTCAAGGTCCCTTTTTGGAGTATTAATGTTCTTCTACGGGATTCGGAAGCCTTGGATGCAATGTGGTGTCCCCACTAAAATTGCTAGTTTTTTCTTAAACTTCAGTCTTACGTTTTAATGAAATGTGTAAGAATTGTGCCATGTTTTGACTAGATCCAACCTGTGCCATCTCTCGAATAGATCCAATTTTATCTTGCTTTGAGAGGGATAAAAATTCGATTTGGACTTATAGGGAGCCCCATTCGGCTGATTCTGGTGATATTATCTGTTTTGATAACAACTTGCTTTCCTTGCACAATGTTACAAGAGATAAGTGCATCATAAATCTTAAAACTTATTACGAAAATTCACTTGAATCCTAAAACTTTCAAAAACGTGCAATTAAGTTCTAAAACTTATCACGAAATTGCAATCGAGTTCTAAAACTTTCAAAAAGTGCAATTAAGTTCTAAAACTTATCATAAAAGTGTAATCGAGTCTTAAAACTTTCAAAAAATACTATCAAATGAAGGATTTGATTTGATTAGTTTAATAAGTTTTAGGACTTGATTGTACTTTCTGAAAATTTTATGACTCAATTATACTTCCGTAATAAGTCTTAGGACTTAATTGTAATTTTTAAAAGTTTAAGACTAAATTACACTTCATTGACAAATTATGGGACTTTCAATGCACTTATCCCATGTTAAAATGTTTTGTACTAATTTGAGCTTGTGAGAGATTTATCTATCAATGTAATAAATTTGATATATGTAATGGTGGAAGAGAGACATACACGATACCCAATATTCCCAAACAAGTTAAACAGACTTTTTGGCACAAAGCCAGCTTTGTGATCACCCCACCACCCCAAAGCGCTTTGAGGGAGGGCTGACAAACCTCTCTGCTCATGCATTGCTAGCGCCACCATCCACACCACTGCACGAGGGTTGTCCTACCCTTACACAATGCGGTAGTGGTGGCCCAAAAACCATGCGATGTACGCAAGGAAGATGAAGGTCTTTGTCTCCGACACTGCGGGTGAGGGTTAGCAATCCTCTCGCCGATCCCTCCCCCTTCGATACATGGACTCTATGGGTTACGATATGGTCATTGTTGGTGCACTGCCGATGCCACCCATCTTCAAAAAAGAGAAAGGTCATATTGTATCTTCCATTAGCCAAATTGGAAGAAGATAACTAAGGAATTCGACTACATCAATTTGACAAATTTCAGTATCTAATTACACTATCTGAAAGTTTCATAACTTGATCACATGTTTGCGATAAATTTTAAGATTATAGATGCACTTATGTTTAAATAAAATTTGAGGGTTGAGTCTAACGGACCCCCCCAACTAAAAAAAAACTCAAAAACACCCTTTGTAAGAAAAGGAGTGTCGATCGATTTTTGTCATTTTTTGTTCTTTTAAAAAATTTTGAGATATAATGTAGAGGTGGATACTATTATAGTAATTATCTTTAGGTGTCTTTCAAAAAATAGCAAACTTTAGAAAACTGAATTAAGAATTTAAAAATACTTTTTGTCCCCTTATTTTACTCAAAAATAGTGTTAATAGAGTATAATCAAAGATTTTTTTTCTTCACTTTCATTCTCCTAATTATTCAACAGCCATCGATGAATTAAGATATTATTAGTTATTTTTATAGAATTATATGTTTCACATTTACTTACCCTTGATAATTTTTTTTTCTATTTTCAGCAATTGGTATACTCTTAGATATAATTTTAAAATTAAAGTATTATCTGTACTTATTCCATTTTGATTGAGTATTCTATTGTAGGTAATTTCTTATTTTTCTGTATTTTTTTGCTAATATATTGAGAGTAGACTTCCTTTGAATTAAGGACATTTTGTGAAACTTCGTTCCTGCCGCGAGATGTAGTGGGTCCCGCACATATAGGTATTTTGCTTATCTGGCTTTTGTGGGGTTGTATTTGTAATTCTGCATTCGTTTGTCTATTCTGGTCGTTTGTCTATTCCCGACGGACGAGTTACAGAAATGGTACGGGGGCCCAATTTGTTAGAAAGGGAAATGTGTGCAACCGGATAATAACCGATGGGCTAATAAATCTCTCTCCGACGGACGATTTACAGAAAATGGATTAAAAAGGGAAGCCAATTTGTTAGAAAAGGGAAATTGTGGAAAAAAGCTGTTACGGTACAGAAGGCAAGATAAAGATTTTTTTTAAAAAAAAAATAAAATAATACAAAATGTAATCGGAAGTGTAATATTAGAATAAAATTAAAATATTTTTTAAAAGAAAAATAAAATTAAAAAAGAAAAGAGTAAAAAAAAAGAATTAAAAAAGAAAAGGAAAAGAGAAGAAAAAAAAAAAAGAATCTTATTATTAAAAAAAGAAATGAGAATTTTACTTTGGATATGTATCACTAAAAATTCCTTGATGGCCATGCTAGATGAAGTTCTTTAAGGAAAGTTGGGATTTATGATTGTGGACCTGTGGCTACTTCAAGGTGATGATGAGTCACGCATGAAGCATGGGTCAATGAAGATGGTATGGTGCATAATGTGGACGTGTAGGTGCCTTTCCTTTCAATGTAATCTCAATTTCAATGCAATTTAGATTTTCTCACCGGACATATCTTGAAATTAAAGATAATCTATTTTTTCGAACTTACCTATTTTCCACATATATCAAACAATTGAACTAGTTATAAAACACCAATTTGAATTCAAATAAAATGTTGAAGATGAGTCTTTTCACCAAGTGTGGTAGAAATCCACCATGTCTTTTTTATTATCCACTTTTTGCCTGTAATTTCATCCAAGTTTCTTGTTAATATCTCGTCCTATTGTCCATTCACTGCTTGTACCAAGGTCCTACCTAATTTATCGTCCACATTCAAAACTCTTTGACACCGAAATAGTGTCTTGTACTTTGTTCACCTTCTGTAATTTAGAGGTCCGTCAAAACATTTGATGTTTTCTCAACATAACCCTTCAAATGTAGATATCATTAGGCTTTGATTATTTTATCATCGTTATAATAGTTGCTAGGAAATTCATAACACAACCATGTTGAATAATTTTTTGAGGAGTGATCCTACATAATTGACTCAAGTGCTCTTTTGGAGCTTGAGAACTTGTGGAACCAATTATGAAGTTTACAGAAAATTCAAAAACATTGCCAGAGATTTGAAACATTTACATACAATGAGAATGCAAATTCATTGTATTTACTTGTCCCCACAATTTCCTGTCTTTCTCAACTTGACATCGAAGCAACTAAGAAGCCTCGAAAAGTTTCGTCCCCATTGCAAAAGTCTCCTCTCCTCTTCATGTCTCTTTCTTCTCTTATCTTCTATTCATACTTCATGCATTTACTCGCAAGTGAGTTGAATTGTCTTAAAAAATAATAATAATAGCAGTTGTGGAAAAAACGAAAGATATGAAGTCATGAAAGTGTCTATGCTTCTGCTTTTGCCAACATCTAAGGAAGTCGGGCCATTCGTTTTCAATTTCCTTGCGTTTACATGGGGATTTCACCGGGAGTTGAGGGGAAGCTTCATGTGTTCAATACATGGACATGGCCTGAAAATAGTGACCTTGTTCCACACGTTCTCACATTCCTTGCGCTTGTCGGTGTGAAAATTTGTCCTCACAACTCATATGCTATTTTTGCTGCTGATCTGCAAGTTTATTCTACAGCTGTGGAAGGATAGGCCAAATCAAGAAAAGAGATGAACCTGTCAATAGCACAGTTCTTCTCAGTGGAAGAGACCGATGTATGATGGGAATCAAACTGAAATTTTTATTTCAATATCCCCTATTTGTTATTATCTTATAAGAATAATGGGTATCCACTACACTAGTTCTCGTTTTAGACTCTTACAAATAAAATTACACCAAATATCCTGAATATTTGACCGAGTATGCAGTTAAATCCTAAATTTTGAATTTATGCAATCAAATCCTAAACGTTTTTTTTTCTTCAAGTGCAATTTAATCCTTCTAGTAAGCTCACAACCAGATTTGATAATATGGATTTCAAAATTTGACCTAGCATTCTGTAGTTTCTTTTTGCATACATGGCTTTGATATGGTACTAATGTGGCATCACGTCATGAAAATTTAAAATTTAAAAAGTTAAGAAAGACCAAAGAAATTTTTTTAGAAAAATGGAGAAAAAAAGACAAAATTAAAAAGAAATGAAAAATGAAATTGAAAAATTTTAAAACTAATATTTTACAGCAAATCGTATATGTGAAAATCCGAGAGACTAATTTGTGAAAAGCTCTTTCAATTGAACAAAGGTACCCTAAAAGCATGCGTTTCATCTGTTTTTTTTTTTTACATGTGAGCATCGGTAAAATCTTCAATTTACACCCATGAAGAGGACAAACTCACATACATAATAATACTTCTAGAGCAGTATGCTTCTTCGGCCTCATAAAAACTTAAATTATCTTAAGGCGACACTCTGTTCTTTCTCAAACTCCCTCTCAGATCTGGCCCCTCCCTCTGGCCTCTACGGCTAAGCCATCGATCTCTCTCTCGAGATTTGCCTGAGTCGCCGGCTCGTTGGTCCCCTCTCTCGATTTCGTTGCGGCCTCTCCTTTGTCGGTCGGCCGTCAATTAGCCCACTAGGTATGCACTCTCTGGTTTGTTTCCGATTTCTTCGTCGAATGTTTCAATTTCGATGTGCTGTGACTTCGATTTCTTCGTTTTTGATTTCTTCGGCAGTTTGCCATCGCAATTGACGGCAGTGATTCGTGGCTAACCATACCCACCACCTGTTCCTTTTTTTTTTTTTTTTTAAACTGCCCTTTATTGATATCTCACCTCAAGCAAGCTCATTGACCATTTTTGTTCAGCTTGATTCTGTCTCAAGTCTCATTTCCTACGTGCAGTGGCATCGGTCACCAACACATCAAGAATGAAGTTCGAGGTATTCCTGAGTTTCAGGGGACTAGACACTCGGGACAACTTTACTAGTTGCCTCTATCATGACATGGTCGAGAAAGGAATCCGTGTCTTCAAAGATGACAAAGAGCTCCCAATTGGTCAGAAGGTTGAGGGAGAGCTCTTGCAAGCCCTTGATGATTCTCAAATCTATATCCCCATCTTCTCTAAGCGATTCGCTTCTGCTCCTTGGTGTCTCCGTGAGGTTGCACATATGGTAAATTGCACTTCAAAGTCAGATGGAAAGAAGGAGATCCTCCCCGTTTTCTTTGATGTGAAGCCGGATGATGTCAAACTTAAAACCGAATTGTACAGAGATGCCCTCTCTGAGCTTGGGAAGAAGTACGGCTCAGATGAAGTGAAGAGCTGGGAAGATGCTCTTGCTGAGGTTCCAACTAAAGTAGGTTGGAAGCTGGAAGGAAAAGGGTAAGTTTTCCACAAATTTTCCTGAGTTATTAATTTTAATAAAATCTGTCAAGTACTTATTTTTTAAGTTAATTGGACTTTTTCCTCATTCGAGTTATTAATTTCTCTGTAATTTATGTGTAAGTTGAAAAGATTCAAACACCGCAAAACAATTTTATTTTTTTTTTTATTTGTCTTCCTATGTCCTATCTCTCTGAGATTTCCTCTGCCTCTTGCAGAGTGCGGGACTTGAACCCCGCTGGCGTCCCCATCCCCCAATGTTTTGGTTTTAGGAGTATTTTGTGAATTCTGGTAATATTCCTCCTTTATTATATATGTTATCCATAAAATCAAAGCAGTATAAAATATTTGTACTTTTAAATTAAGCAGAGTAGAAGTTATTAAAACTCTATTAAATTTCAGTGTAACAACTAATCCGTAGATGGTTGCTGGAAGTCATAATCTTGTACCCATCCCTCACTTCTTCATAACCAGTTTGAAAAGGGAAAAGAGAGCATGACCGTGCTGTTATTCGACCGTCCTTCCTCCAACACATATTTCAAAATGCAAAACAGAAAAACTTTAACAGCCGGTTTTGTCATATATTCAGAAAGTTTGGCCTAAGCAGGTTCCACTAGATATAGTGGGGATTGAATTCACTAAATTAATTTGGCCTAAAAAGGTGCCACTCGATGTAGTGCTACCACAAAGTTTGGCCTAAGAATTTTTCATGAGTGGGATTGCACTAGCCCCCGTTCTCATGCTTCTATCCATAAAAGAAATATAACAAGCATCCTCTACAAATAATAGTATTATTTCTTCGATGCAGTAAGCACATCTTATTAGGTAAATTAATTTACAAGTTTGTGTCAATTATGTAAGGTCTAAACAAAAGTAAAAGAAAAAAATTGAGAAATCACAGATTGGATGGTAATCAATTTGTCATAACAGAAAAAAATTTACATTAATATCGACCTATAATTTATTTTTATTTTTTGCAATTGATTAGAATTTACATAATATTTCAGATTTAATGGGAAAAGCAAAAAAGTTACCTTTGACTTTTGATAAATCTAGACCAACAACCCCAACTCAAATTAACATATATGCTAGTTAATATAATTTAAATTATATACAAATTATATCACCTAATTAAAGACAATCATGGTACATAGTAAGCATTTCATGCGCCATCAATGCGGATTTCACGTTCAAAACAAAGATTGTATTCTTGTTGTTGAGAGATCATGGGCATCACGCAATTGTTTCTTACGTATTATAGAATATAACATTTAGATTCCTCCACAAGTCTAACCGGTTGCCTTGGACTTGTGAAAGGAATTTGTGGTCTAATAGGTTTTCGTTATTTCGAAAAAGAACGAGACTATTACCCTAGCAGCGCCCATTTGAAAATAGGAGAAGTTTTGTGACAACGTCTACGCTGCCACTTGGGTAGTTATCATGCATTAATTGGCTCTTTGATTGCTCACATGTGCACTTAACATAATTTTTTCCTCAATTCTCTCTCTCTCTCTCTCTCTCTCTCTCTCTCTCTCTCTCTCTCCCTCCCTCTCTCCCTCCCTCCCTCTCTCTCTCGTAGCGGTCGAGCTACGCAGCACCCAACCTTGGCTCTTCACCATTCTTCCCTAGATGTAGACGTTTTTCATCATAATATCTAGCTAAAATTATTGACAGTATCTTGATGGAGTCTCCCAGATATGATCGAGAGTAGAGAGAGAGAGGTCTCCCTCCCTCCCTCCCTCTCTCCCCCTCTCGTAGCGGTCGAGCTACGCAGCACCCAACCTTGGCTCTTCACCATTCTTCCCTAGATGTAGACGTTTTTCATCATAATATCTAGCTAAAATTATTGACAGTATCTCGATGGAGTCTCCCAGATATGATCGAGAGTAGAGAGAGAGGTGACTTGGATACGCGGTGGAAAGTGAAAACGTGTTACTGAGCATTCTATAACATGAGTTCATTGTTGCTCATATTGAATCTTTAACATGCCAAAGTTACTAAACTTAGTCTTCATTTATATAATCTATGAATAAGTAGAAGGACAATATATTCATAAAGATATAATTATATTCCTTTCTACTCTTTTTTCTTCTTCGACCATATATGAAATGACCTAATTTCCTTCATTTCAACCTTTTTTTTTTTGTTAGCATACAAACAATCATAAAAACCAACCATTCCTTTCAATCCTTCCCATTTCCTCTCAATCACTGCATCTAAACTGAGTGTTAGTGTTTAAACTCAGTCAATGAGAGTCTAGGCCGTAGTTAGTGTTTAAATCGAACCAATGGGAATCTGGATGGTAGCCACAACAACTACTTTAAGCCCTTTATAATTTAGATACTTTTCATTGTAACTTGAAATTGTTACGTTTGTCATTTAAAAAACTGTCATTGTTTGTAAATCATTTTAAATATATTTAGCCTATGTTGGCAGGTATGGTGAACTTATAAAATTGATTGTTCGAGAGGTTCTACTCAAGTTAAAGGGGAAGAATAGACATCTTCCCGACCATCTAGTTGAAACAGATGATCTAGAACGTATAGAGGAATTGTTGGATGTTGACTCGATGACCATGTACGTTTCGTTATAATCCATGGGACGGGTGGTATTGGTAAATCAACCCTTGCTAGGGTTATCTTCAACCGATTTCGGTTTAAATTCAATTATAGTAGTTTTCTTGAAGATGTCCAAAGTCATCGTCTCTTGGACTTGCAAAAGAAACTACTATCCGAAACACTAGGGTCAAACTCTGCTCAAGAAATTTATGACACAAATGACGGGATCGATCGCATAACAAGAGGACTTTGATTCAAATATTCAATTCTCAATAAATTCCCAATTGATTCCCTATATTAAAAAGAAAGTTCTGGTTGTTGTCGATAATGTGGACAAGAGCGCGTGCAACGCACGCGCCCGAGAGGCTGCAGCGGGCGCGTGGAAGCACGCGCCCGAGTGGCAAGCGGGCGCGTGCAACGCGTGCGTTGCACGCGTGCCTGTGGTTTCTCAATTTTGCCCCTCCGCTTTAGGAAAATTGCGATTCTGCCCTTGCCCGCAAAATTCTCAATTTTGCCCCTCCGCCTTTATAAAAATTGCGATTCTGCCCTTGCCCGCGCAAAATTCCGATTTTGCCCTTTTGGCGTGAAATTCCTGTTTTACCCCTTAAAAGTAAAATTCCAATTCTGGCCTTGCGTGCAAAATTCCAGTTTTACTCCCTTTGCACGTGATTTTACTGTTCTACCCTAAGGTGCAATTCTATGAAGAAAATTAAATGTCTAGTGATCCGTATATATTTAATTAATTAAGGATTAGCCACAGCATCTTTGATTATATTAAATTATATACATTAAGAGCCTTTGGATCACATATGGTTAAAGACAATAATTGTAATTATTCACATTAATATTATGAATTTTATCCCACAGAATTTTCAATATATTAATGTGATTAATTAGGATGAAATATTATTTTATCTTTCTTAATTTACCCACAGGGATTAAGGAAGGGAATATAATTTGATAGTTTCATCATGAAGTAATTATGAATCAATTTAAATTAGAAACTTAACCCACGGGTAGTTTTTGATGTTATATGATTCATATTTTAAAACATGTTTTACATTGGTAAAATATGATCTAAGTTTATTTGCCTCAAATATATTGATACATAAGTTTCCTTTGATTATAATGCAGTTTTACCACCTACGATTAATTCTGGTATAATTGTTCCTGAGCTTACGGGAAATAACTTCAAAGAATGGAGAGAATTAGTTCTTCTCCAATTGGGGTGCATGGATCTTGATTATGCTCTTAGGTCAGACGAACCACTTGAACCTACCGAGAGTAGTACTCATGTTGAGCATACTCATTATGCTCAATGGGAGCGTCCAACCGTCTCAAGTGTGATGTACATAAAGACAAAACTCTGCTAGCATTCGTGGTTCGGTCATTCAAAGCATAATAATGCCAAGGAATTACTGAAGGCTATTGATGCTCAATTTGAGTCTTCAGAGAAGGCGCATGCCATGACCCTAATTATGAAGTTCTCATCATTGAAGCTTACCAATGTAAGAGGTGTGCATGAGCACATCATGAAGATGAGGGACATTGCATCGGCTGAAGAATCTTGAGGTTGGGATATCGAATCCTTTCTTGTATACTATATCCTAAATACTCTCCCACAAGAGTATGCTCCCTTCAAGATCTCTTACAACACACATAACACTAAGTGGTCAATTAATGAACTCATGACCATGTGTGTTCAAGAGGAAGAGAGGCTACTTATGGAGAAAGGAGAAAGTGCTCATATGGCAACACGGGATAAGTATAAAGGGCAAGGCAAGCAAAAGGGGAAGGGTAAGATGTCTCTACCTCCCCAAGCTGGCATTAAGAAGGAATCCAAGTGCTTCTTATGTAAAAAGAAGGGGCACATGAAGAAGGATTGCGCCAAATTTAAGGCGTGGCTCCAAAAGAAAGGTAACCAACTCACATGTGTATGTTATGAAACTAATATGGTTGATGTGAGTCACAACACTTGGTGGATTGATTCTGGTTCTACAATCCACATTTCGAATTCCTTGTGGGTTTTGAACCAGCGGAATCCAGTGGGAAGTGAACAAGGCATCTATTCGGGGAAACAAGATGCGCTCGCGTGTGGAAGCTATTGGGACATGCAGATTAGTTCTCGTAGTGGTTTTGTTTTAATTTTGGAAAAGACCTTTTATATTCCTAGTTTTTCTAGGAATTTAATTTCAGTTTCAAGACTTGTACCTTTGGGATACTCCTTTGAATTTTCAGATTTAATATTCAATTTATCGTATAAATCTGAAATTGTTGGGAGTGGTATTTTGTCTGACGGTCTTTTTCGAATTAATTTACAAGACAATACCGTTAATAATGCGATGCACGTTCATAATAATGCTGGGATAAAACGATGTGTTGTGAATGAGAATTCCTCTATGTTGTGGCACCGGAGGTTGGGACATATCTCCATGGATAGAATTAAGAGACTAGTAAATGATGGAGTACTTAATACTCTAGATTTTACTGATTATGACACTTGTGTGGACTGTATAAAAGGAAAACAGACCAACAAGTCAAAGAAAGGTGCTAAGAGGAGTAGAAATATTAGAAATCATACATACAGATATTTGTAGTCTAGATATGGACTCAAATGGTCAGAGATACTTCATTTCTTTCATAGACGATTATTCACGATTCATGTATCTCTACTTGCTTCGTAATAAGCACGAAGCACTAGATGCCTTCAAGGTATTTAAAACCGAAGTAGAGAAACAATGCGACAAGAAAATTAAGATCATGAGATCGGATAGAGGTGGAGAATACTATGGTAGATACACGAAGATGGACAAGCACCTGGTCCATTTGCGAAGTTTCTTGAAGAGCATGGGATTATTGCCCAATACACTATGCTCGGTTCACTGAGACCAAAATGGTGTCGAAAGAAGAAACCGAACATTATTGGACATGGTGCGGAGTATGCTTAGCAACTCCAAACTTCCTAAGTTTTGTGGAATGAGGCTCTTAAAACAGCTATGTACATATTAAAAACCGAGTTCCAACCAAGACTGTTCAAGAACACTTTTGAATTATTCAAAGGTTGGAAACCGAGTTTGCGACATGTACGTGTTTGGGGATGCCCATCGAGGTAAGAGTTTATAATCCACGGGAAAAGAAGTTATATCTAAGGACTATAAGTGGGTATTTTGTTGGATATGCCAAAAAGTCCAAAGGATAAAGGTTTTTATTGTCCATCTCACACCATTAGGTTTGTGGAATTGAGAAATGCTAAATTTCTTGAGAATAACCTCATCAGTAAGAGCGATCAATTCGGGGACCTTGTTCCCGAAGAAGATTATTCAGATACTCAACCTTCCACCTCAGATACTGGATTGGTTGTTTCTTACAGCGCCCCTTCAAGTCAACCGGTCGCTGAGCAACCAATCATTGAAAATCCACAACCAGCTGATATTGATCCAGTAGACCAAACTGTTCAGCAATTACCAGATACTGTTGAACTTCCAGTAGAACAGCATACTCCTCAGGAGAATGTTGATGCGGCATTAAGAAGGTCTACTAGAATGAAGAAATTAGCGATTCCTAATGACTACATTGTGTATCTGCAAGAATCTGACTATAATGTTGGAGCTGAAAGTGATCCTGAGTCGTTTTCACAAGCCATGAGTTGTGATAAATCTAATTTATGGTACAATGCCATGAAGGAAGAGATGAATTCTATGGCATCAAACGAAGTCTGGGATTTAGTTGAATTGCCTGATGGTGCAAAGGCCATTGGTTGTAAATGGGTCTTCAAAACTAAGAAGGATTCATCAGGCAATATAGAGAGATATAAAGCTAGACTCGTTGCCAAGGGATTTACTCAAAGGAGGGAATCGATTACACGGAGACGTTTTCTCGTATCCAAGAAAGATTCTCTTCGTACTGTTTTGGCATTGGTTGCTCATTTTGATATGGAGTTACATCAAATGGATGTGAAAACGGCATTTCTCAATGGAAAATTAGAAGAAGTGGTTTACATGAAACAACCAGAAGGATTCTTCTCTAATGCTGGTGAGCATTTGGTATGCAAGCTTAAAATGTCTCTATATGGCTTGAAACAAGCATCCCGCCAATGGTATTTAAGATTCCATGAGATCATCTTTTCATTCGGTTTTAAAGAGAATATCATGGATCAATGTATATACCAGAAGGTCAGTGGGAGCAAAATTTGTTTCCTTGTGCTATATGTAGATGATATTTTACTTGCAACCAATGACAATGGGTTGTTATATGAAGTGAAACAATTTCTCTCTAAGAGTTTTGATATGAAAGATATGGGTGAAGTATCTTATGTCATTGGCATTAAGATCCATAGAGATAGACCTCGAGGTATATTAGGACTATCTCAAGAAACCTATATCAATAAGGTTTTAGAGAGGTTTCGGATGAAAGATTGTTCACCAAGTATAGCACCCATAGTGAAGGGTGATAGGTTTAATTTAAACCAATGCCCGAAAAATGATTTTGAAAGGGAACAAATGAAGAACATCCCATATGCTTCTGCTGTTGGAAGCTTGATGTATGCTCGGAGTTTGCACTCGACCTCGACATAGCCTTTGCTGTGGGAATATTGGGAAGATACCAAAGTAATCCAGGTATGGACCACTGGAGAGCTGCAAAGAAGGTGATGAGGTATCTTCAAGGAACAAAGGGACACATGCTTATGTACAGACGGACAGACAACTTGGAGGTGGTTGCTTACTCGGACTCAGACTTTGCTGGCTGCATTGATTCCCGTAAATCAACATCGGGATATATTTTTATGTTCGCTGGCGGAGCTGTATCCTAGAGGAGTGCAAAACAAACCTTGGTTGCCACTTCCACTATGGAGGAGAAGCAGCTTGAGAACCTCGCAGGGAGCTGTGATTGGTTTGGTTGTGGAAGTAGGATTATTGTCACACTCAGGGACCTTAGGACAATACGAAATAAAGACAACCAAACACGACCTAACAATTACATGGATTACTCAATAAAGGAGATGCCTTTGGATCAAGCGATACGGCTTTTCAGCAAGCATGCTTTTAGAAGTGATATTCCTTCAAAAGATTGCTATACATTCTCAAAAGAGGTTGTTTCAAGCGTAGGAAAGCTTCCTTTGACTCTAGAAACTGTGGGTTCCCTTTTCGCCAACACAGTCAGATCCAAGTGGGATGAGAAATTGGAGGAGTTAAAGCAAATCCCACCTCATGATGTCCGAGAAACGTTGATGATAAGTATCAACAAATTGGACAACATAGAAAGAGCCATATTCCTAGACATAGCATGTTTTTGCATTGGGAAGCATAAGACTCATGCGGACTACATGTGGCATAGTATCGACTATTCTCCATGCTGGGCGATTGATGTTCTTCTCCTCATGTCATTGATAAAGATTGATGAGTACAATTGTTTCTGGATGCATGATGAAATTCGAGATCTGGGAAGGTATATCATTAAGGAAGAGAATTTTGAAGATGCTGGAAAGCGACGTTGGGTGCATATTGATGAGAATACCCTAGACATACTGGGGAGCAACGAGGTAAAAGTTATTAAGAGTAGAAGATATAATCAATCCAGTAATTGGTCATGTTCCTTATGTTGAGAACATTGAGAATATCGGTTGATGGCCTGCTTTGGTTTTTACTTATAGAGAAATAGGAAGCAAAACTTAAACAAAAAAAGTATATCTTTTCATTCCTTACCTGTGTGAAATAAGAAGTTAACATGCCGTCTGGTTAATCGAAATTCTTCGTTTCTTGTTTCGGTGAGAATGAAAATGAGTTTTTTATTTCCCTGAAAAGGTGATTAGTCTGCGAAAAGACAGTAATCAACAACGAACGGACATTTGAAACACAATTGGTTTGTCTTATTTTAGAGTTGAGATAAAGAAAAGTAATAATTTTTTTACAACTCGTGTGTGATTTATTGTTTGAGGTCAAAGAAGAATTGTTGATGGTGTTGACTGCTTGCTTTGGTTTTTCACTTCCTATGTTGCACACTCTATCTTTTTTCTCAACTGCTCACAGGAAAAACAAGCTATACGAGCACTCAGTGTGGGCATTAGTCATGACCTAACACCTGAAGAATTAGCCGGTTTGCCACAGCTGAGGTTCCTTGGAGGGGGAAGAATGAATTTCATAGGTGATTTCAAAGATCTCCTTCATAATCTAAGATGGTTGTCTTGGCATCATTGTCCACTAGATCTTTCAGCAATGAATTTTCAGCCGGTGAATTTGGTCATGCTTGACCTTTCAAGAAGCGACATCACCCACGATTGGGGTGGATGGAGGCAAATTGAGGTACCCACACATCTCACTCATGTTGCTTCAAATTCTACCAATTGACATTTGCTAGCTAGTTGTATGGTATTGTATTCTCATACTTTTTGTGGGCATGTAATTGGCCTTTTCTATCCATTGCAGGTGGCGAAAAAATTAAGAGTTCTAAATTTAACGTGGTGCATGGGGTTAACCAAGACACCTGATTTTTCTGAGTTTGGCAAGTTGGAGAAATTGATTCTCGCTTCGTGTTCAAATTTGTCTATGATTGATAGCTCAATCGGTAAGCTCAAACAGCTAAGTACTTTGAATATTCGAGATTGCTATTCCCTCCATGGGTTGCCTAAAGAAATCGGTTCTCTAGAATGCTTGTCAGAGATAATCATGCCCCAGGCTGCCTCGTCATGCTTATCCAAACCGTTCAAGCTTCCCGAGACACTAGGCAATCTAAAATCTTTGATTAAGTTTGAAATTTATGATAATTTTCGTATCCACCAACTTCCTCACTCTTTCGGAAGGTTAACGAATCTAACGCATTTGCGGTTGACTTCATGCTATCATCTAGCTGAGCTTCCGGACTCTATTGGGGAACTAGACTCATTGGTTGAGTTAGACATAAATCATTCGGGCATCTCTATTCTACCTGATTCTATTGGAAATCTGAAAAGACTAAAAGTCTTAAATGTGGCATTCACAAAGATACACACGATACCCGGTGCTCTTGGAAGGGTGGAGTCGCTTGAAGAGCTTGATGCCTCGTCTTGTCCGCATCTCATGGATGAAATCCCATGGGAAATGTGGAGCCTGACCCGTCTAAGTATATTGGACTTGGATCGGAGCCCAGTCTCTACAGTGCCAACAAATTCAAGTGGTTTCTCTAATCTCGAAATGCTTAGAATTGCAAGTAGCCGGCTTCGCCCGTTGCCAAAGCTTCCCTCGAGTTTGAAATGTCTAGTGATTGAGGCTGGTGATATCCCTGTTCTTCCTGACCTCTCAAGCCTAGTTCACTTAGATCATCTCGAAGTGGGAAGCAAATATTTTAGTAATGAGTCTGTGATAGCGAACAAGGTTATCTCGCTTTGGACGGAAGCCCAGTCCATACATCGGCTTCCACGTGGCTTATCAACCTTGAAACTTTATTGGGTCCCGCAATTGCCAGATTTTTTTGGCTTCAAAAGCTTGTCGATTCTCCGTATCAGCTACTGTCCGGTGCCACATTTCCCCGTACTTAAATACTTGGAAAGCTTAAGGGAATTGGGGATACATTGGTGTGACTTCTTAGAGAGCACACCTGATCTATCGTGCTTGAAGAGGTTACAAGAGTTGACGCTATTCTTCCTAGACAAATTGGCGGATATTCCAGGTTTGGGGGAAGTGGAATCACTGAAGTCTCTAAGCATTGGTACATGTATTGCAATTGAACAATTGCCTAACCTGTCGAAATTGAAAAATCTACAGCATCTCTATATTTCTTCTTGTCCAAAGTTCAGAGCAGTTGAAGGCTTGAAAGAGTTGAATTTTCTGAAGAAGGTCGAGATAAAAAATTGCCCGTCCATGGAAATGTTGCCCAATGTGTCGACATTTACTAAGTTGTGGAGAGATTCGTTGTCACTAGAAGCTGCCATTTGTGAACTTGAACGTCATAAGAGATTCAATGTCACCAAAAGCTGGAGAAGACAATACGTTTGGCAATGCCTTGCCAAAGCCCTTTGAGGAACTAAAGGCCTTCGCCTCATTTTGTCAAAATGTAATTGTATCTCTAAAACTCTCCAAGCTATGTTTGCTCAATGCAGGTTGAGGAGGCTTCAAAAGTAGCATTTTCGTCGTGCTCATAGCCCAATTTAATGAAAATGTCAATTTCCCATTTCACCCTTATTTATTGACCATAATTTCTTTTTCACCCCTTTTTAAACAAAATCTAATAGATTTGTTTCTTTCCCTCACCTCTTCTTGTGCTCCCTCTCTTTTCTCAACTAAGTTCACCTCTCTTCTCACGTTCGTGCTCCAGCTCTTTTCTCTTCCCCATTTCTTCAGCGATTATCCTCCTCTGCTCCATCAACCACCACCGATGACGGCCGCACTGGCCTTTTCCTTCTCCATCGCCGACGTGACCGATTGAATGTGACTGCCCTCTTTCTCTTGCTCCCTCTCTCTCATTTGTTTTTCTTTTCCTTTTTGTATGTTCACCAGACTTTCTCGGTCCTGTAGATGGCTTTAGGTCTCTTAGGAAGCCTTACTAAAGTTTGGTTCTGTTCGGATTCAGATCAATTTGTTCGTCCACGAATTGGGTCTGGTAAATATTGGGGATACCATATTCCGCTGAAATTTCAAATTTTGATTTGTATAGTTTTTATATGAAGTTTCAATGTGCTTGTTAGGTCAACAAACCCCTGTTTAAGGCACGTAGCTAGTTTTATGATTGTTTGAGAGGAGAGAATTACGCTTCAATGCGCGCTTTGGAGTGGGCGTCGTCTACATTGAAGCTCTTCATTTTCTTGAGCCTCCTATTTATTGAATTTCTTTACTTGAACACAATATATGTATGTTTATCATGTGATAATCATACGTTTCTTTTGTTTGATAATTTATAACTACTTGTGTCTCCTGATTGAACAGCTCTTGGCTGAGGGGATGTGTGGTTTATGGCCTTGTCTGGTTCTTATCTTTCTTAGGCAAGTTGCAGGGAATTGAGGGGTTGTTTGAAGATTGAAAAGCTTGATGCTTCCATATTTTTGTCTGTAGACATCTGAAAGCTGAAATTAGTGGATCATGGGGTAAGTAGAAAGAGCTGGTAATCACTTTCCTGGAATTAGCATTTGGATGCTTTTATAAAAGATTGCAGCTTCAAGTAAATTTCACTTAAATGACAGGTTATCTTAGTGATATTAACCTGTGGGGGTTATCTCATGTTTTCTAGTGCTTTTATGCTGCACTGATGTGAATCAGACATTAGAATCAAGATGGAGTAGCTTCTTCTTCCCATGAGCCAAATTGTCCTTACTTTAAACTACTGTTACCATGTTCTAGTCTCTTACTGTAACTGCTTAGCGGCTTCTGGTTCTCTCTTGCTACATTTTTTTTTTTTTAGTTCATTCATGTTTATGAAATTGGGTCATAGTTCGTCTCATTCTTTTGTGCCTCTCATATTTGTTCATGTTCATTTTACTAGGAAATGGCAAGTTTATCAAAGGAAAATGTATAATTGATCCTAAAGATGTAGAAACACCATGAATTATAAAGATTTTGCAAGAGCATATTTGGATCCCAATTTACATATAGTTGTGTTTGATAATTTAAATGAGGACTAACGCTTCAAATGATAATTTATATTATGATATAACACATTTACATGATAGTCATATATTTAGCAAATATTTAAGACGCTTGTTATTTTTAATGACAATGTATTTCTTTCCTCATTGCATATGTGATCATGTTTATTATAAGGGATAATTACATTGAAAGTTCTAAAACTTATCATAAAAGTGCAATTAAATCTTAAAACTAACAAAAAGTTCAATCGAGAAAACTTATCACGAAAGTACAAGCGTGTCCTAAAATTTTTAAAAGAGTGCAATCGAATATTAAAAATTGTCATAAACTTACAATTGAGTCCTAAAACTTTTAAAAAGTGTAATCAACAAAAGGACTTGATTTGATCAATTTGACAAATTATAGGACTTGATTATACTTTTTGGAAGTTTTAAAACCCAATTTTATTTTCGTGATAAATTTTAGAAAATCTAATGCACTTGTCCTTTATTATAATAAAATTACTCTCTTCATGGTTGAGAAAGAGACCTCTTTAATGTGAAATTATTAACCCAAAAAGAAATGTGATTTTTTTTTTATTTGTGAATTTGTTAATATATTTCTTTTACATTGTTCTCAACATTTAAATTGTAAAAGTTGTGGTCATTATTTTTTTTCAATTTGAACAAAATAAGAATTAAAAAGTTTAAATTGATCATACCAACGGACTTTTCAATAGTGTTTTCACGAAATAGGCTCTCTTAAAAGTACTTCCCAATGCACTTTTCAATTACAGTGTAACAAATAGTTTGTTTTTCATGAAGACGTTTTAGTCTAAAGATATTTATATTTCCTGAAAGGGTACCTCCAAAAATTAAACCAAACATAGCCTAGTTATTGGAGAACAAATAAGCGTGAAGCCGGATGCCTCATCCCGAAATTGCAGGCACTTCCGCTTAAAGCACGTCATGTCCGGTCATACAAAAGCTGGGGAAGTATAGCCTTGTCGAAATTCTCGGGTGCGTTTTGATTAATCAAAGCATACGTTCTCATTTCGGCTTGTGTTTGCTCACCTGTAGAGCTGGCTTGGATGCGAAGAAAGAATTGGCTTGGATAAATGATCCGAGTGTTCTCATGTAATGTCACTTATTGAGCCATATATTATCTTTCTTCTTGATGAGGCTAAGATGATCTTTCCTTTCTCAAATTGAATTCTTGCGATGCATGGAATTATTATGCTTTATTATTTTATTCATCTCTAAATTATGAAATTTATTATGTATGAATAAGTCTTAACAAATATTCATGACCAATATCTTTGATAATCGGTTGCGTTAGGCACGATGGCATCTCCCAGCGATTTTGGTATGGCCAATGGATGAAAGATTGGAAATAGTTTTAGTCTTTCCTCCCACATTTGATGAAACAGTACTGGGGCCTCCTGCAATTGTTATATTTGCTTATTAAAATGTTGTCTATGTGATTCTACACAGCCAATGAGTTGTATCACACATCAAGGACTTGTTTCGAATTTAGCGTTCAAAACAACACGCATTGATGATTTGTGTTGAAGTGATACTTTTACCACCCTATATTTTAATTGCACCAATTTGACAAATTTAAAAACTTGATTGTATTATCTAAGAGTTTAGAACTCAATTACACTTTAATCATAAGTTTAAAAATTTCAAATGTAACAATTTTAAAATAAGATTTAGGGTTGAGTATTATTGATCCGCACCCTCAATCCCCCCACCCTACTGTAAAAGATTAAGAGGGTCTGAGCACCCTTTGGATGGAAGGAGTGCATCACTATTTTGCCATTTTTGGTTCTTTAATTTATCATTAATAAAGTTGTTATTTTTTTCTTTAAAATAAAAGCTTTGAGATATCGAGTGGTGGTGGGTACTATCATGGTAATCCGACTTTCTTTGTCCACTTACAAAAGAACAGCAAATGCTCTGTAGTTTCAATACTCGAACAATAGATCGGGCATCGGGGGTCACTAACTATTTTCCTTATAAACAGGTTTTCCTTCGTCGGGAGGGCGTTCTGGCGAGGCTCCTAGAGGAAAGAGTGAATCTTTGGAGGCACATCAATACTCCAAATTTGTGTCCATAAGGTACGTGGTGGTTGGAAAGAGCAGGAGGGTCGGTTCTGATTTGTGTTTCTGGTGGTTTCCTTGCTTCGTTATAGCCGCTCTTGACCGAATATTGTCCTGAGTTGTTACCTGTCCATATAAGCGTGTCTGCCTTTGGTTGTTGTGTTAGGGGAATGGCTATGATCTCGTTTGCAACCTTTTCTTCATAAAGTTGGTAGATAAGTTGTTGGTTCCATTCACTGGATTCTGGATTGATCAATTCAGACACTAATTTAGGCTCAGTTTGGTTTGCTTCCCCACCAATTACTCCTTGTGATAGCCACCTGTCTTCTCTTATGCGAATAGATGTCCCATCCCCTACTGACCATTTCATATTGTTCTTTATAGTGTCTCGGCCAAGCATTAGACTTTGCCAGCCCCATGATGGTCGACATCCCTTTGAAGCATTCCAAATATCTCCATTGGGAAAATAAATCCCTTTCAGCACTCTGCTCCATAGGGCTAGAGGGGAGGAAGCTAGTCGCCAGGCTTGTTTGCCTAACATGGCTCGATTGAAGGTAATCAGGTCCTTAAACCCCATACCCCCTGCATCTTTTCGAGTATTTAACATTTTCCAGCTTTTCCAATGCAGACCTCTTTTAGCATCACCATTCTGCCACCAAAACGACGCAATACGTTGTTCTATAGCTCGGCAGATCGATATGGGCAGCTTGAATATGGACATGGCATAGGTAGGTAGGGATTGCACGACACTTTTTATTAGCACTTCCTTACCCGCCTTTGTAAGCATTTTTTCTTTCCATCCTACTAACTTTGAGTTTACTCTAGCTAGGATCCACGAAAACATCTCTTTTTTGGATTGGCCCCACTCAGTAGGGATACCCAGGTATTTTCCTGTTTTCTGTAGAATAGGGACTCTCAATTCCATAGCCAAGTTGTGTTTTAATATGTCTGGACAATGCCCACTGAAATAAACCCCGATTTGTTCAAATTAATTGCTTGTCCCGTTGCATAGCAGTATTGGTTTAGTATGAGGTGAAGGTTCTGGCATTCTGTAATGGTTCCATCTAGAAAACATATCACATCATCTGCAAACATCAAATGTGATAGCTTAGGGCAATGTTTGTTTACCTGTATGCCTTTGAGTGTGCCTTCTTCTAATGCTTTCTTCATCATCCAGGTTAAGACATTGGATATCAGGATGAAGTTATAGGGTGAGAGTGGATCACCTTGTCTGAGGCCCCTCGAAGGATGGAAGAAAGAGGTAGGTTCTCCATTGATCTTTAAACTAAAAGAGACTGTTGTTATACATTGCATAATTAGGGAGACCCATTTTGCATCAAACCCCATATGCAGCATTAGATCTCTCACAAAATCCCATTCTATTCGATTGTATGCTTTCTGCATATCAAGCTTCACAATGGCCTGATGTTTTGTCTTCTTTTTGGTTATGCGCAGCTGATGCAGAACTTCCTGGACTATGAATATGTTGTCCTGGATTTGCCTCCCTGAGACAAAAGCTCCCTGCTCTGGTTCAATGATAAGTGGCAACCACTTCTTGAGTCTGTTTGCTAATAACTTTGAAATAACTTTATAGCTGAAGTTACACAGACTGATGGGTCTGTATTGGCTGATTGTTTCAGGGCTTTTGACTTTTGGGATCAACACAATATGTGTCTGGTTAGGCCTGTGGTCAAGAACACTTGTCTTAAAAAACTCCTGTACAAACTGCAACAAGTCAATCTTTATAGTTTCCCATGATTGTTGATAGAAAACTCCATTAAAGCCATCTGGGCCTGGAGCCTTGAGAGCTCCCAATTGGAAAACTGCTTCCTTGAAATGTTAGGTGTCTTTCAATAATAGTAAACTCTAGAAAATTGATTTAAGAATTTAACAATATGTTTTCGTCTCTTTATTTAGCTAAAACAATATTGTCGATGGAGTAAAACCAAAGTTTTTTGTTCTTCACTTTTATACCCCTAATCGTTCAACGACCATCCATAAATTAAGGTTTAATTGGTGCTCTTCTTTAGAATTATATGTTTCACAGTTACCCTTGTGCCTTGGTAATCTTTTTTGTTTCTTGATAATTTTTATCAATTTGTGTACTTTTTCAATTTTTCTGTATATTTTTACTAATTTGTTGAGTTGACTTCGCTGGTAATATCTATTAGCAACAAACATTAACTAAAAAAGATTAGATGCATCATTGTGAAAATATCGCCTCCGTCATTCAAAATCCTAGCTCCGTCACTGCTTTCGGACAAATGCTGGCGAAATACCAGAGATGCATGTCGGTTTCTTTTGTATCTGGCTCCTTATCCCCAAGGGACATTTATGTAACTTCACTGCTGATGTGAGCAAATTTTCTTGTGGGTCCCGCACCTATAAGGCATTGTTTAATCTGGCTTTTAGTGGGGGTTGTATTCGTACTCGTGCGTTCTCTTTTGTCTATTCCGATATGAGCGCCCCTTTGTGTATCACCGATCGGAAATTGTTAGTTGTTATAATGCATAGTTTTTCTTAAATGTAAATTTTAAAACAAAATGTAATCTAACTGTAATAATTTTATACCCCTTCCAAAATTAAAATAATCAAAAAAAGAAAAAGGAACGACACTATAAAAGCTCTCACGAAAATAATTGAAAAGAAGTAAATTTAATTTAGGAGAAGCACATTGGGTTTACTTAAGACAGATTTATTATCTTTGGATTTATGATTCTTTCCAAAAATATTTTTCTCGTATTGAATTTAAGTTCAAGTTCAAAAATGTTGTAATCATCATATATGATGTACCTTTGAATACTTATTTTGGTGGGTGTTTGTAAATAGTACAAAGCACCGAGCAACGATAAATTTGCGTGCGAGTGAATTAGATGCATTACAATCCCCACAATTGGAGAGTTCCCCTTTGTAACTTGGTACGGTTGTAACTGGAGTTGCGCTTTAAGAGGAGGAGGCACTGATCCTATGCGAAGACTGTGTAGTGGGATGATTCGAATCGCCAACTTAGAGATTTCAAATGTTAGAGGTGTATTATACCATTTGAATAAATCAAAACATTTATGCTCCATTCATTTTGTGGAAAATGTGACATTTTTGAAAATTTTTTACCCAAAAGCTTTTTATTTTCTAGGAAAATGATAATATTTATGGTGTTCGGCTGACACTTAAATATACACTAGAAAATGTTTTTCACCGTTTGGTATATGATTTGATTTTCTGAAAAAAAAAAAAATACCAAAAAATCGATTGCTTTTTAATTTTAATTTAATTTTAAATATTTTTAAATTGAATTAATTTTTATTTTTATTTTTAAAAAATCGTATTTTATTATTTCTTTTTCTCTTTTTCTTTTCCTTCAACCTCCTTCCAGCTGACTGTGTGCCTCAATGATGATGGCAGGCAATCCGATGATTGGCCAAGACGTAGGTCGATGAGCTTAAGGCTTGGCTGATCCAAGCAAGCAATGAGATCATTAGAGGTTAGTGAGCTTAGACCTTGCTTGACGAGTGCGAGCCTCTAGCTCACGAATCTAGTGAGCAGCGAGATCGCCAAAGGTCGGTGAGCCTCAAACTTGCCTAAGGCCGAGCTCGAGGCTCGCCTATGGCTAGTAGCTAGCCATTGTTGTGGCTAGTGACAAGCCAAGACAAAATTTAAAAAAAATAATAATTATTATTAAAAAATAATTAAACTTTTGAATTTTTTAAATGAAAAAAAAAAAGCATTGGAAGGTTCACATAAGTGTGAGATAAGAGAAATGAGTAAGGAAAATGTTTTCCCCAACTTGAAAAGTGGAAAACATTTTCTCTTATTTTAGAAGACTTTTTGTCCATTGATAAAAAATATTTTCCTCAGCCGATTCATTTTTCGTGAAACGAATGTCGAAAAACTCGGAAAACATTTTTTTGAAAGTTCATTTTCCGTGGAGCAAACAAAGTCTTAACATCATTTAAACTGATAGTTTAATGGTTTTAGGTGTTCCATGATGAGTGTCACAACCTAAATTTTGGGTGTACCACCTAAAACTAGGTTAATGGACTACTAAGTTTTTTAAACTTAGCTTAGGCTCTCCCAAACCCATACCAAATTGTGACTTAAGGTTCAATTATTTAACATGAAAATAATTAATATCTAGGAGTTGCCACTAATCGGTTTACGGTAGGTCGATTAAACACTAAGTAAAATAATAGGAGAATTATTTTACTCCTACGAACCAGAGACTAAGGATACCGGGACTTGGTTACACTAGATCTCTCTAATGCCCTTTCGGTACCATTTCTTTTTAATTTTCAAAAAAAAAAAAAATTGCAGACAGCTGATTTATTTTAACCTAAATTACTATTATGCAAAAAGTGACCACACGGATGCTCAAACATTCAATAAATTGCATCACACAAAGCAAACAATTTTTTTTTGGATTTTTTTAAAATAAGAATTCTTTTATGAAAATGCATTTTTTAACATAATGACTTAATCTTATTAATATGCAAAGTCTAATTAAATAGGCCTATTATGACAACTAATTACCATGCACCTCATGACCTAATTTCACTAATGAACAAATTCTGATTAAATGATTCTATTATGCAAACTAGTTAACATGCACCTAGTATTTTTGTATTTTTCTATTGAAATTCAGAATTAATAAAAACCCTAATTAAACTATCTAAAAGGCATAATTTTCTAATTTATTCTAGGGATTAATTTGACTTAAACCATATCTTATCTTAGAAAACTATTTTTTGAAAAATGAGATAATTAAAATGTGCGAACAATATCTAAAAAATTAATTTAGTTCCAACCCTAACTTATTTCTAAAAATGCAACCCTAAAAATGTAATCCTAAGAAAATTCTAATTTACTAAACCTACATGGCTGATTTACTAAACCTATATGCTCATGTAGAATTTTGAATTTTTTTTTTTTTGAATTTTTTTGAATTTTTAAAACATAAGTAATTATTAAATAAATATTAAATCTAAGCTATCAACGAAATAAATGATTAAAATAATCAAAAAAATAACATGTTGTCTCACAGTCAAATTAACGATTATCATAACCCTAATTATTACGACAAAGAGTTCAAAATAATTAAAAATCTTATCTCGAAATCTTATGATTAAATTAATAATTATAATGATTTAAAAATTGAAATTTTAACGAAAGCCCAAAAATTAATATAATTAAAAAAATAATCCGATGTCTCTCGGATTAAATTAATAATTACAATAATTTCGGACAAAATCCCTATGGATAATGCCTACAAAATTCAAAAATGGAAACCACCTTATAATAATAATGAAACTTTAAAAAATAATAAAATAACATAAAATAAAAATAAACTAAACTACCTAAAGTGGGGCTCTAGGAGGAGCGCGATGGGAGTAGCGCGGGCGGACCGGCGAGCGATGGGCGGCGGTGTCGCGGGCGGTGGTGACGCTGGCCGAGGCGCGGCGGAGCGACGGGACGTCGCCCCAGTGCGGGCCGAGTGAGGCGGCGGGAAGCAATGGCAGCGAACAATGGCGTCGCGGGCTGCTGCGGGGCGCAGAGGTGCGGCAAACAGCTCGGGCTGCTGGTGAAGGAGGTGTGGCTGCGGTGGCGGCACTCGAGCGAGCCGCTGGTGGTCGCTCGGGCGAGGGCGGCGACCAGCAAGATGGCGCAGAGGTGCTGGCCCGAATAGATGCGCAGGCGGAAGCAAAGGGAGCGTCGGCAACTACTGCGAGCAAGAGACGGAAATGCTGTTGCGGTGCAACAATGTCAGCGATGTGGGTTCGCCGGAAGGAAAGGGGGCAGCCGCAACGACGATCAGGGTAGGGAGAGCGGCGAACGCAGGGATGAGCAGTGACAATGCTCGCGATGTCGAGCGAAGGTGCAACCACGGCGACGGTGCCCGGAGGCAAAGGCGCTCGGAGGCAGGGGCGTTGCTAGCTGCTGGGTCGGAATTGCAAGTCGCCGGGAGTGGCTGCTGCGACGAGGAGGCGGTCTGGGCGAACGGCGGCAGCAAGGAGCTTCCCCCCTCGAAGAAGAAGACCTGTTTTCCTTTTCCTTCTTTTTTTTTTTTTGGTTAATACCCTAAAAAAACTCCAAACTGGTACACTTGTGACAAATTTACTCCATACTATTTTTTTGACCACCAAAAACCCCAAACTGGTATACCTTTGACAAATTTACTCCAAATTGGTACACTTGTGACAAATTTACCCTATGCTGGTTTTCGTTAAATTTTATTCTCAAATTATTAAGTTAAATGACATGCGACAGTTAACCGGTATACCAATTTAGGATTTTACACTCCGTTTATCACAGTTTACAATTTTTATGATTTTTTTGTGATATTAATCCAATTTAGCATAGGGTATATTTAACAAAAAAATTACCAATTTAGTGTTTTTTACAGTCAGATAAATTAGTTTGGGGTAAATTTGTCATAAATGTACCAGTTTAGGGTTTTTTATAGTCAGTCGGGGTAAATTTGTCACAAGTTTACCAGTTTGGGATTTTTTATGGTCAAAAAAATAGTTTGGGGTAAATTTGTCACAAGTGTACCAGTTTAGGGTTTTTCAAGGTATTAACCCTTTTTTTTCTACTCTTTTCTGTCTATTCGCACGTCCTCTCTCTCGCCCTTCTGCACTCACGTCTCTTCTCTCTCACTCTTTCTTTCTTTTTTTTTTTTTTTTACTCTTTTTCCTCACGAATTCTCTCCTCAAGCTTTTCTTCTCTCTTTTCACGAATTTTCCTCTCAATTCGCCTCTGAAATTTTTCGAATTTGCCTCCTCCTCGCATCCGTACGGATCGACTTATTTTATAGTGATTTCTAGACGGCCGCTCTCCATGGCAACTTTCGAGTTTTCATCTTCTATCGCATTAAATTAAAGTTGTAAATCGGAGCATGATTTCACAATCAGCTTGATTATACTAAGATTTCTTCCATTTTGTAAAAATTCTTGCCCTTTACTTTATTTTTAAATTGCTTCTGCATTTAACAAAATCCAAATACTCATCAGAATTTTAAATTTTCATGCATAATCAATCAAATCAATTTCCTTCATATTTTCATTTTTTTTCCTTTTATTTGTTCCAATGCAATTTTTATTTTCTTTATTTTCCTAGATTTACTAAAATTAGGTGTCAATAATGAGTACAAGTTAAACGCTAAATTTTAAAACCAAAATGCAATAAAATCCAAATAGCTATTCTAATTATTGGTATTTCGCACATCAAGGACTCTGTTTCGCATTTAGTGTTCAAAACAGCACGTATCAATCATTTAGATTGAAGTAATAATCTAATCACCTTAACTTTTGATTGCACTACTTTAATAAGTTTTAGGATTTTCTTGTATTATTTAAGAGTAATAGAATTTAGTTACACTTTTGTGATGAGTTTAGGATTTCAAATGCACTAGTTACAAAGTAAAAATCAAGGGTTGACTCTTATTGCTCCGTATCCCCGATCCCCTCGCCCCACTATGAAAGATTATGAGGGTCTGAGTACCCTTTTTATGGAAGAACTGTATCAGTTTTCCATTTTTGGTTCTTCAATTTATCATTTGTAATGATTACATCATTTCTTTTGAATAAAAGATTTGACATATCAGGTAGTGGTGGATATTATTACAGTAATGAACGATAGGTGTCTCTCAAAAATAGTAAACTTCAGAAAATTGATTTACAAATTTAACAATATTTTTTTGTCTCTTTGTCTAGCTCAGAAATATTGTTGATAGAGTAAAACCAAAGAATATTGTTCTGTGCTTTTATACCCCAATTTGTTCAACAACCATCAATGAATTATGGTATAATTGGTACTCTTCTTAGAATTATATGTCTCACATTTACTCACCCTTGGTGATCCTTTTTTTTTTTTTTTTCCTGGAGCAATTTGTGTACTCCTACTTTTATTGTAAAATTAATGAATACTTATTCTGCTTTGATCGAGTATTCAATTTTAGTTTTTCATTTTTCTCATATAGATTCTATATTCAAGTTCACAAATATTGCAATTATCATATATGATATGGCTATGGAATATTTCTTTTTGGGGTTGGTAATGAGTACACATCACCAAATAATGATGTTAAAAGTAATTTGTGGGGAAAAGTAAAAAAAAAAAAAGTCCTAAACATTTTGTCTTTATACCAATTCAGTCCTAAACTTTTTATTGATGTCGATATAGTCCTAAATCTTTTCACTTTGTGTCAATTTAGTTATAAACTTTTTGACTTGGTGCCAATTTAATCCTTCTAGCTAATTTTGACCAAATTTTGTTAATGTGAACATCGGTCAACTAACGTGGCACAATCGGCACTAACATGAACAATTTTTAATGGTATTTTATTCTTTTTGTTAATTTTTAAATTTTAATCTTTTTCTGTTTCTTTTTTTTTTTTTTCTTTTTCCTTCTCCTCCCCCTTACTCCAACAATGGCCAAACCTCGGCAACCAGTCAAAGGCATGGGCCAGCGAGGTTGAGGTAACCTCGTTGGTCATTGGTGAGGCTAGCTCAAGGCAGCCAAGACACAAGGGTAGCCTTGCGTTGGGTTGGCGAGGTTCACCCTTGGTCGCATGGGCGAGGCTCGACCTTGCTAGATCCGGCGAGGTCGAGCCTTTGCAAGCCCGACCTCGCAGCCTCTAGCAAGGACTCTAGTCTTGCCAATGGCCGGCGAGACTTGCCAAAGGTTGATAGGTCAACCTTGACCTCACAGACCGTCGCCTTTGGATGGTCATTAACATTTGGCGACTAGCTAGAGTAAGGGGGAGGAGAAGGAAAAAAGAAAAAAAAGGAAAAATGAAAAAGTAAAAATAAAAAGTTTGAAAAAATATTAAAATATTATTAAAGCTGTCCATATTAGCTCTAGTCATGCCACATTAGCCAACCGGTGTCCACATTAGCAAAATCCAACCAAAATTAGTCGAAATGAATAAATTGATATCAAATTAAAAGTTTTATGACTAAATTGATACCAATAAGGGTTTAGGACTAAATTAGCACCAATGTAAAAGGTTTATGACTTTTTTTTTTTACACTTTTATCATAATTTGCCTGTGAATAGATTAAATACACGGTGCGTATTTAGCAAATCAATCCCCATGATTGGAGAGTTTCCTTCCTAACTTGATGTGGCTGTTGTTGGAGTTATACTTAGAGGAGGAGGCAGTGAACCCGCGTGAAGAGGGTGCAATGGGGTAGTTGGGATTATCAACTTTCACATTTCAAATGTTGAAGGAGTATTATACCATTTTAAAAATTAAAAATTTAAACATGATTAAAAACGGTAGTCTAATGGTTTTAGATAATCCGTTAGGAATACAAGTTAAACGCTAAACCTTAAAAGCAAAATACAATAAAACAAAATCCCTATTTTAATCACCTATGATTTGATGTATACCTTAATGAATACATGATCGCATGTTGGCCAAAAGCTAAGTACACATAATTTTTTTTTTTTTGTCTCACTTATTTGTCACAAGATTTTGGTATCATGTGGTCATAAGTTAATATTATAAAATTCGTTATAATAAAGAATGATTTTATAATGTATTGAAAAAGATCAAATATTATGTCTCACCAATTTGTAACCTCGTTTTATGTGCAAATTAGTACGATCCAGTGCTTATATCACTTCCCATACCAAAAAAAAAAAAAGAAAAAGAAAAGAAAATGTATCATTTGATGTCGGACCAAATTAGTTTAGTCGTTGAAAGAAGTAGTTCGACACCGAAGGCTATGGGGACAATCATCTCGCACTAGACAAATTATGGCGAGGAAGGTTGACTCCCCTCCTCTTCTCTTGCTTAAATTATACTTTTATTTTACTGTATACTTTTCTAACTGTGATGAATAGGCGACCAAGCACTTGTAGTTTGAATAGAAAAGAAGTTGGGAATATGAAGTGCTGCAGTGGGTCTAGCCGTCCCGATAGACTACTCTCTCAAACCCTAATTCGCGCGACAGTGGAGAAGATACAGTAATGGCCAGCCATTTCAGATATTTCATGAATTTCGCCTGAAGCTTCCTAGATGGATCTTTGAATTCGAAAGATTTATTGCAACGTAGATCAATTTTTTGCATTACATGTGTTGAAAGAGAAGGAAAATCATGGGCTTCAACATGGTAGAACATGCAAAATCTATTAAGAAGCAGCCTTCTTAATGGATTGATGATGATCAATGTGTGTATATATCCTTATGAGAAGCTAAGCAACACCGACACTGATATTTAACATGCAACATGACGCGTGTTTCTAAAAAAAATAAAGAATTCTAACACATTGTAACACATTATATGTTAAATGTACATTTTTATATATACATGATAAATTATCATTTTTATGATTATTTAAATCAAATTAATTCGATTCAAATTCACAAATAAATTAAATAAAAAAGAGCATAGATGAATTTACATTAAAAACATTGATCTATTATTTGTTAATATCATTCATTATTTCAATTTGACAAATTTAACGCCACTCCAATAATCCATAAAACTTGAAGGAAAAAAAAAAACAAGCAATCCACATTCTAAACTCGCAAGTCAGAGTGTGTCAAAAGAGAAGAGAATAAAAACTTTGAGATAAATTGTGTGTCATAGGAAGTGATCATCGAAAGAGAAGAGAAGACTAAGTTTTTTCCTTTACCCCTTTATTATTTTTATTATTTTTTATTTTCTTACATATTTCTAATTTGACCCTTTATCTATTGAAATTTATAAAATCGACCCATGCATCAAGTATCAAAATTCTGAATTTGTATGTCAAAATTCCCTACTCACGTGTTAGAAAGTATTGTAAAAGTTGGTCAAGTGTTGAATTTTCCAACATCTATTGACCAAGTATCGAAGACTATTGAAGAGTATTTTAGAGTGTCCAACATGTGTTAGAGTATTCGACACGATATAAAGGCTTCTGGAAAGTGTACATACTTCCTAAATAAGAAGTACGTAGGAGGCAAGAATCACCCTTTGAAAGAAATTAAAAAAAAAAATGATATAGAATTCCTGGTTCGTTCAAATTAGTCAAAATATAGATGAAAGGGCGGAATTGAGAATGCTTAGGATCAAGAAACAAAGATTCTATTATGAAATGATTAATGAGCAATTGCTCGAGAAACATCACTTAATTAATTAAGAGGTTCCATTGGGTTTCGCCTACATCTTTTCCCTTTTGTTATTGGCCCCTTCTATTTGGCCGGTTGCCAAACAAACCCTAAGTATCCTCATGCCATTTCTTGACCCATATACTATATTTCTTGAAGCGTTAACATGATGTTTTCTTTTACAAATTGAATTCTTGCGATGCATGAATTTATTATGTTTTATTCATTTCGATTATCTTCAAAGTACGAATTTATAAGGCTTGCGTTAGGCACGATGGCATCTCGGAGCATTTGCGGTTTAGCCAAAGAAAGACTAAATTATTCCAACTTGTCATCCATCACACATTTGCTGAAACAACAATGCGTACTTCTGCAATTACCAAATCCACTTATTGAATTTGTGGTTCCACATGGCCAGTGAGTTGGATCAGCTATCAAGGACCTGTCTTACATTTAATGTTCAAAACAACACATTGATGATTTACATTGAAGTAGTAATGTAATTACCTAGAATTGATCAGGCTGGGATGATGTGTTTACTATTGGAGAGAAATTGTTTGTTTGAGGCCTCTCTATGTAACGTTGATCAGATTCTGAAGAGGTCAAACTCAAGAAAAGGAATTGCTTGCCCCGACCCAAAACATATGTGCCATTTGAGCTGATGGCGAACTAGATTTAGGTGGGCCAGGCCACAAGGCCAATGATCACCTATATGCATGATCCTTGTCCTGTCTCAATATATGGGAGAGGTAAAATTGGTTTGTTGCACAAAAACAAATTCAAAATGTTACATGACCAGCGCCGGAAAAAACAAAAGCTTTTGCAAAGAGCGTTGTGAAATTGGCAGATGTCTGAATAGTTACAAGTTCAGTCCGTGAACGGATTTCTGAGAGTATGACTTTAAACTCCAAGGGCGCCTTTTTTTCGTTATACTCTCGTCCGGCTGTTCAGTATTAAGATTCTGCCCCTCCTAAATCTACATAAGCGTATTTTACCTTGTTTAGCATGCTCTGTTGTCTCAAAGGCCAGATTATGCGTACCTGCAATTAATAACTTGCTCCAAGGGCATCTTGTATGGGATCATGCGCACGGTGTAGAAGCCAAGGAAATAAAATCAGGCTATTTGCAACTCTAGCAATAGAGTCCGGAAGCCCCGTATATTTGATTGTTTTGGCTGAAATAATCATGTTACCGCTGGCGTGTATTAGGAAGTGTTGTTGGCTATTTGCAAGTCTAGCAAGTCGAAGGTCTGACCGTCCTCTTCTGCCTTTTAGGTCTTTCATTTCACTTGTGCCTTTTGTGCCAGACATTTTTTATGGTTCAATCTGCTCTATTCACAATGCAGTGCCCTTGCTTGTGATCAGCATGCATCTTGTAGCTTTATCTCACCTTCCTTCCCCCAATTGTTATGGTTCTATTAAATTTGGGTGGAGGTAACAAGTTAGCTTCAGTTGCATGTTGACATCCCCCAGTGACAAGGAAGCACTTCAATGTTATTCATCACAAACACCATTAAGTATCCTTCTGTGGTACCTCTACTAGTGTGTGGCAACTTTTATTTTTTTGTAGATCATACTGGTAGAAGCTTTGGATATGTGACTGGTGCATGTTTCTGTTAATATAATTTTCAGGTTTCAAAACTTGGGCGAGATGATGACACTGGGAAGAAATGATGCTGCAATTTCACCAAGTTTCATTGATGGATTAACTCTGGAAGGTCCAGTTGGACATGCAGGTTCTTTTCTTTACTTCTGTCACACTGGTCCTTTGAAAAAAAAATAATGTTAATCCATATATTTCTGCATTTGCAGCGAGAAAATTTGCATATCTGATAAGATTGCCCACGGATGAGCATCGAATTAAAGTGGGAATGAGTTGGCTTGCTAAATCTGCCATAGATTCAGTCGCATCACTTCAGAGCACCCTTACGAGAGTTCTTTCGGGCTAACAAATCATTTTTTCATCCAAGCTCTACTTTTTCTTTTTTTCTTTTTTTTTTTAATTAAATCATTGGCAGTTTTTACCTTGCTTTGTGGCCATTTTGGAGGAAAAGGAATTTGACAATGGTAACTCACCAGTTGTGCAGGTCTACAGCCTGATTGTCCACTTCTAGATAACATGTAATTAGAAGTTCCTATGGAAGATGAATTATCACTGTTATAGTTTTCAAGACCTCATAATCATATGAAACATCATGTTATATATTCACGACACTCTATGCGTGTACTGTTTTGTTTGTTTGGATGGACTATAATTTGTTGATATTTTGTCGGCTGCATAGAAACACATAGAAACGAATCATATGAAGAGGGTAGAGAGGAATGAGTGGGCCATCGAATCTACGAACACTTCCTGCTTCAACCTGGTACTAGAATCGGCTGGGGCAATTTAATATGAAGCGAGGACTAAGATTTCTATTTCTTGTATTGGTTCAAAACTTGTAGCAGTATGATTAAGAATGGTACTTTGGTTATGAAAGATGCGTACGCCATGCGATGATCTTCATGGAGAACGTTCTTTGACAATACAAAAAAAGGTAGCCTTTGGTTTTGCGCAACTGAATGAAATTGCTGCCACGAGTCAGGCATTAGGGATTGATGTATCGATGCTCAAGTTTCCCTGAATGATACGATTGAGCAAGCCAATAGCTGGGTTGTGTTGGATGGCATATCATACGACTGGTGAAGATAGAAGGAAATTCAGACCTACTCATTTTTAGAGGGACTAGAGATCTACATACCATTGAAATATGAAAGCAGATTGATAGATCAACCGTTACACGACATCGAAAAATTAGAAGAGATGTTGGACCTACTAGATTATAATATAAAATAAGTTAGAAAGAGTTGGTAGGCCGTGCTTCTTTTCCAAATGAAATTCAGTTCCATCCACATTTTGCCGGTACAGATGGTGTCTTGGGGCAAAATGAAATGGTTTATGAACTACTCACAATCGAAAATTCACTTAAAAGGACTTAATATTGTGAAAACGAAGAAGGAAAAGTAAGACTACATAAATTGCAGGATGTAGAGCAGTACGGATGGCAAGTTTCAGAGGATGAACTGTTTTTCCGTTTAGTTTTTGTATTGCTCCTACGCGACTCCTTTTCATTTTATTTTCCACCTCTGATTTGATTTAGTGGAAGAACTGAATGCCAAGTTGCCAAATGATCTAGCTAAAGGTTTTTCCTAAGAAAATAAAATAAAAAATCAAACTAAAATGGATCACGAAAGTCGCTAATTATTTTGTCTGGCAGAGAAAGTTGGGGCAGGAGTAATCTTCTAGGTGGCCCGGCATGGGATTGCCGGGGGGCCCAAGATGAGCTTACAACCTCTGCTACAACTCACTAACACCAAACAAGACAATTGGCAGCTTTAAGCAATTTGGACATCCACATGCTATAAAGGAATTGAAACCTTATATCATTCAAAAATCTGACTATGTACTGCTATACTTGAGATTCACGAGTGTCGATTTCGGAGATGTCATGGATGCATTTACAATGGTGGTTGTTTATTCACAAGGCAAAAAATCAAAGTAGACACTCTTCCTGTCTCACCTCACTCATTTCATGTTCCTGCCTCAGCTAGTTGAATAATCAAATTCTTAGACCACGATTATTTCATCTTTGTTCAGAAGAAATGAGCACCGGTGGGTGGTTTAAATGGTGCAGCTCGTTTTCGGGGCTTAGTAATCCTTCATCCATGTGATTGCACATTGGATCGGAATCGCGAAGAAGTCGTCTCTTTGCAGGCTAGAGATTTTAATTGCTGAGCGAGAGATGAAATAGTCTTCGGCACTCTGCAAACCGGCTAGCTTGATTGCTAGCTCTTGCTCTTTTTACATAACAAAACTAAATGAGAACTTAAGAAGGAAACTAAATTCAGACTAAGTCACGATCGCCCATTTAGCATGAATAAAACATTGGTAAGCTGATCCTATCAGATAGTCGATGGTGTCAGCAAGCGCAGTGTTGCTTTGCACAGAAAAAAAAAAGGTTTGCCTAGCATGAGCATTTTCTGGTTAAGTTAGTTTAGAAGCACCCCATCGTAGCACTGTAAGTGCTTTAAGCTCGAAAATTACATTACATCAGAGGTCAAGTGCTTTGAAATTCTATATTAACCTCTGAATGTCTTCAATGCTACATTGAAATTTGAGATTTGTTTAGATAGTGCCCCAATCATACAGTTTGCACTAATAAAGTACAAGATGCTTATGCGGCCCTCCTGTTTCTAACATAGCTATATGTCAATATGAAGATCAAAACCATGCTGCGTTACTGGAAAATAATCATTTCATCTTCCTTGAGATGGCTATAAATAAATAACTATTCACCTGGGAGATTGAAGTCATATCTCATAAAAAAGCACCCAAATTAGATGTCCAGACACAGGATGTGAATGTACCAAGAGAGGCATCTCTCTTTTCTCACGCAGATGGAACCCACTCTACATGCAACTGTAACATTGCCACTCAAAATGTAGTAGCGGGTTTGTCGGCAAACTTGATAAATTATGTAAAAGGAGCAATACCATCTCAATAATTTACTCACGTTATCATGCTTTCCATTAGATATAGACTAACATCCACAAGCCATAGAGAACTAACCTGCTTTACTTTTAGCTGTTCATCAGAGACAGCCACACGCTGAAGCTCGATCTCGTGCTGCAGTTCGGCATCCCTTTTCATATTTAGATTTTCATCCTCCAGCTCCTGACATTTTGCCTCATTTTCAGCAGACAAAGCACGCTCTCTTTCAACCTCTTCTTGTAGTAATTTGACATTAAGGAGCAAGTTTTTCACCTCCTCTTCAACATCCATCAGTCTTGACTCTGTTACTTCCATCCTCTCATGGGTAATCCTTGCTTCCTCCTCTGCAGCTTGCTTCGATTTTTGTGCTGCAGACAACTTGTTGTTGAGTTCTGTCAATCTCATCTCAACCTCATTGAGTTGACTCCATGACGTTTCAAGTTGCTTTTGACATTGACTTAGAGCCATCTCTAGCTTCTCCTTTTCTTCTTCCTTCTTCTCTAATTCCTCCTCCAGCTCTGCCGTTCTATTGATCATGGCTTCAAGCTCGGATTTGAGAGTGACTTCATCAGATCTGTTTTGATCCAGAGAAGGCCCCATTCCATGGCTGCAGCTTCCACTTTCTGCATCTGGTAAAGCTGCAAGCCTTTCCATCTCTAGAAAATCATCCATTAAATCAAGTTCTCCTGAAGAGACCATGAGACTCTTTCCAAAGGATTTCTCTTTCTTAAAATGGTCGAGTTCAGTTATTAGAGCAGATGCCCATGACTCAGAGTGGCACGGCTCACAATCACTTGGCTCCAAGCAACTCGCTTTCTGCACGTCATTCTCAACTGCTAGCAGCCTATCCCCTACATCTGATTGGCTATCAGCGAAGGACTCTACACAAACTGATGATGCAGAGAAAGACTTAAGATCGTTTGCCGCACTTGCTTTCCGAGACATGGCTCTGAGTCTGCGGCATTCGGCTTCCAGCCTAGCTACCTTCTTTATGCTCTCTAAATGCTGTTTGCTGGCTGTTTCTGCTGCTTGGGTACTCAAATCACGCTCAATAATCCTAAGTTCTAGCTCCTCCGACATAGAAAGGACTTTGGCTTTGAGGGCCACATTCTCTTTTTCAGCAGCATCAAGCTTAGGGCTGAGATCAGAACATATAACTGAAGAAGCTTCACTCTTGGCTGCTTGAAGCTGGGCATGGACATTGGAAAGCTTAGTCTCAAGCTCAGCCTTTGTTGATTCCCACTCATGAGTTTTCTTGACCACAGTTTCTTGGATCTTCTGCTCTTGCTCTTCCCTCACCTGTCTGAGCTGCCTCACACATTCCTTAAGTGCTCCATCAAGATGACTGATTCGATCTTCTAGTGTCGAGTTCCTTTGTGTTGCAACCTCCAGTTGTTTCTTTAGCACCGAGACTTCATTTTCAGCCTTCTCCCATCCTACCATTGAATATCAGAAGGAAAAGACTTACGACGAAGTACATAGGCACAAAAATGCAAATCTGAATGCAATGTCAAATAGATTTAATGCAGGAACTGTTGAAGTAGATGTCATCCTCAAATCTGAAACTCCATGTGATTTCACTCTTGCTCTGATTGAAAGCTTCCAATCTTGTTACCCGAGACATTAGTGCTTAATTTTGGTGCAATTTGTGTAGTATATCAGATATTTCCTCCCTCCTACTATTCTCAGATATCTTGTTACTATCCCCATTCATTTGCTTCAGCTTTGGATATTAAATGCAGACATCGAGAAACTAAATCATTATGCTATGGTTACGGATGATGCTACAGTACTATGGGAATACTAGGCAAATATCTTTTTGGAGGAAAAGACGAATGTTAATCTCTCTTCCGAATCACATCCACACTCTGCTATAGACAAGTTCAAATGTCCCTCCTAGGCAGAAGCAAGAAAAACTGGCAGAAAACTCGCTTCTTTTTTAAGATAGCATTAAAATGTGAAGTAACCTAACTAATTTCTCTTTTATAGATGCTTGGTTTTTCATCGAAAGAAACATCAGTTTTTGTTGCACTACCTGATACAGCTTCTTCTGCAACTTTAGCATGCTGCTTCACTAGTTCTTCCTTGGCGCTAATATTCAGAAGTGCAGCAGATAATTTATCTGATAGAGTCCTCACACCCTCACCAACTTCCTCATCCGCAACCGCAACCTTTGATGTGACTTCTTGTGATTGACTGCCGTGCGTTGGATATGCCTATGGAAACAAACCAAGGAACACCAATGTTCATCCATCACCATACTATGTAAAAGCTAAATCAATCTTGCAGAGCATATCAGGAAATGAGAGGGAAGTGTGGCAGGTGGGGAGGATTAGGGAGATAAAGATTTCCAAACTAAGTATAGCGAGTCATCTAATTATCGAGCATGATCTCCATGGAAAATTTCTTGTAAAATGTCTGGAATTCTTGATTATGTAGATCAGTTTTGGACTGCTTCTCAAGACTAATCCGCGTGCAATAGCAGATAACCTTTTTTTTCTTTTTCTTTTTTTTTCTTTTTTTGTGTGTTCAATGAAAATGAACAACAATACGGCATCATTTAGGACCAAAATTAGAACTTTCATAATGAAAGCATGTTCAGTAACCTGCAAAGGCAAGAACCAATCGATTCAGTTAAACAAGATAGACATTTTACGAACCTGTTCATCGGAAAATCGTCCCGAATGAGAGGACAACGAACCCGAGCTCTCTGTTTCTCCAGGACTCTTCTCCGACGACTTCCTTCGCCAGAGCCAAGTCCGGCGGTCCATCGTGGGCTCTGCCACGGCGGGCAGATTTTAGACTCTGACCACCATGCGGGCGATTCGTATCACCCAAATCACTTTCCGGGCAAATTCAGAACTTCAAACAGCAATCCGAGCGAAACCCAGAAGAGGAAAAAGATCAGAGCTTTAACTGTTTCAACCGAAAAGGCGTGGTTTTTTTCCTGAGAATTCCAAGCTTTGCTTATAATGCACTCCCCCAACAACTTGAGCTTCGCGATCCACAAATCCTTATATCTGAAAAATCGTTCAAAAAGCAGAACTTTTATTCGATACGCGAAAAGGACTGGAAAATAGTATGAAGGCTCTGTACGAAGCGAAGCGGTTCAATCTGTAACTGACGTGCTCGAGTATAGAGTCCCAACCCAGAATAACTTGAAGCACAATGCTCAAACAGCTCTTATGGTAGGCACCTAACGCAACGCATACATGCCCCGAAATTCACGCCATACCATAAGGTAGGAGAATGAGAATGAGAGAGAGAGAGAGAGAGAGAGAGGACCACAAAAGAAATGTGAAAAGGGGCAATACCCAATTTTCCGAAAATATCTGTCGAAATTCCAACAAAAATAGAAGGTTGGCAAAGACCCACTTCCTCATCACGAATGTAAGGAACGCCAAATGGCAAAAAGGCTGATAAAAATTCAATCTTTACGCATGAAGTGAACGTGGTTGATTGATTCCAGCTATCAGGTTAAAATAAAACTAAAAAGTACCAGCTCAGACGGGGGGAGCACGATCGAGATCAGCATTGGGACAATGATTGCTGCGGTTGGAATCCCAATGCGAACATGTCTCTGGCCTCAGATCTGAGGAATGTCAGGGGAAGTGGAAGAGAGAGAGAGAGGGAATGAGAAGATGCTGGGGGGTTCTTGTCCTGCCCTTGATTTTCTTGGACAGCAAAATCCGGTGGCTTTAGGAGAAATCATTAAAGAAGGGTCTGATGAACGAGAAGACCTCTTGATTGATGATTATAATAATCACTTGTCATCGTCTTCGAAGAGGTTTGTCCGTAAGTTTGCGACTTTTTCAAATGGAGGACGCGTCATTCCCGCCCTTCCCCTTGGGTACTTACCTCCCCTTCCAAAGATGCTCGAGTTCTGTCGTTGACACCACGGGGCAGTGATGCGAAATTGAAGGCGAGATTGAGAATCGAGGTTGATCATCAAAGCAGCACCTTCCTTTTTCTCGGGTTCTTTTTTTTTTTTTTTTTTTGAAAAGTGAATAATATTTATAGACAAGATTTTTTGGATAAATAGTCTAAAACACAAGCATCGAAACAAAGTAAATCTCAAAGAGATTAATAGGATAAACCAATCAAGAAAGAGATAAAGTAGTCATATGTTGGATCTTAGCTACTCAATCCGCTATTAGGTTAGTAGTCCTTCCACAATGAGCCAAGGAAGTGTTGCTATATTGGGCAATTTGGATTCGGGCATCTGCAATGAGTACTTCCACATCCCACGGCATGTGAGCAACATTTGCAAGGCTTCAAACAGAGCTAAGTTGTTAGACTCGTAACACGGCTCTTGTGCTCTTCTTGACCTAAAGTATGATAAAGCCTCGATCCGAGTAAGGGTTTCCACTTGAATCACCAAAGAGGCTGAAATTTCTTCGGCGAATCCATCCAATGGAGCACCTTGATGCATCGAGTATGACTCCCATGATTGCTCCTTTCGAGCTACCAACAACAAATGACCCATCAATATTTATCTTCAAGGACCGACTTTTTGGTGGATGCTAATTTAAAGGTAATGCCCTATCTTTGTCAAGATGTGAACTTTGAGGGTCTCGATTGCATAAATTCCTTCCGGCATTTAACTCCTTAAAAATTCTGAGCTTGGGACAAGAAAAGATGGTGTTGTGAAATAAAGTTTTGAATTCAATAGCTGCTATGATTGTGGGAAAAATCACCTTTTTGAATTATATTGAAGAGAGAGCCTATTTTGCGGGGTGACTTTTTGGAACCTTGTGATAGTTCTACAAAATTATTTAACCTTTTATGATAGTTTATAAATTATCAACTTTTCCTTTTTTTTTTTCCTTTTTAGCCCCTTTTTTTTTTCCACTCGTAAATTTACTTTCTATTATATGAATTTATCAATCTCTATTGTGGGACTTACCAACATTTTTCCAGCTCTCGTTTAAATTGCCGATCAACGTAATCATCTTTTCTTATCTTTTACCAATTATTATTTGTCTCTCTTACAAGTGTCTTTTTTTTTTATTTTTTATATTAACTCTCGAATTTGCCAATCTTTATTTGTGTGATTTATTGGAAAAACAAATTCCTATTAGGTTATGAACTACTTTAAATATGAAATAGCCATGCCATTGTTGTGACATCTCATCAGTTCCTTATTGTTTAAGGTTGGAATTGAAGATAAGCTCTCTTCAGCATTCTTTCCCTTAAAAGCGGATCCGTGAAGCGTGTAGACTTTAATACCTCAGCATTTGTCAATTCTCATACCATGAAACAAGAGCGACAGTTCTTCTACACAACACGTTGGATTGCTACGTAAAACCACAGGTGATCTTGAAGTCGCACGATTTGATAGATAGTGTCCTCATACTCGCATGCTTTTTTATGTTTAGTATATGTTCTCTAGAATTAAGAATTGATTTCGTAAAAAATTGTAATAATTACGTCATCTCTGGTAGCTTATCCTATCGAAACAAGAACTGCATGCCATGCGTCCAAAGGGGGAACCCGTTCACGATAAGAAGCCATCATTTGGTCCTTTTGGATTTGGGAGTGTGGCTTCTTCACTTTATGTCGAACTTTGCTCTTCTTCATTTGTTAATATCCTCAGCTTTGAGGGTTTCGAGATGCATTTACTGTACATATCCGTGCATAAAAACCTTAGTAGACAAAAAAAGAAAAGAAAAAAGAAGAGAGTATTGGGGCAACATTAGGGTTTGTGGAAGAGAACCCTTTTTTTCTTGTAGGGTCTACCTGAGATGGTCGTAGCTGGTGATGGGGGCACTATTAAGGTATGACCTCTATCCCCCATAAGATTCTCAAACTAGGGAAAAAAAAGTATTGACTTGGCTAATTTTCTCATGACAAGAGAGCCCGCCAAGTAGATAAATACGGCTTCTGAAATAGGAAACTAACATCACAAACTATGTAATGCTCTAGCCAAATATTAGTTAGCATAAGACATTGCTATCGATGCGAAAACGATACTTATCGTCCCATTGAAGGAGGAGTCGGTGGTCCCCCATTTAGCCTGTAGTTGCTAAATCAACATTAGCCTAGCCTAGAATTTCTGTGTTAAAAACGTGACCTCGGGGCATCATCTTTCTCCTATCTTGAAACTAAAGGGATAAAGGAATGTTCTTTTGGTAAAATGAGAGGGATGTGGAATATATTGACGGTTTGCGAGGGGGTGATTTGACATGTCGTTGAACGATATTTGTCTGCTTTAACTTTCACAAGACTTCACATGAATTAGCAAAGCACGTGGCACTTGCTGAGTTCCTCTCTCTATCATAAAGTATAATTACACTACCACCATATCATGTAGTAGTTGTTCTTTTATGTAAATGAGTAATGACCACACAACTTCCATGTAAAATTCCCTTGTCTTACTGCATCAATCAAACTAGTTGTTCATCTAATACTTTCAGATTGCCCGATCCTCACCCTAACATAAGATTTCGCATCTATCTCCGCGTTATCATTGTTGGATCTGTTCTCTTAGAATGGGTGAGTTCTAAGCAAATCGAAGTTCTAACACGTTCATCAAGTGGAGTGTTGAGTCTGTTGTGTGTTTGGTCCGCAGTCCTCCTCTTGAACCGGAGGAAGGCAAAAGCACTTTGTTCTAAAGCCAAAAGGGATTGAGAGAGAGAGGACAACGGATAACTGTGTGTGTACATTCTGTCTCAAGTTTCCTTCATCTTTTCCTACCTATTCCTGGTGGTAAAAGCTCAAACTTCGTCCTTTAAATTCTAAAGGGGTATGGTGGTCTAGGAGAGCAAGCAACAAGCTTTCCAAGTCGTCAATGATTGGGACGTGCAGGCACCACCAGACAGACAAATCGCATCAGCCATCCTTCTAATACGGGCCCGCCGACCATAGGAAGGATCGTAAGATGTGCTGAATTTAAGGAAAGTAACAAAGAAGACGTGACCCTTTGATTGCCTAGTCTTTCGCTCGGGGGTCACCTCCGACCCGTGAAATGAAATGAGTTGTCCCTGCTCAAGCCACGTTGGATCTTTTTTGCATTGGTCCGATCGCGGCTATCGTCTCTTGGGGCGAGGCCCAGCACGAGGCTTGGCGCATTGCATTGGGCCCCGTTTGCATATTGCGCAGGATCATCATCTCACCGCCATCGCATCGAATTATAGAAGAAAGCGAATCCATCATTCATGGACAGTTTGTGAATCTTGTGATCACTCCTTCATATTATTAAGATCACGCTTTGCCCATTTTCTTGGACATTAATTGCTGTTGAATCACAAAAAAGAAAACAGATCTCTAGCGGCGTCCTTATGTCACAGTGGTTTGTATAGGAATCACGATAAAATGCGCGAGCTTCATACCGAGGAATGGGATCATAAACGTGCCCAAGAGAAACCCCACGTATTTATGTAGAATTCGCAAGTGAAGCACCCGGGTTTGTGGTCGACCTATCTTCGACAAGCCCTGACATGTTTCTCCATTTAGCTTTCAAATACCCAAAAGGTACTTAATGCCCGACTAGATTCTTCGAAATAGCATGCAGAAATGTTTGCCATTTTTTGGTAATTTAAGAATGAGAGAATGATAGTTTTCTTATATAAGTATGAGAAATGTCCCTAGAGGCACTCATCAAGTGTTCATGCATGCTATCTACAATGGGGATCGAACGGAGCAAGTTTTTGGTCATTCCATTTTACAAAAATGCCCCTTGACAATTGATGTACCGCCACTTGATTGGCCATTCGGTTTGAGTTCCATCGTATCGAGAAAGACATCATGGACACATTCGTTGATACCTTCAACTCTTGAATGATTTGAGGTCAATAAGCACTTAAAGGATGAGCATATATCAAATCCGCCACTTTCCAAAAAGAGTGCTATCAATCTTCATGCGCTCCCTGTATAATTTCTCCACATTCAGTCAATCAAATGCTTGGATGGAAACTTACCCTTCTAGCGGCGATGGTGTTTTGCATTGATGATTTTCTGCTCTGCTGAATATTTCTGGAGGGAAAACAAATTGAAACAACTCTGACCATTCGCTATAAAAGAATTCTCGTCTTTGTCAAACGCGAGGGGGAAAATGCGAGTGGCCTCAATGAATAGTTGCTGCGTCATGCGTTAAACCGTGTGCTTTGCGGCTCTGGCCACCTGTTTTCCTCTTTTTCTGCATTTACAAATCGGAATCTTTAGTCAACTGATTTGCTGGGTCAGTGATGAATTGCAGTGCATCATGCATTCTGCAATATGAACAATTCTCGCTCTTTGTATCCAAACCCCTAATTTAGGTATTATTCGAGTTGACTCGTATGGGGAGGATCGACATGGAGAGATGTCAAAAAGCAATGTCTACTCGGTCCATGCATTGGATAAGATATCCACAAAATGCTTGTTGAAATACCTACTGTTTTGCTATAAATGACAAAATTCAAGTTAGAGAACTTGCAAATGACTAGAGGAAATGAAGAACACTAGTTTGGTTATTTATAGCTTCGTTTGTTTTGTCGAAAATGAATGATTTGAAAATATTTTTCTAAAAATGATTACCTACATCGCTTACAAAAATAAATTAATAGAAAACATATTCATTGTCCACAAAAATATTTAAACATTAATTATTGTTGATAATGAAAATATTTCCATTGATTAACTATTTTCAATGATAAAAGCGATCATTTTTGGGAAGATGATAGCTAATCACTTATTTTTTTGCGAAATTAACGTACTCAAGATAATATAGAAATGAAGTGTAACTGATCTAATTAGGGGCAAGGACGAAGGCAGTTCGAGTTTAGTTTGAGTTCATGTCCAGTCCAAAGGCCCATAATGAGTGGTCATAAACAAGTTCCAAGAATGAAGGCCTCTTTATCTCTTTCTTATTCCCTACCAAACCAATCCCAGCCATAACAACTCTTCCGCTTGTAGATGAGCAAAACTTGAGGGCTGTAGTGCTCTTGATCCGTGGACTTATGTCAGAGTTTTGGTATCTTTTATATGACAAGTTTCTTGTAACGCGAGTTCAAGGTCTTATACATTTAGTTGAATATTCAAACAAGAGCTCAACTAGGGTTTGATTTTGGGTTGATTCAGACGAATTTAGGAATTTCAAATTCGATTTTGTGGTAGGATTAGCTGTTCCGAACCATCTCTAATGAGGAGAAAGATTTTTTGGGCATTACTTTTTCTCCAGCACAAAAAAGTGAAACTTTATATTACTACAATTGATACCTTTTTCCAATTCTTAGTTTGACCGAAAAAGCTAGAATAGAGAGGGAAACGAGAAAGAAAAACCAAAGCAGGAAATATGTGAAAGGGAAAAATAAACAATATCTCCAATCTTTAGGCAAATTGTAAATAACTCCAAAAGTAGAATGAGAAAGTTTCAAAAGATTAGGAGAAATCGAATATTACAGACACCCAAAATATTATTTTTCTGATAATCGTCCAGGAGGAATAAATAGAGGTACCAAAGCTTCAAAATTCTGATATTCAGATTCAAAATGTCTTTTAATGGAGAGAAGAAAAAAAATCATGCAGCGTGAGTAGGACGCACCAACCACGTAAATTGCCACCACTTTTTCAGTTTTATTTTATTTTCGTCAATTTTTTAGGCCAAAAGATGAACTGCCACCACTCACTCCTAAGCCCTAAACCAGCAAATCGAGCTCTCAAAATTATCCCCTGAATATGACCCAAAAAAAAACAAAAAAAAGACATGATCCCCCCCAAAAGAAAAGAAAAGATAATCCACTGAGGATATTTCGCCCCAGGAAAATATAAAAGAAGAAGAAGAAGAGGGGGGATTAAATAGATACAATAAATAGCACATGACTCACAAAAATAGAATTATTGAAGAAAAGCGGAATAGTAATAAAGAAGATAATAAATAAAAATAGAAAAGACAAAAAAGAAATTCCCAATTTCGAGGATGAATTTAACTGTCATTTGAATTGAACTCCCTCATTTCCCACCTCTGAATCAATCAAATAGAGAGAGAAAGAGGCAGAGGACGCAGAAGAAGAAGGAGGAGGAGGAGGATTCGAAGCCCTAGCACGGGGCTTTGTCCGCGCCTTCCCTCGCGGCCGTCGTCTCTGTTTCCTCTCTCTCCTCTCTCTCTTTCGATTCCTCGCCTCGATTGATCGATCGGGAAGCGCTCGATTTCTAGAACCCTAGGCTTTTCTTTCCTTTTTCTTTCTTTCTTATTCGATTTGGGGTGGGGAGAGCAGGGTGTTTGATTGAGAGAGAGAGAGGGAGGGAGAGGATGAGTGGGCAAGTGGCGGCTTCTTCCGGTCCGCGGCGGACGAGCCTGCAGCAGAAGCGAGGCCCCTCGGCCGCGGCTTCCAGGAAGTCGCTCCAAGCGGAGAACGGCAATGGCGCGGCGGCTAGCAACGGCAACGCCTCGAAGCCCTCTTCGCCCCCTGCCCCATCGTGAGTATTCTCCCCCCCGCCATCATCCGCCACCTCTCGGAAATATTAGGAAAAAAAAAAAAAGAGATGATTTTTGTGCTTTTTTGGGGAAAAAGAAATGAGCTTTTCAAGTGTTGGTCTTGCTGTATCAATGGGTTTGCTCGTGCCGCTATCGTTGTAGTGTGTCCTTGGTGTGACGGTGACATGGAGAGTGTCGTCACGTAAGCTGAAGCATTATCGAGACTTTTTATGTGATGATTGGCTCGATTCTGCAATAGCTGAGGTACTTGAACGTCAAAGCGTGCCTGATTGTTTCTCGTTCTTCATTAAATCGCTTCAGTACTGCTGGGGGAGAGAGGACCGTGAAGAAACTGAGGTTGTCCAAAGCCCTCACGATTCCAGAGGGAACTACCGTTTCCGATGCGTGTCGGCGTATGGCTGCTCGCCGGGTTGACGCTGTTCTGTTGACTGATGCCAATGCTTTGCTCTCTGGGATTGTTACCGACAAGGTTCTAACATTAAAATAGAAATTCTCAATATTTTCTTAGGGCTCGTGCAGAGTTTTTTTTTTTTTTTTTTTTTGATAAAAAAAAAGTGTATTGTATGCATCTGTCGGTCAGGATATTGCCGCAAGAGTCATTGCAGAGGGGTTGCGACCAGAGCAAACTATTGTATCCAAGATAATGACAAGGAATCCCATATTTGTTACTTCTGATACTTTGGCCATTGAAGCTCTTCAGAAAATGGTCCAAGGTAACTCTTAAGTGTGGTTTTTATATGTCCTGATGGTACTACTGATTTTAGTGCTTACCAAGAAGAAGAATGTTCCTGATAGATGGAGAACTAACTTTTCTACTGAATTTGAATCTTTTGCACTTCTATCCATGGTGTTTTTTATTTAAAAGTTAAATATTGACGCTGCCTGATCAAGGTTAATGATGAGAGGGATGTTATGGACTGTAACACAATGATAGATAGGGAAAACAGTGACTTTCGATAAAGTTACTGGAAAACTTTAGGGAACATTGTTTCAAGTCTTAACTCTGTTTCTGCATTATGTGTTATTGCACATTGTAGCATTTGCATCCATAATTTATTTCTAAGGCCACCATTGAATTAGAACTTGTAGAGCTTCTTCATTCTGATATGTCTTGTCATTATCATTTCATATTTTCCTTTGCATGTCCAGCTGAAATTTGAGGTTGACAAAACTCAGTTGGAGATCTATGTTGTCTATTTTACCCAAAAGAAAAGAAAAGAAAAGAAAAGAAAAGGAAAAAAAAAAAACGGTTCATGGAACCTAGTTTACCCTTTCGCTATTTACTTATCTTGATGAAGTGCTTTTTCCCATTCCAATGAACAGGTAAATTTAGGCACCTTCCAGTTGTGGAAAATGGTGAAGTCATTGCATTATTAGATATCACGAAATGCCTCTACGATGCTATCTCTAGGATGGAAAAGGCTGCTGAGCAAGGGAGTGCTATTGCTGCTGCTGTAGAAGGAGTGGAACGCCAATGGGGAAGCAACTTTTCTGGTTGGCCAATTTTCTCCTACTGAATGAGAATATACATTCTTGCCTGACTAGAACTGTATTTTGATGAGGTCGTTGGTGCCTTCATTAGTAGAAATCTTTATATAGCCAAAATAGGAAAAAGGGGAAAAAAGGGGTGGGGTAAAAGTTAGTAAGTGTGAGAAAGATTTTTGTAAATTATGCATGTGCTCTGTTCTTTTTTGCCTTATTTATCTATTCCCATTAGGATGCTCCTGCTACAAGGACCTCATAAATGTTTAGGAACTACTTCAATAGTCAAAATTAAAATGGTGTTAAGGGTCCTTAATTTTATTTTATGTTTTTCAAATTTCTAGCTTGGGACAAACCTGAATTTTGATCTGTCCTTTTTATTCGCTGACATATCTGTAACTCTTATTTTTGGTTTATGTATTTATCTCAGCTCCATATGCATTTATTGAAACACTGAGAGAGCGGATGTTCAAGCCATCCTTGTCAACTATCATCACCGAAAACATAAAGTACCTCTGAATTATGAATTTTTTTATCTTTTAGGCATGCCATCTTAACGGGCTTAGTTAAGTGGTTATCTGGTACTAAGCAACTATCTCATCTATTTTTCAGGGTTGCCATTGTGTCACCATCAGATCCAGTCTATGTTGCTGCCAAGAAGATGCGGGAGTTGCGGGTCAATTCAGTAATCATTATGTCAGGAATCAAGATACAGGGGATACTCACGTACTATTCTTTCCTTGTCTCTGTCTCAGCCTCTTAGTTTCCATTGGGACAGCTTCCGTTCTGTCTATATGATTAAGTCTATCGCTTACAGCTGCTTTTTGCTTCAAATGCAGTTCAAAAGATATTCTTATGCGTGTGGTGGCTCAAAATCTTTCTCCTGAGTTGACTCTGGTTGAAAAGGTTAGTTTTCTGTTTCGAAACCGCACTCATGCTGATCTTGTTTTCTGAGTTAAGTAGGGATGAGTTAGGCATCTATTTTAAAAGAAAATTTCGGCTGTCATGGTTTTTTGAAAGCAAGTTTCATTTGTCATTGTGGTTTCTGAATTAAATGTAGCAGTGTACAGCTGTAAATTAAGTGGAGTCTGAATCGTTTATTAGTTCTCTCAAGGTCTTAGCAAGATGTTGATTGTTTGTCTGAGCAACGGACTAAAAACCTGCCCAATGACACCCTTATCTAGTGGCCCACAGAAAAAGACTCGGCAAGTACCCTTGAATGTTATAGAAAAATCATAATGCTCTTGTGTGGGCTTTTACTTCTGTAAAATGATGCATCTTTTCCCAATGGTTTGGAGTGTTTTGATGGTTCTGTAGGTTGTGAAGACTTAATCTCACGTTTTGATTTCCTTTGCATCCTGTGTCTGTCACAAGCATGAAACTTTAAGTGATATCGGTACCTTAAAAAATGTCAACTTGTTATTACTAATGAATAAGCTGCATTTTACTTTCAATTATTTTAGGTGACATAGGATATTGTTGGTCTAGTACATGGAATCAATCTGATAATATCTATCATAGCGTGATATGACTATAATCCAGACAGCAAAAGTGAATATTTTATTATGGTCTGTCTTTCTTTCCCCCTCCCCTTTTTTTCTCTTAAATATTCTGGGTGTGAGCTTATTTTCCTTTTGTTTGGTGACTATTGAATTTGGTGGTACTTCCTCTTTACCAAATTCTACAGGTAATGACAGCAAATCCTGAATGTGTGATGATAGAGACAACAATTCTGGAGGCATTGCATATTATGCATGACGGAAAGTTCTTGCACCTTCCTGTCCTTGACAAAGGTGGGTAAAATTTCTCATGATTTTTCCAAATGCAATTTGGATGGATAGTGAGTTGAACCTTTATTGCAGAGGGGTGTATTGCGGCTTGTGTGGATGTGCTTCAGATAACTCATGCAGCAATTTCCATGGTAAGTCTATTTTCTGAAGCTGCAATTGCACATTAGAGGGTATTTTAAATGTCATAGCCAACTTGATATGTTTATTATTTAATTTGACTGTGGGTGCAACTCATAGCAAATCTTGCTATTGTAGTGCCATAATTTTCAAACTTCATTAGCTTGCCATTGAGGCATATTGACCCTTGCCACCACATTTAGGATTGAGATTCTATTCTACGTGCTAGCGGCCGTGGTCGTCCATGTTTTATTATTGGGAAAGATTCAAAGAAAAACCTAGTCTGCCATCAAAGAAGTTTCAAGGCGAAAGTGAATTAGAGTGATGGTCAAACCTTCACACTAGATCAATTATGCTGGCTTGTTTTGGTGTTGCTTTTGATTTGAATTGCTTAGTCAACATCGAGATGTTTTTATGCATTCAATCTGAAAGAAATAAGATATCACAAGTTCCATATCTTTCCTTACCCATAAAAATTACCATGGCTATTCGTCTAAACAAAGACCTGTTGAAGTATTGTCCCATGTCGCTTGACAATGGGTCCTAAATGCTGTTTATATTCATATGGTCTCTCTCTACCTATGAGCTTAAGACTTTGGTTTGACTTTTTAAGATGGTATTAGAGCTAGTACCATCCCTTTCGTGAATGTGTGTGGTAAAAAGTTTCACGTGAATGTGCATAGTCAAAATTCCACATGCCGCTCGTAATCCGGCTTGCACGTAAGATGGGGTGTTTTAGTATTGTCTCATGTCGCTTGACAATGCCTCCTAAATACTCTTTATATTTATTTGATCTCCATTCGCCTATTAGTTTAGGCTTTTGGGCTGGACTTTCTAACAAAATCACTTGTCTTTTTATGTAAATCATTGATTATTTACTTGTTTTGAATCTGTAAATGGACCTGAATATGAAAATTATGTAAATAGGGTTTGCTTGGTCATCATCAAAAATAAAACCAGGTCAGCTGTCTAGCTCTTTTTTGGCTTAAACCAAGATGAGAGGTCAATTGACTGAAAATTTCAGCCAAGTGTGGATTTAGGTGAAGTTGTCCTGCATTGAGCTTTTTGCCCTTAGTATTAGATGGTCAAGAAAAATTAGGCTAATGTTGTGTCTCTGGGTTTAATTCTGATTTAGCTGGTCAGAATGAGCCCTAAAAGCACGAAACATGTGACATTCCCATTACTTTGGCTTAATGTTTCCAGCAGAGATTAATATTACTTTTTATGTGCCAATGATCCTGTTGAGTGAGATGGTTGTTTTTTTAGGAAAATACACTCTATATGTGGAATCATAGTTATTGTTTACTTAAACCTGTAGGAAAAATGGCAGTATAAGTAAATAACTCTTGGAATTTGCATCTCTTCCTATCCATTTGACAATATTATATGGTTTTGCAAGGTTGAGAATGGCTCTGGATCTGTTAATGATATGGCAAACACCATGATGCAAAAATTCTGGGACTCAGCCCTTGCTTTGGAGCCACCAGATGACTATGACACCCACAGGTATGTATCACTTCCTATGTAAGAATGAGGTCTACATGGACTCAGTACATACAAGTTAATGCATATACTAAAGTTAGTTCAAAATCTTATTTCTGTGAAATGTTATAGTGATATGTCGGCAGCAATGCCCTCAGAAGGACTAGAGAGCAACAAGTCTGCATATCCTTCCCTTGGTCTGGGGAATTCATTTGCATTCAAATTTGAGGACCTTAAAGGTCGCATGCACAAGTTAAATTGCGGTGAGTACTGCCTATGAACAATATTTTACGGTATGAATAGAACTCAAGACTCGAGCACCTCCCTCTTCAGAGGCCAAATTTACGTAACCTAGTTTGCTGAGGAACAACTTCTATTTTATCTATTAAGGCATCATCTGAATCAGTTCTCTATGCATAAATTTTACTTTCTATGAGGGCATCATCTTTAGGATGGTGAAAGACATTGAAGGATTTATTTTCTTGCTTTTTAATACAGAACAATGCGTTGATAGTTATGGGGTTTGATTTAATTGTTGGGGAAAAAATGTATCGTAGGTGTTACAATTGTAGTGTACTTGATTTTTGGAGGGTTTGTTGAATTAGGGGTTGTATTGGTTTGGCTGTGATAGAACTGCTTAATGCAAAACCTGCATTTTCTAGTTTCAGCAGCACCAAATGAAGTCTTTTATCTTGTCATTAGGTACTGAGAACTTAGACGAGCTTCTATCCGCCGTGTTGCAAAGAATTGGAGTTGGTCATGATTCACAGAGACCTCATCTGTTGGTGAGTTCAAATTGATGTGTTATCATACTCTCTGCATCTTACAAGACTTTCTTCAGTCCGATTTGGATACTAATTCCAATTTTTCTATTTGCATGATTCATTTGTCAATGATAGTACGAAGACGACGAAGGTGATAAAGTTCTATTGGCCACTGATGCTGATCTTGTTGGTGCGGTCGGCCACGCAAGATCATCTGGACAGAAGGTATCTTGTTTTCTTTCTCACTGAGGCAGGCTGTGCTTTTAAGCACTTATTAATTGGAAAATGATGAAGCGAGATGGATTTAACAGATCAAGTGATTGATTACAGAAAATCTTTTCTTTCTCTTTGGAGAAGAATTTCCTGTGTTGTCATTGTGATCATTGAGATACTGATTAGTTATAATTTTTCTTAAATATGCCATTCTTTTTAGAGAACGATTATATTATTCCATTCATTATTTATCTGATTTGAACTGTGAAAGGATTTTGTTGGATTGATGTCAAGTCAATGTAAGGACTATAGATGCGTGACTCAGGGATCTTGACACGGATTATCAAAGGAAGAAATGAAACTGTTTTTTTTTTATAATGCTAACTTGCAACTCTTAAAATCTTCATTGTTCATTTATTGCTTTTGTTATCAAATGCGGATTTGTGCCAGCCTCCACTTTGAAGTGTATGTGCTGAGTGAATAGTGATCAGTTCATGCTGCTACCAATCTCCTTTCTGCATTTTCTAATTAGTTTGTTAATTTTGATGCCCTACCTTCTATCTTGGTCTTAGGCTGTGAGGTTGCATCTGGATTTTTCGGAAACCAGCCAGCTGCTAGGATCGCCTGCTGCAACAGATATGGAGACAATGAAAAAGAGCAAGGGGATATTGGTGGGTACTGGAATTCTGGCAGGCGCAGTTGCCTTGACGAGCATTGGCGTTTTGGTATACTTAAAGCGTACGAAACTGTGAAATGTTCCTGTTGGAGTTACTTTATTATTTTTTTGGGGTTCAAGGTGGATTGGCGAAGCCAGAGCCAAGATGGTTTTTGACCAATAAAACCAAGATGGTTTACTTCATTATTTAGTATGCCACTGGATAGATTGTGGATTTTATAGGGGTGGGGGATGCAAAATGACTTTGGGGGCTGGCTTCGCTCTATTTTGTTACTCATGTAATTACTGAAATTGAGAAGAAAACTTCTGGAACTTGAAGAGAAAAATCATATTGACAAGGCCAGAGCCGTTATGATCTCCATTGCAGGGGCTATAACTTTCTTCCATCCTTTTCTTCTCTAACGTTTGAATACAAGTAATGTTGAAGACAATGAATAGTTAATCAGATAGGTATGTAGACTCCAGAAGACATTTATCTGTCGATTCGGAGGGTTTCTTGGCCTCTTTCTTGTGAAATGCAAAGTGAATTATGAGATGTAAGTGGTTGTTTTCTGCTGGTAAGATGTATGCGTGATTTTTTCGGCCTGATAAGTGCTCGAAAATTGGTCTATAAATTTAGTTGATGGGCCGGTGTTGTGGAACTCTTTGATAATTGAATATAACTTGTGGAAATGTATATGTTTAATCTGTCGCATCAGTAACTACAAGTAGATGTATTCAAGATTGGGCCATACCTATTCTACCGCAGATCCCTAGTCAAATACGAAATTATGGGCCACATTTTGCTGTATAGCCATGGTTTCCTTAGTTCTATAACAGTTGCTTCCTTTCACCCCCCCCAAAAAATAAAATAAAAATTACCGATATACATCTAAAGTGAAAGTTACTTTAGAGCATACAGAGTTGGGCCAATTTTCTTTACTACGAAGTAAGTGTTAATCCATGACAATTTAGTAATTTCGTAGGAAAATGACACAAATATTTCCTATATCTTGATTCAATGTAAATTGTCATTTTACACTTTTTAGTTATTTAATATAGTTTTTGAATTATTCCTTAATGTTTAATCTGGTCCATTAACGTTGGTATCATTCACAAATCTTCATAATCACACTATTGCCTAGAATTTAGAATATTTTTTCATTATAAATCCATTTCATAATTCATGATTTTTTGAATTTTGAAAATATAACCTTATTTAGAGTTATATTGGATATGTATAAATTTTCTTTCCGAAGAATATTTAATAATAATATAAATTTATCTATAGATTTTATCACCTATATTATATTAATATAAGAATAAGAGCTATGAGATTTGTTGAAGAAAACACAATCATATCGTAAGACTCGTTTTCTTTTTATCATATTTATTTCTTTTTGTTTGCAACTAATATATACTTGGATGGAGCTATTGTAATGTTTATAAAGACAGAGAAATTTTTTTTCCTTTTTTTTTTTTTTTTTATGGAAAGTTGATGGCTCAAATTTGATAGAACTATTGTAATGTTTATAAAGACAGAGAAATAAATATATTCTAAAAGTTGGGCAATAGTGTAATTATGAAATGTTTTAGTTTAGGGTAAATTTGTTTTTTTTTTTATGGAAAGTTGATGGACTAAATTGAACAAATTAAAAATTTAGGGATTGAATTGCACATTTATAAATAATTTAAGGACTATATTGAGCGAATTAAAGGTTAAGAAAGAAATTGCACATAACGCTAAAGTTTAGGAACTATTTGTGTTATTTTCATAATTTTATCTTATCTTTAGTTACTTTTTGTCATAGATTTAGTTTTAAAAAAATTTGAAGTTTGTATTTTTAAGTCAAGGTTGGTAGTTTTCATCTAAGGGAGCAATTTTCAATATATTGTAGGCGTATCATTTTTGCTACTTTGTTTAGTCATTTTTCTATTAAAAAAATATGTTTTCTCTCATCAATAACTTTTAATATTACATGTATTTTAAGCAATTTTTTTTTATCAGAAGTAATTTTACAATTATTTAGATTTAAAATAATTTCTAAAGGTAATCGGCAACTTTTCAATTGAAACGCTTTTTAAATGAAATGTATGTGTGTGTTTATATATATATATATATATATTGCATAGGGGAATATGTAGGTTTTTATTAGCAAATATATTTGAGAAATTTATAATAGCATCACAATAATTTATAAACCACAGAACCACCGGTTTGGAATTTGGCTTGTTAGCGAAAAGTCACCACCACCGAAACGCCCCATGCAGCGGATCGTTCGGCTGAGACCGCCATAATCAGACGGATTTCGCCACCCTTTGACCGTTAGAACCATCGGAGAAGAAACGAAGAAGCGAAGCGCCGAAGCGAGTGATCAGTGAACAGCGAGCGAAGCGAGAGCAACGCGCTGAGGAAGGGAGAGAAACTTTGACAAACTGGGTCTTTCTCTTTCGTTCTTTTTCGTTGGGTAAGCGATCTTGGAACTTCCGGTTTTTTCTTCATTTTGGTTTTGAACGTTGTGGATATGGCGATTCCGGAGCCTTTGCATGGTTTTTACTGATGTTCATGTTCGTGTCCTTGCTTCCCGAGACCATTAATGAACTGCATTCCCTGAAATATTAGTTTTGTTCGTCAATGAGTTGATGGTTGCGCTATCTTGAAGATGGAAAAAACTGAGTACTTCGTTAATTAATGCAGAGAAGGCTATGGAGGAAATAGATCCTTTTGGGTTTTGGTACATTGACAGAGGCAGTTTCTTATTTGATTCATCCAGGCATGATGGGCTCTGCTGTTATTAGTGTCGGTGAAAATGAATGGCTTGCGCATTCTCCATAGGAAGACATTTGTTCATCTCCTTGTTATTGCGGGCAGGCAGTTTTTAGTTTCGAGAAATAATTTACAGAAATTCAAGTGGCATTCCAATCATCGGGTATCTTTGAATGAGTGTGTTCTAGATGGCAAATGGCGTGTTGTTTCCATTAACTTACATATTCTGATGCATGTCCCGATTTAGATACAGGGAATAGCAGAAATGGTTCTGGTTAGGTTCAACCTTTCTATGACCTCACGTCTACCACTAGAGAATGCCTTATCTAGAAATCCATCTTTTAGGTTTCATTTGCATCGAGAACGATGTTGTGATGAAGATCAAGTTACCTCATTCTTTCTGCACACAAGTTCTATATTACCATGTTCTTTTGCTTCGTCACGTACTGGTTCAGAAGTTTGTTTTTTAATTGGACACTTTCAGACTGACCGTACAAAATGGTTGATAGGAGTCTTGGCTATAAATATGGAATTTGAAGATGTGAAGTCGGATCTATATGCCTTGAGAAAGTTATATGAGCTTCTCCAACGAAGTGCAGATGGGCCACTCCGTGGAGATGCTATATATGTAAGCTACTCACCGTATATCATGCAGAATTTTTGTTACCGTCTTCGAAGAAAGAAATGAGGATGCTCCTGAGAAGCTTCTTGACTCATTACATCATTTTTTCCTGTTCCCTCTGTGTGACTAAAGTTTTTTCCGATAAGCAATTTTCAAGAGATCTTTGGTCTGCCTTGTCTAAGAAAAGATATGTTTTACTTGATCGGTTTTGTTGACCTCTTATTGACAATTTCCAAATAAGAAAGAATAGTTTCTCCCTTTTGGAGATATTTTTTGCCTTTGGTTCCTTTTCTCTAGTTTCCCTATCTTCAAATTTCATTTTGAATCATGAGCAAAAAAATAAATGTGACGTTAATTTAGTATTAGCGACCTGGAGCACAACATTTCCAAGTCGGCTGTCCTGGCGTGCAAGTTCAATATACAGGGAAAGCTTGATGCTTGCAATTATCAACCAGTGTCTTCATATTTGTAATACTCTGTATGCTTTACAGTTGGATAAGAGAGCGCAAATGCTATTCAAAGATCTTCTGGATTACGCTACAGAAAGAACTTTTAGGACCTTCAGACAGGTTGGTCAAATATTCGTTTTCTCTATCTTTTTCTTTCCTTACATAGTTTCTTTAAGAGGACTGGTAAGATTAGATGTTTATAGCGAGTGAATAGAATTAACAATTCACCGCCCGAAAATTTCAAAGTTTCGAACATAGCTTCAACTTAGGATTTGACTTTCTGTTAGATCTTGCACCTATATTGTTTGTCAAGTCTTAACACGTGATGTGCTTGTGCACAGATTGTATCAGCTCAGTCCAATACCCGTGAAAGTTCCAGTTCCCCTCAGCCGTTGCATCTTATATCTACATCAGAGTCTCTCGTTCTACCTGATCAACCACGGACATCATCTGGTGTCATCGACATCCTGAGAGATCCTATTTTACATGACACTCCCCAAAAGAAGGGCGAGTGCTTGCCTGCTAATTGCACTCCTAACAAATTGGCTCCTGAGTCATTGAAACTTAGCATCTTGTCGAGCAATCAGGGAAGCCAGAGGAAGCAGTGCAGAGTCTGTCACAGAAACATTATGAAGCAACAGACATCTAGTAGAGAGCCAGAGGTATCAGCTAACAGCATAGCACGAACAGTCGATGGTCAAGAAAGAATTGACTTTCGAGGTGCTGAGGGGAAAGCAAGAAGAAGTTTTGAGGACTGTAGAGATGGGTCTTTTACGAGTAAACAAGAGCCACGAAGCCACAACAGAGTCCTTGACCTTGAACACCACGCAAGGATTGCTGCTTCTGTACCCATTTCCACAAATTCTCTGGCTTTTGAGCATAGGAAAACTGGAGGCAGGTACGAAAACAAATTTGCTTGTGAGATTATCAGGCAATCTGATGGAGCCAGTGATTTCACAGAAGACCTAACTAATACCATCAAACAAATTGAAGCCCGCATCTATGTTCTGCAGCTTTATTCTCAAAACGAGGAGTTGATCACGAAAGTAATATCACAAAGTGGAACAGGTAAGGCAGTCAGTGCAATTCGTCCTATGACAGAGCCAAACGAGCAGAAATTTACTGGACGTATGCTGGAACGTAGCGCATATATGACAAATGCGTTGCCGCTTCAGGAGAGGAGTCAGAATGCACATAGCCAGGAGAATTTAAGCCAGGCGTGCCAGTTGCCAAGTGAAAAACCCAAGCATGGAGCCTCAAATTTTACCAGTCATCAGACGGGAGTTTTGCCGCAGGACGCTGGTCAGAATCAGAGTTGGAACTTGACTGCAGAAAGTTGTAAGGACTTATTGAGCCAAACAAGCTTGCGCAACGAATTTGGTGGGATAAAATCGGGGACGTATGACAACCTGAAACAAAAAAAGACTCTGATCCCGCCACAAAATGTGAAGGCGATGGTGGAGAAACTGGAGACCACGAGCCAATCACTTAATCGTCACACTCATGCGATTAGTGCGAAAGATAATATGGTTCACGGTTTAATGGTTCCGCCAAGTTTTGCTAATGTGCCAAAGAAGCCTCCACTGCCTGTTAGTCAAAAGCAAATGGCTAGAGAAAACTCAGCGGCAAAGTTGGCAAAATCGAGACTACTCATCCCTTCCAAGTTATCGGGCTCCATTGCATCTGTCAGTTCTAGCAACAAGTTCAGAAGCAAAAGCCACATGCCTCTCCATGTTACTCTCAAACCAACACTTATGGACCAGTTCTCCAATAAAAAGGAGGTGCGTCCGCGTAGGCAAACGCAAAGGATGCCAAACAAGAGTAGTTTAAGAACGAGGAATAAGATGGTCTCTTCTCTGCGAGGATCGGATCATTGCAGTTCCAGCTCTCGAAGCTCATACATCAGCAGGACCAGCGATGAAACTAGCACAAGTAGCGGCGACAGTGAGGCCTATGCAGATACTGACTTCTCTACCGGATCCGGAAGGACATCGGAAAAGCTGAGCAGCTCTTCGTATTCTGTCCCAACCCACAATGGTCAGGCGGATCATTCATATACACTGGACCGCAACAGAGGGTCCATATCGAGCCATCCAACTAATCGCGAGAAGGGAGTTGGTCGGCTGAGAAGAATGAAGAACAAATTAGGCCTAATTTTCCACCACCATCACCATCACCATCACCACCACCATCAAGGATATTCGGACGACCGGGATAACAAATTGCAGAGACGCCCTACGACTTCTATGTGGAAGCAGATGCGGGACATGTTCCATAGGAGAAACGAGAGAGATGTGAATAAAGCGACTAAGTCGGGTAAACACCAAGCTGGTCCTTTTCATGCTCTTACAAAAGGGTTTCTGAGGCATCTACAGCACACTAAGAATTCAAAGGCATCGACAGGTAACCGTATAAGAGTCCATAAGAAGAAGAAATCGAGCTGGTGGCCAAAGTTGAGACATCACGGCGGGATGAAGCTGGCGAATAGAGGACGAGTGAAGCTAAAGTTGCCTGGTAAAAGGCCCCGGATGAAAGCTCTGAAAATGCATTAATCACTAATCAGAATTAAACAAGTCGTGTCTTTTATAAGACGTCGTGTAATTTGATAAGCTCTCTTTCCTCGCCACTTTTTTTAAACTCATTTAATTTTATCATATGCATGAAATTTGTTGGAAAATTAGACCTCATGCATATTAATATTAGCATTGATACGTCCCCATCCCCCGACAAGGAATCACCATGGCATACAGATTCATGCTTGAAGGTGGCCCAGTATGCACGCGTGATGATTCCAATTGAAGTCCTAGGCATGGAAGGGACATGCTTATATCTAGAGCAAATGTTGATTCGCAGAAACTATAGTTTTCTTGGCACCATGTATTAATCTTCATTGCCATTAGTTTCTAATATCTTAAACTTTTAAAGAAAATAATTTAAGCTGGCTCTCAAAATGCAATAATCTCTAATTATAATTAAGAAGTCGAACCTTGAATAAATTGCCCATGTAATTTTATAAGGTTTGAGTATGTTCGCTCATAAATTGCTTAATTTTATCATATGCTTTGTTTATTGGAAAGTGCATATAAAACTTAGGCATTTAAGGTATTTGACAAGATATAATTTACGCAGGAGAATGAGACGTTTCGATTGACTCATGGAGTAAAACCACACTCAAATAATAATAATAATAATTTATGCATAGTGCACACATAGAGGACATATCTGGAGAAGACGGCACGCTAAATGATTGTTCTAATTATTATTGTCGATATCAAATAGCTTTCAAGAGCTATTTGAGTTACACTGGGGCAGCACAGGAGTTTCTTCCCCTCATGCAACCCTAGGAATTTCCTTGACAACGCGGTCATTGTCGAATTCGAGGACTACACGGTTGCAACAAATGTCCACAAAGGGAGGGTCTCCCGGACGTCTTATCACGACCGTCACCAGTTGATTCTCATTCTCGATTATTGCCTTAACTTTCTATGCATCCAATCCCCTCGCCTCCGGTCATAGGTCCATGCGTCCCTGTCAAACGAACCCACTGCGGGCATGGCCTTATCATTCACGATCGAATCCCAAATCCTATATGTACGAAAGGGTCAATAGGGACGTACGGGGAAGACAGCACGGTATTTCAGTGACGCATCCAGGGTTCCAACAAGTTGTGATTTTTGATGTCATAGCTATATATAGTCTGTCGATACCTCTGTTAAACAGTTGCCTTGTAGTATATGGCTTCCGTACTTCCGCGACTGGTCTGTTTTTTCTAGAATAAGTATCTGGCAAACTAAGAGATGTTTGGTGATTTCTCTGGGTAAGAAGAATGAGGTCCCAACATTTTCTCTTTTATTGAACCGTACAATAATAACATTGAGATCAGCAATTATAGAAACGATAAAGACTACAGAAAATAGGCGACAGCGACGGCAGCAGAAAGTTTCTCTAATCAGGTCCTGATGGTGTCTACTTTGTATGATGTCTAGTGCATGGTTCAAATATTGATGAAGTTACAGCAACTTCTAGACAGCAACTTCTAGCCAATACTGTGGAATGGTAGATCATACACAGGCTAAAGAACAAGCTACTAGAGCAAAGACTGCTGATTTATATGTCACCAAGGTCGGCATTCTTGCCTTATCTTTTGAAAGAACATCCCTTCATATAGAGGCTGGTTGACATAGACTAGCAAACCGCACAGAATGATCTGCATAGCCAGCTGGTCTAGAGAATCACCATGCATTGCTAACTTCAGTAAAACGCCAATGAAGCTTAATGCATTAAGCCAAGCAAGGGTTGTCAGGATTGTGAACATCGGAGAGGATGCACCAAACTCCATGAGCTCTTGCTCGTACCTCTTTGATACATCGTCGTCTGCCATTTTTGCAGTGATGACAAAGGCAGACTTGGAAATACCTATCAGTCTTAGAATGTTGTCCAAGAAGGCAAAGAAATAGGAAGTTGTCCTCTTATAGACCCACATTCTTTGGTCATTCCACCAACCACGAATAGTGCCTCCACACCACACGAATTCTCTGGCACTGTATGCACTAGTTGCCATAATGGCATAGATGAATGGGAAGCTCCACTGACTCGAAACCTGATAGTGCAAGAAACTATTAGCTCTAGCAAATGGCATTTTGAATCAAAGATTATGTGGATGTCCCCGCACTATGGTTGTATCATAGCCAAGTATTTTATACTGTCAAGTAGCCAAATCAGGGTTTATCAAATGGATAGCACAAGTTATCAATGCTTGATTTTGACACTTTCTTGGTGGCATCGGTGTAATACTGCTATAATAGAGGGGGTATAGCTGGAATTTATCTAATGTTTAATGATTTGATTGTTTCGAGATTTTAGCACCACGACCAAACCATTGTGTATATTTATATATGTGGAGAGTTGAGGCATCGAAATTAGTTTTTTTCAAAAAAAAAAAAAAGTCATCTAATTATTTACCTTGGGGAACAAGGAGATGCCTCTTGAGTAGACAGAGAGATGGAATGGTCACATAGCAAAGAGAAGCCAAGCAATTTGCCGCCCAAAGCAAGTAGACACAATACGAGAGTTGCAGCTTCAGGGGGATTTTGCCATGTCCATACAGCAGAGGACAGTACTGTGACAGGAAGATTTGAAATAACCCTTCAGTCTATCTCTTATGTTGAACTAGGGACTGCAACAATGTCGTGGGAGCCAATCCTAGAAAGCCTTTCCGTTCAGGGTTGAAATAGATCGATCTCCAACCTCTGCATTGGACTATGAAACCGGTAAAGACATCTTCCGCTGCGCATCCGTACATTAGACCCATCTGCAATTCAGAGAAGACTTGTTTCATGGATGCTTTTGCATGGGTATGTCGGGATATTTCTAGTGCTCGAAAGCATGCCCGTGTGGCTTATTTCAGTTCCGACGGCTGAATTTCCCAGTCCAGTCTTTAAATAATATGACATAAGCAAAGCTTTTGGTTGCGTCAAAAAACGGAATGATGTAAGAGATTCAAGCTTGTGCATGTGTATTCGTGAGTATGCGCTCTCATGATGTATATGTGCATGTCAGGGGAGGGGGAGAGAGAGAGAAAGAGAGAGAGAGAGAGAGAGAGAGAGAGAGAGAGAGACCTCCTTTCCCCACTCAGTGCTCTCTTCATAACCACAGTTGGCTAGTGTTTTACATGATTCTTCTAATGCACTCGCGCTGTCTCGTATCCTGTGGTGGTGATCCCACCTCAGGGACTCACTTTTACTTCCCGTCGATACTTTCTACCGCACAGTGTTTCTCTCCGATGAAAGCAGCCGGTGCCCATGTACGGAGGTCCACCATAATTGTCCATTCCATGGATCTCCCCCTGCAATCATCGTTGAAAGTACTAAAAGTCATTATGATATCTTCACTAGCACAACGTACTTGTCCTGTCCCTTCAATTTAATTTGTCCAATAGAGAATATTGGCCTCCTTTTAAGGAGCTTCATGTTAGTCCCCACGAGTTAGAATTTGTGCTGAGTCGCCAATGGGTATGTGCTGACTTGGACTCGTGATTTCAAGTTCACTTCATGAGTTCAATTGAGTCGTGGTTACCCATTTTAGTGCAGTTCAGCAAATATGCTGTATCAATCTTGCATAATCCAACGGAATTGCAGAATTAATAGAATAAAACAGTTAAGCGAGCGCATTAGGCACATTTAACGTATAGAAACTGAATTGCATATCGACTGAAGTTCATGGATAGTTTGAAATGGCTTACCTGCATCGTCACGTTCGAGGAACTGCTGTATAAATCATTCTTCGTAAGGTTGTCAAAGCACTGTGGGAACTGTACGAAACCGATCTCATCACCACTCTCTTCGTCCATAAAGAAGCACAGCGCGTCTCTCACCGAGTCTGAGTCATTTGAGTACATGTCGCAGTCCACAGTAAGGATGATGGGCGAGTTGCTGATCGCGGATGAGATTCTAATCTATTTGATCCAGAAAGAATAACAGAAACATGGAAAGAGAGGAATAACATTCTATTTCGCAATCAAAGGTTATCTTTCTCGGCGTTAAAAGAGCACCTCCGTAATGCCATCAAAGACAAGGCTTCTACTTTCTACAAGATCCCGGATACTCCTGCTAATAGGAGACTTCAACTGAGCTGGGGCCTTCACCCTTCCTTATTTAATTGAGGTTGTCGACTTGGTTTTACTGCTGCCGGTCTTCTAAAGGCTTTGCTGTGCATCCACTGTGGCTAAAGGGGTGCTGTGGCGTCCTCCTTCCTGACATTCCGCCTAGCTGAGGCTCCTGGGCCTTTTGTGTTGTCCCACCTTTTGTAGTTCTCTCCTTCTGGCCACAGTTATTTGTGTGCTCTTCTCCTTTTCTTTTCTTGTTTGTTGGCCTCCTTGTTGCCTCTCCGCTGCTTGTGATCCCATTGCTCTGTATCCTTTTCGCAGCTTTTTTCTTCCCCCCCTGGCACCCCTCCACTCATTGCGACTTTCTCTCTGAGTGCAAGCTGGTGCCGGGGCCTCCCTTGCTGTACAGTTGTATAGCGTTTTGCAATAGCTAATATATCTCTTACCCTTACAAAAAAAAAAAGAATAACATAAACATTAGCGTCATGATTATCTTTTAAGCCCTCAATCGATGCAAGAGCAAGATCCTCACGTACATAAATGGAGAAACCTGTACAACTTGATGAAGAGTGCTGACGCTTACCAGAGCATTCATAGCTCCTGCTTTGAAATGGTGGCTGTATTGTGGTCTCTTTTCTCTGACCAAGTACACCAGAGTTGGTAGAGGCTGTCCTTCACTGTCCACGGCCATGGTATCCCTCCCATCAATTATTATCTAAGGATCAGGAGAAACATGTCATTGATGTAGCTGAAAGATTAGAACGTTGGTCTTTTTATTGTAGATATATAGTACCTGAAGAATTGTTTGATGATCTCTCCGGCTCGAGACAGTGTCCCATTCGAGAAATCCTCTGTGCTGCTCACGAATGTCATCTGGAATCCGTCCTTACTCCGCCACCTTTTTGATTCGTCTCCTCATGTCCTTGTATGAGCTCTGTCATAAGCATAACCAAAGGGCACAATTGTTTCAAGTTTTGCTATCGTATCATTTGTTTCATACAATTATGTGGAAGATGGAATGAGTCACCTTGGGTTGAAATTCGCAATGTCAAGCAATACATTACCAAGTTATAGAATACATTAATTTGAAATTCCGGTCATTGTAATTGAATCTTTCGTTGTTTCCAATGGTCTCTTTCCTACCTTCAACATTTGAAATTCTACTTTTTGTTCCTGTGCAAATGATTTGTCCAACCAAGTCCTTCTATTTCCACAATTCTTTTAAACAAGCCCATCAGACACTAAGTCTTACCAAATCCAGCTGTGACATGGCCGTTGGACAATGTTATGCTTTGATGCTGACAAAATTTTTCCATTGTGGGTGTCTATATTGACTGTGTTATTCACATCATACTTTGATGTCATTCGAGCTAAATTTTTCAACATAGGTCAATATTAGCGTCCAAATATTTTATCCACGTCATCCTCCAGCCATATTAGCTGATTCTTGTTAGATTCAATGGTTCAGCGATTTTATAGAAAATTTATGAAAGTAGAAGGACTTAGATGAGAAAAAATTAAAAGTGTCGAGAGGAAGAGTGCACTTTTGTTCTCTTGATTTAAGATGATCTGTTGGATTATAATGTCTCAGTTGCTGTTTTCTGTTTTTTTTTTTTACTCTGTTTTCTGCTGTTTTCGGGGAAAATTATCAGGCTTGGGCTGTCAAGATGACGGCATTCTTGGAGGGTCATGATTTATGGGAGGCTATGGAGGATGATTATGAGGTTGCTCCACTTCCAGACAATCCAACCTTGAATAAGATAAAGTACCATAAAGAGAGAATCACAAGGAAGGCCAAGGCAAAGTCATGCATGTACGCTGTTGTTTCACCCACTATCTTCACAAGGATCATGAGATGTGATTCTGCAAAGGCAATATGGGATTTCTTGAAGGATGAATACGAGGGGAGATGAGAAGATAAGAGGCATGAAGGTGCTGAATCTCTTGAGGGAGTTTGAGAGACAACAGATGAAGGATTCGAGTCGGTGAAGGAGTACTACGATAGGTTGGTTGGGATAGCTGAAAAAATCAGAGTTTTAGGGACTGACTTGAAGGATGAAAGGCTTGTTCAGAAAATTTTGGTGTCTCTTCCAGAGAAGTTCGAAGCCACCATAGCGTCTCTGGAAAATACAAGAGACTTACCTGATATAAAGCTTGCAGAATTGTTAAATGCTCTGCAGGCGCAGGAGCACAGAAGACTGATGAGAAGAGAAGAGTTTGTAGAGGGTGCGCTGCAAGCTAGAGTGAAGTCAAATGATGGAGGCAAAGGGAAGAAATGGATTTAGTCAAGAGAAAACGCTGGTGACTCCAAGTTTGTAGCAAAAAGAAGGAAATTCAGGCGGGTCTAGCAAATGGAAGATGAACAAAAACCTTGTCAATGCTTTTGTGGTGGAACTAGTCATCGAGTTTTTAGATGTTGGAGAAAGCCTTATGCTAGATGCGAGAAGATGTCACAAGTTGGGTCACATGGAAGCCATATGCAAAGAAAAAAATTACCAGCAAGCGGGGAAAAGCCCAGTAGCAAAGTGAATGAAACTGAGGAAGAGCACTTGTTTGTAGCTTCTTTTCCTGAATCTTCTGTTGGGAATGATGCATGGTTGGTGGATAGTGGCTGTACCAATCATATGACTGGCAATTCGAAGCTGTTTAGGAGTCTAGGACAGTCGGTCGGGTCCGAGTCAGAATTGGCAACGGACGGTATATCGAAGTGCAAGGGAAGGGTACGGTGGCTATTGAAGGAAATCGGAGGTGAAGGCGATCGGTGATGTTCTCTTTGTGCCAAATATTGACCATAATCTGTTAAGTGTTGGTCAATTAGTTGAGAAGGGCTATAAAGTGAAGTTCGAAGGGAATGAATGTCTTATTAATAATGCAGATAGCAAAGAAGTGCTAAGAATTCCAATGGAGGACAAGAGTTTCATGTTCAAGCCACAAGAGATGCAACAAATGGCTTTAAAGTGCAAAGAAGAAAATGCAGAGATATAGCATAAAAGACTTGGGCATGTTCACAAGAAGAGCATGTCGTTTATGCAGAGAAATAGCTTGGCAGATGACTTGCCAAGTTTGGAGGAGGAATTTCCACAGTGTAGAACTTGTCTTCTTGGCAAGCAAGCCAGATTTCCTTTCAAAGGAGGAGGCTGGAGAGCATGTGAGAAGCTGCAATTGGTCCACACAGATCTATGCGGACCTATGCCCGAGTCTTCTCTCAATGGTAGCAGGTATTTCATTACCTTCACTGATGATATGACTAGGATGAGTTGGATTTATTTTCTGCAAGCCAAGTCTGAAGTTGCTGATGTGTTTGTGAAGTTTAAAGCCTTAGTTGAGAATCAGAGTGGGAAGAAAATTAAAATGCTCGGGTCCGATAATGGTTCGAGTATCCGCTCACAAGTTTAAATTGAATTGTGAGCAAGCGGGTGTGCAGCAGGTTCAACACTGCTCCATATTCACCTCAACAGAATGGGGTTAGTGAGAGGAAAACAGAAGTATTATGGAGATGGCCAAATGTATGATGCGGAGAAGATGTTGCCTAAGAAGTTCGGGCTGAAGCGGCTATCTTTGCAGTGTTCTTGTTGAACACATTGCCCACAAAGGCTTTAGAGAGGTCAACACCTTTTGAAGTCAGTATGGTGTTAAACCTTCTGTGAAAAATTTGAAGGTTTTGGGTGTTTATGTTACACTCATGTTCCGAGGTCAAGAGGGACAAGCTGGATAAGAAGGCGAGCTTGGAATCTTCATTGGGTACAGTCTCCAATCAAAGGCTTACAGAATTTTTCACCCTATGACGGGGAAGGTGACTGTAAACAGAGATGTTGTTTTTCTAGAGGAAGATGAGTGGAATTGGATGGAAGGAAAGAGTGCAGAACAGAAGGTTCAAAAAACAACCTGCAACGAGATGTAGAGGTTGATGAAGTTATAGATGGATTGGAAGACAGTGTGGATGATTTACCGGTGAGAGGCACAAGGTCACTTGCTGAAATCTATGAAAGAAGCAATGTGGCAATGCTCGAACCATCTAACTTTGTGGAAGCTAAGGAGGATCAAGGTGGATTGCAGCAATGCAGGGAGGAGATTGCAATGATCCAGAAAAACCACACATGAGCTTGTTGACAGACCATCTAATAAGAATGTAATTGGGGTTAAGTGGGTGTTTAGAACAAAACTTAATCCTGATGGTTCTGTTAATAAACACAAAGCTAGGACTGGTGGTGAAAGGCTATGCACAAATATGGGGAGTAGACTATTCTGAAACATTTGCTCCGTTGCACGACTTGATACAATAAGGCTACTGTTAGCTATTGCGAGAGAAGGGGTGGCATATATTTCGGTTAGATGTCAAGTCTGCATTTCTGAATGGAGAGCTTGATGAGGAAATTTTGTTGAACAACTTTGAAGGCTTTAGTATCAAAGGGCAAGAAGAGAGTGTATACAGGTTGAAGAAAGCTCTATATGGACTGAAGCAGGCTCCAAGAGCTTGGTATGGGAAGATAGATCAATATTTGCAAGATTTTGGCTTTGTGAAAAGCTTAAGTGAGTTCACTCTTTATGTCAAGAAGGTGAATCACAGTGTTGTAATTCTATCACTTTATGTAGATGATCTATTAGTGACAGGGAATGATATGAAATTGATAGAGAAGGTGAAGCAAGATTTATTTGCAGTTTTTGAGATGCCAGACTTGGGAAATATGTCTTATTTTTTGGGTTTGGAAGTTAAACAGGCTTCATATGAGATCTTCATCTGTCAGAAAAAATACGTGAAAGAAATTCTAAAGAAGTTTCAGATGGAAGATTGTCGAAGTGTAAGCACTCCTATGGCTGCTAGAGAAAAGATGCAGAAGAATGATGGAACAGATGCAGTAGATGGTTCTATGTATAGAAGTACGATTGGGTGTCTCATGTATCTTACAGCAACTGAGACCAGATATTCTATTTGCTGTGAGTGTTTTATCCAGGTTTATGAGTAGTCCTAGTCAGTTACATTTGATTGCAGCAAAAAGGGTATTGATGTATCTTAAAGGAACATTGTTCTTTGGTGTGAAGTTTAAGAAATGTCAGAAGTTTAATTTGCAAGGATTTTCTGATAGTGATTGGGCTGATTCAGTAGATGACATGAAGAGTACGTCTGGATATTGTTTCAGTTTTGGTTTTGCTTGTTTCCCTGGTGTTCCAAAAAGCAAGATATTGTAGCTCAGTCCACAGCAGGGGCTGAGTTTATAGCAGCTACTGCAGCTGCAAATCAAGCTTTGTGGCTGAAGAAGATAATGAAGGATTTGTGGTTGAATTCCAGTGATTACATTGAAGTTAATGTGGATAATCAGGCTGCGTTAGCAATATCTCATAATCCAGTTTTTCATGGCAAAACCAAGCATTTTAAAGTCAAAATTTTCTTTCTACGTGAGGTGCAACAAAGTGGCGAAGTTAAATTGGTCTATTGCAGATCTGAAGATCAGCTTGCAGATATGTTCACAAAACCACTTCAAGCTGGAAGATTTGAAGTATTAAGAAAGAAAATTGGAGTATGTAGCAGAAGCGATCCAAGGAGGAGTTTGTTGGATTATAATGTCTCGGTTGTTGTTTTCTATTTTTTTTTTTTACTCTGTTTTCTGTTATGTTTTATGCTCTGTTTTACTTTGTTTTTTTATTAAAAAATAGCCAAGTTCAATTTAGTTATTTATTTAGTGTTTTTGCTATTTTTTAGGAAGTTAATAGCATGTTTGTGTGCAGTTATGTGTTGCACATACGTGAGCAGTTTTTGCTTTGTTTAAGTTGTTCTGTACTTGACAGTTTCCTTTAGAACAGACGTATGCAAGTTTGTGTTCTGTTTTTCTGCGCTTCTCTTCCTCATCTGAAAAATATAACTTCTGGTTTTCTATTTTCTTGTTTGCTGTTTTGATCAGTTACAACATGATCGCTGGCCAGATTGAAGTCTCTTTTTTTCTCTACTTCTTATTTGAATAAAAAATCCTGATTTTTGACAAGACAAAAGTGATGGCATTTTCATGGAATCTTAGTATTTGAGTCCACAACACTACAATCCCATCCAAGATATACCCTTCAATGCTGACATAGGAATTAATTTGTCATCAAGTAGGTGGCACTTATTTCTTGTCGAACCTTAAGTCTACTTGTACATGTCAAGTGAATCGGCTTTTTAATTGCTATCCTAGCTAAAATCACATATAGATGATAGTCATAAATATTATTCTGAAAAATGGGTACAATAATGAGAGAGAGAGAGAGATGTGCTTACTTTCATGGAGTGCCACTCCTTGGACTGGAGAGAATCATTCGGAGGCTCAACAGCCTTTCTAAAATAGGCCTTTGGTGATCGGTTCGACTTTAAACTTCCGGCAGAAGGGAAGCCATATCTTGGAGAATCGAGATGCCTCGAGTAATGTGTAGAATGTAAGGTCCGAACCACCGTCATCAGAGAGATAAATACTCATCTTCTCCGATGGATAATTGTATGCCATGAGTGATAAGATAGTGTTGACTACCATGGTCGGTGGCTCTATCATGGGATCTGCCGTACACACAAACATGTCTACTCCCGGAAAAACCTTGCCGTACCTAAAAGAGTTCATGCAAACAATCTTACAAGAGCGATCAAATTCAAATCTTATGCAATGACTTCAAAAGAAGACTTTCTATTCTTCTCCCCTTTTCAAGGATAAATAGTGTCTAGGATCAGTTTTTGCGTGCCATGATGGTATTATGAGATCAAGGCCAAAACTTAACCATACCAAAAATTTCAACATTTTCGAAGACTGTATCCTTAGAAAAAATTATCAAGTTATTCGTGATTAGCACAAAATATCACAACAAGCTGTTCGAGACTTTTTAAGCTTGAAAAGTGTAAGCTTCTTCCATCAAGCCAACGGACATTTTAGTGAGAGAGAGAGAGAGAGAGAGAGAGAGCCCACCTCTGAGAAAGCCTGTCCTTGAAGGTATGGTGATACGAAGGGTTCCATCTCATGACGATGGTAAGGAACCAGTAAAACGCGAACCAAAGCTCAGACAAGAAAGCTCCAAGCCAAGCCAAATTCTCGGCTGTTGTGGACTCGGGCCAGTGATGGAATCTAAAGTAGAAGATGAAGAAGATGCTGATGAAAATGGAGAACGTGTATACTCTGAAGACGAAGCGGTTCTTGGCTGACTTCCTTTCAAAGAGAGATGGATTGCTCTTCTCTTCCATTTTTCTCTTTGTTTGCCTCCTTTCTATGGTGGCAAGTGAAGCAATTAAGGCAACATTTATATTATATCACAGCCACACCCCCCTCTCTCTCTCTCTATATATAGATACATACATACGTACGTATACATATATATAAATTAGACTTCGTTTCAATGAGAGGTAGATTGCCATCCTCTCCCATTTTTCTCTTTGTTTGCCTCCTTTCTGTGGTGGTGAGTGAAGCAATTAGGCAACATTTCCACTATATTACAGCCACACCACCCTTATGTATATAATACCCATTTCGATATGTGTATATATATATATATATATACCACCCATATATATATATAAGACTTCGTTTCAAAAGGAGATAGATTGCCCTTCTGTCTCATTTTTCTCTTTGTTTGCCTCCTTTCTATGATGGTGAGTGAAACAATTAGGCAACATTCTCTCATTTTTCTCTTTGGTTGCCTCCTTTCTGTGGTGGTGAGTGAAGCAATTAGGCAAAATTTGTACTATATCATAGCTACACCACTCATTTGTATATAATGCCCATTATGAGTGAAGCAATTACGCAACATTCTCTCATTTTTCTCTTTGTTTGCCTCTTTTCTGTGGTGGTGAGTGAAGTAATTAGGCAACATTTGTACCATATCATAGCCACACCACTCATTTGTATATAATACCCATTTTATATATAGACTCCGTTTTAAAGAGAGGCAGATTGCCTTTCTCTCCCATTTTTTTCTTCGTTTGCCTCCTTTGTGTGGTGGTGAATGAAGCAATTAGGTAATATTTGTACTATGCCACAGCCACACCACCCCTACATATATAATACCCATTTCAATATATATGTGTATGTGCATGCGTGCGCCCGTGTGCGCATTTGTTAGTTTTCTTTTCAAAGAGAGGTAGATTGCCCTTCTCACATTTTTCTCTTTGTTTGCCTCCTTTTTGGGGGTGGCGAGTGAAGCAATCAGGCAACATTTGCATTTGTACCATATCACAGCCACACCATCCCTATATATAATACCCATTTCAATATATATATAAATGATAGTTTAGGATGTTGCAGAGCCGTGATGAAATTGATAGTTTAGGATGTTGCAGAGCCGTGATGAACAGTGCGCGTCCAGCAACTTTGATGCCGTATTTTGTCAGTTTTTGGCTTGATTTTGGATTGGCTAACTTGGGGTTCTTGTAGGAAATTGAAATTACTTTCTATTGACTATAAGTACATTTGAAATGGAGTTCCGTGAAAAGAGTTATGGCGTGACCAAATTTTGTGCTCAAGCTCCTTGTTGAGAACATTTTAAATAATTGCTTTGGGTATGCACTTTATTAGTGCATATGAGTTATTTTGTTAGCGTTTAAGTTTAGTTTAGCCAAGCCATAGTTGAGATAGCATTTACTTAGTTTTGATGCTATTTTTGCTTATATATTAGGAATGCGAGTTCGTTGATTCGAATGAGCCTTGTGATTTGATTTGGGGTATATCCAGGTGAGTGGTGCTATCTCTTTTATGGATTTATAAACTAATGTCTTGAAAGAGATAAAAATTTAAGTGTCATACAAGTAATTGAAGCATGTTTGTTGCATAAAAGTCTAAATTAGGCAATTATTACATTTTAATATTTGAGAATTGTTTTACGAAAGGTATTGTGAAATGATATATCGCTTCGCGGATTGGTTTATGGAATGAGTTCTAAGATAATTTGATAAACATTTTATGAAAAATGTTACAAAAATTATATATATATATATATATATATATATATATGTATGTATAAATATCAATTTGTGAATTTGGTTTATGAAATGATATGAGAAATGCTTTATGAAAAAGTATTTTTATTGGATGAACTGAGTTACAAAAGGTTACATGGTCGGTTTATGAAATGCATTGTGAATTATGAGAATGATTATGGATTGAATTTCTAGATATTGGAGGGTGTGAGTTTGGTGCTCAATATTGTTGTGACCCCATGAAGGGGTTGGTAGGTATGCACATCGGGTTTAGCATGTTCTTCTAGGTCGAGCCTCTGGCATTGTGGTGGAGACCTTGCCAGGTGGAGAATCTTTGTGGCCTTGTCACAAGGCGTTGTGTCATGACCATTGTTATGTATTAAACAAAAGATTAATTGATAGATGGACCATCGTTGTGCGTTTTGATATGATACGGATTAATAGATAGAATATTGATATAGTTTTTAATAGAGATTAATCAATGGACTTGACTATTGATATTTGAATTGTGATGGTGGATTTAAATGTGTATTTTTGACCTGTACAAAGTTTTGTTGAAATGAATGACTTGTACTTGATTTGATATGTATATTTAATAAGTTGGATTATGGATTTTTGATAGTGCTCTATACTTATATATATGCATAGTGGTTGCTCGATCTATTTAAAAGAAATATATATATTACTTATTAACTTTGTGGTTGCTCACCCCACTATTTCCCAACATTCTCAGGTTTTTTGGTTAGCAGCTAGTAGAGTGAGACCGCTATCAATAAGGATTTTTGGAAGTGGACTTTGGCTATAATTAGAGGCTGTGTCCTTTGGTGGAAGGACCACCGTGTCACCCCATCCCTATAGTTTTCAGAGTATAATAGATTCCTTACTTAAAAAAACAAGCCTTAGTTTTTTCCCTTAACTTAGTTTCTTCCCATTTATGATTTTTTTATCTACTTTTAAATTTATTTATTTAGAAAATAAAACTAGTCTTTTCTTCATCATTGCTTATAACAATTTATCTTCTCGCCCTTCCAATCTTGAAGCTTACTTTCCCGGTGAAATTTTAAATTGCAATCGACAATGCACGACACATTCATATACAGGTCCATTCCACAAGAGAATACCTTCCGAGTTACTTTTTAGTGATGAACCAGAGTTTAATCGTTTCTTTTGATTAAAAAATTGAGGTTCAAAAGTGCATTTCAATTAAAAGAGATGGAGCGGGAGATAGAGCTTTTCTATTGGGAAGATCTGTTCCTATATATGTGTAGACAATTCCCCTAATTTTATGCCGCATGACCACCTAAGGAGAACTATAATCAATGCATAACACACTTTATCTTAGTGGAATCATACTTTACCTTCATCAAAAGGCTAACTTTCCGTGTCAATGCGTAGCATGTCTCTATACCTACTCAGCTCTAACTTTTTGACCTGCATCTAAAGATAGATAAAAGAGTCGAATCATCAAACACTAAACATAGGTGGAGTATTATGATTTATCTTAGGATAGAGTCACATTTTCTTCCATTAATATGCAAAGAAAAGTGTATCTCCACTAAATAAAGATAAATTAATCGGATCGTCAAAGGCTTAAAGTGGGAGGATTAGTATGAATTGTTCTTAGGAAAGAGTCATATTTTCTTCCATCCATGGCTCAAGCTGTGATTCATAGGTTACAGATCACGAAGATATAGATTTAGCTAAATTCAAACCTGCATAATATCCATGTTTATAAGTCACGAATCAGAAGACTGATGCGAGAAAGTTTCTCTTGATCAGGGATAGATGATAACAAGTGCATGTAGGAAAAAGGCGACCCAAGTTTAATTTGTCAAGTCGTGTTGAATTTTACAAATTGAGCTCTTTTCTCTTAGGTAGGCATGGAAGTATAAATTGATTCAATGGGCACACTTATAACTTGATGTATGTGACATTATAATTAATTACCCACTTAGTGAATAACGACAACTATTGTAAAAAAAAAAAAACAAAATTTGCATTTCAAGGATTTAGTGGAAAAATGGGATATCGAAAGAGTGTTGTGGAATTGCTAAATCGTCCCTTACATGATCAAGAAAGTTGTCATCATAATCAAAATGAGGGTGTATTCTAAGTCACTACCACAACTTCAAGAAAATCTGGCCACCGAATGTTTACATACATAAGGCAGCTCTCTGAGAAGAAAATGAAAACTAAAAAACATTATTTGTTCTTGCTGACTGCGTCTCTTAAATCTCAATTTTCATCCCATTCTTCCTTTCTGAACAATCTTGCACAAGAAACATATTCACATTCTACTACATTTTACCTTCGATACAAGCTAAAATTTCTACACCTTGTTGAAAAAAAGAAGAAGGAAATTCATATCATTCACTTCGCTATGATAAAGTGTAGCAATGATCACCATAAAAAATCGACATTTTATAAAGTTTTGCACTCATGATGCGATGTTGCATATCCTTTATAAGCTATCGTAATTGTAATATATTAAAAAAAATACATTTTCTAATAATTTATAGTATGTTGTACATACTTACGATAAACATCATCAACAGTGGGGCAACATACCAAAATCTAAAACATAATGCGTTCGATGACATCATGTGTGTTTAATTAATATCAAACACTATAACTCTCTATAAAATATCATAAAAATAAAGGAAAACATATTGTATGATGTTTTCACTTGGTCACATCCTAACATTGTGAAGTCGCTTGTTTTTGTTTTTCTTTCGTTTTACGAGCTACATTCATCAAATTAAGTGGAAAGTGTCTGTTAGGGAAATCCCTTATGATGTTTTGAAGATGACAAAATAAATCAAAGGCTACTAACATGTTTAATGGTTAAGTAATAGACCATGCAGATGTTAGAACATGTAAAGGATATTATCAAAGTCGAAGACGGCCGGAAGACCGAACGTAACATGTCCAAAGTATATTCTGAAGATTTTCAGACTTCGTGTCAAAGTCGAAGACCGCGGACTTTAGTGTCAAAGTCTGTTCTACATCGAAGTCTCTGCTCTCTCGACAAATTCCATCGAACGTGAATCTTTGAACCGGAAAGACGAGACTCTATCTTGGCAGGCGAACCAGTGGAGACCTTAAAGCTAAATCTATTCGAAGCAGATATGTTCAGACCCAAATTGTAAAGTCTACAGACCCAGTTTGTAAAGTCTACAGACTCAGACTTTACATCCAGATTTAATGAATCGTAACTCAAGCCCAATCATACAACGGCTAGTGATCTGGTTTGGATTCTACATCAAGATTGATTCGATTGATTCAATCTAATTGATTGACGATTGGATCTTGGAGACAAGAACTTTTTACATGAAGAAGCTTTACTTATGGAAACCAAGATTTCGTTTGTATAGGCGATCGGAATCAATTTGGGATTTTACCTTTGTCACTCAACAGCTACCAAATCTTCTAGATACGAGCTGTCCAATGGGTATATTGGAAGACGATTCTCGGGATCTTTGTCCAACGGGTAGTTTGGAAGTGGAGGAGTATTTAAGGAGATCATGGACCGATGAGCAAGTAAGAGACGGAGCGTAGAATTTATAATTCCAAAGTCTTAGCGACTTTAGATTATATACTTCTCTCTTGAGAGCTTAAACGTTTGTAATCGTGAGAGAAATACCAAAAGAGTGACTTAGTGAGATAGTGTGATCTACTACTAAGTGTTTGCACTCGAAGTTGTAATCTCTTGTTGATTGCATAGTGGAATCCAGCCAAGAAGGCTGTTAGCGTGGGAGAGTGGACGTAGGCTTGGATTAAGCCGAACCACTATAAATCTTGTGTTCTTATTCTCTTCTCTAACTCATTTATTTTGTTCATACTAGCACTCTCAGTGTCTTTGTAATATCTTTTTGTTAGACAGGTGTACAGGTGAACGGCTAAGATCACCAAATCTTAAATGGAATAAGGGGCTCCACACATTGAAGCTTATCCATAACGGTAGAGAAATTTGCTTGGAATCTTTAAACTCTGTGAAAAGATGGAGATCCAGATTTAAATGGACAAATGACTCATTTATATCCAGGTCCATGCCAAAAGAAAATTACCCTTTTGATGGCTTCTTTTGATAAAGAATTTGAGGGTTCGAAACAGCATTTGAATTTAGCGTTGTGGGAGAGAGATTTTCTTTTGGGACAATCTCTTACTATATAAGTTGAAGCAATTCCACTAATATTATGCAAGATTAACGCCTAAGGACTAATGCATAACAAACTTTATCTTAGTGGAATCCTACTTCACCTTAATCAAAAGGCTCACTCTTCTTTGTACAATACTCAAAAACCGAACAGAACGTTGGATTACCATGATGTCAATTAAATTACAGGTCTATTATAGGTGGACTACCTAATAAAAATACATGTTTAGTTCTTCTTCTTCTTCTTCTTTTTCTTTGGGTTGTAGATCAATCAAATTAATCATTCTCGAATTTATATATGATGTGCAAAATGCGAATAAATATCATTAATGTCCTGATCAGTGAAGATCAGAAAGGGACACGGGCAGCATAAGGAGTGAATATTTCCACCCCACATCGCAAAAATTGACCTCGCTGTCGAAAAATTGTACTTTTGGTCCTCGTACTTTCGCACTTTCTTCAACTACGCGTCAAAAAAAAAAAAAAAGTACTTTTGGTCCGCATGTGTACGCATATGATTAGATGTAGTTTGTAAAACACGGACAATGTTTTAAGCTCGCGTACTTCAAGCATGAGACATTCACGGAATTTATGGATATAGGTACTCATCATACGACAAATAATGTTATTCTACTGACATTTTTAATGCAAACACTTCTCAGGAAAGAGGAATAAATTTATGGCTATGCCTCGTTAGAAATGATCCTTTCCTTACTCTGACATTATTTAACCTTCAATAATTTGTCGAAGAAAAGGAAAAGATTAACATAATGCCTGCTTGCAGCTTTTGGTATTCCTCCTCAGTTCCTCAACTGGGTTGAGAAGTGCATTACTACTATTAGGTTTTCTATTAATGTTAATGGGAAGCTTGTTGAATATTTTCCGGGGAAGAAAGGTTTAAGACGAGGTGATCCTATATCTGCGTACATGTTTGTGATGACAATGGAGGTTTTCAGTAGGCCGTTGGATGTTCCTGCTGCTTGAGGTTCATTTAAGTTTCACCGTGTGCAGAAGAATCAAGCTTGCTCACCTTTGTTTTGCTGATGACCTCAAGATCTTTCGTGATGGTGATAAAGGATTATTTTGCTGCTGTATTAGCTTTGTTTTATGCACTTACTGGCTTGAGGTTGAATCCCATTAAAATTGAGCTTTCTTCAGCTGCTTTGAGCCAAGTGAAGTTACAGGAACTTTTGGATTATACCCACCTTAAACCAGGTGCTCTACCGGTTAGGTACTTGGGTCTTCGTTTGATTTCTGGAAGGCTTAAAGATAGTGATTACACAGGGCTTTCTCATCGAATCCTTCAGCAATTTCAGCATTAAACTGCATTCGATCTAGAGATTAACCGTTCAAGAATAACATGGAATTTGAACAGAATGACAAATAATCGGTATGATGCCCTTATCGCAAATTTGCCTTTGAACTTGCCCTCATTTTTTGTTTAAATTTGAATCTCCCTTATCCCACCAGTTTTAGATTGATTCCTAAACCGGTTCTGATATTCAATAATTCTCTTTCTACAGTCCGAATCCTTAACTTTTTTCTGTCAATCCATTCACTACATAGTTCTGGATGTAAGTACCCCTGGTTTTACTACTTCCATCTCTTTCTCAATTTTGCTCATTCTCATTTCTTCTCAATATATTTCCCGTGGATAAAAGCCTGCTCAATATCCAGGGAAGCAAAGAGACGGCAAGAATTTATATAAGGCAAAACCTTATCTTTTGAGAAGAGCTAATTCTAGGTTGTCTCTCTCACTCCCTTTAAGCAAGAAGATAGGAGATGCGATGGCACTAAGAGCTGATTGAACAGATCTTGTTCGATCTAGTATGCTAATAAAGAAGAGCCGGTGAATTAGTCTCCTTTACTTTGGCCTCTCTTGAATTCCATGATAGACTTATTCATCATCGAGCATGATAGCTCTATTAACAACTATAGAAACATAAGCAATAGATCCCATTACAAAACCCCTAGGATGCTTATCACCATAGTATTTGTCACAAAAGGATTGACACGGACCGTCCTTGCAACCACCCGGTGCTGTCCCATACTTCACACATTCCCGAACAGCCTCCACTTCATAATTGCCTGTCATCAAGACACAAAATTTCAAACGATTGAACCCGTGAAGAAAACATAATCTTGTCGTAATTTCTTTAACCACGTGCATCCTCCTTTGAGAAGGAAAGTAGGGATGGTGAAAATGGGGGAAAGGAAGAAGATTACAAATAATGAAGAGGACAAAAAGTAGAAGCATCGTGGGCACGCAGAGCCTCTTCATCTTCATGTCTCCAAATATTTCAGAAGCCTCCTCAAGTATATTGATCAGTTCCTCTGATTCTATATATTTTCCTTGGAGGTCATTGTGTGTATCCATGTGCTCCTATTTATAGGGCGACTGGCCATACCAACCTTCATTTCCTCGTGAAGGACAATAATTTAAATCTCTAGAGACATGGTGGCACAAATGCTGGAGGAATCAAATCTCCGCATTCCAAAAAAAAAAAAAAAAACCACTTCACAATCCTACGATTTTGTTGCATTCACATTTTGGAAATGGGTGGTTGGGGGGGGGGTTCTTTTCTTTGTGCACATAGCTTTTCAATCCTTGCTTTGGAAATGATCGAAGACTGGAAATAAAGTCGTGGGTAACTATATTTGGGATCCCTTAGCTTCTTGCCTTGAATATCACAAATATTGATCAAATATTTCCTATGCCTCAAGCAAATTATTCAATTTCTTTTCATACTTCCTATGGCTACTGTTTCTCTTGACATATGTTAGTATTCGAGTAATTTCTTTCTGTTGAAGAAAACGATAGATCTATACTTAGAGTTTAATCGAGGTTCTCATATGGCATTTTGTCTTCTTTTCAAGTATGAATTTTCAAGTATGGTGCAGAAACTTATATGAAGAGGAAAGAGTATGATTCGACGTGGAGACTATGAGTAAATTGGATAAACTTCAAGGGTAGAGATCGCTTAAGGAAATTTGGTTTGGTAGATTAGTTCACTGAGTCCTCAAATTGGCGAAATATCATGCGTCTCAACAACAGCATTACACTGGAGGTGGACTACCCAAGTGCTGACTATGTCCGCCGTCCTCGGTGACAATCCCAGTCTGAAGCTTTTAGGAGATTATTTAGTCTGACTAATCTCGAGGCTTTTACATGAAGGGTAGAGAAATTTGCTTGGAATTTCAAATTCTGTGAAGAGATGGAGATCTAAATTTAAATTGACAATGCATGACACGTGTATGTAAAGGTCCGTTCCACAAGAAAATACCACCCTAATGATTTCTTAGAGATGAACCAGGTTTTAATCAATTCTTTTGATGCAAAATATGAGGTTCAAAGTGCATTTAAATTTAGAGAGAGAGGTTTTTCCTTTGGAAAGATGTCTTCATGTATATGTGTAGACAACTCCCCTAATTTTATGCCAGATGATCGCATAAGATGTCCTTTAATTAATGCATAACACGCTTTATCTGAGGGAAATCATACTCGACCTTCACCAAAGGCTATTTTTTTTTCGTGAAATACTCAAATACTGAATGGATATCGAGGATATCCTGATTAGTGAAAATTAAGAAGAGCAGGGACGGCATAAGAAGTGAACAATTCCACTCCACATCTCATTATTCCAAGTTTTTGTTCATTTGTATTGTCACACAAATTGTCCCTCCTCCCTCATCTAACGGTGGGCACACGAGTGACATTACCATTTCCATCAAGGACAGCATAAACCCGGATGCAACAATAGTTGACAATCCTTTTTGATCCAGGTTCTGGAATCACAGCCATGACATGTATTTCTCTGCACAATTAAAAGTTGGCATAAAACGATTTCCAATACTCCGATAAAAATAAAAATAAAAACGATTTCCAATACAATATCATGCTGTAAACAGGGTTCAGACTTTCCTGAAAGATTTTATTCATCCTAGTCAGTCTGCCTTCATTGACGGAAGGCAGATTGAAGACAATATTCTCCTTGCTCATGGGATTTTCAAGGGATCACACTTGAAGAATGTGACCGATGGATGCACTATGAAGGCTGACATTGCGAAAGACTTTGACTGTCGATTGGAGATTCTTACAGAGTTCATGCTTCCAGCTATTGGTATTCCTCCTCAGATCCTTAACAGAGTAGACGAGTGCGTTACTACTCTTAGGCTTTCTATTAATGTCAATGGGGAACTTGTTGGATATTTCCAGGGGAAGATAGGTTTAAGATGAGGTGATTCTATATCTGCATACTTGTTTGTGATCACGATGGTGGTTTTTAGTAAGTTTCACCCTATATATGCAGAAGAATCAAGCTTACTTGCCTTTGTTTTGCTGATAATCTTTTGATCTTTCCAATAGCGATAACAATTATTTCGCTGCTGTGTTAGCGTTGTTTAATAAGTTTGATGCACTCATTGGCTTGAGATTAATTCCTACAAGAATTGAGCTTTTTTCAGCTGGTTTGAGCCAAGTCAAGTTCCAGGAAGCCACTTTAAACCTCGTAATCTCGATTCCGTACTTGGTCTTCCTTCAATTCCTGGAAGGCTTAAATATAGCGATTGGAAACTACTTTCTCATCAAATTCTTCAAAAATTTCAGCATTCGATCTAAAGCTGTATGGTTCAACTAGAGATTCTGTAGTATAAATAGCCCCGGTTTTATCACTTCCTTAGAAAGTCCAACACAAAAGCTAAAGTTATAAGGTAAAGGGAGATCACATTAATATAAAGAGCATATAGGAGCTATGGTATATGCTTGTTATTAATTGATGTAGGATAATATTTAAGCATCCCTCTCACGTGCAAGTTGGATTAGGAGGGGTACGTGGAATTTGACTAATGAAATAGGATAGCACTTATTCTATTAACAAGATTAAAATAAATCAATAAAAACGTGCAGAATAGGAAAACGTGAAATTTCTTTAGTTTTCTTTATTGTTATAAGGAGTACATGAGCCTTTTGATAGACTTCTATTAGATAACATCAAAGTAACTTATCAATTAAAAATATACACAATCATAGGGAGATGAGGCTAATTTGCACCATCACAATATATATTTAAAATTAAGGTAAAATAACCTAAATTTCTCAAGTATATATTCTAAAATTCTCTTAACAACTCCCATCTCTTTTTTTCATTTTCTCATTCTCATTTCTACTCAATATTTTTCTCGGGGATGAGCCTATTCAATATCTAGGAAAGCAAAAAAAAAGGGCAAAGGATCATCTAAGGCAAGACCGAATCTTTCTATAAAGTTAGTACTGGGTGGTCTTACTTGCTTCCTTTGGGCAAGAAGATGGGAGTTCCTTTGGCTTCAAGAGCTGATTAAATAGACCAATAGAGCTGATTAACTAGACCAATCCCGTGATGGTCTTATTCATTATCGAGCATGATAATTCTATCGACTCGAACGTGTGATTTCTTAGCCATTTTCTCCTTGCATGAGTAACTTACTTTATACAAATTTTGTCAGTCATATCTAAGTTTTTTTTTTTTTTTTTTGGGTCGAAAAACTGGAAACTTCATTAACTTAAAACAAGTTAATTAACATCTGGAAAAAGAACAAGCTACCGGATTAGGTGGGTAAGGCACAGCAGAAAAAAGAATTCCCTACCAATTGGCTGTCTTTTCCTCTGCAGTCAATGTTGGATGTTTTAATTTCATATCTAAGTTTATTTACTTATTTTTTTAAGCATGAGGTATGCCCTTTTGACGTTTCAATATGATATTATAGACGCACATACCAACACAAAGAGATAATATCCACTCTCGCGCTTAAAAAACAATGGATAATATCTCGCAGCAACTACTGATTTGCTTAATATGTATAATAACTCGATGCTCTTTCTAATTTCAAAGCAAACCCAGTAAATAACTTGGGACAAAAAAAAAAAAAAAGCAAGAGAGATGTCCCTTTTGATTTGAAGGAAGAGTTTATGGATTTGGAAAAGGAGGCTTTATTTCTCTAGCAAAGGGCCAAAGGCTTCTAGGGATTTAACAACGATAGAAACATAAGCAATTATTCCCGCTGCAAAACCCCGTGGGATGTTTATTGCCATAGTATTTGTTACAAAAGGCTTGGCACGGACCGCCCTTGCACCCACCGGGCGCTGTCCCATAGAGCACGCATGTACGACCAGGATCAGCCTCCACCTCATAGTTGCCTGTCATCAAGACACCAAGCTTCAAACGTTTGAACCCGTGAAGAAAAACATAATCCTGTTATAAATTCCTTAATCACGAGGTACCATCCTTCTTTGAAAAGGAAAATCGTAGATTGCGAAAATGAAGGGGAAAGAGAAAAGATTACACATGGTGAAGAGGAGAAAAACTAGAAGCACTGTGGCCACGCAGGGTCTCTTCATGTTCATTTCTCCAAGTATCTCAGAAGCCTCTCAAGTGTATTGATCAGCTCCTCTTTTTCTCTGGCCATCGTGTGTAACCATGTGCTCTTATTTATAGGACGAATGGCCACTGGCCATACCAACCTTCAATTCCTTTTTAAATAATATAAATCTCCACGGACATGGTGGTGTAAATACTTCTCTAGATTCCCCCAAAAAAAGAAAAAAAAGAAAAGAAATCTGATATGGTAAGTAGACGTACCTGATTTGCTATTATCTATTAAAGTCTGAATCAACAAAATTCAAACCACAAAAAGACATGAATGCAATTCCGATATGTCACCAAATTCAATCAATTTTAAATGAACTCCCATTTTAAATCCTCATAAATTTTTCACTGCGATTGCTCCTTTCCTATGTATTGTTGTTCATTTCAATAAGTTCTTAGTAATATTGAAGGTTCTTAATTTTGTAACTTTTTTTTACCTTCATACAACTTGTAATGGTTTTTGTCTGCCATTAGTATAAAACGGTTTTGTAAGCTTTATAATGGTCTTGTAACGGTTTTAATTACTATTAATTTGCAACCAGCTTGTAACGTTTTTCAATTACATGAGAGAATTGATGATAGAAAATCGTCTCTCTTTTGTTTACCTACAAATTGTTATTTCAAACATAACTGAAATGCAATATAAATTTATATTTATATATTCCAAAACATGAATTTTCTTGCTTTCTTTATATACATACATATGTTTACTTTTTCGCTGGTTATGCAAATAATGATGTTCCTCTTCCTTCTAATATTTAGAGTAAGGTATAAAAAAAAGGTCTGTTGTATACTTGGACGATAGCCGCTAGGAGTTTCATACTACGAGAGTCGAAATTATCTTTTATGACAATACTTACACACCTTAGACAATTGATCATATTTTGTCATCCTTTTCAATAGGTTCCCAACAATTCTCATTTTTCATAGTATATAATATTTTTCCAACATATATTAAACGAGGCCTAAAGATTTTGACTTAACTTATTCCTTTCTTTATCTATTCAGCGATGCCCCATATAATTTGTGGAATGATGCTCATGCTTGACCTACTTGCATTAATTTCAAGAGCACTGTCTTCTTCACATTCACTCGACAACATAATTTGGGCATGACTTGTTTCACTTGACGGGTGTACTTGTAAGCTTATATTAAAAAGTGCAAACAAATAATTTAAACTGTTATGTCAAGAGATGCCATATGAGTGTCAGACCATTATAAACGCTCAACGCAGCTTTATAAAAATGCAATTAATCCGAAACTTCAAACTTGACCATGATACCATATGATGGGAAACTTTATGAGACCGCAACTAATTGTTCTAAAATTTTAAGCTATTAAATGAAAGTGTTAGAGATATTTAGGACAATTCTAATGGTTTTTTGTATAATTTGATATATAGAAAAGAGTACACAAAGAGCCTATTTATAGGCTTTATAATATGACTATACAAATGAGCACATATCAATCAAGATATGCACAATCAAATGAGATATTTGTGCAATCTTGAGAAATACTAAAAATCAATAAAAATATTCTAATTATTTCTAATGTAGGAAAATATCATAATTATCTCTAACAGAAAGCATGGTTAACTCCTCCTCACGCATAATGTGGACTTGCTGCCAAATGCAATAATTTTTAAACTAATTCCCACCCTAAATCGTTATAATTCATTTCAATTCAATTATATTTTATTTCAATTGCTCCATTCTAATATTCCAAACGAGGCCTCAAAATAGTCAATAAGCTTATTATTCTTTTTATCAGTATAGCGATTTCCCTTACAATTTAAACGATGGTCATGCTTAACGTATGTACATTAAATTCAGGAGCATTGTCTTCTTCACATTCACTTGACAACATACGTTGGGCATGAGGAATATTATACGTGAGTATAAAGTCATTATAGATTATATAAATAAATTAATTAATTAATTAAAAAAAAAAGGTGATGATTTGAGATATTTTACATCCGATAAAATGCAAAGATTGCCTCTCCTCGGTCTACCCAGTATCATATGCAGCTAAGTAGCAGCCCCAAGGGTCTTGCAGTCATGTGGTAAATTGTTTTTTGTTTTTTTAAGGATATCCTTGAGACAAGAGGTGTACACTTATGTAAAAGCGAAACCATAAACTTCACACTGCTTTTCCATAGGTAAAGTATGAGGAAAGCAATGGCCTGTAGCTCTTCAAAGCCTTGTCTAGGAAGCCCTTTCACCCTATCCGTATCACCCTAGTGAGAAACTAGATTAAGTGGCGTTCTTGGAGAGCCTTCCTTATCACCCTCCGGTCGCAATAGCTCACATTTTCTTCAGCAAAAAGCTCACTGAAGGAACTAGATTGCTCTGCAATTTCAAAAGCGATTCACGTACGTGCTGGAGCATCCCCAGTTTTCACTTGCAAAAGAATTGGTGGCGAGTTGAACGAGCTGAACTAACATAAGCTAGAGACTTGCCCTTCATTTTCGCCTTGGTTTATCACATTCGATCGTTAACGCCGAAAACAGATTTTTCAACGTGCCAATGGGGGTTGGTGTGCAGACTCTCCTTTACCGAGTGATTCCCAGTTACAGCAAACTAAAGACGCAAAGCCCCACATGCAACTAGAGTACAAGCACACTTCACAGCCGCTTATCACCTCAAGTTGATTTGTTTGCTTGTGTGAAATGTTGATGCGTGTCTAGGACTCGTTATAGAGGCAAGCCTTCTAATCCATAAGACTGATCAGCTTTTTTGCGCTACTGCATTTTGACAGGCTGCCATTTGTCGGGCAACAGCATTAGCATAGCTGCACGCTAGTAGCTAAACCTTGCCCTTGGCAAATGTGCTTCTCACACCTCCCTTAATCCCGGTGAAATTTAGAGCTTTGCTATTTTGGGTGGCTCTATGTTAAGAATCCGCTTTATTTTGAGCAATTTTTCCTTTGACTTTGACAAAACCAATTTGCCATATCCTGTAGGTTGTCTTGTATCTTTCTCAAACAATTGATTTCTTTTAAAATAGAGCTTATTCGAAACTAATGTAGTGGATAATTGGATCGAAAATGAACTACATGGCAAAGTGGCTAACATCATCCCTAAATAACTAATATCATGTGGATCTCATGTGTGATCTCTCATTATTATAAATACTTCATGTTCTAATATAGATGGAGACTGATATTTTTCCCCTCTTGGTTATGGATGACTAAAGTCAAGGTGATCTAATTTTGTGACTGCATTTGTACATGTAAAATGACCATCTTCTATTAATTACTATTTTTAGATTAGGGAATGACGGAGCTTGGAAGAGAGAGTGGGAATGAGAGCTAGTACTTTGTTTGTCGGATTAGTGATGGAACGAGAAGATTGGTTCCGGGCATGAAAGTAGGGTCACGTGCCTATCAGTCAAAGATCGAGCATCCACAAAACCATATCCCGGCAAGCAAACTTCATTTCATTTGCCAAAAGTCGATGTGTGCTGTGGGTTTGAAAAACTAAAACAGCTTAGCAAGTAAAACCCAAAAAGAGGAAATGAAGGTAGGGTTTTCTCCCATCCTACGATATAATATAAAATATTATATATTCTGGTATTCCCAGTACTATAATTCTATATGTTTCTACCCCTATATAACACGACAATCTGTGCAAGTACAAGACCCCCAGGTTTTAGGCTATGGTGCAGATGAGACTAGAGAGGAGAGAGCGAACAGCATGGTACACCCGGTTGACCCCTGAACTGTACCTGATTATCACATTTTTAACTATAAGCGACTTTATAATATTATATTAGTGTTCGTAAACTGTTATAATGCTGTGCAGATGCTCTATGTACTCTTGATTTTTATTGCCTGTTTGTACTGCTATGTTATATTGGATGGGTTATATAAATCAGTGATGGAGACGGGTCCATGAAGAGAATGGGGAGCACAGTATGTTGATTGTTAGACAAAAGCAAGCGACTTCGAACAGATAAACAGTGTATCAATAGAGTAAAATAGGTATTGGATTTGATCTCTGATCGATGGCATTTTTTGGTCTTTCCTTTTTGGAAAATGGGGCCCTCTTCTGTGCCTATGTTTGTAGCAAATAAGACAGAAAGACCACATCTACGTGCATCTCAAGTTACCCTTTTAACTCTAAAAAATGGGTACAATAATGTGTGTGTTGAGAGAGAGAGAGAGAGAGAGAGAGAGAGAGAGAGAGAGAGATGTGCTTACTTTCATGGAGTGCCACTCCTTGGACTGGAGAGAATCATTCGGAGGCTCAACAGCCTTTCTAAAATAGGCCTTTGGTGATCTAGGTTCGACTTTAAACTTCCGGCAAAAGGGAAGCCATATCTTGGAGAATCGAGAGAGATGTGCTTACTTTCATGGAGTGCCACTCCTTGGACTGGAGAGAATCATTCGGAGGCTCAATAGCCTTTCTAAAATAGGCCTTTGGTGATCTAGGTTCGACTTTAAACTTCCGGCAAAAGGGAAGCCATATCTTGGAGAATCGAGATGCCTCGAGTAATGCGTAGAATGTAAGGTCCGAACCACCATCATCAGAGAGATAAATGCTCATCTTCTCCGATGGATAATTGTATGCCATGAGTGATAAGATAGTGTAGATACCATGGTCGGTGGCTCTATCATGAGATCTGTCGTCCACACAAACATGTCTACTCCCGGAAAAACCTTGCCGTACCTAAAAGAGTTCATGCAAACAATCTTACAAGAGCGATCAAATTCAAATCTCATGCAATGACTTCAAAAGAAGACTTTCTATTCTGCTCCCCTTTTCAAGGATAAATAGTGTCTAGGATCAGTTTTTGCGTGCCATGATGGTATTATGAGATCAAGGCCAAAACTTAACCATACCAAAAATTTCAACATTTTCGAAGAGTGTATCCTTAGAAAAAATTATCAAGTTATTCGTGATTAGCACAAAATATTTATCACAACAAACTGTTCGAGACTTTTTAAGCTTGAAAAGTGCAAGCTTCTTCCATCAAGCCAACGGACATATTAGTGTGTGTGTGTGTGTGTGTGTGTGAGAGAGAGAGAGAGAGAGAGCCCACCTCTGAGAAAGCCTGTCCTTGAAGGTATGGTGATACTAAAGGTTCCATCTCATGACGATGGTAAGGAACCAATAAAACGCGAACCAAAGCTCAGACAAGAAAGCTCCAAGCCAAGCCAAATTCTCGGCTGTTGTGGACTCGGGCCAGTGATGGAATCTAAAGTAGAAGATGAAGAAGATGCTGATGAAAATGGAGAACGTGTATACTCTGAAGACGAAGCGGTTCTTGGCTGACTTCCTTTCAAAGAGAGATGGATTGCTCTTCTCTTCCATTTTTCTCTTTGTTTGCCTCCTTTCTATGGTGGCAAGTGAAGCAATTAAGGCAACATTTATATTATATCACAGCCACACCACCCCTCTATATATATATTGTTGCGATGGGGCAAGCGATCGAACAAAATATAGACAAAAGAAGAAAATAAATTGGACAGCGGATTTACGTGGTTCAGTCGTAAAGACCTACGTCCACGGGGAGAGCAGCAGCGAATTTCACTATAGATCAAGCGATACAAGGAGATTACACACTCAAGTCACTCAAACACTCTTTCGGTGTTTCCCAAGCCCCAATTACATCCAATAACGCACCCAGTGTTTAGCCCCGAAATTCCTCGAAAATAATCTTTCAATCTCACGAAGGAATTACTCGCAAATCTTACCTCAAGATTTAATCGACTACAAACACTAAACTTCTTGGATGTAATTCACGAACAAAAACCCGCCAAGCACTCGCTAGAATAACGACACTTCAATGCTCGTATCAACAACGATCATGTGTGGCTTCGTGCGGCTTCTACGTAGGGTTTTGGTTTTAGCCGTCCCACGCACGCTCGCCAAAGAAGAAAGCGAATCCTGTTCATATATATATACGCGTGTGTGCGCCCAAGGTCAAACTTTGACCTTGGGCCCACCACCTTTAATCTTCACGCAGGGACTTCGGTCTTTTGTTTCCGTGGCCGAATAAAAGAGGGAAATCCAGCCTGCTGTGCGTGTGTGTGCCCATTTGGGCCCCACCTGCTTCCTTTTATTTTCTCACGCGTAGAACTCCTTCATACCAAAAGCCACAATTGATTTCCTTCAATTCGGAATCCTCAAGCTTCTTGACAAAGAACTTTCCTCCTTTATTTTATTTTATATTTCTTCTTTTAGTCCAGCAAATCACGTTTTGCAATCAAACTCGAGTCATAAATTAACATATATATAGATACATACATACATACGTATACATATATATAAATTAGACTTCGTTTCAATGAGAGGTAGATTGCCATTCTCTCCCATTTTTCTCTTTGTTTGCCTCCTTTCTGTGGTGGTGAGTGAAGCAATTAGGCAACATTTCCACTATATTACAGCCACACCACCCATATGTATATAATACCCATTTCGATATGTGTATATATATATATATACCACCCATATATATAAGACTTCGTTTCAAAAGGAGATAGATTGCCCTTCTGTCTCATTTTTCTCTTTGTTTGCCTCCTTTCTATGATGGTGAGTGAAACAATTAGGCAACATTCTCTCATTTTTCTCTTTGGTTGCCTCCTTTCTGTGGTGGTGAGTGAAGCAATTAGGCAACATTTGTACAATATCATAGCCACACCACTCATTTGTATATAATGCCCATTATGAGTGAAGCAATTACGCAACATTCTCTCATTTTTCTCTTTGTTTGCCTCTTTTCTGTGGTGGTGAGTGAAGCAATTAGGCAACATTTGTACAATATCATAGCCACACCACTCATTTGTATATAATGCCCATTATGAGTGAAGCAATTACGCAACATTCTCTCATTTTTCTCTTTGTTTGCCTCTTTTCTGTGGTGGTGAGTGAAGCAATTAGGCAACATTTGTACCATATCATAGCCACACCACTCATTTGTATATAATACCCATTTTATATATAGACTCTGTTTTAAAGAGAGGCAGATTGCCTTTCTCTCCCATTTTTTTCTTCGTTTGCCTCCTTTATGTGGTGGTGAATGAAGCAATTAGGTAATATTTGTACTATGCCACAGCCACACCATCCCTACATATATAATACCCATTTCGATATATATGTGTATGTGCATGCGTGCGCCCGTGTGCGCGTTTGTTAGTTTTCTTTTCAAAGAGAGGTAGATTGCCCTTCTCACTTTTTTCTCTTTGTTTGCCTCCTTTTTGGGGGTGGCGAGTGAAGCAATTAGGCAACATTTGCATTTGTACCATATCACAGCCACACCATCCCTATATATAATACCCATTTCAATATATATATATATAAATGATAGTTTAGGATGTTGCAGAGACGTGATGAACAATGCGCGTCCAGCAACTTTGAGGTCGTATTTTGTCAGTTTTTGGCTTGATTTTGGATTGGCTAACTTGGGGTTCTTGTAGGAAATTGAAATTACTTTCTATTGACTATAAGTACATTTGAAATGGAGTTTTGTGAAAAGAGTTATGGCGTGACCAAATTTTGTGCTCAAGCTCCTTGTTGAGAACATTTTAAATAATTGCTTTGGGTATGCAATTTATTAGTGAATATGAGTTATTTTGTTAGCGTTTAAGTTTAGTTTAGCCAAGCCATAGTTGAGATAGCATTTACTTAGTTTTGATGCTAATTTCGCTTATATATTAGGAATGCAAGTTCGTTGATTTGAATGAGCCTTGTGATTTGATTTGGGGTATATCCAGGTGAGTGGTGCTATCTCTTTTATGAATTTATAAACTAATGTCTTGAAAGAGATAAAAATTTAAGTGTCATACAAGTAATTGAAGCATGTTTGTTGCATAAAAGTCTAAATTAGGCAATTACTACATTTTAATATTTGAGAATTGTTTTACGAAAGGTATTGTGAAATGATATATTGCTTCGCGAATTGGTTTATGGAATGAGTTCTAAGATAATTTGATAAACATTTTATGAAAAATGTTACAAAAAAATTATATATATATATATATATATATATATATATATATATATATATCAATTTGTGAATTTGGTTTATGAAATGATATGAGAAATGCTTTATGAAAAAGTATTTTTATTGGATGAACTGAGTTACAAAAGGTTATATGGTCGGTTTATGAAATGCATTGTGAATTATGAGAATGATTATGGATTGAATTTCTAGATATTGGAGGGTGTGAGTTTGGTGCTCAATATTGTTGTGACCCCATGAAGGGGTTGGTAGGTATGCGCATCGGGTTTAGCATGTTCTTCTAGGTCGAGCCTCTGGCATTGTGGTGGAGACCTTGCCAGGTGGAGAATCTTTGTGGCCTTGTCACAAGGCGTTGTGTCATGACCATGGTTATGTATTAAGCAAAAGATTAATCGATAGATGGACCATCGTTGTCCGTTTTGATATGATACGGATTACTAGATAGAATATTGATATAGTTTTTAATAGAGATTAATCAATGGACTTGACTATTGATATTTGAATTGTGATGGTGGATTTAAATGTGTATTGAAATGAATGACTTGTACTTGATTTGATATGTATATTTAATAAGTTGGATTATGGATTTTTGATAGTGCTCTATACTTATATACATGTGTCACAGGCCGATCGATTCGCTCTCGATCACTCCTTGTTCACTCGAAGGCTACCCGTGCGGCCTTAAGGTTTTACCCCTAAGCAGCCTTTCAACACTTGACTCACAAGGGACTTTGTAGAGAGAGAAACTTCTTAGAGAGAGAAGCTCTGCTTTTCACATAACTTGTGAATGAGAATACAATGAGGGAGGACACCCCTTTATATACAAGTACAAGGTAAACCCTATCCGTAGATCTCCCTTAGATCTAACGGTGGAGATTGCACCTCCCCATCTACCAACTACCAGCATTAATTACACAACTACCAGCTACTCGCATTTATAGCGTATGCGTACAAATACAGTATCGCCCGCCCTCAGGAGAATACTCTAAGTCTCGGGGGTATAAGCCGAGGGTCTTTAATGTGTCACGCCCATGTTCAAGAAACCTCTTTGACATGCTTTCTTTCGGGCCGTGACATTCTCCCACACCTAATCAGGCGACGCCCTCATCGCGTCTTCGGCATGAAAGGCTTCAATCTCTTTCTTGAATTGCCAAAGACTCTCCTTGGGCTCCCAACTGGCTTCGCTCTCCAGAAGACCCTTCCATCGGATTAGATATTCTCGCTTGGGCGCGCAATACCGCTTCCGTATGACTCGATCCGCCAAGATGCTCTCGACCTCTCGATCATACAAGGTTTTTGCCCCGAGTGGCGCCCGATGAGACTCCCCACGATCTGGATCTTCCTCGTCAATTTGGAAATGTTTGAGCATACTTACGTGGAACACCAGATGCACCTTGAGTTTTGGTGGTAGTTCCAGCTTGTATACGATCTTCCCAACCCACTGCAGCACCCGAAATGGCCCTTCGTAGCGACGGATCAACCCTTTGTGCATGTCCTTGTAGCGAAGGACCGCGTGTAGCTTGGCCAACACTTGGTCTCCCACTTGGAACTCCATGTGCCATCGCTTCTTGTCCGCCCATTTCTTCATGTGCTTGGAGGCTTTGTGTAGACACGCCCGTGCCAAGTCCGCCTGTTCTTGCATATTCTTGGCGAACTTATATGCGGGCGGACTACTCCCTCGGTAACCCGAAGCAATAGTGCTCGGGGTGTTCGGTTGCTGCCTAGTTGCAACCTCGAACGGACTCTAGCCGGTTGACTCACTCCGCTGCAAGTTGTAGGAGAACTGGGCTATGTCGATCAACTTTGCTCAATTCGCTTGCATTGTGCTCACATAGTGCTGGAGGTAGATCTCCAAGAGAGCATTGACCCACTCCGTCTGACCGTCGGTTTGGAGATGCAGACTTGTTGACATGTTCAGCTCCGACCCCAGCAGCTTGAACAACTCGGACCAAAAACGTCCCGTGAAGCGGGGATCCCGATCGCTCACAATCGTTTGTGGCACTCCCCAATACTTCACCACGTGTTTCATGAACAACTTGGCCGCCTCCTCGGCCGGGCAATCCTTTGTCGCAGGCACAAAGGTTGCATACTTTGAGAACCGGTCAACCACCACCATTAGAGTTCGACACCCTTCGGACTTTGGCAAGTTGACAATGAAGTCCATGGAAATGCTTTCCCATGGGTGAGTTGGAACGGGAAGTGGCTCCAGCAAACCCAGCGACGACCGTTGCTCCAGCTTGTCTTGTTGGCAAACTAGACAAGTCTTCACATACGCCTCCACGTCGTCCCACATTTGAGGCCAATAGTATCGATCTTCGACAAGGGCCAACGTGTGGTGGATCCCTGGATGACCCGCCCACTTCAAGTCGTGGCACTCGCGCAAGATCTCCCTCCTCAGCTTCCCATGGAAAGGCACATACAGCCGCCTTCCCTTGGTGTAGAGGAGCTCGTCCTCCCACCAAAATTGCCGGGTCTTTCCCTCCTTGGCATACTCGATGAGGGCTTGAGCTCTTGGGTCATGCGTCAACTCCTCCTTGATGCGGTCGACCCATGGGCAGCTTGGTCGACTCACCGTGTGGCTCATGAGCTCCGTTCTTCGACTCAGCGCGTTCGCCACAAAGTTGGCCTTCCCTGGCTTGTACTCCAGCAGTAGTCGAACTTCGCAAGAAAATCCTGCCATCGAGCTTGTTTCGGACTCAGCTTCTTTTGCGTCTGAAAGTAACTCGTGGCCACATTGTCCGTCCTCACGACGAACTTCGACCCCAGGAGATAGTGCCTCCACGTCCGAAGGCAATGGACCACCGCGGTCATCTCCTTTTCTTGAACGGTGTACCGACGCTCGGTGTCGTCTAGCTTGCGTGACTCGTACGCCACCGGATGGCCATCCTGCATGAGCACACCACCAATGGCAAAGTTTGAAGATCAGTCTCTACCTCATAGGGTTTGGTGTGGTCGGGCAACACCAGCACCAGCTCCTTGGTCATAGCTCGCTTCAATCGATCGAAGGCTCTTTGGCACCGATCCGTCCACTCCCACGCCTTCTCCTTCTTTAGCAGGTCCGTGAGTGGCACGGTGATGCTTGAGTAGCTCCGGATGAACCACCGGTAGTAGTTGGTGAGGCCCAAGAACGACCTCAACCCTGGCACCTTTGTCGGTGGCTCCCATTCAACGATCGACTGAATCTTGGCCTTGTCTATGCGCACTCGTCCACCCCCGACGATGTGCCCCAGGAATGGAACTTCCTTTTGGGCGAAGGCACACTTCTCGCGCTTAACATACAGCTCGTTCTCGCGCAAGACTTGGAAGACTTACCTCATATGCTCGACGTGCTCTTCCAACGTCCGACTATAGACCACAATATAATCTAGATAAACCACTACAAACCGATTTAGGAAAGGGTGGAGTACCTTGTTCATCATTGTACAGAAGGTGGCCGAAGCGTTAGTCAAGCCGAACGGCATCACGAGGAACTCGTAGGATCCATACCGCGTCACGCAGGCGGTCTTTGGTTCGTCCCCTTCGGCGATCCGAACTTGGTAGTAGCCCGATCGGAGATCCAGCTTGGTGAACCACTAAGCTCCCCCAAGTTGATCAGAGAGATTCGCAATGAGCGGGATCGGGTACTTGTTCTTCACAGTCAGTTTGTTCAGTGCCCAGTAGTCGATGCACATCCGAAGTGACCCATCGTGATTCTTTTGGAACAGGACCGGTGCCCCGAACGGAGCTTTGGACGGTTGTATATAGCCCGCATCGAGCAGCTCCTTGAGTTGCTTCCTCAGTTCTTCCAACTCAGGTGGTGCCATGCGGTAAGGCGCCATGGCAGGCGGTCGAGCGTCAGGCACAAGCTCGATCCGGTGATCTACCTCCCTTTTGGGTGGCAGCTTCTTCGGCAGCTCCGAAGGCATGACATCCTTGAACGAGTCGAGGATTTGGGCTGCTTCCGTCAGGACTTCCTTCCCTTCACCCTTGCCGTCCTCGATCTTCAAGGCTGCCAGGAAGGTTACTTCTCCCTTCCTTGTTCCCTTGGTGAGTCGTATTGCCGAGATCATTTTCCGATCATGATCCGACTCACGGTGGACTGGAATCACGCATTGGCTACTCTTGTCCAATACGCATATGCACTCGGCGAACGGGATTACAACCGCATGGATTCTATCTAGGAACTTGATTCCAATGACAATATCATAGTCGTCAAGTGGAATTACCTCTAGAGTTTCTTTGCCCTTCCATGACCCCATTTGTAGCTCTACGTCTCTTGCAACACCGATCGTAGGGACTTCTTTCGAGTTCATCGTCTTGAGCTAGCTAGCTCCCTTCTCAACCCGTAGGTTAAGTTTCTTCACGGCTTCCTCCGAGATGAAGATGTCGGATGCTCCCGTGTCCACGAGCGCACTCATTGTGGTCACACTGATCTTCACGTCCGCGAACATCAAGCCTTTAGGCTCCTTCGCCTTCTTGGCTTTGATCGTGCTAAGGAGTCGCAGCGATCCCAACCGCGCTTCCTCCCTAGGCTCGTCCTCTTTGCAAAGAGCAGCCAGTTTGGCCTTGTTCGAGCAATCCCGCACCATGTGCGGACCATCGCAAAAGAAACAGCTATACGAGCGTACCTTCCTTTGCCCACCTCCATTTGGCCTAGCATTAGCCCAGTGAGGGTGAGGACCGCTCGACGATCTAGCTCCAGTCGGGCGATTGTTGAATCTACCCCGATCTCCCCCACCAGTGCCTTTGTCCCTTGGACAGGTGTCTGGTTGGGATGTGGAAGGCGACACTTTGTATTCCACGAGCAACTCGGCTACGGTCATGGCCGTAGTGAGGTCCCCCACGTTGTACCGCTTTAACTCTTACTTCGTCCGTGGCTTGAGACCACCCATGAACTGGTGAAACGCTTCAACTTCGTTCATCGAGGGGATTTGGAGCAGCAACTCCGAAAACCCCTTGATGTAGTCGCACACACCACCTTTCTGCTCGAGACGCTTCAGCTCGTCACGAGCTTCCTCTTCCGCGTAAGCAGGGAAGTAGTTCCGTCGGAACTCCTTGACAAAACCACCCTAGGTCGTGATAGGATTCCCACACCTATCATCCGACCGACGACACCACCACAACAATGTACTATCAGCTAAATACATCGATGTAGTGTTTACCCGTGTTTGGTCGTCGTTGATTCCCATGGCTTGGAAGTACCGCTCCATGTACCACAGAAAGTTGTCCACGTCCTTGGCCACCCGCGAGCCCCGAAATTCATTTGGCTTCGGCATGTCCACTCGTGGACCCTGCACCGTGATCACATTGTTCACGCGTGCAGCTTGTGCTTCTGCGGGCTTACCCGTAAGCTCCGCGATCTCCGCGCGCATAGCCGCCATCATGGCCTCCAAGGGTTCGCACCATTGTGACAGTTCCTCCTTGTTGACGCCTAAAATTAGTTAGGTTTTATTTAGCTTTATCTAACTTTATTTTATTTTATCTTTTTCGGATAATAAATAAACAAATAACGAAAGAAAAAACAGAAAAAATAGAAAAAACAGAAAAAAACAGAAAAAGCAGCCCCCACATGGGCCTTCGGCCCATCATCGCCTCAAGCCCGGCCCCTCCGCATCGTCTTCTTCCTCGCGCCACTGAAGAGCACGCGTAGGCAGGTGCGACGCCGGAGAAGCATGAGCAGATGGTGGTCGCGTGCGAAGCAGAGGGGCAGGTGGCGTCGACGGGACGTGACCGGAGGCAGCAATGATGGCGGATGGGACGACGGTCCAACCGGTGGGTCGAAGCCTCGCCGACCGGCCGCTCCCGCGCCTATAAATAGAAGGGAGCCACCGTCGACGAAGGGACACATGGACGCCGAGAAGGATCGAAGGCTGCAGATCCTCCAAACCTCCCACTGAGAGACTTCAGACGGGGGGCCGAGGACGAGCAGGCCGAGATCCGAGAACTCGTGGCCGGAGAAGAGGGGGAGAGATCCGAGTGGGTGGAGGCTGAGCATAGAGATCCCGGAGAGAGAGAGACGGAGCCAGATCGAGTCGCAGCCCTTGGACACCACCGAGAGACTTCGGGGGGCCGAGGGTTCGCGGCCTCGGATCCGAGCCTCGCCGGGGGGAGAGTCTAGAGAGAGAGGCGGGAGGGGAAGGAATTCGCGTGGGTCTCGCCGTCGCCGTCCTCGCCCTCGTCGCGCGTCCCGAGCAAGTATCGCGTTGTCCCCATCGCCGTCGCCATCGCCATCGCCCCCTCGCATAGCCTGGCCATCTCGCCGTCGCCGTCGTCTCCGCCGTCGTCGCCACCGGAGCTCCTCGCGCGCGTCGCAAACCCTAGGGTTTGCGATTTTCCGGTCGCGGCGGATCCGGACCCGAAAATCGGGTAGGGTTCGCGGACGTGGGCGGCGGGAGTCGGGTCGAGTGTTCGGGTTGGATTCGGGTAGGGTTCGCGGGAGTCGGGTCGCGGAGCGTTTGTCGGGCCGGGTTGTCGGGTCGGGCCGGGTGTCCCTAAACACCCGGCCACGACGCCGTTTCATTAATAAATAAATAAATAAAAAGGGAAAAAGACGAAAAATCCGAGTCGGGCCCGCATTGCGGGCCCGTTTGCGTTTGGGTCGCCGGCCCGGGTCGAGCCCAACCCGCGGATCCGACCCGGGCCGGTTTTGTTTTATTATTTTAATATAAAATAGTATTCTAATAAATAATAAATAAATAATTTATTTTCAAAAAAAAATCAAAAATGTTTTAATTTCCAGAAAATCAAAAAAATATTAAAAAATGTTGAAAAATGTTTTATTTTTAAAAAAATCGAGAAAAATCAAAAATAATTTATTTTCCAAATATTTGGAAAAATATTAAAAAATATATTATTTTCCGAAAAATCAAAAAAATCAAAAATATTACATATTTTCGTAAAAAAAATCCAAAAAAATCCCTTTTGTGTCCAAAAAATTAGAAAATGACTCAAAAATGTTTTTCCTCCCAAAATGCATGGAAAACCCTCGAACATCCAAAAAACCTTAGGATTTAAACAAGATTAGGTACCGAAAGGGCATTAGTGATTAACTAGTGTAATCAAGTCCCCGATCCTAATTTCTGCAGTTGCGCAGAGTGAGTATTTCTCCCGATATTTCACTTGGGTTTCTAATCAACCCACCCCAAATCGATTAGTGGCGACTCCAATTTAAAAATTAATTTACAAGTTAAAAACTCGAGACCATTAAGTCGTGAATTGGTGGACTTGGGAGAGTCCGGGCTTAATAAATTCAGCCGAGCCATTAGCCTCTTTAGGCGCTCCTACCCGATTGCGGGCGCCGAAAAAAAGAGAGGTCGCGACAGCTTGGCGACTCCGCTGGGGACCTTGAGGACTTAGGCCATTTTTATCTTTGTTTAAATGCTTTGCTAACTTGGGTCTTTTTCTTTTGTGCAGGGTAATAGCTTAAAGTTCTATTATGTTAAAATAAAATGTTTTGCGATTATAAACTACTGTGAATCCTTAAATGTTTTAGCACTGCACATGACACACACAACCCGGCCGCCGGACCTGGGCCGCCATAGGATTTCTAGGATGGTGTTAAGAAAGATACGACCTCGAACGCAAGACTGCGATGTAGAGGTTGCCTTTCTTTTCCCCGAATTTCTTAGCCGAGGTTAAGGGGGTATGCTGCTAACGCGAGACTGCGACGGGCAGATACCTTTTTAATTTCATCAAGCCTTCTGAGTTAGAAATCGAGCCGCACATCCCATGCGCATGTCTTTGTGCTTGCCATTTTTCTTTAAAAGCAAAGTGATTTCTTTACTTTTACTCAGTCTTTTATTTTGGCCCATGGCAATTTAGGATAAGCTTTTCAAGTCCTAGTTTATATGCGATGGGGAAAGACGATATCCAGTTCATTCCTGCTCCCAAGGCGGAGCTCTTCAGATGGTGGGGTCAATTAGATCAGTTTGCCCAAGAGCGCATGAAGGCCAAAGTCGATCATCTCCTATCGTTAATTCAAATCACTGTTCGTCCCAAAGTCATACAGGCTATGGCACATTTCTGGTGCTTGAAGACGACTACTTTTATGTTTGGTGAGTTTGAGCTAACCCCAACTCTAGAAGAATACAGCATCATCACTGGAATGCCTCTCGAGAAAAAGCTTGTTAAGCCATCGACAGGCTTCCTCCCGTGGCAAGGGTTAGCGCGACTTTTAGGAACGGAAATCCATGTCATGAGACAAGTTCTTGAAGGCAACCATAATACCTGCCCACTAGAATTCATGAATGTCTGTTTTCAAAATCAGCCTATGACCCAAAAAAAGCGAGATTTTCCTCTGGGCTTTTTGGGCTCATCATTTTCCCCATCAAAGAAATGTCATAAGTCCTAAGATGGCATGGATAGTTGATCAAATCTTGAGGGGGCAAAATTATGTCAATATGATTTTAACTGAAACATTATTGTCCTTTAATCGTTTTAAAGACAACACGGAGAAAATCATGCGAGCCTCTCCTGAAATTTTACAAGTATGGTTCTTTTCTCACCTAAGCGAATTCCAAGGCTTCATGCGATCATCGGAATGAATGACTTCGAAAATCCATTACAAAAATTTATGGTTTTAGGACCATACATTCCCAATCAAAGCTGTTTAAATTGGATAAATTTCCTAAGAGACCCGGCTCCTGAGGCATTCCAATGGTGTGCTGGTTGGTTCTATGAAAAGAGAGCTCGCTTTGCTTTCAAGCGCCGCCATCCAATTCCATTGCTCGGCCTCACCGGTGCTTTTTCCTATTTCCCACAACGGGTGGCACGACAGTATGGAGCCCTTCAGGAGATCCCGCCATCTTTCAAGAAGAGGACCCCTCCACTTCTCTTCACTCATCAAAATTTTGAATACATGGTTGACATTTATGAAGAAGCATGGAACAAGTGCCATCGTAAAAGGATCGTGGTACCGAAGGGCTTGAGGGAGAAGAAAAAGCCCACCACGCCTCCATGTCCTACATCCACAACCATTGTATCCCGACAAGATGGAAGCCATCGGTCCCTCACTCAATCGGCGAGAGCAGACCCAGCACGAGCAAGCGAGCTCATGGAGAGGGATTTGGGAATGGACTGGATGCACACCTCGAGCCAGTTCAAGGAAGCGGGCGTTCTCCAAGAACAAGGCTCCCCGTCGCATATAAATTGGCAATCATGTGCCCCTTAGTGTAAATAGTGTGAAAGTTCTGTCCCATTGTTTAGGGACTCTTGTTTAATATCTAGTATTTCATTCTGTCTTTTCAATTTCAAGTTCTAGATGTTAGGAGTTGGCAGTCTATAAATCCTCTTTTGATAAATAAAAAAGCAGTTAGACCATTGCCATGGTCAATCTTTGTTTACTTTCGTGCTCATTCATTGTTTTCGCAACGAACAGGTAACTATAAATCGCCAGCCACCAATCGCTTGCGAATGGCCTCATACAATTGGGCCCGATCAGAATGATGTACAAAATCGCCTCATTAACATTGAAGACGGCGTAGGACAGATGTCCATTGTCCTTCAACAACTCTCAAGACAAATGAAATCCACTCAAGCTGAGCCCAACTCTATAGTTGCCTCAAACACCGTCATGACACCCGCAAATTTGCCATAAAATAGCCAGTACCATAGACAGTTTGAAAGGATCATGAAAAAGTTAAGCCAGCTGCAGAGCAGAATCCCATGGACCTATCCAATTACGCCGGCATTGAGATCCCTGAAAAACTCAAAGCACCTGAATGCGAAAGGTATGTTGATACCTCCCGCCCAGAGACCTACTTGCAGGCCTACCTGGTTCGAAGGATGATTCAATCGTACCAATCGAGCTTGACTGGCCCTGCCTTGCGATGGTATATTGTCAGGAAGATTAGTCCCCTTAAAACCTGGATGGAACTAATTCATGTTTTTCACCAAGAATATGATATTGGCATCAACCCTGACATAGCCTTGCCTTACGAAAAACTGATGATTGCGGAGCACAAGGAACCGTTAGTCGCTGAGATATGAGAAGATCATGTTAATGAAGCCTTGCATGATAAATGGGCAGCTAAACAACACCCTGTTACTGGAAAATTTCCCACTAGGAAAGGCAAGGAGCCTTTGTACAAGATCAAAGACAAATAGCCTGTTCAAGACCGGGGCACGACTGGACGACTCCCCAAGCTTACTCCAAGAGCTAGGGTCCAAAGAATACCAACCCCTATCAACTTAAGAAGTGAATCAGATAGTGAAACTCCAATGTCTCTCACTTCCTTTGACAGAATCGAGTTGGCAAAACGAAGGGCCTTACTCAAAAGGTCTGGACCAGAAGCCAAGAAAAGAAAGCCTAAGCAAATCAATGCAGCGTCTGTCGACGAGCCACCACACCCAAGCTTCAAGCATTCCCAAGAATACAGCTTTGAAGACTTCCCGGCCCTAGAATACAATCCTAAGGACTTCCAGCGTTATTTCGACAATGAAACTGACGATTCATCGTATAACTATTTTCCTACTCTCATCCGGGGATGAAGGCCCGTCAAAAGAGGAAGCATACGTCTTTATCCGCTACGATCCTAACGAAGTACTAAGCTCGTCACCTGACCATGAGGATAGCTTATATGCCTCATCCTCCTTCGGTAATTTTGACCCGGAAGAAAGCAATGGGGTAATCTCGATAGAGTCCGGCTTCCCGAAATAGAAAAATTCACCACCGCAATAGATATGCAGTGGGAAAACCATTGGCCTAACCAAGATACATCAAGCCCGTCTTGCCCTCGTAGGATCATGAACCCCATAGAAATGTGGGTACCCAATCTCCGCAAGTATAATGGCACAGCTTGTCTCGTGGCCCACTTGCAGTATCTCCATGCGGAAATGAGTCGGTACTATGGTCCGATGTCGTTCACAACTCAGGCATTCCAAGAAACTCTTACGGGGTCTGCATTGCAATGGTTTATCACAGCAAACATTTATCTTCTAAAGGATTGGAATGAGCTGACTTCCACATTCTTGCATCGGTACCAAAGCCGGATCGGAACCGAACGCCTTGTGAGAGCTTGGCTCACTTCACAAGAAAACCAATGGAAGATTTCCGAGCATATGCGGGGAGGTGGAGGGCTTTCATGATGCAAACCCACCCTCAACCGGCTGAAGAGGAGTTAATGAAGCAGTTCATAGAAGTTTTGTCGCAAGCGGTCTTTGTTGGCTGCATGGGTTAAACTTTCGTAACTTCAACGAGGTAGTCATTGCATGCGAGTACTTCGAGTCTGCGAAGGCGAGGAATTCAAAGACGCTTAGCTTCAAGACCAGCACTATCAAAGCGCTCCTTTACACAGGGGTTTTCATGAGTTTTACTTGTTTTTATAATTTCATGTTTCTCATCTTGTCTAGTGTGCTATTGTTGTATTTCCCATCCAAGTATTCTAATGTACAATTATAATATTTTGTTTTGAGAGCATGAGGTAGTACTCCAAACCTGCCCGGTGATGTTATCCAACCATGAAAAGAAAATATCATCCAAGGAGAATACTGAGGGCTGGGCTTCCTCATGCTTTTTCTCCCCTAAAAACGTATTTTGAAAATAAAAAATATTTCATCACCCAAAAGCTTTTGTTAAAACAAAATGATAAATTTAATCATGTTTGTCTTTCTGACTCACTCACTTCATGTCTCAGAAGATCATTCATGTCCCCTTTGACTTAGTGTGATAGGGGGCATTTGAAGCAAGCGCATCAGGTTAACTCGCCAAATTCAAAGACACCATGCCAAGAAAACAGGGGCAAATAGAAAGAAGCATCCTACACCAAAAAAGGGTAAGTCTTATTCTCTGAATATAATTTAGAAATGATGTCCTTTCTCTTCTATTTACAGGAAACGAAAAATAGGACGTAATAGGTACAGGCATACGGTTGGAATCAAGCCGTTCCCAAGAGCTCTATACACCCCACCTTGCTCCTGCCCAACTCCTTCACAAGCCAAAGCAATATCCTTTCCCCACAATGTGCCTGAGTAACCAGATGATGTGGTTTCATCAACGGGACTTCCAGCTTTGACAAGCCCAGAAGCACAATGAGGGGATCTTTTCTCTTTCTTTGAATTGGCTACTGTCAACAGGGAAGAAATCTAGACAATTGAAGTGATCTCGAGCTCCTATTCAAAATGAGGACCTAGAAACCTGACTCCCTATTCAGACGCATGCTCTCGCAAGAAGTGATTGCCATCAGAGAATTGGAGGTTTTGATTGTCCATCTCAGATTCCATAGAAGCTTGAGGTACATGACTTTTGCCCAATGATGCTATAGTCAAAGACAGAAGAAAAATTCCACAGAAGGAAGGTGTTGAAGATAAATCGACAACCATCAATCATGCATACATGGCCATGAGTGAGGAAGGCCAATCGAAAGAAATGTCAAACTGTGTCAAGACGAAAAAGCTGTCATCAACATTCAAATATCCCTAGAAGTAAGCAAATACAAACTTTGGAGAAGAGTAATTTGGTATCGTTTCCAATACTCCCCACTATTTGAATTCACTTTTGACGTATTTTCCCTATTGACAGGAAACATTGGGAATTGAAAACCAAACTTGATGGTCAGTATTGGCCGAGTGAGGTTCATGAGAATGACCCGTATTGAATTCACCTGACTCCGTGTAAAGAAGGACATGTCATCCAGGAGCCAATTCAGAGAATAATTGACCTAACGAAACAAGGGACATAGGACTTCGTGTCCCCCTTCTCACTTCAGGTTCACCCAATCATCTGCAAGCCAATGAAGGGTAAAGTTGTATCGATTCCAGTTATTCGACTCTTGAAAGAGTTCATGACTAACACATTCCCTCTTGTTTGTTGCAGGATCACCTGACTGTCAAAAGCAAGGATAACAAATCAACGAGAAGCATGTCTTGTTGAAGGATCACTTGACAAGGATAATAATCAATGTGAGACATGACAAACTCTCCTAGATGAAATGGCGTCTTGAGTAATCACCAAAGCAAATGATAGAAAATCTTCAGGCCTCAACTCACATTTGATTTTGGCCAGACTAATTGATCTACTTGTACATCTTCTCTTCTGCAGGGGCAAAAACAGAGATGCCCGATCAGATCCCCAACCCCGGCTGATCCTTCATGAGTCATATCCCTAATCAATAGGGACAACTATCGACACCCATTTGGGAATAACCCTTTTGATGTTCAAAATTTAACATATTTGGAAACACCATTATGTTAACTCCTAAAGTTGTCAATAGGGTCTTTTTTGAGTCAAAACCATTCACTTGTTTTGAAAAGTTCAAACTCCATCATATTCAAAATGTTGCATGTCATTTCCAGATGAATTCTGCATGATGATTTTGTCTGTTTAAGTCACTGATTCCACTGAGGATTATTAGAATAGACAGCTAAGTGAAGAATACAAGATTAATTGAGCATGCTTTGGATGAGGAACGTCGAATGATGAAAGGCAAGCCATATCCTACACACAGTCCCCATCTATACACTTGTGAGATGAGTGCGAAGATTCCATGGTTGCGGGGTAAAGAGTTCTCTCGCGAATGGTACGATAACCAAAATAGTGAGAGGCATTCCATCGCTCACCCCATTGAGCCCCATACACTGACAAATTCCTGCTATGCTCCCATCAAAGAACCACCCCACACTGGGGCAAATCGGAGACAAAGCAGCATCACAAGGTGAGAAGAGAGATAGAAATTTTCTTTCTCGCACTTACATCAATCTTCGGGTGTCCTTATTGCATATGAACACTCGCGTTAATTTAAGTGCCCTAGAATGACGAAGAGCAATTCTTTCTTTACGCACTTGTATCTATTGTACAACTCAATTGAGTCTGTAAATTCACCCTCACATGGAGGCAAAACAGAAGTTACTGCCATTTAAGCAGCATAGCCTAGAGCGCCTACTGAAGATAAAGACTCAAGAGTCTAATAACGGTGCTTCGATTGAACTTGTCTAGGCCAGTTCCTCCAACGACAAGAATGAAAAAACATGGGCATAAAAAAGCAGTGTACCTGGTAAGAGCAAGGTCAATGCCCATAAATGAAGAATTGGAATAAAAATAGGGGCATGAAAAGCGAAGTGTGCCTAGTAAAAGCAAGGCCAATGCCCCCAGATAAAAAAAAAAATCCAACCAAGAAAATGTTGTTGTTGTGGTCCATAGAACCTCCATTTTATAGTGAGAAGAAAGACTGGTGACAAATGCCAAGGCAATCACCAGCTCTACCTTTTTACACATGAATCAAGCCTACGTTACATCCCCATTGTAAAAGTCTCTTCAGACTAGGGGCACTTCAATTAACGTAGGATTTCATATGTGCATAAGCATCGCTCGAAGAAGTACGAGCAAGATTACTCTATCTCTTTTCGTAGGGTTCTTGACTTGTAAACCCGGAGATGATCGTGCAACATTTTCGTCCATCAACTTCGACCTTGATGGTCCCCTCTGATGAGCCACTGACCAAGACTTCATCATAATTTCAACAAAGACCTCTCACATTGGTAAAGTCGTACCACTTACGAGAATACTCAAACCCCTGCTGACATGATGACAGTGAGAAGTGTGGTCTTAATAAATCCTGCATCAATGGTCAGGATAGCCTTTTCCATGAGAGTGAGCGAAAAGTCCTTTCAGACTGAAAGTCCCTCATCTGGCATGCTCAAGACATCTACATTCTAAATAAAGGTTGTCTTTCAAAATCTTCCCCGGTGGAAATCAGATGATGCAAAATTGACAAAATTATCATGCATGAATCTCATTTAAACTCATAAATTTACATCATATACAATGATGTGTGCATACTGTGCAAATAGCATACATACTCTTAGAGAGCAGAGATATTGCCGGGTAAGCATATCTCTATCCACATTTGTCTTAAGGTACCTACCACTGTCTAGGTACTCTCTTCTTGACACTCGACCTGTTCGAGTTGTCCCCAGAGTATTGATACTTGTGACTGACCAAGTATCCCTTTATCGTTGAATACATGCTGCTATCTAGGTATCTCCATTGTTTTTTAGTACCGGCCACCGTTTGGGTACTCTCTTCTTGACACTCGACCTGTTCGAGTTGTCCCCAGAGTATTGATACTTGTGACTGACCAAGTATCCCTTTATCGTTGAATACCTGCTGCTGTCTAGGTATCTCCATTGTTTTTAGTACCGGCCACCGTTCGGATACCCCATTTTCCTGACACTCGACCTATTCGAGTTGTCCCCAAAGTATTGATACTTGTGACTGATCAAGTATCCCTTTATCGTTGTATACCTACTGCTGTCGAAATATCCCTGTATCGTCAAATACCCACTGTTGTCCGGGTACTTCCTTTTCATGACACTCAACCTGCCCGAGTTGTCTCCAAATAATATAGCAGCTGTTCAAGCATTCCATTGCTTTGCTTGGCACCACCGCCAGGTATGCTTTCTTACACTTGGACTTCTTTGAGTGGTCCCGGATCATGTCATTAAATACTTGTGTTCATCCAAGTATTCCGGTACTTTGTACTCCTGCGGCTACTCAGGTGTTTCAGCCCTTTTGAGTGCCTGCGGCCATCCAGGTAAGCCTTGTGCTACATTCAAGTTTATGTTACCAGGAGGTGAGAGACCTTCACGAATATCTCAGGTACGCCATCGATATTCCCAATTACCAGGAGGTGAGAGACCTTCACGAATATCTCAGGTACGCCCTCGATATTCCCATTTACCAGGAGGTGAGAGACCTTCATGAATATGCGAGGCACGTCCTCAATATTCCCAATTACCAGGAGGTGAGAGACCTTCATGAATATCCAAGGTACGTCCTCGATATTTCAACTACCAGGAGGTGAGAGACCTTCACGAATATCCAGGTACGCCCTCGATATTCCCAATTACCAGGAGGTGAGAGACCTTCACGAATATCTCAGGTACGCCCTCAATATTCCCATTTACCAGGAGGTGAGAGACCTTCATGAATATGCGAGGCACGCCCTCGATATTCCTAATTACCAGGAGGTGAGAGACCTTCACGAATATCTCAGGTACGCCCTCGATATTCCCATTTACCAGGAGGTGAGAGACCTTCATGAATATGCGAGGCACGTCCTCAATATTCCCAATTACCAAGAGGTGAGAGACCTTCATGAATATCCCAGGTACGTCCTCGATATTCCCATTTACCGGGAGGTGAGAGAGTCCCTCGATATTCCCATTTACCAGGAGGTGAGAGACCTTCATGAATATGCGAGGCACGCCCTCGATATTCCCAATTACCAGGAGGTGAGAGACCTTCACGAATATCTTAGGTACGCCCTCGATATTCCCATTTACCAGGAGGTGAGAGACCTTCATGAATATGCAAGGCGCGTCCTCAATATTCCCAATTACTAGGAGGTGAGAGACCTTCATGAATATCCAAGGTACGTCCTCGATATTCCCTTTTACCAGGAGGTGAGAGACCTTCATGAATATCCTAGGTACGCCCTCGATATTTCCAATTACCAGGAGGTGAGAGACCTTTATGAATATCCAAGGTACGTCCTCGATATTCCCACTACCATGAGGTGAGAAACCTTCACGTATATGCAAGACCCATCCTCAATATTTCCACACGAATATCTCAGGTATGCTTTGATTCTTCCTTAAGAGTTTATACTTGTGATCGTTCAGGTACCCCCCCCGATGCTTGTGATCATCCAGGTATCCTCCAAGAGTTTGTACTTGTGATCATCCAAGTACTATCTCCCAACAAATTAGATGCCCTGAGAAAGGTCGGTGCATCTCCCGTCAAGGTGACCGAAGAAAGGTTCGGGTCCTAGACAAACCATTGATTGTTTTGACAGGCGACCGAAGAATGGTTCGGGTCCTAGACAAACCATCGATTGTTTTAACAGGCGACCGAAGAATGGTTCGGGTCCTGGAGAAGCAATTTCCTGTCACAGCGACCGAAGAATGGTTCGGGTCCGAGACAAACCACTGATTACTCCAATAGGTGACCGAAGAATGGTTCAGGTCCTGGAGGAGCAATCTCCCGTCAAGGCGACCGAAGAAAGGTTCGGGTCCTAGACAAACCACTGATTGTTTTAACAGGCGACCGAAGAATGGTTCGGGTCCTGGAGGAGCAATTCCCCGTCAAGGCGACCGAAGAAAGGTTCGGGTCCTAGACAAACCATTGATTGTTTTGACAGGCGACCGAAGAATGGTTCGGGTCCTGGAGGAGCAATTCCTCATCAAGGCGACCGAAGAAAGGTTCGGGTCCTAGACAAACCATTGATTGTTTTGACAGCGATCAAGAATGGTTCGGGTCCTGGAGAAGCATCTCCCGTCAAGGCGACCGAAGAAAGGTTCGGGTCCGAGACAAACCACTGATTGTTTTAACAGGCGACCGAAGAATGGTTCGGGTCCTGGAGAAGCAATTTCCCGTCACGGCAACCGAAGAATGGTTCGGGTCCTGGAGGAGCAATTCCCCGTCAAGGCGACCGAAGAAAGGTTCGGGTCCTAGACAAATCATTGATTGTTTTAACAGGCAACCGAAGAATGGTTTGAGCTCTGGAAAAGCAACCTCTTCATATCATCAGGTAAGATGACGCCTTGATACTTGCCAAACTCGGGGTTCACACCCTATCTCACTCACTCCCGGTAAGTAACTACAGGTATCTTCTTATCTGTCTTAGTATATGTAATGTTATAGTGCTCTTTTTGCATAGGATAATAGGTCCTAAGTAAAATATAATCTGTTATGCATGTATGGATAAAATTTAGGCATCAATTTGTCTTTGAATGCAACCTCTGCGAGCTCACCTTCAAAGAGGGGCAGCTGTTGACGCCTAAAATTAGTTAGGTTTTATTTAGCTTTATTTAACTTTATTTTATTTTATCTTTTTCGGATAATAAATAAACAAATAACGAAAGAAAAAACAGAAAAAGCAGCCCCCACATGGGCCTTCGGCCCATCATCGCCTCAAGCCTGGCCCCTCCGCATCGTCTTCTTTCTTGCGCCACTGAAGAGCACGCGCAGGCAGGTGCGACGCCGGAGAAGCATGAGCGGACGATGGTCGCGTGCGGAGCAGAGGGGCAGGTGGCGTCGACGGGACGTGACCGGAGGCAGCAATGATGGCGGATGGGATGGCGGTCCAACCGGTGGGTCGAAGCCTCGCCGACCGGCCGCTCCCGCACCTATAAATAGAAGGGAGCCACCGTCGACGAAGGGACACACGGACGCCGAGAAGGATCGAAGGCCGCAGATCCTCAAACCTCCCACCGAGACTTCGGACGGGGGGCCGAGGACGAGCAGGCCGAGATCCGAGAACTCGCGGCCGGAGACGAGGGGAGAGATCCGAGTGGGTGGAGGCCGAGCACGAGATCCCGGAGAGAGAGAGACGGAGCGATCGAGTCGCAGCCCTTGGACACCCCATTGAGAGACTTGGGGGGCCGAGGGTTCGCGGCCTCAGATCTGAGCCTCGCTGGAGGGGAGAGTCTAGAGAGAGAGGCAGGAGGGGAAGGAATTCGCGTGGGTCTCGCCGTCGTCGTCTCTGCCCTCATCGCGCCGTCACCGAGCAGGTATCGCGTTGTCCCCGTCGCCGTCGCCATCGCCATCGCCATCCCCCTCTGCATAGCCCAGTCATCTCCGCCGTCGCCGCCGTCTCCGCCGTCGTCGTCACTGGAGCTCCTCGGCGCCGCGAATTCGCAAACCCTAGGGTTTGCGATTTTCCGGGTCGCGAAGCGGATCCGGACCCGGAAAATCGGGTAGGGTTCGCGGTCTATGGGCGGCGGGAGTCGGGTTGGGTGTTCGGGTTGGATTCGGGTAGGGTTCGCGGGAAGTCGGGTCGCGGAGCGAGCGGAGCGGGTTGTCGGGTCGGGCCGGGTTGTCGGGTCGGGCCGGGTGTCCTAAACACCCGGCCACAACGCCGTTTCATTTAAATAAATAAATAAATAAATAAAAGGGAAAAAGACGAAAAATCCGAGTCCGGCCCGCAATGTAGGCCCGTCCGCATTTGGGTCGCCGGCCCGGTCGAGCCCAACCCGCGGATCCGACCCGGCCGGTTTTGTTTTATTATTTTAATATAAAATAGTATTCTAATAAATAATAAATAAATAATTTATTTTAAAAAAATCAAAAATGTTTTAATTTCCAGAAAATCAAAAAAATATTTAAAAAATGTTGAAAAATGTTTTATTTTCTAAAAAAATCGAGAAAAATCAAAAATAATTTATTTTCCAAATATTTGGAAAAATATTAAAAAAATATATTATTTTCGAAAAATCAAAAAAATCAAAAATATTCCATATTTTCCAAAAAAAAATCCGAAAAAATCCCTTTTGTGTCCAAAAAATTAGAAAATGACTCAAAAAATGTTTTTCCTCCCAAAAATGCATGGAAAACCCCTCGAACATCCAAAAAACCTTAGGATTTAAACAAGATTAGGTACCGAAAGGGCATTAGTGATTAACTAGTGTAATCAAGTCCCCGATCCTAATTTTCTGGGTTGCGCAGAAGTGAGTATTTCTCCCGATACTTCACTTGGGTTTCTAATCAACCCACCCCAAATCGATTAGTGGCGACTCCAATTTAAAAATTAATTTACGGGTTAAAAACTCAGACCATTAAGTCGTGAATTGGTGGACTTGGGAGAGTCCGGGCTTAATAAATTCAGCCGAGCCATTAGCCTCTTTAGGCGCTCGTACTCGATTGCGGGCGCCGAAAAAAAAAGAGGTCGCGACACTCCTGCAGGGTCCCCAGCAACTCATGGCGAAGTTCTCCCATGCCGGTCTTGAGCTCTTGCACATCTGCAACCAGCTCCTATCTTCCGGCGTCGACTCCATCCACGGTATGGGTCAAGCCATCGACCGATCCTTGGACATCGGTGACGAATAACTCTAGCTTCGTCATCCGTTGTGCAAGATCCCCCATTGGCTCCCTCGAGCTCGAAACTCCATGGTTCTTTTTCCCCCTGGCACCACCTTTCTCGGCGTTCTGCCCACGATCAGCACAGTCACCACCCATGGCCAGCGCCTCATCAGATCGTGGATCAGCCATTGCACTTGCGCTTGGATCACAAATCAACTCTGATACCACTTGTCACGGGCCGATCAATGCGCTCTCGATCACTCCTCGTTCACTCGAAGGCTACCCGTGTGGCCTTAAGGTTTTACCCCTAAGCAGCCTTTCAACACTTGACTCATAAGGGACTTTGTAGAGAGAGAAACTTCTTAGAGAGAGAAGCTATGCTTTTCATATAACTTGTGAATGAGAATACAATGAAGGAGGACACCCCTTTATATACAAGTACAAGGTAAACCCTATCCGTAGATCTCCCTTAGATCTAACGGTGGAGATTGCACCTCCCCATCTACCAACTACCAGCATTAATTACACAACTACCAGCTATTCACATTTATAGCGTATTCGTACAAATACGGTATCGCCCGCCTCCAGGAGAATACTCTAAGTCTCAGGGGTATAAGCCGAGGGTCTTTAATGTTCACACCCGTGTTCGAGAAATCTCTTGGACATGCTTTCTTTCGGGCCGTGACACATGCATAGTGGCTGCTCAATCTATTTAGAAGAAATATATATTACTTACTAACTTTGTGGTTGCTCACCCCACTATTTCCCAACATTCTCAGGTTTTTTGGTTAGTAGCTAGTAGAGTGAGATCGCTATCAATAAGGATTTTTGGAAGTGGACTTTGGCTATAATTAGAGGTTGTGTCCTTTGGTGGAAGGACCACCGTGTCACCCCCATCCCTGTAGTTTTCGGAGTATGATAGATTCCTTACTTAAAAAAACGAGCCTTAGTTTTTTTCCTTAACTTAGTTTCTTCCCATTTATGATTTTTTTATCTAATTTAAATTTATTTATTTAGAAAATAAAAGCTAGTCTTTTCTTCATCATTGCTTATAACAATTTATCTTCTCGCCCTTCCAATCTTGAAGCTTACTTTCCGGTGAAATTTTAAATTGCAATCGACAATGCACGACACATTCATATACAGGTCCATTCCACAAGAGAATACCTTCCGGGTTACTTTTTAGTGATGAACCAGAGTTTAATCGTTTCTTTTGATTAAAAAATTGAGGTTCAAAAGTGCATTTCAATTTCAAGAGATGGAGCGGCAGATAGAGCTTTTCTATTGGGAAGATCCGTTCCTATATATGTGTAGACAATTCCCCTAATTTTATGCCGCATGACTGCCTAAGGAGAACTATAATCAATGCATAACACACTTTATCTTAGTGGAATCATACTTTACCTTCACCAAAAGGCTAACTTTCCGTGTCAATGCGTAACATGTCTCTATACCTACTCAGCTCTAACTTTTTGACCTGCATCTAAAGATAGATAAAAGAGTCGAATCATCAAACACTAAACATAGGTGGAGTATTATGATTTATCTTAGGATAGAGTCACATTTTCTTCCATTAATATGCAAAGAAAAGTGTCTCTCCACTAAATAAAGATAAATTAATCGGATCGTCAAAGGCTTAAAGTGGGAGGATTAGTATGAATTGTTCTTAGGAAAGAGTCATATTTTCTTCCATCCATGGCTCAAGCTGTGATTCATAGGTTACAGATCAAGAAGATATAGATTTAGCTAAATTCAAACCTGCATAATATCCAAGTGCAGATAGGAAAAAGTTTCTTTTAATCAGGGATAGATGATAACAAGTGCATATAGGAAAAAGGCGACCCAAGTTTAATTTATCAAGTCGTGTTGAATTTTACAAATTGAGCTCTTTTCTCTTAGGTAGGCATGGAAGTATAAATTGATTCATTGGGCACACTCATGATGTGATGTTGCATATCCTTTATAAGCTATCGTAATTGTAATATATAATAATAAAAAAATGCATTTTCTAATAATTTATAGTATGTTGTACATACTTACGATAAACATCATCAACAGTGGGGCAACATACCAAAATCTAAAACATAATGCGTTCGATGACATCATGTGTGTTTAATTAATATCAAACACTACAACTCTCTATAAAATATCATAAAAATAAAGGATAACATATTGTATGCTGTTTTCACTTGGTCACATCCTAACATTGTGAAGTCGCTTGTTTTTGTTTTCTTTCGTTTTACGAGCTACATTCATCAAATTAAGTGGAAAGTGTCTTTGTAATATCTTTTTGTTAGACAGGTGTACAGGTGAACGGCGAAAATCACCAAATCTTAAATGGAATAAGGGGCTCCACACATTGAAGCTTATCCATAACGGTAGAGAAATTTGCTTGGAATCTTTAAACTCTGTGAAAAGATGGAGATCCAGATTGAAATGGACAAATGACTCATTTATATCCAGGTCCATGCCAAAAGAAAATTACCCTTTTGATGGCTTCTTTTGATAAAGAATTTGAGGGTTCGAAACGGCATTTGAATTTAGCGTTGTGGGAGAGATTTTCTTTTGGGACAATCTCTTACTATATAAGTTGAAGCAATTCCACTAATATTATGCAAGATTAACGCCTAAGGACTAATGCATAACACACTTTATCTTAGTGGAATCCTACTTCACCTTAATTAAAAGGCTCACTCTTCTTTGTACAATACTCAAAAACCGAACAGAACGTTGGATTACCATGATGTCAATTAAATTACAGGTCTATTATAGGTGGACTACCTAATAAAAAAACATGTTTAGTTCTTCTTCTTCTTTTTCTTTGGGTTGTAGATCAATCAAATTAATCATTCTCGAATTCATATATGATGTGCAAAATGCGAATAAATATCATTAATGTCCTGATAAGTGAAGATCAGAAAGGGACACGGGCAGCATAAGGAGTGAATATTTCCACCCCACATCGCAAAAATTGACCTCGCTGTCGAAAAATTGTACTTTTGGTCCTCGTACTTTCGCACTTTCTTCAACTACGCGTAAAAAAAAAAAAAAATCTCTCGTCAGCCACCAATATTGCATCCGCATGTGTACGCATATGATTAGATGTAGTTTGTAAAACACGGACAATTTTTTAAGCTCGCGTACTTCAAGCATGAGGCATTCACGGAATTTATGGATATAGGTACTCATCATCCGACAAATAATGTTATTCTACTGACATGTTTAATGCAAACACTTCTCAGGAAAGAGGAATAAATTTACGGCTATGCCTCGTTAGAAATGATCCTTTCCTTACTCTGACATTATTTAACCTTCAATAATTTGTCGAAGAAAAGGAAAAGATTAACATAATGCCTGCTTGCAGCTTTTGGTATTCCTCCTCAGTTCCTCAACTGGGTTGAGAAGTGCATTACTACTATTAGGTTTTCTATTAATGTTAATGGGAAGCTTGTTGAATATTTTCCTGGGAAGAAAGGTTTAAGACGAGGTGATCCTATATCTGCGTACATGTTTGTGATGACAATGGAGGTTTTCAGTAGGCCGTTTGATGTTCCTGCTGCTTGAGGTTCATTTAAGTTTCACCGTGTGCAGAAGAATCAAGCTTGCTCACCTTTGTTTTGCTGATGACCTCAAGATCTTTCGTGATGGTGATAAAGGATTATTTTGCTGCTGTATTAGCTTTGTTTTATGCACTTACTGGCTTGAGGTTGAATCCCATAAAAATTGAGCTTTCTTCAGCTGCTTTGAGCCAAGTAAAGGTACAGGAACTTTTGGATTATACCCACCTTAAACCAGGTGCTCTACCGGTTAGGTACTTGGGTCTTCGTTTGATTTCTGGAAGGCTTAAAGATAGTGATTACACAGGGCTTTCTCATCGAATCCTTCAGCAATTTCAGCATTAAACTGCATTCGATCTAGAGATTAACCGTTCAAGAATAACATGGAATTTGAACAGAATGACAAATAATCGGTATGATGCCCTTATCGCAAATTTGCCTTTGATCTTGCCCTCATTCTTTGTTTAAATTTGAATCTCCCTTATCCCACCAGTTTTAGATTGATTCCTAAACCGGTTCTGATATTCAATAATTCTCTTTCTACAGTCCGAATCCTTAAATTTTTTCTGTCAATGCGTTTACTACATAGTTCTGGATGTAAGTACCCCTGGTTTTACTGCTTCCATCTCTTTCTCAATTTTGCTCATTCTCATTTCTTCTCAATAAATTTCCCGTGGATAAAAGCCTGCTCAATATCCAGGGAAGCAAAGAGACGGCAAGAACTTATATAAGGCAAAACCTTATTTGAGAAGAGCTAATTCTAGGTTGTCTCTTTCACTCCCTTTAAGCAAGAAGATAGGAGATGCGATGGCACTGAGAGCTGATTGAACAGATCTTGTTCGATCTAGTATGCTAATAAAGAAGAGCCGGTGAATTAGTCTCCTTTACTTTGGCCTCTCTTGAATTCCATGATAGACTTATTCATCATCGAGCATGATAGCTCTATTAACAACTATAGAAACATAAGCAATAGATCCCATTACAAAACCCCCTAGGATGCTTATCACCATAGTATTTGTCACAAAAGGATTGACACGGACCGTCCTTGCAACCACCCGGTGCTGTCCCATACTTCACACATTCCCGAACAGCCTCCACTTCATAATTGCCTGTCATCAAGACACAAAATTTCAAACGATTGAACCCGTGAAGAAAACATAATCTTGTCGTAATTTCTTTAACCACGTTCATCCTCCTTTGAGAAGGAAAGTAGGGATGGTGAAAATGGGGGGAAAGGAAGAAGATTACACATAATGAAGAGGACAAAAAGTAGAAGCATCGTGGGCACGCAGAGGCTCTTCATCTTCATGTCTCCAAATATTTCAGAAGCCTCCTCAAGTATATTGATCAGTTCCTCTGATTCTATATATTTTCCTTGGAGGTCATTGTGTGTATCCATGTGCTCCTATTTATAGGGCGACTGGCCATACCAACCTTCATTTCCTTGTGAAGGACAATAATTTAAATCTCTAGAGACATGGTGGCACACATGCTGGAGGAATCAAATCTCCGCATTCCAAAAAAAATGAAAAAAAAAACACTTCACAATCCTATGATTTTGTTGCATTCACATTTTCGAAATGGTTGGTTGGGGGGTTCTTTTCTTTGTGCACATAGCTTTTCAATTCTTGCTTTGGAAATGATCGAAGACTGGAAATAAAGTCGTGGGTAACTATATTTGGGATCCATTAGCTTCTTGCCTTGAATATCATAAATATTGATCAAATATTTCCTATGCCTCAAGCAAATTATTCAATTCCTTTTCATACTTCCTATGGCTACTGTTTCTCTTGACATATGTTAGTATTCGAGTAATTTCTTTCTGTTGAAGAAAACGATAGATCTATACTTAGAGTTTAATCGAGGTTCTCATATGGCATTTTGTCTTCTTTTCAAGTATGAATTTTCAAGTATGGTGCAGTAACTTATATGAAGAGGAACGAGTATGATTCAACGTGGAGACTATGAGTAAATTGGATAAACTTCAAGGGTAGAGATCGCTTAAGGAAATTTGGTTTGGTAGATTAGTTCACTGAGTCCTCAAATTGGCGAAATATCATGCGTCTCAACAACAGCATTACACGGGAGGTGGACTACCCAAGTGCTGACTATGTCCGCCGTCCTCGGTGACAATCCCAGTCTGAAGCTTTTAGGAGATTATTTAGTCTGACTAATCTCGAGGCTTTTACATGAAGGGTAGAGAAATTTGCTTGGAATTTCAAATTCTGTGAAGAGATGGAGATCTAAATTTAAATTGACAATGCATGACACGTGTATGTAAAGGTCCGTTCCACAAGAAAATACCACCCTGATGATTTCTTAGAGATGAACCAGGTTTTAATCAATTCTTTTGATGCAAAATATGAGGTTCAAAGTGCATTTAAATTTAGAGAGAGGGGTTTCCTTTGGAAAGATGTCTTCCTGTATATGTGTAGACAACTCCCCTAATTTTATGCCAGATGATCGCATAAGATGTCCTTTAATTAATGCATAACACGCTTTATCTGAGGGAAATCATACTCGACCTTCACCAAAGGCTATTTTTTTCGTGAAATACTCAAATACTGAATGGATATCGAGGATATCCTGATTAGTGAAAATTAAGAAGAGCAGGGGCGGCATAAGAAGTGAACAATTCCACTCCACATCTCATTATTCCAAGTTTTTGTTCATTTGTATTGTCACACAAATTGTCCCTCCTCCCTCATCTAACGGTGGGCACACGAGTGACATTACCATTTCCATCAAGGACAGCATAAACCCGGATGCAACAATAGTTGACAATCCTTTTTGATCCAGGTTCTGGAATCACAGCCATGACATGTATTTCTCTGCACAATTAAAAGTTGGCATAAAACGATTTCCAATACTCCGATAAAAATAAAAATAAAAACGATTTCCAATACAATATCATGCTGTAAACAGGGTTCAGACTTTCCTGAAAGATTTTATTCATCCTAGTCAGTCTGCCTTCATTGACGGAAGGCAGATTGAAGACAATATTCTCCTTGCTCATGGGATTTTCAAGGGATCACACTTGAAGAATGTGACCGATGGATGCACTATGAAGGCTGACATTGCGAAAGACTTTGACTGTCGATTGGAGATTCTTACAGAGTTCATGCTTCCAGCTATTGGTATTCCTCCTCAGATCCTTAACAGAGTAGACGAGTGCGTTACTACTCTTAGGCTTTCTATTAATGTCAATGGGGAACTTGTTGGATATTTCCAGGGGAAGATAGGTTTAAGATGAGGTGATTCTATATCTGCATACTTGTTTGTGATCACGATGGTGGTTTTTAGTAAGTTTCACCCTATATATGCAGAAGAATCAAGCTTACTTGCCTTTGTTTTGCTGATAATCTTTTGATCTTTCCAATAGCGATAACAATTATTTCGCTGCTGTGTTAGCGTTGTTTAATAAGTTTGATGCACTCATTGGCTTGAGATTAATTCCTACAAGAATTGAGCTTTTTTCAGCTGGTTTGAGCCAAGTCAAGTTCCAGGAAACCACTTTAAACCTCGTAATCTCGATTCCGTACTTGGTCTTCCTTCAATTCCTGGAAGGCTTAAATATAGTGATTGGAAACTACTTTCTCATCAAATTCTTCAAAAATTTCAGCATTCGATCTAAAGCTGTGTGGTTCAACTAGAGATTCTGTAGTATAAATAGCCCCGGTTTTATCACTTCCTTAGAAAGTCCAACACAAAAGCTAAAGTTATAAGGTAAAGGGAGATCGCATTAATATAAAGAGCATATAGGAGCTATGGTATGTGCCTGTTATTAATTGATGTAGGATAATATTTAAGCATCCCTCTCATGTGCAAGTTGGATTAGGAGCGTGGAATTTGACTAATGAAATAGGACAGCACTTATTCTATTAACAAGATTAAAATAAATCAATAAAAACGTGCAGAATAGGAAAACGTGAAATTTCTTTAGTTTTCTTTATTGTTATAAGGAGTACATGAGCCTTTTGATAGACTTCTATTAGATAACATCTAAGTAACTTATCAATTAAAAATATACACAATCATAGGGAGATGAGGCTAATTTGCACCATCACAATATATATTTAAAATTAAGGTAAAATAACCTAAATTTCTCAAGTATATATTCTAAAATTCTCTTAACAACTCCCATCTCTTTTTTTCATTTTCTCATTCTCATTTCTACTCAATATTTTTCTCGGGGATGAGCCTATTTAATATCTAGGAAAGCAAAAAAAAAGGGCAAAGGATCATCTAAGGCAAGACCGAATCTTTCTATAAAGTTAGTACTGGGTGGTCTTACTTGCTTCTTTGGGCAAGAAGATGGGAGTTCCTTTGGCTTCAAGAGCTGATTAAATAGACCAATAGAGCTGATTAACTAGACCAATCCCGTGATGGTCTTATTCATTATCGAGCATGATAATTCTATCGACTCGAACGTGTGATTTCTTAGCCATTTTCTCCTTGCATGAGTAACTTACTTTATACAAATTTTGTCAGTCATATCTAAGTTTTTTTTTTTTTTTTTTTGGGTCGAAAAACTGGAAACTTCATTAACTTAAAACAAGTTAATTAACATCTGAAAAAAGAACAAGCTACCGGATTGGGTGGGTAAGGCACAGCGGAAAAAGGAATTCCCTACCAATTGGCTGTCTTTTCCTCTGCAGTCAATGTTGGATGTTTTAATTTCATATCTAAGTTTATTTACTTATTTTTTTAAGCATGAGGTATGCCCTTTTGACGTTTCAATATGATATTATAGACGCACATACCAACACAAAGAGATAAGATCCACTCTCGCGCTTAAAAAACAATGGATAATATCTCGCAGCAACTACTGATTTGCTTAATATGTATAATAACTCGATGCTCTTTCTAATTTCAAAGCAAACCCAGTAAATAACTTGGGACAAAAAAAAAAGAAGCAAGAGAGATGTCCCTTTTGATTTGAAGGAAGAGTTTATGGATTTGGAAAAGGAGGCTTTATTTCTCTAGCAAAGGGCCAAAGGCTTCTAGGGATTTAACAACGATAGAAACATAAGCAATTATTCCCGCTGCAAAACCCCGTGGGATGTTTATTGCCATAGTATTTGTTACAAAAGGCTTGGCACGGACCGCCCTTGCACCCACCGGGCGCTGTCCCATAGAGCACGCATGTACGACCAGGATCAGCCTCCACCTCATAGTTGCCTGTCATCAAGACACCAAGCTTCAAACGTTTGAACCCGTGAAGAAAAACATAATCCTGTTATAAATTCCTTAATCACGAGGTACCATCCTTCTTTGAAAAGGAAAATCGTAGATTGCGAAAATGAAGGGGAAAGAGAAAAGATTACACATGGTGAAGAGGAGAAAAACTAGAAGCACTGTGGCCACGCAGGGTCTCTTCATGTTCATTTCTCCAAGTATCTCAGAAGCCTCTCAAGTGTATTGATCAGCTCCTCTTTTTCTCTGGCCATCGTGTGTAACCATGTGCTCTTATTTATAGGACGAATGGCCACTGGCCATACCAACCTTCAATTCCTTTTTAAATAATATAAATCTCCACGGACATGGTGGTGTAAATACTTCTCTAGATTCCCCCAAAAAAAGAAAAAAAAAAAGAAAAGAAATCTGATATGGTAAGTAGACGTACCTGATTTGCTATTATCTATTAAAGTCTGAATCAACAAAATTCAAACCACAAAAAAGACATGAATGCAATTCCGATATGTCACCAAATTCAATCAATTTTAAATGAACTCCCATTTTAAATCCTCATAAATTTTTCACTGCGATTGCTCCTTTCCTATGTATTGTTGTTCATTTCAATAAGTTCTTAGTAATATTGAAGGTTCTTAATTTTGTAACTTTTTTTTACCTTCATACAACTTGTAATGGTTTTTGTCTGCCATTAGTATAAAACGGTTTTGTAAGCTTTATAATGGTCTTGTAACGGTTTTAATTACTATTAATTTGCAACCAGCTTGTAACGTTTTTCAATTACATGAGAGAATTGATGATAGAAAATCGTCTCTCTTTTGTTTACCTACAAATTGTTATTTCAAACATAACTGAAATGCAATATAAATTTATATTTATATATTCCAAAACATGAATTTTCTTGCTTTCTTTATATACATACATATGTTTACTTTTTCGCTGGTTATGCAAATAATGATGTTCCTCTTCCTTCTAATATTTAGAGTAAGGTATAAAAAAAAAAGGTCTGTTGTATACTTGGACGATAGCCGCTAGGAGTTTCATACTACGAGAGTCGAAATTATCTTTTATGACAATACTTACACACCTTAGACAATTGATCATATTTTGTCATCATTTTCAATAGGTTCCCAACAATTCTCATTTTTCATAGTATATAATATTTTTCCAACATATATTAAACGAGGCCTAAAGATTTTGACTTAACTTATTCCTTTCTTTATCTATTCAGCGATAACCCATATAATTTGTGGAATGATGCTCATGCTTGACCTACTTACATTAATTTCAAGAGCACTGTCTTCTTCACATTCACTCGACAACATAATTTGGGCATGACTTGTTTCACTTGACGGGTGTACTTGTAAGCTTATATTAAAAAGTGCAAACAAATAATTTAAACTGTTATGTCAAGAGAGATGCCATATCAGTGTCAGACCATTATAAACGCTCAACGCAGCTTTATAAAAATGCAATTAATCCGAAACTTCAAACTTGACCATGATACCATATGATGGGAAACTTTATGAGACCGCAACTAATTGTTCTAAAATTTTAAGCTATTAAATGAAAGTGTTAGAGATATTTAGGACAATTCTAATGGTTTTTTTGTATAATTTGATATATAGAAAAGAGTACACAAAGAGCCTATTTATAGGCTTTATAATATGACTATATAAATGAGCACATATCAATCAAGATATGCACAATCAAATGAGATATTTGTGCAATCTTGAGAAATACTAAAAATCAATAGAAATATTCTAATTATTTCTAATGTAGGAAAATATCATAATTATCTCTAACAGAAAGCATGGTTAACTCCTCCTCGCGCATAATGTGGACTTGCTGCCAAATGCAATAATTTTTAAACTAATTCCCATCCTAAATCGTTATAATTCATTTCAATTCAATTATATTTTATTTCAATTGCTCCATTCTAATATACCAAACGAGGCCTCAAAATATTCAATAAGCTTATTATTCTCTTTATCAGTATAGCGATTTCCCTTACAATTTAAACGACAGTCATGCTTAACGTATGTACATTAAATTCAGGAGCATTGTCTTCTTCACATTCACTCGACAACATACTTTGGGCATGAGGAATATTATACGTGAGTATAAAGTCATTATAGATTATATAAATTAATTAATTAATTAAAAAAAAAAAGGTGATGATTTGAGATATTTTACATCCGATAAAATGCAAAGATTGCCTCTCCTCGGTCTACCCAGTATCATATGCAGCTAAGTAGCAGCCCCAAGGGTCTTGCAGTCATGTGGTAAATTGTTTTTTTGTTTTTTAAGGATATCCTTGAGACAAGAGGTGTACACTTATGTAAAAGCGAAACCATAAACTTCACACTGCTTTTCCATAGGTAAAGTATGAGGAAAGCAATGGCCTGTAGCTCTTCAAAGCCTTGTCTAGGAAGCCCTTTCACCCTATCCGTATCACCCTAGTGAGAAACTAGATTAAGTGGCGTTCTTGGAGAGCCTTCCTTATCACCCTCCGGTCGCAATAGCTCACATTTTCTTCAGCAAAAAGCTCACTGAAGGAACTAGATTGCTCTGCAATTTCAAAAGCGATTCACGTACGTGCTGGAGCATCCCCAGTTTTCACTTGCAAAAGAATTGGTGGCGAGTTGAACGAGCTGAACTAACATAAGCTAGAGACTTGCCCTTCATTTTCGCCTTGGTTTATCACATTCGATCGTTAACGCCGAAAACAGATTTTTCAACGTGCCAATGGGGGTTGGTGTGCAGACTCTCCTTTACCGAGTGATTCCCAGTTACAGCAAACTAAAGACGCAAAGCCCCACATGCAACCAGAGTACAAGCACACTTCACAGCCGCTTATCACCTCAAGTTGATTTGTTTGCTTGTGTGAAATGTTGATGCGTGTCTAGGACTCGTTATAGAGGCAAGCCTTCTAATCCATAAGACTGATCACCTTTTTTGCGCTACTGCATTTTGACAGGCTGCCATTTGTCGGGCAACAGCATTAACATAGCTGCACGCTAGTAGCTAAACCTTGCCCTTGGCAAATGTGCTTCTCACACCTCCCTTAAATCCCGGTGAAATTTAGAGCTTTGCTATTTTGGGTGGCTCTATGTTAAGAATCCGCTTTATTTTGAGCAATTTTTCCTTTGACTTTGACCAAACCAATTTGCCATATCCTGTAGGTTGTCTTGTATCTTTCTCAAATAATTGATTTCTTTTAAAATAGAGCTTATTCGAAACTGATGTAGTGGATAATTGGATCGAAAATGAACTACATGGCAAAGTGGCTAACATCATCCCTAAATAACTAATATCATGTGGATCTCATGTGTGATCTTTCGTTATTATAAATATTTCATGTTCTAATATAGATAGAGACTGATATTTTCCCCATCTTGGTTATGGATGACTAAAGTCGAGGTGATCTAATTTTGTGACTGCATTTGTACATGCAAAATGACCATCTTCTATTAATTACTATTTTTAGATTAGGGAATGACGGAGCTTGGAAGAGAGAGTGGGAATGAGAGCTAGTACTTTGTTTGTCGGATTAGTGATGGAACGAGAGATTGGTTCCGGGCATGAAAGTAGGGTCACGTGCCTATCAGTCAAAGATCGAGCATCCACAAAACCATATCCCGGCAAGCAAACTTCATTTCATTTGCCAAAAGTTGATGTGTGCTGTGGGTTTGAAAAACTAAAACAGCTTAGCAAGTAAAACCCAAAAGAGGAAATGAAGGTAGGGTTTTTCTCCCATCCTACGATATAATATGAAATATTATATATTCTGGTATTTCCAGTACTATAATTCTATATGTTTCTACCCCTATATAACACGACAATCTGTGCAAGTACAAGACCCCCAGGTTTTAGGCTATGGTGCAGATGAGACTAGAGAGGAGAGAGCGAACAGCATGGTACACCCGGTTGACCCCTGAACTGTACCTGATTATCACATATTTAACTATAAACGACTTTATAATATTATATTAGTGTTTGTAAACTGTTATAATGCTGTGCAGATGCTCTATGTACTCTTGATTTTTAGTGCCTGTTTGTACTGCTATATTATATTGGATGGGTTATAAATCAGTGATGGAGACGGGTCCATGAAGAGAATGGGGAGCACAGTATGTTGGACGTTAGACAAAAGCAAGCGCCTTCGAGCAGATAAACAGGTATCAATAGAGTAAAATAGGTATTGGATTTGATCTCTGATCGATGGAATTTTTTGGTCTTTCCCTTTTGGAAAATGGGGCCCTCTTCTGTGCCTATGTTTGTAGCAAATAAGACAGAAAGACCACATCTACGTGCATCTCAAGTTACCCCTTTAACTCTCCCCCCCCCCCCGCCCCTACTTTTCTTACTAGGCCAAGAAAATGTGTTTCATTTGGAAACAAAAGATGATTAGCTTGTAGTTAACGATAAGTCTTGAATCTCTGTCTCCATAGTACAAGAAGGTCAGAAAAAACAATAGAAATGAAGGCTTCACTACCGTAAAAAAATAGTTGAAGCCTGTCAACACAGAAAAGGTTGGTGGTTTCCATCTTCAAGACATGAAGTTGTCACTGGAAACCGTTTCGTTTCCCAATAAAATGTCAGATAGTCGTCATTTAATTCACTCCTCACTCTCTCTGTCTCTCTCTCCCTCTCTCTCGACTGTTGATGTTGGCTTTTCAAAGGCCAATCTCTGTACTAAATCACAGTACACACAGTGTGACTAGAGAGAGAGAGAGAGAGAGAGGGGTACCCATCAATAGCATAAATGATGGAGCTTTTCCAAGAACAGTTGCCGGTTTTTCAAAGGCTTTAAAAAGTTTCATAATTACATTGCTAATCTAATAAGGTGCAGGTATCTCCGTGTGTACATGTGGGAACTCTGGTTTGATGAGTCATTCATGTGCATGCATGAATGAGGATGATTTATCTTTAGCCCCAGCGCGAGAGGGCAAACTCCCATCGTGTATTTCTTCTCTCGTTAGCTGTTGACACCCATCTACGGAATCTCCTCATTCAGCCCCCTCAGAAGTTAACTTTTGAATTAATGATCAAACCCCCATCTGCGATGGCCTTAATTATATAAAAAAAACAAGAAATGGTCAATAAATGGAAAAAGGTTCATTGAATGAAATAAGGAACAATATCGAGAATGGCCATTACCCCTTCAAGAGAATGTCATGTGTGTCATCAGGAGGTCGCTCACAGATCTTCATTCATCCTGCTGATTTTGAGAGAGAGAGAGAGCGAGAGAGAGAGAGAGAGTATTTTCACTTTTTTACTTAGGTTAAACATATCAAATTGATTTAAGAAAAGCTCGAAGCATGCTAAAAATGGCCAGAGGGTGCAGCGCGTATATCTGTTTTAATTAGGGGAGAAAAAGGGGGTGCTAAAAGCTGGAGGATTAATCACTTAATCCTATTTCAAAAACTTCAGAATTCAAAACCAAATTAACTGAGATTGACATTGATCCCAAAATAGAAATAGCAGAATATATGGACCATACAAGGCTTATATAGGTTAAGATAGCTAGGAAATTTTTACTCTTTTACTTCTCACTAGGTTCTGTAGAGTAGATGGCATGGAGGCGATCTGGAAGTTACATTTCGAAAGACGGAAGATAACAAGCTGGATTGTCTTATGTTTGTATCATCCCTCAACTAATCAAACTCATAGCTACGAACAACGTGGATCAAACCAAAAGCGACCATTTTTCAGGAGCATAATTATGGTGTGTTTATAGGTGCAATTCACATATATACTCCAATAGACAAATTAGAAAAGCCAAGGGGAAGGTGTTTCGCAGTGTGGCCTGCATGTTTCTTGCTGAAAGAGGCATCTATTAAGAAGGCTATTACCCCCAAATCTAAAGAGAGCTCAAATGTTATCTCATGTTCTTCATGCACCAACGTGCTTAATTCTTGCTAATTGAAGATTTCAGCTCGTGAGGATTATGAACTACTTTAGGGCCCACCGATTTTCGTAATTTTGTTTAACTCTATCGAAATATATAGAAACCTGCAAGAGAAACAGATCTTTTAAGCTTGTGATACGTTTGGTTCCGTATCAATACATTTTCTCAGAACATGTGAATGCAAGGAAAAAAAAATAGACAATACAAGCCCTCACTAAAGAAAATTATTTAGTTCAAACGTCGGGAGGTTGCACCCATACATCTAGAAGATAAGATGGAGCCTTTCGAACAAAGGGAGATGAGAAATTATTTCATTTAGCCGAACATGAAAAGAAACCAACTAATGAATATGAACCTTAAGATGTAGGCCAAAAAACGAATAATCAACCTTAATTAACTTAAACTATATGCATCTTGAACTTGTAGTGGAACTAGTCCACACTTTTTTAGTTGATAGTCAACGAATAACTTACACATAAGAAAATTAACATAACTAAACTATACCCACTTGAAATCTCTCACCATGCAGATCCAGCCCCCTCATCTTTTGAGAGAAAGAGAGAGAGTTAGGGTTGTTTCGACCTCTCTCCACGAGACCTCACAAGCAAAATTAACAATACAAACCAAACCTCACAAAAGAGAACTCACCACCATCATCATCAACACCACCTGGTTCTCCATGTGTTTTTGAGGGGAATGAAGCCTGGTCCGAAGCCTTACATACTCTCTGTTTGCCCCTTTCACTTTGGTCATTATGTATGAAAGCCTCGAGCCAGCCAACATTCCCCACAAAAGCCAATTCAATTCTTCTCAGCGAAACCCTAAAAAGCCACAGCTCTCATGTTCTTGAGAGAGAGAGAGAGAACACACAGTGCCTATGAGACAGCTGGGTGTGCGGGGGGGTGTTCTTTATAAAGAGAAGTTGCTGAATTAGCTTATGAGAAAAGGCAATTTGTTAAAGACTAAGATAAACCCTAAAACCCTACCGTAAACCTGAAAGCCTTCACCTTCTCGTCTTTCATTTCCTAGGTGATGCGGTCGGTCAGTCAGTCACACCCATTATTATTCAATTTTTACTGATTTCCTCCTCTTCCCTGTCTTCTTTGGCCCATGAAATACCCATTGCTACCGGTCAACCACCCAACTTCTTACCTGCTACCACCAGTCGTGGTTGCGTATATTGTATGCTTTCATTACACTCACCCGGTCAAAACCCCTCCCCCGCCACGCATGACAAGACAAATTCAGCATTCTTCTTTTGAAAACTCTTCTGATTTTTGCACTTGACACAAGACAAGACCTTCTTCAATGCGATTCTTTCATCATTACCTTATTATTTTTAGCCTTTGCCAGGCCCTACTTTCTAACTCCCCTGTACGGTCCCATACCCACGCACGGTCCCCCACTGAGCTTTAATTTCCAAAATATTTATAGACGTTGCATTTTTTTCTTCCTTTGGCTCGAAATTGCTAGACCGAATAGATATTCTGATCGAGTAATCGCCATGAAAATGACGACATGTTCTTTCTCTGGCTGCTCGTTTATTATTGCCACCGCCTCTTAGCCGAGTTAATATCTTGACAGACATTCCGATGACAAAATGCAGGTACATTTTGTGCTTTTTTAATAGAGAATTCCTGTTGATTTTTCTTAAAGTAGATAGGGAGCAGAGGCTTTTGGTTGATTACCATCACTAAGACTAGCCATGAATTTTTGTGTCCAGTGAAGATGATAGATTAGATGGCCTACGAGTTTAGAGACCAATCTAATGTTACCCTTTTCTCCAAAAGAGAACAGTAATTATTTTCCAAGATTGACCTACCTATAGTCGATCCTATTAATCAGAAATTGGAAAAAGAAGAAAAGTACTGATCGGCCATATTGAAGGCTTCATTGTTGGAAATATAAGAAAAGGAAAGTGAATGAGAATTCATTCCAGGATAGGCAAATGGGAAACTCGGAATAAAGAACTATATATGAACAAAAATGCATATATTATTTGACACTACCTAGCACCTACATGTATAGATAGATGTATATGAGGAAAGAAAACACCAACAACGTTAATAAGAGCAAATAAAAAAGTACCCAAGCTTACTTAAAAAACACGTCAAAGTGAGATATTGTTCGATTTATGATAAACCATTACTTATGTTAGATTGCAATTCAATGGGCAAAAAACTAGTGCCGTAAGTCGTTGATGACTAACATAATTGTGGGCGAGCTACTCTAGCATATTTCATGACTTTATATAATTGTTACTAAGATTGTATTGGTCTAGTAGCACGGTCCATCCTCTGCACCCACCAACTTCTTTTTCTCTTTTTTTTTCCTTTTTTTCTTTTTACTTTTCTGAATGATATTGAGGAATTACTTTAAGAAGATCAATCGATAGAGTAAGAGACCGGAAGATACTTCAATGGCTGATTCTTCCAAGCATAGCTCCACATCATACGAAAGCTAAGATTAACATACATAGTTGCAACTTGCATGCAGGCCTGAGTAGCGACATTAATATACAGAAAAGATAAAACAGAAACAAAGGGGTGCGATGCAGCGAAACTTCTCCGCACAAGAAGACCCCCTCCCACCTCCACCGCTTATTTATAGCATTTTCCCGCGATTCGGAACAGTGGCTTCCGCGAAACACGTCATGGCAAAGACGGCGTTTAAGGCAACCCCCGCATCTCCGCCGTCCGCCCCGCCGATCCGACGGGCGGAGCGCGCCCCCTCCTCTCGGAACAGGACGTGTCGGTGTCAGCGGGAGCGTAGGACCGGGAACCGAGACCTCCCTGCAGAGGGGCAGGGCCAGGGCCAGGGCAGGCCACCACCACCACCAGCAGCAGAAGCAGCAGCAGAGACCCCCCCCCCGGCGCCACGATTAACGAGGATGGCCAGCCCAGCCAGCCAGGCAGCGGATGACGTGGACATGTCGAGGAGGGTCAAAAGGGGAACGGACGGCTCGGATTCCCGCGGGGCTCCGGGGGTCGTACGCCTCCCCTCCCCGCCACGTGATCACATTAAATTTGGGGCGTACGACCGAGGGCCGGGGGGGGCAGGCGCACGTGCGTTGCTGAGCTGGGGGAGCTCAGGTGGGGCCCCCGTTTGGGGGGGGGTGAGGGATTGTGGCAATTATCCCGTAATGATGGATTGGATTGGATGAGAGAGGAGCTTTTTGGTTTGGTGGAAAAAAGGACGACAGCGCGATAAATTGCGGATTTCTCGGGGCCTGTTTCCAATTTGTCTTTCTTTCCTTCTTTCTTTTTCTTACCCTGGGTGAAACTGAAACTTTTTAACTAATTTGTTTCGTGATTTAATTGCGTTTGGTAAATTGACCTACACCATAAGTAGTATGATAGTTGAAGAGGAGATAATCTTGCTATAGTTACTATGTTGGTTGTCGCGTGATAATTAGGCAATTAGCATAACTATGGAAATCTGTATTAATTTATGATTATTTGATCTTTCTTTTATGGCAAAATGTTTGAAAAGTATGTCAATTCGAAATGTGATCCAAGTACGATTTTGATATTTGCTTCCATGAGGGTTGTAATAGGAACTTGGCTCCAAGACATTTTGTGAGGGTTCATTCTCTCATTGGCATTGTCCTAACTTCTTCAATAAGGGAGACATCCATCTTATGCAATCTTCAAGAACCAAGTCTCGTTTAGATATCAAAGTTATCTAAACTCATTACCATATGATTCAAGTTAATTTAAAAAAAAACTATTGATTAATTATGTTTCCCACTTCCTTATGCAATATATACTAAGTGAAACAAGTTAATTCGCTTGCTTGACTTATATCGTTTTTGTCTTGTCATATTAACCCAACTCAAACTCTAGAAATTTAAGTCCTATCCCAATCTAGATTTCATTAAGTTCTTCTAGACAATTACATTAAGAAGTAATCTCACCGGTTCTCATGTATATCGAGCATATCACTTACTACTCTCCCTTTGTGCAGATGGCGGCATTAAATGTGAAATGTGTCTGGTTGACCTAATCGAACCGAATAGATAACTCGAGGCACATATGACAAAAATATACGGAATACCCATTATGGAGAGCAGTCTTGATCTGTACACTGGTAACATATTAGACAACTGCTCGGGTTTTGGAGACTCAATTTATCTCAAGTCGATTTCAAGTCGACTTCACAACGCGTGCAACAGGTATCCACAAACAAGTCGAATAACTGGAAAAACAAAACGAAAAATAGCGATTTTCCAAGGTGCAGCCAAGGATGTCCGTCCTTGAGCATCAGCAGTCGACTTAACAGATACAAATTCAAAATGCAATAGGACATATTGGCAGAAGATGCACGCTTGAACAATCCAAACGTCCATAGCACTAAAAGGCATCATCCACTCCGTGGAATTAAATGTCCTCTCATTCCCAGGCCCACCACACGGTACTGAAACGATGCACACTGTTGTTGAGGCTGACCAATGCATGCATGGGTCGGGGCCAGAGGGAATTGATTGAAAGCCGGTGCTATTCACAGCTCAAGGTCCAAGCCATCCAGCCACGTTTCAGATCCAATGCTTACCTTCTTGAGATCGGCAGAGGTCAGGAATGGGTCAAACCTTGCTCCTTCGTTCTTTCTCTCTCTTTCTTGATTGGTTCGTTGTTCAAGACATTGGCCCCACCATTTTCACAACATTCTCTACCTACTTGTCTTGTTCACGAGGTTAAAGCTTAAGGAGCAGAGTCAAAATTACTGGATGCGGCATTTTGAATGTCGTTCTTACGAAGTTCTTAGAACCCAAGATTGAAAAAGAGCGAGTCCAGACATCTTTCCTTTGCTATTTCTCCTTTCCAGGACATATCGCTCGGCCTCTATTGTCCAGATGTTTGTCCAAGTCGACAGAATACGTATTTCAAGTAGGTACAAGTACGTGCCATTGCCAATTTTGAATTGTTATACTTATCTCCTGTTCTCTCACGGTGGTCCAGGCATAAGAGAGAGAGTTTCAATGGGCAATAAAATGGGGATGGCAGTGCTCGACCCGTTACCAACCACCCCACACGAATCCGCAGAAAGTCGTGATGTCCCGAGCCCTAAATGAAGGAACCGATTGCGTACTAGCGTAACGCCAGACCCCCGTTCAAGAAATGAAGAAAGAAATGGTCGTCATGAAAAGTAATCCGGCAAAAGATAGACATTGAAGATCTACCTCAGCTAAGGTTTAGCAAGAAATGATCGTCAGAATTTGATTGGATCGAAGTAAACTACGGTCTAACATTACCATGAAACATTCAAATGCAAACTCCAGTGATAACAAAGAACCAACTTTGCATATTTTGGTGGAACTTCAAGCGTGTTTGAAATCTGTCTATATTTCACCAGCTGGCTAGTAGTAATAGCAAACTTACTGTACGCACATCTCTCTGCAGAATGAAGCAGATTGCAACGGATGAAAAGTTATGAAGTACATTCCGTTCTACAATAAAAAGTAAGGATGTCGCAACACATTCAATTCAACAGACAGAAAGTCATATTACACTGAATTATGCTACTAACCTTGATTGATTTTACCATCCACGAAAATTCTTACTTAAGCAGACAACCTGACCAACAACCGGGACTGAAAAGAAATGGCAACCAAAATACCTTGCTGCGCTTGAGCAATAACCGCAAAAGATACATGGAATATCACAAGAGTAAGAGCAAATACAATAATTGTTCCTTCTGATGAACCAAATGCTTTTGTAACAACGTTTCTTCCAATTTATACAAGGCAAGAAAATCTACCTATGAACCATTATTCGATATACAGCAGAAGCAGGTCACAGCCCTTAGTGGTCCGCCTACCCCAATTATCAAGTGATGGATAATCTGATTCACATTACTTGTGAGTTGGCAATTGAGAGAGGTGGACTACCAACAGATGTGATGTCATGCTCTTGAAGAATATATAAACAAACCGGCAACATGAAATTCTCCCACTTAATTAGCCAGCAGTTAAGCTGGGAAAAGAAGTCTAGCCAGGATTGTGTCACTGTGTACTGTACAGGATGCCTTTACAAAGCATTCTTCCGAAACTATCAATGAATGGCAGCTATTTAAGCAAACTAGCATTACATTCACCTGAAATGGGTGTGAAAAAGCGTATGATGCTACCTGTGTAAAGGTTGTCGCTGGCCCGAGTCTGTGCTTGGCCAGGGCAAGACATTGGATGAGGGTGGTTGAGCTCAAGATGCTTCATAGCTGAGGGAGTTATAAGGAGAAACAACAGGTTGTGATAGTGCTTGATTACACCACTCTGCAACAGCTGCAGGGTCAAGCACTGGAGGAGAAATGAGATGAGTGATCTTACCATCCCAATTTGAATCAAGTGGATGTTGATCAGAAACTGGCTGAGGTGCCACATGTTGCCAATTCTGGCCATTCTCCGGTCCACTCCAACCACTAATTTGTGCTCTTTGGTTGTTTATACAACACGAAGGGGCCCATTCTCGGGTCGTTTGTTGTCCTTGTTGATTCTTGACATGTGTTTCCTCAGAATTATGACTCAATCGCATCTTCTTATTTTGATCAGAGTGATGGACAATTGGAGAATTCGATGTTGTGGCTTCATTTTTATCTGTACCCTTTAGAGCGGGTGCATCAACTGAACCAAATAATAATTCTTTTAGCTCCGGCGCTGGCATCTTCCCATCCAAAAAGAAAAGGAGGCCAATAATTGAACGATGGATGCAGTCATAAATTTTCTTGACTTCTTCCACTCCTACTGCCCTTGAAACATTTTCAGACCTTTCCGTGAAATCCTCAACCTATAAAAGAACTATTAAGAAACATCTATAGATAGGTGCACCTAGAAATGTCAATTTAACAAGTTCAAGAAAGTTGGAATACACTTATCGAGCCACAACGAGAATCCCAAGTTTTTGAGGTCCACGATCCTTCATACACGCTGGCACAAAGGCCTTTCTGCCAAAGTTTCTCCACTGATGCTAGCTGCAACGAAAAAATAGGGTAGAAGTCCAGATTTGTTCCCCCAACTTATTTATTTTTTCAACTTGTTGTGTACTTTCTGTGGAATTGAGTCATTTCACCATGTGCCCTTACTAACACCTCAAAATACTGAGGTGACATTACAAATGTCGCAAATTTTGACAAGTGCTGCCTGTTCAACAAAACCACGAGAAATAAGCATAGAGAGAGAGAGAGAGAGAGGGAGAGAGAGATGGTCTCAGCAAGGGTCTCCTGTGACCTCTCTCTCACATTATTTTCTTGTGGTTCGCTGATGAGTGCCAACTGGACACCACATCAATGCCATGTGTCAACATTTGCCAAATTGGTGATGTCACTTCATCATTTTAACCCGGTATCATTAATTTCTTCATCGTCATAAGTCGAGCAACCAAACTAAAGACATGGAACAAGTTAGAGAATCAAATCTGGCCTTACTCCCAAAAAAAAGAATACCACAAGCTACTACAATTGCCATCAAATGAAAATGGGTGCCAATGCACTTAAAAGTCAAGTTTTTCGTGGCTTTAAACCGGCTGCTGGTAGATAAGAGATCAAATTACCTTTATCAGGAGTGTCACAAAGAGTAGAGCCAATGATTCTTCATTAGCTTTTCCATAGTTCAAAAAAGAATCAACATTCTTCCTTACATTTGCAGGATCAGTTCCGTCTGCAAGAACCCAAAGAGACTTCAATGCAGCACAGACATTGACACTGGATACTTAAACATTTAATAACTACACTGTTTAGGTCCGATTAATTAAGCACGTGGGTGGGATTTCAAATTTTGCATGGTATAATTAAAGTTTTACAATTGAAGACATCTGGCAGTAAGGAACTATGTAATGCATACAAGGTGCATTAAAGTTCCTCAAGATAAAGGGCTTTTGCTGGTGTTAAACAGAGAAGTCCATTGCAAAATAAGCAGCATAGTTGTATAATATTACATGACATTGAGATTCAAGTATCATACACACTACTGCTTTTTAATGACCTGTAAGAAGTTACTACCTTTAAAGAGCACAGAAAATGGAGGCAATATAGGAGGTTGGCGAGTCTGCATGATAAAAAGATTACATAAATATCTGGCTGAAAAAAAAAAAAAAAAAAAAATCTAAAGTTCAACATCCAAACACCATCATAAAATTTTTTGAAATACATTCTTTGCATAGGTTTCAATTCACTTATGGAATAACGGTAGCTGAAATGTAACAGTGGAATTAAGAGTAGTCAACATATAGAAACTTGTTTCAGGACACAACCCAAGTTTTACCTGCAAGTGGAAGGCAACTAATGATATTATGGACAGAGAATTTAGAGTTCGATCCTTGGAACTGTTAATACCATTTGCTTTAGCCCAAGATTTCATCTGCATTATAAGAAAGAGATCTAATTCATCACTTATTTTTGCCATTAAATGCATGAGTAGACATTCAGAAAAGTATGAATGAAATCCGCCAAACAGTAAATCAATCATTAATAAAGAAACAGCATGACTAGCTTATTTTCCCACGAAAGCCACGAGAATGAAATGCTCAAGGGAAGCATCTTCTCTGCCTCTGGCTTTTGACTAGCTTTATATGCTACAAAGAACGCCGAAGGAAAAGACAGAAGCGAAAAGTAGAAGCAGAGCACAAAAGGCTACCATCCCGCAAAATCAGGGTGTAAGATAGTCTAATGTTCAAATTTCTGGGAAATCACAATCAGTTTCCATTCTTTACTACCATAATCGAGGTCAGTGATTGTGAAGGTAAGACTTGAAAATTTAAAGGGAAATTGGAAAAGAGAGTGGAAAGCAAGTGGTTCGATTTTTCTACACAAAACAATGGTAAGGAACACAGACAGAGCACAGATACACTTGATTACCAGAAAGGACACTACGGAGAAATTAGAAAATGTTACAGGCTGGTTTCACTGAAAAATCAAACCAAAAATCTAAAATGACAAGTTTAACTTATTACCAGAAAACTTAGCTTCTGAAACCTGTCATCAATCGCAGAAATGACATGGACAAGCTGTGACTTCAGAATACCATCCCAATTCTCAACTGAAAGATCACATTCTATTCTTGTCCCATAATCAATAACTTTCACAATTGGCACCCTCGCACTCATGATAGTCTGGATGCTAGTAACATGCCCCTTCCCTGCAACATTTAAGTACCATGTAAGGTACCATCCACGACAATATCAACAAATTCCCCAAATATGATTGCATTAGACAACAACATCAAATTTTATTATGACAAAGAGTATCTACTACTCCCTAGTAAAATAAAGATAAAATGGCAATGATTTCAAGCATTCAAAACACACACAGTATCTCATCTCGTACAAATAACGACGATGACGAGCAGCATTTTCTCTTGTTAGAAAGGTGATGCTGTCCAGCATTTTTTAATGATAATAATATGCTTTCAGAACACTAAAACTTTTTATTTGAACCTTAAGTATAAATAATGGCATCTTTTCGTTTGAGGATCGCACTGTGAATTCCATCTGATCTAAGGTAGAAACTTACAGCAAAAATGCCTTGAAGATTAAAATTACAACTATAGTAACAACTTTAAAATGAACAAGTAGGGAGGCTGGCGAGAATACTTTGAAGAGAATAAAACTTTTTTGCAAACTTTCTGAGAGTTTGTATCTTCTTTTCTCGAGGAAACTGAACAGAAGGATTTCCAAAGTTGATGGACAAGTCGAGATCGCTTCCTGTGTTGTACATATCCATCACAAATGAGCCAAATCCCACCACAGTGGGGCATTCACTTGAGTTACCTGAAACAATTATGAATCGTAAAACAGATTATCCCTATTGCACAAGTGCACAAATTATAGCATTCTCTTGCATTGATATAAAATTCATCAATTTCATGTATAAACAACAATGCAGCAACAAGAGTCAATTCATCCTTCATCCTTGAATATGCAAATAATTCAACAAACCACGTGGTCTATAGTTGCACAGAAGAATAAGAATAGCAGGTATGGTTCAAAAGATCTTCGACAATTCAATAACAAGAAATCTAAATTTTAAATTCATGCATATTCACATTTAATTGAGAGAGAATCTACCATATATCTCCTTCGCTATAGCATTGAAGATGCGAATCAAATCTCTTCTATTGAAAAACTCAGTCTCTGTAGGACGCCGCACAACATAAACATCATCGAGGAGCTTATCAAAATTTGGAAGACACGACAGATCGATTTTATACTTCTGCAGCTCCTTGGACTCAAGCTTGCTCACCTTCTTCAACAAAACTGAGATAAAGGGCCCAAAAGAAAAAAGTCAAGAAATACGAAAGCAGACTGAAGTTACAACACATATCAGCAATAGAATCATGAGATCAACATTCACTGCAAAATGAGGTCAACCAACATTCACTGAAAACTAATCGCGCCACCCCATCGCTTCAACACTGCAAATCCATCATCGTTCCAAAACACAATTGGGCTAAAGTCGAAAAGATGTAATTTACCTTTCCTGGGCAACGCCATAAAAGCTCCAGCGTCAGCTTCATCCACCTCCCCACACCTCAATCCTGACAAAAGCAACAGAAAAATTAAAAATTTCATTTGAAACAAGAGTCTCAAGGCGGGCATTCTTCATGCAGCGTCGTGAGAATCTCCGGAAGTAAAACCCGAACCTCAAACACTCCGCCCAGCTCACCACCACCACCACCACCGGACATGCCTGAGCACGAATTCGGGCGTTTGAGAGCTCAATCCGGCGAAAGCGCCGGCCACCGGGACCTAAAAGCTCATCAATCGAAAGAGAAAGCTAAAGCCAAGAACCAAGTCGCGCAAGAGAATGGACAAAGCGCAGGAAAATTCGGGAAAATTAGGGCTTTTTTCGTGTCTGAGCTGGACGATGATGTTTGTGAATTCTGGAAATGGAATCTAGGAGGAAGGAGGAGGAGGGGAACCACGTGCACGCCGTTTTTTCGCTGGAGCGGTTCTACTGAACCGGCGTTAAATGGACCCGGTTCGATGAAACACACTACTTTTTTTTATTTTTACTTTTTTGTTCGAATGAAGCACACTACCTAGCAGGGTGCAAATCATGAGAGAAGGAAGTGGATTTGTATTCAATCACAATGTACATTAAAAAAAAAAAAGAGGGAGCAGACCGGACCACTAAATGTAAGGTGGTTGTCCAAGCCAATCTATCAACACGATTAGATCGATCGACTATTGATTGGATCTATGAAGGATCATGATGCTTTCAAGTCGATTGAGGCGACATGCAATTGGTTGGAGTCAATGGACAAAGTTATCAACAGAAGCCATTAATAATTGTTCTTAAATAAATATTGAATGTGAGTTTTACACGCCACGCGCATCTATCATCCTTAATATGGAAAGTAGTTTTGCTTTTAGCAATTAACTAGTTATCCATATTGGCAGTGGGGACATGGAAATTGTTTGCAAAAAGCTATTACTCTATGCAGCTAAAAGATTAATTGTGTTTTTTTTTAAGAGCTTTGTTAGCATAATAGTTTTCGGACTACTATAAGGATAACAACTTATTACAAGTCATAAATTTTTAAAAGAGTGAATCCCCATAATAATTTATAATTATCTTTTATTTGATTTTTTGTAATTCAGTATAAATTGTCATTCTCGCGGTAGATTAAAAATTATTAATTAATCATATCTGTTTTTTTTTTTTAATATGGTGAAATATTCAATAGGCGGGAAAGTAATGATCGAGAAGCACAACTACTCGCTTCTTTTAAGGTGATGAAATCAAGGATAAAATTCATCACAAAAATAATAGTATATGATGACATTATCTCTTGTTCAATAATTATTTGCAGACTCTAATTTAGTAAGTAGAAATATTCATAAAAGAAAAATGAATCGAATATCTTATGCTGAGAGGAATTTAATGCACGACATTGTTGAAGTTTAGAGTCATGGAAAGAATAGCAAAAGGGACATCGAGAGTAGCGATAGAGGTAGAGAGAATGGCAATCAAGTGTTTATGATGGCTTAACCCTAATTAAGATTGTATGACATATATTTATAAGACCGATTAATTACAATGAGGATACATATAGAAGCATAATTGTCAAAAGATCCCATAATACACATAAATTACATATTAAACATACTTCTCAATCCAAAGTAGGTGTAACGACTGAAAGATTGGATCTCTTGGTGCGTTTTGGGACTAGGTAGTCGCTTCATGAAGATGTCTACCAATTGATCCATCATAGGTGCATGGCGAACACATAAATCGCCCGAAGCTATCCTCCGTCAAGCAAAGTGAAACTTGATGTATTTGGTGCAAGCATAAAACATGGGGTTGAGAGCTAGATAGGTGGCGTAAATGTCACAATAAGTGGTGAAAGGATAAAAATGGGAACCGAACTCTCGAAGAAAATGACGAATCCAAATAGTCTTAGCAACATAGTGAGCGGTAGCACGATAATCAAGTCTCTATACTAGAGTAGGCCACAGTGGGCTGCTTCTTGGCACTCCATGAAACAATATTGGTAACTAGATAAACACAAAAATTTGAGGTGGACCATTGAGTATCGAACCACCCAATCTAGTCTGCATCCCCATAAGCAGTCAATGATGTAGGGAACATTGCTCATAAGTAATCCGTGGGTGGCTATGCCAACCAAAAAATCTGTACATACGGTTGATAGCCTAGAGATGTGTTTATCTTGGTTGATACATGAAATGACTAACCAAGTTCATAGAAAATAAAAATCATGTCTAGTTTTGGACACATATAGTAGTGCACCAACCATTTATCGTTATAGCATTGGAGTAGACACAAGTTTAACTTTAATGAGGTCAAACTTGCGTAAAAAACTAATCAACATATTTGGCTTGAGATAAAAGTAAATCGTTTGAGTGGTGCCAAGCCTCAAAATCAAGGAAAAGTGATCCAAGATCCTTAATAGCAAATTCCTATGAAAGTCGAGTAATCAAAGACCGCAATAATGGAGGAGTATCACTAGTGACAAAGATATCGTTAACATACACTAGTAAATATGGATGACTTCAATAAGAAGCATAGACAAATAGCAAAAGATGAGCCTTTCTCACCATGTAATCCACAAATAATAAAAAGCTACTGAAGCGATGAAGCCATGCACATAGATCTTGTTTTAAACCACAAATGGCTTTTTAGAGATAGCACATGTGATTTGCAAACTCCAAATGTGAGAAATCAAGAATTTGAATTATGTAAACTTCCTCATGAAAGATGCCATGCAATAAGGCATTCTTAATAATAAGTTGATGTATGACCCATTTCGAAGAAATCACAATAGAGAGAACAACCTAAATATAGTGGGCTTAACAACCAGGTTAAAGGTCTTGTCATAGTCCAATCTAGCCTGCTACTTGAATCCCTCTACAATAAGTCGAGCTTTGAAGTGTTCAATAGTTCCATCAGATTTTTCCTTGACCTTAAAAACCCAATTACAACAAAGTAAATTCTTAAAATGATCAAGTGGTAAAAAATCTCATTTGTGATTATTGACTAAGGTATTAAATTCATTCGCCACAGCCACTTTCCAACAAGGATCAAGAATGGCCTTAAAGTAGCAAGTCAATGTTTTTTTCATGAGAAGAGACATCGACTTGCGGATGAGTAGGTAAAGAAAAATTAAAGATTAAAATTTTTTTCTGAGTTTAGAAATTCCATATTTGATGCAATTAATGCACAGGATGAGTAGGTAAAGAAGAAACAGAAGTGGAGGACCTAGACAAAGATAGAGGATTTGCGGATTTTTGTGGAAGAAATTTAGTTAGAAGATGAGTCAAGTTAGGATACAGTGACTAAGGTCGAAGGGAGGGACGGTGAAAGGAAGAAGGAATGAAAGTAGACGAGGTGGACCAAGAGGAGGAGAAAGGCAAGTTAGGAGGTTGAGTCATATAAGAGGAGAGAGGGACAAAGTAGGTGGAAGGAAAAGCGGAGTGATTGGAGAAAACAAAAGGGGAATGGACTAATTCGAAACCGTGAATTATGGGACTAACAGTCAAAGGATTTTGTGAAAAGGGAAAATTCTCCTTATTGAACTGAACATGATGACTAATAAAAACTCAATCACTTGATCAATCAAAACAATTTATGATTGGATGAGTAACCATGAAATACATATGGCGGGTAATCATATGCCAACTTATAGGAGACATGAGACGGAAGAAAATGATAACAAGCACACCCAAAAATTCAAAGGGCGAGTAATCAAATTGGAACCCAAATAAACAGTGGAAATGAGAATTATTGGAAAGGACAAGAGTGGAAAGCCGAGTAATAATGTAAACAACAGCAAAAAGAGTATCAACCCAATATGAAGGATATATATGGGCATAGATTTATAAGGTTCTAGACATTTCGACGAAGTGTCTAATTTTGTATCTTGACTAGCCATAGCCATTTTGAGATGGGAGTGTCTTGATTAGAAAAATGTCAAATGATACCATTTTCACGTAAACATGTTTGAAACAAATTATTGATATATTCATCTTCACCATCAGTTTGTAAATTTTTAATTTTGGCATTGCATAGATTTTCGATAAAACAATGAAAGCGATGGAAGTGTGTTGGCATTTCAAATTTATTTTTGGGATAAGTGCTACAAAAGTCCTAAAACTTGTCACGAAAATGCAATTGAGTTCTAAAACTTGCAAAAAGTGCAATTAAGTCCAAAAACTTGTCAAATTGTTTCAATTGAGTCATAAAATTAACGCCGTCGACTTTTTAATGGAAAATGCTGACATGGCATTTAAAATTAATTTTTCAATTTCCATGTGGTTTGTTTAATTATTATTTTTATTTAAATTAGATTTAAAAATTAGAAAATAAAAGTCAAAATTTATTTAAAAAAATAAAAAATTTCAAAAAAAAAGCAAAAAAAATTGGCAGCCGCCGCCCATCTGCCGACCCTCACCGGCCCCAGGCAAGGGCCGACGACCCTCCCGAGCTTGGGCAAGAGTGCCTAGATCTGGGCATGTCGCCCTCGAGGGTCCGGCGACCATCACCCGCCCGGGCGACGCCTCGTCGCCCTCACTCGGGATCGGCAAGAGTCGACGCGGCCTCACCAGGCCGCCGACCATCGCCCGCCCCTCCGGCGATAGGCGGTAGCAACGACGGCGGCGGGGAGGAGGAGTTGATTTTAATTTTATTTTCTTTTTTTTTTAAATTTTAAAAAAAATTTTAACTTTTCCTTCTAGTTTTTTAAATCTAATTTTAAAAAATGAATCTAATTTAAAAAATCCATGTGGAAAATAAAAATTATTTAAAATGCCACTTCAGCATTTTTAACGGAAAAAACTAATGGCATTAACTTTAAGACTCGATTGAAATAATTTGACAAGTTTTGGACTTAATTGCACTTTTCGCAAATTTTAGGACTTATTGCGACTAAATTTTCGGGCTAATGGACTACTAAGTGTTTAAACTTAGCTTGGGCTCTTCCAGCCTATACCAATTCGCAACTTAAGGTTTAAATATTTAACATACAAATGATTATTATCTAGAAGTCACCATTAATCGGTTTACATTAGGTCAATTAGACACCTAAATAAAATAATATGATAATTATTTTAATCCTACAAACCAGATACTAAGGGTACGGGAACTTAGTTAAGCTAAATTTATCTAATGCCATTTCAGTACTATTTCCTTTTATTTTCAAAAAATGTTTTTGCAAACAGATTGAATTTATTTTAACATAAATTACTATAATGCAATGGGTGATCACATGGATGCTCAATTATTATTAAATACTTAATCAAACAAAATAAAAAAAAAATTAAACACACAAAGCAAGCAATTTTTGGGTTTTTCTTTTAATTAGACTTTATCAATAGACATGCATTTAAATAAATGACCTAATTTTACTAACAACTATTTCTAATTAAATGAACCTAACATACAAACTTATTGACATGCACCTAATATTTTTGTGTTTTTTTTTTATTGAAATTCGGAATTAACAAAAACCTAATTAAATTATCTAAAATGAATAATTTTCTAATTTATTTTAGGGGTTAATTTGACTTAAACCCTATTGTATCTTAGAAAACTATTTTTTTTTTTAGAAAAATGAGATTATTTAAATGTGTAAAGATTATCTAAGCCTATAAAAAAAATTAAATCCAATCCTAATCTATTCCAAAAAATTATCTAAAAGTGCAATCCTAAAATTGCATTGCTAATTTTGCTAAACTAAATGCAAGATTTGATTTTTTTTTTTTTTTTTTTATGTTTTTTTAGTGTTTTTTCCAAGACAATCAATTATGAAATTACATCTAAACTAATCAAGATATCCACCAAATAAAGGATTAAAATAATTGAAAAATAACATTTTATCTCATAGGTCAAATTAACGATTACTTTACGACAAAAGTTCAAAATAATTAAAAATCTGATCCAAAGTTTTACAAATCGAATTAATAATTATAATGATTTAACAATTAAAATACTATTAAAATGCCCAAAAATTAATATAATTAAAAAAATGATCCGACATCTTATGGATCAAATTAATAATTACAATAATTTTGGACAAAACCCCAATAGTTAATGCTTAAAAGATTGGTGGCATGAATATTGACATACCAAGTTCTAATTTAAGCAATAATAACAAAACTTTAAAAAAAAAAAAACAATAAAATAATATAAAATAAATAAAATAAAAATAAAACTAAACTACCTACGGGAACTTGGGAAGGGGGCAGCGACGCGTTGATGGGTGGCGGGACCGGTAGTAGCAACGGGCGAGCAGGTCGCAGCGATGGCGCTCCGGCGATGGATGGAGAGCGACAGCAAGCAGCAGAGATACTGAGGTGCAGCGACGAGCGGGACTCGGCGATGAGTGGGCTGAGGCGCGATGCCAGGCGGAGGCGGGGGCACGAGTTGCTGGCGTCGCTGGAAGGAGGAGAGCGGCGGGCGGGCTGCTGCTCGGCAGAGTGGCAAAGGCGTCAGGCGCTGCTCGGGGGTGCTGCAGGCGGCGGTGGAGGGCTGCAAGCGGCGGAGACAGAGGGGACCGGTGCAGGTTGCAGCAGCTGGCGATCAAGGCGGAGCTGCAAGGGCCTCGGGCGCTGCTGCAGGCGCGGTCGTCGAGCAGAAGCTGGCAGGCGTCGTCGGATGCTAGCTCGCGGGCGGAGCGGCAGTGTGGTGCTCGGCGACGGCAGGGGCGCGGAGGTCGCTGGGTCGGGGATTGCAGAGGTGCGGCGGCGTTGGGGCCCGAGCGGATGCGTAGGCAGAGGCCGAGGGGGTCCGGCAGCTGATGCGGGCGAGCAACGGCAGGAGGGAAGCAGCAACGGCGGCGTCGGGCTCTGGTGGTGCTGCTGTAGGACGGTGGCGTCGGGCTCCGGTGCAGGCGTTGGCTGGGCGGCGCTCGGCGTCAGGCGTCGAGCGAAGGAGTGCTCGGGCGGAGCAATGGAGCGGGCGTGGTGGCTGGCGGACGAGGAGCAGGCCGCGGTGGTGCCTGGCGGCCGGACGCGGGCGGCGCAGGAGAAGCGGCGGACGGAGGACGGCTGGCGAAGGCGTGGCGGAAGGAGGCCGGCAGGGGGCGTGGCCAACAGGGGCCGACAGAGCGCGAGCGTCCGCGCGAAGAAGACAAACAGTAACTTGATTTCTCTGTTCTGCTGCTGACTTTTCCTTTTCTTGGTCAAAGAGAAAAGGCTTTCTCTTTGACCAAGACAGAGGCCTTCTCCTTGCCCAAATTCTCTCACGGTCGCCTTTTGCGAATTCTGCCCCCTAGAACGAACGGAAAAGCCCACTTTTATAGTGATTCCGAAAATCCCAATTCATGGTAATTTTCAAGCTTTCTTTCTCCGTTGCCTTAATCATAGTTTGCAAATCCTCGATTTCGCGATCAGCTCGATTTTTCCTCAAATGCTTCGATTCCTTCCATTTTATCAAATTTCTTACTCTTTAATTGCTCGATTCCTTAAATCTTGATGCTCGACTGGAAATTGCTTCCGTATTTACCAAGATCAAAATTTTCAATTTACATGCATAATCAACCAGATTGATTTCCCCCCTTTTTTTTTTGTTCCGATGAGATTTTATTTTTTTTACTAGAGTTCTTAAAAATTAATCCCTAATTTTCTATTAAAAAATAATTAAGTTGCCAAAATTTAGATGTCAACAGAACTCAATTGCATTTTCGTGACAAGTTTTAGGAACTTTGCAACACTTATCTCTTTATTTTTCATAGGAAAGACCCAAGTGAACTGAAAGTAATCATCAGTGAATAACACAAAATATTTGAAACCAAAACTAGATACAATTAGACCTCTCCATACATCATAATAAAATACAACCAATAGAAAAGATGGACAATGACTAACAAACTCAAAAAGCAATCGATGAGATTTGCCTACAAGATAGAACTTACAAGATACTAACTTAAAACTAAGATTGAAATCACGGCTCAAAACTTGTTTATGATGATGGCCTAAGATGATCATGTCAACAAGTGAGCGAAGCTGAGGAAGCCACAATATGACGTGACTGAGAAGACACCAATGAGTTGGAAATTTGATAAATACCATGATAGAAGTTAGCTTGGAGGAAGACTTTTCCTATTTTTTTGGTCCTTCGAGAAAAAAAGAAGGATAAACCATTAAAATCAATAGCACAAGAAATTTTACGACAAAGTTGGGTGACTAAGAGGAGATTGCGAGAAAGATCAAGGACATGATAAACAAGAAATAATAACAAAGATCGAGAACCGGTATGTATTAATGTTTTACCTACTTGTTTAAGAGACAATAAACGACCATCGTCAACCTAGACTTTGGTGAAATTGTAAAAGGGTATAGGATTTAGAATTTTACTAATGTCACCAGTCATGTGTGCCGACGCTCCGCTGTCAAGATAACACATTAGATCAAAAGTCTCACTAACCAAGAGAGCCGAGAAGGAGTTTGAGAAATCATTAGCAATGAAGGCATGTCTGAATCACGGTCAACACTGTAGCGTGGTCTGCCCACCTCCATTATAGACCTGACAAAAAAAGATGAGCCCTCGATCCAAGAGTGCATCCCTGAGTAAATAGGGAAAATGGGACCTCAAACCACCACAAGGCCAACCAGATGAGTTTTTTTTTTGGTCAGAATCAGAGGAGTTGGAGGAGCAATTAGCATAGGGAGTTGATAATGACTGCGAACTGAACGCATCATAGGAGGATTGCAAACCCTGTTGATCATGCAAGAACTATCCACCTTGCCCCTAATCGGATCTTCGGCCCTTAGAAATACGACCCCCGCGAGACCCTTGAAGCATTGGAATGATGAAGTGGCATGACTAATCAAACCATGATAAATATAGGATGAAGATGAGGCATTTGATCTTCAAAAAACTCATTCTTTCTGTATGAGGATGCATGATCACAGATCACCAAAGGAAAGAATTACAGACCATTAGTAACCATGGTGACAAAGGGATTGTACACAAACAAGAGCCCATTGAAAGCTTGAATCACAAAGCCCTTGTCGATGATGGAGCGAGAGAGTTAGCAATTGACTTCAAATGCCAAAGATAATCAAACATGAATTGGTTGGAGTTTTTCACAGCATTCTAAAAATCAAGTTTTAGTCCAATTTCATTGATCGTGCAGCAATCAGTAAATCGTCATCCTAGAGCTAGCCACATATCCCAAAATGTCCAAGGGTCATGGACTTCATCGACAATAATTGTCGCAAAGTATAGTATTACCATCTCAAAATAATAATGAGAGTTTGAAATTTTTTGGAATTATAGAGACGTATACTATATATTACATGGTGCTAAATGTCGGGGAAAAGTAGATTTTGCGCGTTGACTGAAGCAATAAAACAGAAGGTAATGGAAGGCCTGAAATTGGCATCTTCTATGCACACATCACATAGCATTTTGGAATGCTACATGTGCATGTGCTGGCTTACACTCTGGCCTTCCAAGTCCTATTCAATCGATTCCAGCATTGCGTTCTCTTGCCAGGTAACTGGAGCACCCACGACCACCAGTGCCGACACCCAACACCCTTTATGCCTGTACTAAAAGATCAAATTAATCGCCCCTCGATTTCTTTATACACGTTCTTCGTTTTCGTGATGAATTCGTTATAATTAAGTACATCATCTTCGAATCCTACGATTTGCTCTGCTGGAGAATAGCACGACATGTATAACACGCGTGCAACAGGATTTTCTCGCGAAAAAGCTAGGGTTTGTACAATCATGAAAGCGCACAAAACCGATACGTGTGAATCAAAGAATTGATCATTCCGCTCCTTGTATATAACCTACAAAGATTAATGAATATAAGAACACTATCGGGAAATGAGGAATCAAAACAAGAGACATGCTGACTTTTGATGTAGCTAAATGATAAATGAGATCCAAACTTGATGCTAGCTTGGCGGTTGAGAGTACAATTATGTAAGCTTAGGTTAAAACCTGGTAGATCCTTAAATAAGTGCTTCACTTTAGCAAATTGATTGTGGCTTTTATTTTGCACTAAATACTAATTTCGTAGAAGGCAATTTAGTTAATCAACTACTTTTCTTGCAATTAGGGAGCATTTCATTGGATTAATAATTTATGTTCATTATCTTTAATACATACTCAACATGACTTGAGGTTCTTGATTTCTCAAGTGATTAGCTAGTGGACGAAAACAAATACCAAAAAAGTTTTAAATCTATTATACTTTTGTCAATTCAGTTCTTAAACTTTTCAATTATACTTTAATCCTAAACATTTTCGCATTTTACCAATTGAATCCATCTAGCCAATTATAATTGATAATTGTTGATGTGAATGATGTCCATCCTACATGGCATAACCAATACTAATGTAGACTTTTTAATATTTTTTTCATTTTTTTCTTTTCATTTATTTGCCTTTTTTTTAAGGATTATCAGCCACACCCTCACCATCTTTGGGTGAGGGTGCTGTAGCCCTCACCAGTTTTGGGTGAGGGCCACAATGCCTTTGCCGGCCATTAGGCGAAGGCTCGCGAGCCCTTACTGTGGCCACTGAGGGGACTCACCTAGATCTGACAAGGGCTACAACACTCAAATCCAGTGAAGGTTGAGATGTCCCCACTTGCGGTCGACAACCCTTGTCGGTCCTCAATCCAAAAATAAAAAGTAAAGAAAAAATCACAAAAAATTCAAAAAATTATAAAAATTATTAAAAAAATGTTCATGTCAATATCAACCATGCCACATAGACGGCTAGCATCTATGTTAGCAATTTATAGGAAAAATTAGCTGAATGGACTCAATTAGTAAAACGTGAAAAGATTTAAGACTAAATTAACACACTCGATATGTTTAGGACAAGCACATATGTTATAGGTTTAGGTAATTTCTCCATGGTGGACAACATCCATATTCAAGCAGCAACGTGATTTGAACATATGGCATCACTTTACATTTTTAAACAACTACGCATAGAAGTTCAAATGAAGAGTGATGGCAATTTTCTTTTCTTTTTTTTTTTTTTTTGGACGGAAGAGTGATGGCAATTTGGGAAGACGGTTATACTTGTATATATTCACCGTATCTATATTTATGAGTTTAATTTACCATGCATATATAAATAATATGAAAAGGGATGGCAATTTGGGAATGGAATGGATTAACGACATCTGCTTCTCCAACTTGATCTCCTCTAAGCTCTTACATTAAAAACTTCCTTAAAGAGAGAATCGTCATCATCAAAAAGAGATGGGAGAACCGAAAGAAAAAGGCTAGCTCTCTCTCAGACAAAGTAAAATTGAATATACATATCCAGCGCTATTTATGGCTAACTAGAACATCTCAGCCCTTGTATCAATTTGATTAACAAGAGTGGAAGGACAAAGCACCATGGAAGTGGTGGTTGTGGTTTTGGTTTTGGTGGTGGTTGTGGTGGTGGTGGCTGCCAGAAGATTCTTTCTCGATCCTCCACCGAAGATGAAGGAAATCGTCCACGGAGCAAGGAAGCCGGAGCGGGCCATTCGCATGGTAACCATAAGCCTCGTGAGCCTTGTCCAGGAGTCTCTTGAAGAGGGGATGGTAGAGATATGAGATGGGGATCACAAATCTCTCGACGCCGCCATCTTCTTCCTCCAACCCGACTTGAACCGCGAGCCACCCCTTCTTCACCTTCATCTTGTCTTGCATCTTCTTCTTCTTCTTCTTCTTCTTCTTTTCTTCTTCTTCTTCTTCTTCTTCCTTGATTGTGGCTTGATTGTGGCTTGTTGAGAGAGAGAGACGTAAACAAGCTGAACTCTTAAGAACTTGTGAGAGGAAAGAAAGAGAAGGAGAGAGGCTCTTGTAACAGTTGGTGTAGGTTGTATCTGAGGAAGTTTGGATTTGAGTTGGGGTTGCAAAGGAATAAAAGAGTAAGTATATATAGGAAGGAAATGGAAGTGGGAAACATTAAAAGGAGAGGTGGGTATTTAGGTTTTTTTTTCTTCTTTTTTTTTTTTTTTTTTTTTTTGTGGCCGTATTGAATATTTGAGCGTACGTGTGTTGGTCGTACATAATACGGAATCATACTCAACAGCTTTCTTCGGGGATGGTGGTGGTGGTGGTGGTAGTGGTGATTCTCTTTTTAAAGCCGTTTCAATAAAGCCATGAGGAAGAAGAGGAGAGTTCGATTCTTCATGTGCGCTAGTGCGGTCCCCTTTGCTTTTGGAGCCTCACCCATGGAGTGGCCAACCCCCTACTTTTTTATCTCTTAAGGGCAGGCCGGCTTCAATCCTTGATATATTGCCTACTTTTGTGTATCTACCTTGATTTGACAGCAGTGAAAGGTAAGAAGAACTGATTGATTAGTGAAGATGATAATCATCATCGAGTAGTTTCACAATGATATTTGTTTTCCAATGAGGTGATGAAATATATTTTAATGGTGGTTTCGATTCAAATTCATTCCGTCACGCTTCTCTCGTGGTCCAAACAAAAGCCGTCATGATATCATAGGATGGAAAGCCGGAGTTAGATTGGCATATCACAAAATGTATGGAACTTCGATCATATAGGTGGTATATGATTAGTCATACTAGTTCCTAGTATCAACTTAAATATAGTAAATGACATCAGCTGAAATCATCTTAAAAGTTGTATCACCTAATTTAATTATCTTTTTAAAGTATAGTAAAATTGAGCAAGATTGAGTCAAAAGTTGGAAAATCACAAACTGTATTATCTTGACGAAACTATTTGAGTAGTATGGAATGGTCGTCGACTATAAGTGTGTGTTTAAAAGAATTTGCTGACAATACATACATTCCGTACTAATTTTATAATTGATCCACACAACAAAGGTTCAATTAGTTAGTACAAGAAGCACCGGTAATGTGTAGCTACAATTAGATTGGCGACGTCGCTATTGAATCCAAAGCTTAAGCTGTACTAATTCCCTCAATATATACATACATATTGAGATATCAAATATAAATCACACTGCTTTTGCGATAGTCTAAATTTTCTAGAGTAAATGCCGGAACACTCAACTATAGGAATAAAATAACAAGATAAAGGAAGAAAATGACTTGCTAATGCTACAAAAGCAATCATGGTCTTGACCTTTTACTTTCACTTGCATAATGAAATAACATCGTTATAACTTTTAACTTTTGGGCATATTGGGTGCTGCTCACGCACCATGACTAATTTCTTTTGAGTCTCCTTTATAATTAGTGATGACGATTAATGATTAATTAGCATGTTAAGATGGTGGGCTTCTTACGATCCGACATGGATCACAGTGTAATCATCGTTGGACGCACGGCAGCAACCTCTGGACTTTCCAAAAAGACGAGGCGATTGATCGTAATCGACACCGAAGATGTGCAGAGACTTTCCTAAATGCAAGTGTGAGTCAGTCAAAAGGTGCGGTGTTTCCGAGTCACGCTGATGATGCGTACGGATGTGTCCTGTCGTGCAATGTTGTGTGGGGTTTACCAACGTCATTAGTCGCTTTTACTTTTCGATTTTATATTATGATAATCGTCTTTACTTTAATTCATCAACCTGCATTCAATGCACGTACATGATTAATTCCCAATCAGTTACTTAACTTGGTATTTATTAATGGAAGTGATGGACACATCTTCCTCTTATGAAAAAAGAAGAAGAAGAGAGCTAATCAAATTGGGGGGGTTTCGCATAAGTTCTTCCTTGAACGTATTCGTTAGATTTGGATCATTAAATAGCAAACTATGCTTTTGATCTTACTAAAGGATGTTATTCACCATACTATTCCTCAATTTACAGATGTTTACCAGCACCGAATCCTAAAAAATCTTTTGCGTGACGTAATAACTCAATGACCTTATCTTTATACTAATGGAGGGGTTCGGTTTTAATCAATCAAACCTCGCCGATAAAGTCGTCGAACAAATTATATATAAATAATGAGTGTATTCTCTTGCTAGAAATATTTTGCTTAGATGATGCTCTACCATTTTATTTAATCATATTGTCTTTATTGCGAACACTCAGGCATGAAATTTGCAATGGAATTCAAGAACCGTGTGATGACATGAAGGTGTAAAGAACATTAGAGAGAAACATAGGGTGATGAAGTGTTTTGTGCATAGATATGTGCTTTTGGGTTATTTATTCTTAATTGTTTGATATATACGTTTCGTCTTCAACATTCCAGTTCTTGGGGATATAAATGTTTGAAAATCTAACTTGTGAAATGAAAACTTAGGTTAAAGAAGATATAAATTAGTCCTAGAAATTAAGACTCCCTTATCTTGATATAGTCATCCATATCCATCACATATTAAACTCTTGATATGAGTGACAGCAAAACCGACCTAGCAAAGTGGTCAAGTTGTCCCTTCCAGAAATTTGGGGCTAGTCGACCAATGGACCTCACAAATAGTGTCATATCTCTATAAAATTAAGGAATAGCACCCATGTAAAGATCTAAAGATGATGCAATTACAACCGGTTTTTTGCTGGCATGATTTGGAAAGACGAAGAATCAACGGGGCAGGCGGGTAGGCCGGATACGAGCGTCCTAAAGTTAAAAGTCTTTTGAATTAGCAAGACCTTGCTTTTCCCCTTTTGAATTCTCTTGACATAGACCTTTCTATTTGCCTGAGTTTTCCATAATTTAAAGAGAGGAAAGAAAGCAGCAAGTGGAAGGAGGAGATGGGTCAATGCTTTCAATCTCTGTCGAGCCAAGATTTGGTTAGATTTTCAAAGGGGCAATAGGAGGGGAAAGGAATGGGGGGATGGGACCATGCTAAAGTGCCTTGGACAACAAATGTGGTGATTAATAATGAAGTTGATAATGATGTGGTCGTCTATGTGTATACATATTGATGTATCGATTTTATGGAGTCATGACTCACCGGCCATTGGTCGGTAGTGGCGCACTCTCCTTTTGATTCCCCAGAAATGCCTGCACGCTCTTTAAATCTTTGTGATCCACACATCACCCTTTTCTTATCATCTCTCTCTCTCTCTCTCTCTCTCTCTCTCTCTGGGTTGGGGCTGTGACTTTGTAATGAGGATTTGTCTCATTCACCATGCTTTCCTATGGGTATTTAATTTATTTATTTTTTGGGTCCAATTTGGGTATTTAATTCAGTCGGTCAATTTTGGGTTGTGCAAAATAAAATGGTCAAACGTGTGGTCATATTGAGAATGATCTAACCCAAATAGATTCATTTAACCATTTTTGATCAATTTTCATGCAATATAATGTAGCGACTCATATCCAATTCAACCAATATTATTAAAATAATTCCATTTTGAACCAAATCTAGGAAGACCCATAACCAAACCAAGTGATAGTGTAGAATGAGTAAATAAGGGCAATAGAGAATGAAAAGAGAGTTGTAAATGTGGATTGAGTTTAAATAAATTGCAAACTCATTTATGATTCATATTAGCATCCATATTATATTCAAACTCATTAGGACTCATTTATCAAATATAACTAACATATATAACAACTCAGATCATCACATATGAGTTAAGAAATGGGTTTGTGACCCATTTTGACAAATCTAGTTTAAAAGTTACAAATCATGAGAATTTATTTAAATTTCATATTGGAAGGGTTTAGTTCGTGTCACACTTGTTTCTTCTTTTCTCTCTCTTCTCTCTCTCTCTCTCTCTCTTTTTGGCTCTCTATCATTTGGAAACTAATTTTTGGTGTTGTATTTTATGGATCAAATTGCACAACTAACAAGAATTTTATGAATTAAAGACAAGTTATGAATAGGAATAACACTACAACATCTAGGAAAAGGGGCATATACGGTTGAGAAAGGAAGAAAAATGTGATTTGACAATTGTAGGAAGTTAACTTAAATTATTGTGGATGAGGCAGAATTAGTTTAGATTGAAAATCAATGAGGGGATTTATTCGATTACATGATTTTTCGCATGGATGTTTTAAGTTATGGTTTCATTAATTATTACAGGAATATGAGTAATATTCTTTGGATATCCACCAAAAAAATTATTTTGGCCAAAATTCGAGATTGAAAGTGGGTTGGATCTGCTTTGTCAGAATGTATGTATGTATGTATGTATGTATGTATGTATGTATGTATGTATGTATTGCATTTACTTCACAAAATAACCAAACAGAAAGATGCGAAGAAAATCTTAGCATGAATAAGTTATATTCTTCTATCTTTTGTTGAGGGTATATATATATATAACTGGTCGGTGCCAAACAATTTCTCAAAATTCGACCGGCCTTCTTGCAATTGGTGGAAGATCCAACCTCGTGGGATCTAATTTACTCTTCTTTTTTCATTTTTGAAGGAGGCAAAAAGGATTCTTTTCCAAATTCTGTTCTGACATATTCTGACTCCCACTATTTTTGTGCCACAAAAAGTGGCTCTTGCTCATTCGTTTCGTACGCTAAAATGGCGAAACTTAGGGTTTGATAAGAAAAGCTACTGAACAAATAGAAGGATTATTAACGATTGCCGATAATAAATTATTTAATTTTAAGATACCCGTCCACATGGCAACAATCCATATATTAAGTGATTAGACTAACTAAGTTTGTCACCTGACTAGTATCTTTCATGTTACTAAAGGAAGTATGCGTGAATTAGTAATTTGTAATAGGGTTAATACCACAAACAATTTTAAATTATGCCCACTGTGGCACACATATTCTAAACTTTTTTGTGACATAAAATACCATAAATTTATGTTAATAAACAAATATACCTAGATGGCATTGAAATATATATAAATTTAGGTTTTTTCAACCCATTTCTAATTAGTGACTTCTCTAATTAGTTCGTAATTTCCAGTGTTGAAAAGCAATGTTTAATATGTGGTTAGTAAGTGTCCATGATGAATCTCGATGAATGTACGATTAGGGTTCTATGTAAAAACAAAAGAGCCGATGATTACCTTATTAAAAAAAAAAAAAAGGAGCCAGTGATTAGTAAGTGTCCATGTGTCAAACTTACGAATGGATTTGCAGCCAATGCATACTAAACCCTTAAGAGGTACGGATCTCACATAAAGCCTAACTCAAAGGGGCACGATGCGTCGCGTGCCCTCTTTTTGGTCCACACAGAAAGCTCTCATTCAATGGATCAGCGTGCATGGTTTACTAGAGCAAATCCCACTTCCTCAATATGTGCCAATGACTATGCATGCACATAGTGCAAGACCCCATTGGCCGAAATCTATAAAGAAGGATTTAGAAGCATTGGTCCGTCAAAGTCTTACCCAACATAAATTTGGTAATGAGACCACTTTTTTCCTCTTGAATATCAGAATCATATTGGAAAGGACGAAAATATCTGTCGCCTTTTCTGATGCCGACCATCATTTAACCACGAAGAGGAGAAGAAGAAGAAGATGAAGACTATTTTGAATGGAGACTTGAACGAACGACACGCACTCTCTCGGTCCGAGATCGGTGAGGCCGGAAAGAGTGGATTTTCTTTTGTACTATGTGGGGCGTACTTTCGGTTCTGAAAAGAAGGGCTAATCAGGCAGGAGACTTTCATGTAAACCATGAATTGAGGATCCTGTCAATTCGTCGATTGCGAAAACTAGTACCTCTCACTCACTTCGGTCACTCGTTTGGGTCGGCACCAGTTACAGAGAGACAGAGAGACAGAGCGAGAATATTAGAGATTTGACACCCACAAGCATCACATCCCTTAAGCGGTGGTTTGGGGACCATCCTTGACCTACCTAGATTTCATTTTGACTCTGCTCAATTTTCGGTTTATGTTATTTCAGTTAATATACTTTGTCTAATGATATCCTACATGTTACAACATCTTTATGTGGTATATTAACAAATATTATGAACTAGCATATGTAATCTCCTTCCATTTAAGGAGAAAAGTTAGAGCAGAGTTTTGTTTGTCAAGAATGTCTATGTAAAAGAACCTCAAGAAAATGGTACAAGCATTTACATATAGGGTGCATTTAGTTGGACTTTTGGAGAAAACTTTTGAGAAAATGCAAAAGACTTTGAGTTAAAAAAATTTCCAAAATGCAAATTGTGTTTGGTAAATTGTAATTTGAAAGCACATTATGAAGTACATTTAAGTAAAATAGTGTTTGGAAAGATTACATTTACAAAGGACTTTGGTGATTAATAAAAAAAAAAAAAAAAAAATTATCAAAAAAAATTAAAAGAGTTTGCCGGCAAGGCAAGTAGCCGCCTACAGCCTCAGGCAACCCTCGGAGATGACCAGCGAGGGCCACCTAGAGTCGGGTGACCTCCGGCTAGGGTCACTTGGGGTTGGGCGACCCCCAAAGCCCTTCATGGAGGTCGCCCAACCCAGATCTAGGTCTGCCGGAGGTCGCAGAACCTTGCGGCGACCCAACCCCGGGTCGCGCCGATCGTTGTGAGGTCACGCGACCTCCAGCAACCCAGATATGGGTCACGCCTAAGGTCCTACGACCTAGAGCTAGGTCACGGCGACGCGACTCACGAGCGGTCGCCGAGACTCGCGAGCGGTTGCCGCGACTCGCCGGGGTCATGCAACTAGCTGGTGACGGTCGCCGCGACCTCGCCAACCTCAGCTATGACCTCGTCGGCCTCTCAAGCTCATCTCTGATCAGCCACACCGCTGGAGAAGAAGATGAACAGTAGAGGTGAACAATGGCACAAGGCATTCTGAAAATGCTGAAAACCCAAGGCAGCCTCGGAACCTGCCTTGGGCTTTCAACCTTGCAAATGCTAGTTTTGCCTTAATACCCCTTGGAAAGTAGTTCCCAAACGGAGCCATAGTCGTTTCATATATTTTTCTTTGAGAAAAAAATATAATCTCAGACAAGCACAAGTATTGATTATGAATAATCTCTTCATAAGTGACTAATGATAGGAAATATAATATAAAATAGCAACTAGGCACGCATGCTAAGAGGTGATTATCATTTTAAGATCGCTGTCAATTAATCTTACAAAAGGGTCGGAAAAAACAGGAAAATTGACGAATTCAAAGCGATTTAATTGACAACATGAGACGAGTTAAGATATTGCTAATGGATCACCTGGGCTTAGAACTGTTGCGCACTCGATCCACTGGGCAAGCTAAACTCAGCCATTTCTCTATAGTATGATATCATCGGATTTGCAAAAGGCTGAATCAGCCTTACTTTCACTATGCTATCATTAGGTGTGACTACTCGACTACTGGAGAGAGACTGATTGACTTAATGATCCGATATTCTCAACTGGGAACTCAAGTTAGCCAGACCAATGTAGAGAAAGTGGATCAACCTTCAGGGATTAGCTGATCTATGAATTAGATTGACGTGCAAGCGCATGCTGGCACATCCCACGGCAGGAATTCGCGTTCCATGGCTTTCTAAATGTCCGTAGCTTTTGATTGGATGAAATCAGTAAGGAGCTCCAATAGGCTGGCCCATAACGGGAATCTGGTCTTCCTTCGTTTCATCGTCCGGAACTACTTTTGAGTCGAAAGAACTATGGACCATCCACATTTCGAGGATAAGCTCACTGTTGCAGCCCGTTTCGACCTAATTTATCGCTCGTTTGCATGTTCTTCGTCATTTCTAGAGGCCGGTTTAGTTGATTTCCTAGGGTGAGGGAACATGGATATCTTATGATGCTGTCTTGCCAAGACTACTATCCCAGAACTATTCGAGTCAGAAATGGAATTTTTCTTGTACCGTCCATCCTTGTTTTGCTTAGTTTAGATTCAAAGAAAAGAACTGGGCGCATGGCGTATGTAAAGACAGCGTTGCTTCAAATGAATGCTAGGGACAAAATCCCTAAGGCAACTCCATATATAGTTAATTAATATAGTCGAATGAGGTACTCATCATCGGTTGAAATAGGTTTTGACAATAACTGGAGCAATGTGCAAGATGGAGGATTTACGTCCAAATTGATGTACCATATAACAGTGTGGTTATGAAATACACATAAATTATATGATTCTCTATTTCGCATAATCTTGTCTGGACAATATATTAGTAAATCGAACCATATTCAAGTTGGAACTTCAATTCGATAAACCATTGCTCTTTTTATGCGGGATTATTTAGAAATTTCGCTTTTCAAATAACTCATCTGTAACTGGATTCTTTTCCATCTTACTGTGAATGTTAGGTGACAAACATATTCTAATCATAGCCAGGTATAACTAGGTTTTAATTTTTCCATGTCCAGAGCAAGTCTATGCTTTGCCTGTGCTTGTGCAGCCTTCCCGTCCCTCTTGGGATAAAAGGTGCCCAGGCCATCTTGTTGGGGTTGATCACAATTTTGAAAGAAATATTTTTATTCCTTTATTATGAATTTAGTGAATATATCCTGTTGAAGAGAAGTGAAAGGAGTTAAGACTCTGCGGAAGCGCCTCTCTCTCTCTCTCTCTCTCTCTCTCTCTCTAACAAGAGTGCATTCTGATATGTTAAGTGGGAGAGAAGGGATTTCAAAATTGGGTCTTTTTCTTCTGGTATTAACCAATGAAGGAGTTGTCTCAGACGGGCCGAGAAGCAATAGGCGCGGGAGGTAGAAACCCATCGCACAACGGGAAGTGAGCCATTGAAAGGTGACTACAACACTAGCCCGAGCTAGTGGTGATGGGCTAGCTAGGGCATCCCTTGGATAGATAGAGAGAGAATGCCAAGCTTTTGGTTTTTTCTTGTTGCCAAAAAGGTGAACATACCAAAAAAGTTTTTCTTGATGAGCTGCTTATTGTTATAATCCATTTTTCTATCTACAATGATTTGATATCTCCAAAGAATATCAAGTGTTAAAGAAGCAACTAACGAAATTATGCTAGCCTTTGGCCGAGGCAAGATCATTTTAATGATTTATCAAATCAGTATAATGTTGATTCAATCGGTTAACTAAAGCATAATAAGAAAAAGATTACGCTTAAATAATCAATATATTCTTTTCAGATTTACGGTTTTTTGGATAGTAGAAAATAAGTTGATGACTCATCCAACATCTTATTATATTTTGAGATGTTTCATTTCGCATAGATTAGGGTTTGTGTGTAGAAGTTTGACATTATTACGATATTCCTACGATACAAAATTTTCTCGGTAAGTTTATCGAATCATTTCTTTACTTTAAAGGTGGAAGTGATCTTGACGTATGACGCAATTGATAGAGAGACAAGGTCTTGCGGCAGGTGAGCAACACCTTAAATTACACTCCACACGTCAAGAATTGAAACTTTGACTTAGTTAATAAGGAAATCATAGAAAATGAACTTTCTTGGGAAGCTTAACAAATTACCAACCACGCTCATAATCATAGTCCATACCAATATCGAATCATAGGCACCACACAATATCGTATAATATACCATTGACAACATTTGTGAGAAAATGATCTTTTATTGACTGATCAATTGATTAGCACTCATAAAATGTAATACCTCCAAATGTAATCAAAGCAGCACAAACAAACATAAGTATAGTGCAAGTATTGATCACGCACATCTCAACTCACAATTTGTCGCATTTTGTGGGAAGGAAAGACAAAGTTTCCTTCGCGAGGTCATGGATCACCATCGTGTCCTGTTGCTGGACGTTCCCAAAGATGGACATGCCACTTGAACTCCCCATGGCCAAGCAAACCAATCCCACGGTCGAATCCGCGATCATGTAGTTCTCCCCCGGCAGATCCAAATCCGCGCCTTCGAAATGGAAGATCAGCTTGGGCACCTCGACCTGGCTCGAGTCCGAGGGCAGCTTGAAGCAAAGGTCGAGCCCCGCCGAGCCCGAGTCATCGACGGTGAGCTTGGTTTGGGACTTGAACTCCTTTTTAACCAGATCAAAAGCACTCTCCTCAATGTATGTGATGGTTGTGCCGGAGTCTATGATTACGCCGCCGCTCCCATCACTTTGCAAGGCAAAAGTGGATTTCTTGATGGGCAAGAGAGTGTCACCCACGGAGATGCCTTCAAGAGAAAGATAGTAAAAGGAAGGTTGTAAAGGGTTCTTGATTAATGGGGTGGTTTTCATTGCCTTTGTCGAGAGGTTCCCGCTTGTTGCTTGACTTCCCAACAAGAGCTTGCTTGTTGCAGTGTCATCAATTGATGTCAAGCAGTAGGAGAATTTGGGCACACCAAGTTGCGAGACCAAGGACAAGGGGCCACGCCCGAGGCCAACTAGGCCCGCCCCCTGGTCGAACCCGCTTCCCTCGTTGTCCTCGCCGCACCCGAACCCAACTTTGGGGACAGAAACCGAATCCGCGAACGTGAAGGTATCGTAGGCCAGGATACCTTGTGTTGAAGAGTAATCGCCATAGGTGTATAAGTACTCGCACCCGTCGGTTCCGCAGGACGAAGTTGGTAGGGCCTCACAAAGTTGGCTGGAGCACCCGAGCTTGGAGAAAGTGGAGGACTTCTTCGGGTCGAAAATCGGCGTTGACTGATCGAAACACTGCGTGCACGGCTTGCACTGAGTCCATATAAGGTCGCTCCCTGTGTCGACGATCGCCGAGAAGCTATCCGCGGGCGTGCCAATTGACAATTGCATGAGGAATTCTCCATTCCCCGCATGGATCGGAGACGCCAGTTCGGTGCTATCCCCAGCCGCCAGGACCATGGCATTTAGCCTCTGCAAGCGACTCTTTCCGCGCTTCATCGCACGCTGTAGACGTTCGAACTTGGTGAAGTTCTTCCCATGATCTACATGCTTTAGGGTCACCCTAAATCCAATTTGCTTAGCTTCCTTGCTGCCAAGGGCTCGTCTTGATGTCGAGAAAGACGGTGACGCGAGGGAAGCAAATATGGCTAAAACTAGGAACACAGAAGATAGAAGCGAGTTCAATGAAGCCATGGCTCGATTTTGCAGAAGTCCAAAGAGAGAGTGAGAATAAAAGAGGTAGTGGGGTTGGTGATGGAAAGGTCTTGGCGAGCTATATATAAAGGGTGGGCAGTGAAAGATGGTCTTGTATGTATTAGATTGCCAGATGGAACTAAACGTGCTAAAAGAATGTTTCCATCGAAAATGGAGGAGAGAATAAGGATCTACGAATTGAAGAAGAAGAAGAAGAAGAAGAAGAGGAAGAAGAGGGAGGGAATTGGAGGATGATTAGCACTTGAGAAGATCGTGATGGAGGAGGCCTAAAAGTACAAGTGGACACTGTGAGAGAGGGTACCAACCTTCAATGGAAGTTGAGATATCGCCCTTATAATCGCAGCTATTGCCGGGTCTTTCTTGCGCGGTGGTTGAGGAAAATGAGATCAAAGCAATTTTTGTGAGCCAAGTTTCATCATTCTCACACGCTTCTCTTTCTCGGCTTGTTGGACTCCCATCTGCTCTGCTTTACGTCCTCTTCGTTGGGTCTTTTATCATTGTTGAGCACTTTATGTATAGGTATAAATATATTTATATATATGTCAGCAATTGAAACGTATGTGCCTCATGTACATGGATATGTGCATGTTATTAAAATATTAGGTCTACTGATGGTGTAAATTAAGATGGGGGATTTATCTTTCTCACCAATGCATGTCATGTCATCATAACATGATAAAAACAAATGGAGGGGAAAGGTGGTGGTGGGTGGACTAACTCAAGGAGAGCTAAGCAAATGGCTTAACCTCACCTCGGTTTCAGGCAATATATTTTTAGTACTTTCAAACATGACAAGATGTATAGCTTCATTCCTTACGTAGGTTACTATTACTGCCAACTCAAGGAGAGCTAAGCAAATGGCTTAACCTCACCTCGGTTTCAGGCGATATATTTTTAGTTCTTTCAAACATGACAAAATATATAGCTTCGTTCCTAACGTAGGTTACTATTATTACCAACTCAAGGAGAGCTAAGCAAATGGCTTAACCTCACCTCGGTTTCAGGCGATATATTTTTAGTACTTTCAAACATGACAAGATGTATAGCTTCATTCCTTACGTAGGTTACTATTTTTGCCACTTTGACAAATGCTATTAATATAATAAACTCGGTCATGACATTATAGGTTTTGATGAGTTCAGCAATGGACATTCCACGACCTTCTTCCCACCAAATCGTCGGTCCATATAGCTCGGCTAAATTTGACTAAACTTCTCAATCCGGAGATAATTATTTTATTCACCTCACTCGGACGATGGTCCCCCCAGTTTACACATTATCCATCTTCCCGTAGAAAAATAAGGACATCATCTGGCCAAATGGCAATGGAAGAGATTTCTTTTAAGTAGAGAATTCTACTACTTCAACCGCTTCTGCAATAATCACCAATTACTGGGAATTAATTGGGTCGATTCCAGTGCTATTCTCATAGCATTTGACGTAAGACCGTAATCTTAAATCGTCTTTTATCATGCAGGCATGATTATTGTGATCTAAGAGAGTCGAGAGATCTCGACGCTTGGAAAACACACCATTTGCATTCTCCATTCGCTTATAGCGTTCTGTTGAAGAAATCTTCCTAGGATATTATTGTTGAGATTTGAAGATATCCTTGATAACCATATATTGCACGTGATCGGATATGTGTCCAGTTTCGTGATAGTGGTATTAAACTGGATTTTTCTCTGATTTGATTTAAGCCATAGTTGTAACATGGCAGTGAAGCAATTCAATCGTTCCATCATTGTAAATCGTTTGAAAGCGATAAGTATAATATTTCACTCGTGCATTGCCTTGATCCCCACATATCAGATATGCATTACAGTAGCCAAACCAGTTCCAGGGGAGTCCAAATCCATAGAAAAGGGAATGGGATGATCATATCTGGTTTGAGAATTCTTTGCAGTGAATGATGCTTGCAAAGTAAGACGTTAGGATACGACCAAGAAACAATGGAAACCATGTAGAATCGAATTAAAACTTCTCGTGACATATAATATATAAGACGGTACAAAAGTTACTCAGGAAGATTATCAAATCTCTTCATCTAAGTCGAATGGCCGAAGATGCAGTTCCTCTATACCAAATACAAAGGCCAGTTTTTAAACTAAGAAGACCTGACAGGATCGACAACCATCTACTTCCATACAACTAGCTCTGGTTAAGGGCTGGTCATCATCCCAATTAAAAAAGGAGGTGCACGAACATGAGAATGACGCTCATGAACCGAATGACACTTTTGGCCGAGACTTGTTTTTACCAGACAAGTTCATTTGCTTTGCTCGTTCTTCTTCCTCTTCCAACTTTTTTCTTCGAGCAGCTTCTTCCTTCTGCCTTTGAATTAGCTCCAATTCACGATGCCGCTCCTCCTCCTTCCGTTGTTGCTCCAAAGCCTCCCTTCTCTGCGACTCTTCCACCCTCCTCTTGTTCTCTTCTAGCATCCGGTCAAGCTCCTCTCTCTCTTTACGAGCTTGTGCCTGGGCAAGTTGAAAAGAAATTAAACCATCACCGCTTGATGATTAGCACATGATGTAACAACTAGAGTTAATAGAGCAGGACAAAAAAGCCTCCTTAGTTCATTTGTTTTAACTCTTTGTTGTCAGGATTGAGTGCCTTTCCGACCCCTCTTAATCTGTGTGGTTTCTCATTCAACTCCATCCGTAGAGCAGGTACAGGAACCACACACAGGAGGAGAGTCGGAGAATACTAAAGGTCACCGTTAAGCTAATCCAAGAAAAACGAAAGAAGCATTCCCTTCGATTTTTATGATGACTCAGAGCAGCAAAACAGTCCTAATGTCCATGCCATATGTAGGCATCCTAATGCATTCCAGTCCTACGCTTATGGTAGTTTAGCCAATTCTTATTTTAGCGAATCTCAAATTCACAACCCCACTAACACAAATTGAGAACACCACCACCATGACAATCAGAAAAACGTTTTACCATAGACCCCCTTCTTCTCTAAAAAGAGTGAGCAAAAAGAATCTGTCAATTTCTAGCTACAGCTCCTGTGCCGTCCTTGACTAAGTGAATTTTCCAGCCACGCCATTGCTTTCCAAACTGATATAGCTTTCTTCAAAACTTAAAGTTGCAGAAATTTGAGACAACAAAGCTTTAAGGGGAAAAAAAAAAGCGAGCGCATCCACAAAGAAAATCCCAAGCAAAAAGTCTTTGTACTAGAAATTATGATTCAGGTATTTTTCTGTTCTGTTTCTCAAATGGATATAAGAATTTCGCCTTACTATATTAGGTGGATGACCCACAAAAAATAAAAACAAAGCTGACGACACAAAGTTTCAGTAGCCACTCGATGAAAATCAGAAAGGTCAGTATCTGTGAAATGTCCGATATCCTTACTTCCTTTTGTCTAGCCTCCATTAAAGCAGCTTCCTTTTCTTTTTCAAGTTGAGCTGCAACGTCTCCAAACAATTTCTTCCGAGCTTCTTCTGTCCGCCTCTCTATTTCTAACTTAACTTCCTCAGAGTTCAACTTCTCCTCTACATTTTTCCGAATCTCTTCCTCCAGTCTTTTAGCAGTTTCCTCCTCCAACAACTTCAATTCTGCCTCGTGTTGAAGCCTGAAAGCACATGCAAACAATTGAAATGTGAAGAATTTCCATATTCATCATAAAATGTAACAGAAGCCACAGGGTAAAGGCAAAATAACCTTCCATAGCCAAATAGAAAACAGCAATTGCGCCGAGCAAAACCATATTTGGATCACCCTTGTACATGAAAATCATACGACATCACATGGTAAATTAATCTTATGCCGACCAGCATGCCTGTCAGAAAATATTCTGGTCCATCACACATGAAGTTTCATTGGAATTAGAAGATATATGGGGGCCCCCAATTCATCATCAAAGCTAACAAGATGCAATCTGGGTTGCTTCCTTCAAATTAGCCAACACAGAAGAATGTAAAGAAACCTGTGGCACACAAAAACAATCATATTCATATACCTAGCATGCAGTCAAGACAATCCAAAATTCCTAGAAAACACGAACAGCAGCTAATTTACTTATAACTGCATACTGAACACCTTGATGTAAGTAAATCGTCCTAAAAAAACCAGTATCAACTTTTACAGTGAATGAAAGCAAAATTTGCTTTGGAAGACCACTCTCTTGTTGTCACCATATAAATTATTATCAATTACGCAATAAAATCCCATGTTATTGTTTTAGTGTAATTCACACTAGGAAGCTTCCTCTAAGTTGCCGCCCCATGGACACTACTCTGCTTAAATAGTGATGGCATGCTCTGATGGCCTCTACCAGCAGCAGATGCAAATTATCATCTCCACATGAATGAATGGTGACTCAATCAAAACTAACAGGTTCATCAACCAACTTTCAGGTTTTTCTTTCTAGTTGCGCCAGTTCTCCGCATCTTCATTCACATATAAATACAGTTGAGGATATGTTTTGTTTACCAGTGTAGTGTTTATAGTAGTGTACTTGCAAATTTTCATAATTTCTATACTTGCTCTGTACTTAGATGTTAACATGTTCATGATATTCCATTGTTAATGGAAAATATAACCACATCCCACTTCTATTAGACATACATCAGCAGCATAAGCTAAGACTACAGGGTCAGAAATTTATACCATCCACAACAGACAAATTATTAAACTAAACGACAAGGCATAAGATCAAGAAAGGAAATCCAGGTAGCATTTGCAATCGAAATTCATGAAAGCAGGTAAACAATCTCCAAAAGCCGTAAGCACCTTTTCTTCTCGTCCTCTTCTCTCTTCAGCTTCTCAGTGACAACCGGCGGCTCCGCCGGTGCAGGACTCGGACTGAGAGACTTGGGTGGGGGAGACAACGAGCTGCTAGGACTTCTCTGCCTCCTATGCCGCCTAGGCGTCGGCGACCGACTTTTGCGCCGCCTATAGGATGAGGAACGGCTTCTGCGGCGACGCGAAGAACCCGAACGGCTCCTTCTACTGCACAAAGAAAGACTCTATCTTTATCATCCGGCAGACCACGAAGACAAACACGGAGGAACACGGCGGCCTCTAGTAACGAAATCGACATGGTCTCCGGCTTCAAAGGCGATGGGGGAAGAAAAGATTCGATTTTGGAGGAAATTTTCTTCGAGAGCGCCGATCTTCGAAAGGTCGAATCGACGAGCGCTTTCTGCTAGAGAGGGAGGAGAGAGGGACCTGGAGTGTGAATTGGTATAGGGCGAGCGGCTCCTCTCTCGCCGGCTCCGGCGGCTGTGGCGGTGGCTCACCGGCGACCGGGAGCGCCTCCTCCGGTGCGACGGCGACCGCGAGATGCTGCGCGCCATCTCGCCTGCGGCTCCTCCTGGAGGCGGTGGAGCTGCAGAAATGCGAGCAGTAGTGGGGAAAACAGAGGCGAGAAATCTTAGTTTGGCCTCTTTGACGTTTGCCATTTGTGCAATTAGGTCCTTGAACATTTTACTATGTTCAATCAAGTCATCTGATTTGTCCGTACTTAATACACTTGATAAGCAGAGCCAGCAAAATGGATTCCGAACCCTTTTTGTGAGTCCGATTTAATGTGGCCAATTCGGTACGGGTAACTTGTATTTTTTTTTTGTAAAACAAACTAAATTGAATTGAGAATAAATTAAAGCGCAAAAAATAAAGCATATATGAATCAGTTTAGTAACCTCAATTTTAACCCATTTTAACCGAAGTCCAGATAATCCTACTCTGCATGTGTCGTTTTGTTCGCACATCATGTCCTCCTTCATCCTCACACATCATCAAGAGTCTCTTTGCTCATTGCTTGATCGAATCCAACTTCGCTCCTCTCCAATGATCCGTGCGGGGGTTGCTCGTCTCCAATGGCCGAGCTCACCTGTCACCGGAGTCATCGGCCTTGCGCACTTGCTATATGAGTAACTTATCAATGATAAGGTAAGATATCATCAGCATTGTTGATTTGTTTCAGCTGACGACGGAATTTAGAATTTTATGTTCTCTCACTTTCATGCCAATTATTTTCGTTACGCTTTGATTGAAATTCTCATCGTATCACTTTCAATAAATTATTCGATACTCACTCTAAGAACTCAAAAGGATGAACTAAGATGGCATCTCCCATCTCCCAAGTATTTTTTTTTCATCTATTATTTGACAGAGCATCACCATGCAAATTTGCAACCCCAACCCTATCTTCTTTTCTTTCCTATCGCTGTACAAACGATGAGCAAAGCTCATGCAAGGACAAAGCTAGATTAAATTAATTAGCTAAGACAAGTTAGGCCAGAATCATTTTACTCGCACATAATCATTTTGAGAAACATCGTTCGACAATTTTGTGAATCTGAATTGATAGGAAAAACAACACAAGCACGTACTGGCCAAATAATGACAATTTCAAGATATTATGCTTTAGGGATATTTATATCGATTTACCATCAAGATTTTGCTATTCTTTTCTAACGTGAGGTCCCTTTCAAAGCCCTATCTAGTGCGATTCCGCCGGTCATTGTCGCACAGAAGTTTGCACGGGAATTGCACGGAAGCTGTTAAGGAGGATATTGATCCTTGATCAGAATCCTCTACTGCTTCAAAATCTTTGATATGTTGACATTTGGAATAACAATTTGTATTTGAAGGACATGATTTTATTATGATAAAGATATAGATTACTTGTATAAGTTTTCAAGGATTTTGATAAATCTCATAAGTTTCGGAGCGTACAAAATTAATGCATGTCGATGATGCCGTTTCTAATGAAATTGATCATATTAAAAATGAATCAGATGCCCCTGTGAGGAGATGCAGACACATGCGAATTGATCGACCCAGAGGAACGAGCCCGGACGAGCTTGGGAGTCAACTAAAAGTGATTAATGTCAGGAATGAGCTGATCGCTACCAACAAGAACAAGCCGGATCATAGTCCTAAAGTGATCAGTCCTAAACCGATATGACAGAGACACCAGAGGCATTTTTGCTGATCACAAGCAATTTAGAGCATTTAAGTGCATACTATATTACATGACTAAAGTTAGCCAACACATCAAACACGAAATGGTTTTGATGCAACTCGTTGAGTAAAGGATCGACGGCCAATCAACGTGGCTCGATATAATCGAAAATACGGTAGCATTTTGGAATTCTTTGGAGGTATATGAAACCTGAGCAGAGGCATCCATCGCTGTCTTTATCCCCAAATGAAAGGAGGGCTCTGTGAACCACGTCGTCGTCTAGGGTTTTCTTGCTGATGCATTCAAGAAGTGGAAAAGATACAGACGTCCAAACCTTGCTGCTTTCGAGAAGTGGAATAGATACGTCGTCCAGCACGATAGGCATCTTTACTTGATGTGAGAAACATCTGTCGTAATCAAAGTAAACCTTGCTGCGTTGTTCTCATCCCCTCAACCATCCTCCCCCAAAGATCTTTCTGAGCTCCGCTGGCACTCAAGCACTCCCATAAACACTCAAATATCTTCCCAGTTTCACACTCACGCCCTCTCACTGTCCCGGCACACACTAAGCTCACAATGGCTCCTCCAAGCTTCACCAAGAAGCCAGCGGAGGCGGGGGCCATCGTCACTGACACAGCGGTCGACTGCCTTCATGGACAGCCCTCCGAGGAACCACTTTCGTTGCCAACGGCCACCCGGTTCTCACCCACGTCCCTCCCAACATCATCGCCACCCCTTCACCCACCACCTCCTCCGTCAAGGCCAAGAACTACAGCAACCTCATCACCGCCGGCTGCTTCTTGGGGTTCAAGCCCGGCGACAACCCCAAATGCTGCCACCGGGTTAGCCTCCGCAGGCTCCGGTGCGTCCGGCTAATGAGCATATATGCCGGTTGATGGTCTGATGGACTGCCCACCAGGCCGGGCCCAACAGCCGGGACATAGAGCACGAGACCAGCTCATCCATCACGTTAGCAGCTTATGATCATCCCTATAATATGGCTCCTCTCAACTCTTCACATGGCTTCCTCTCCTCCTCCTCCGGCTCCTCTCAGCGAAAAACTTCACAACAAAGACAAAGCCGCCACAAAAGGATGGAGGCTGCGAAAGGGCAGCGATGGAGGCCCTGGAAGGAAGTCCTTTGTTTTCCTTCTTCGCGGTCGTGGTCATCGTGGCGGCTTTGTCTTTGTTGTCGAAGTTTTCGCTGAGAAGAGGCGAAGGAGGAGGAGAAGGAGAGCAGAGGAAGTGAAGAGCCATGGTTCGGATGGTGATGTGCAATAAGGACACCGTGGGGTTTATTTACATAATTTTTTAGTTGTCTGTGAATTATTTATTTTTGTAAGCGAATGCCCTTAAGATTGGTGCGAAATATGTTCAATGGCCAATCATTTTGTTCAGTGGCAATTGGGTAGGGGGCTATTGATGCACATTTGTCAAGTCAAGGACCCACGCGACCCAAATTCAATTCTTATGATTGGACAAATTAATCGATTTCTAACTCAGATTGCGAAATCATGTCCTGCAACTTCAAGGCTTCTCAAATTGGCCATTCTAATATTCAAACACATCATTTGATTGCTCAACTGAGAAAACAGGACATTTTGGAGAGCTGCATAAGAATGATCATAACTCGGGGTTATATTTTGCCTCTGCGTTTCCGTTTTCCGGCCATGACAGCACGTTTGGCCACAAGAACAACCTTAATGGAGCGTGCTTTGCTTGTTCCTCCTTTGGTAGGCCAATTAAAAGCAAGTCGACCAGTTTTTTTATATCACAGCGATGAGATATGTCGTGCCGCTAAATGTCACTATAAAATGGAAAGAGAGAATGTACACACTACTGAAATGCCCAAAAAAAAAAAAAAAAAAAAAAATGTACACGCTACTGATGCAAATGGAAGCATCTGCCTTTCTGTTTCCTCTAGACAGTAACTTCACTATAAACAATGCCAAAGAGAGACAAAACGCCAGTGTTTTGTCATGTGCTAAACATACAGACTAAGATCATTCGTGAAACATGCTAATAGTCCCGAGCAGGAATTCTGACACAAGCAGGTTCTAGCCGAATCATAACAAAATTGAGATACTATGCTTCAGGGGTACGTATATTTGATTCACCATATAATGGTTAAGATATTGCTATTCTTTTCTAACTTAAAAGGTTCCGTTCAAAAGAGGTCTTTACCTTGCTTTCGACAATTGAATGGCATCAAGTTGAGTGGTGTCTTCAGCCCAAGGGAAGAGGTGAGACATGAACAAGGATTGCTTGTTCCTTTCCTCTTCATGTCGTTCCCACCGAGCCCATCTCTCTGATAGACCGTCCCCTTGAAGCATATTTACAACTTCTGCCATCGTGGGACGGTCTTCAGGGTTCCCTTGTGTACAAAGCAATGCCACCTGGATGATGGTCTCGACTTCTTCCACATCATATATCAACAGATTGCGATCTACCATGTCTTGTAGCCTGTTTTCTCTCAGCAGCTTCTTGCTCTGTCAAAATCACATCTTCAATTATTCTCTTTGAGATCATTCTGGTTGTAGAAGGATAGGAAACAACTAAAATACATATAGGTCTAATTTCCACTTATCTTCATGCAGCACACTGGTTCTCAATTCTCACGAAGAAATGTGCAGAAAATCTATCAATTCACTAGTTCAAACCGTGGAAATTCAGCCAGGAACAGCTCCATGGGACTCAATTAAGCGACCTAGTGATAATTTCCCTATGCAGTAACTCTTGCATAGGGTACGACACAGGTTGCAAAATTTTAGCTAATCCAGTTCTTTTGATCTTTAATCCACTTCAAAACTTGTCTTGATATTTCTGCCTTCGAGTTCTTAAAAAATATATTTGATGCGATCCCTTCCAGAATTCAACATGCCATGCCTTCATCAGAAAATAAAAGATATCTGAGCCTACATTGGAACGGTCGTGTACCATTTATACAGCACAGACACAGACGACTGACTGATATTTCAGGCAGTATAAATCTGGAAACTTGCTGAAATATGACCTGTGTAGGTATCTTTATCCGGTTCCACGAAAAAATAATAAAATTAGCTGGACAATAAGTGCTCTGTTCTGCACCAATCATTTGGGAACCTTAATATCTGCACATTCTTACCAAAATCGGTTCTCTACCTCCTTCAGAATTTTCAAGTGTTTAATTCGAAAAGTGATAAAATGAACATCGTGTATCTGCCATTTCTTCCCCATTTTACTGTGTCAATTGGATTTCAGCAAAGAAAATTGAGGAAAATCTGCCAAAAGAAATCTTACGTGATCAAGCAAAAGAACATCCTCCTCCTCCTCGAGCCGAGAAAAGTCGATCGCACGTTGACCAGTTACGAGTTCAAGAAGTGTTATACCATAGCCAAAAACATCCGTCTTCTCTGATGACTTTCCAGTGGACAAGTACTCTGGAGCAATGTGACCCATTGTACCTCTTATTAGTGTAGTCACATGAGTCACATTTGTCTCGACCAGCTTAGCCAGCCCAAAATCACCAAGAACCGCTTCGAAATCATCATCCAAGAGGATATTGGCAGCTTTTAGATCGCGATGTATAATTTTAGGATTACAATGTTCATGAAGATACTCCAGACCATGAGCTGCTCCAAAAGCTATGCGCTTCCTCGTTGGCCAGGCCAGTGCTTTTTCTCCTGGTTTTAAATCTGTCACGTTCATTGAGTCCAGTACATAGTAAGAGAGTCCGGCCAAGCCAGAATAGCAATTATGTGAGGAAAACTAAATAGAGATCAGATCAAATTTGGCACAGACTATTTCGAGTAATTTCGGAAAGGACTGCTAATATTTGTTCCGAAAATCTAATGTGCATCCTGTGGGGGTGTTCATGCTTTAGATCATAAGATAAGGGAAAAATACACCGTGTTAATTAAGAAAAAATCTTCATCTTCCTCAGAAAAAATCTATCATTATTTCAAGATGATCAGATATAGTCAATTGCTAGGTATGCCTTGTAATCTCTAAAATGGACACTTGCTTTCAATGTCTGATTCTTCAGGGTTGAGTACTTTCCCATAGCCTATGTAAGATATGACCCCACAACCATGGGAAGCCATAACAATAACATACTCAATTTGTGTGGATGAAACACCTCCAGTTTAAGTTCTTGTGACATGAAGTATGAAAAAGAACTAAGCAGTCCCATTAGCTTACATGCAGAATAAACAAATAAAATCAACATTCAACACATGGCAAGGAAATCCAGAAAGAGATGGTAGAAAGTGCATCTGACATGTTGATGGTCAAAGTATGTGACAGCACAAGGGTTTGCAAGTTGCAACAGGAGTGGAGTACTTTTTGTGGTCCATCGTAGTCTTGAAAGATGTCATTGTGAGAAAGTGACCATCTTAACTGAGGTACCTAAGAGATCTACTGGTGATGTATATTCTCATGGGAGTTATGAGTGCTTTCTCTAAAAGAAGATTCACTAACTTAAACATGACCTATTCAAATATATCTTAGTCATTGGATTCTTCCTGTACAATATTATTAGGGATGTCGGACTATTTAAAAAAGAGTAGGGATACTTGTTGCAGTTATGCCATTCGCCTAATTTCAGACATATCTTTAATATTAGATTCCTCACTTCCTTGGTACTCTCCCACACGCATTAGACAACTAACAAAGACAGTGTATACATTAATGATGTTGCACAAGATTGAATTAACAATAAACTGAAAATTGGCAGCCACAAAAAATCTTTCCAGAGAAGCAAGCCTGCAAACAATGTCTGAACGCTGTACTACAAAATATCAGTATACCTCATAAGGTCTTAGAGGGGCAGTAGAATAAGTGTAAGAGAAGTACCTCTCAGGTGGTATGCAACGCTAAGATTTTTCATGTAGGGATAAACAAGTATCCTCTCCGAGAAGGTCGTACAGAAACCAATCAAACGAAGAAGGTTACGGTGAACTGCAACGCTTATAAGCTCGACTTCCCTCACGAATGCAGTCTCTCCACCAGGACTGTTATGATCGGAAAGTCTTTTAACAGCAACCTTTGTATTGTCTGAGAGAACACCTCTGTAAACTTTGCCAAAGCCTCCTTGTCCAATTATGTTGTTTTCACTGAAATTATCGGTAGCAAGTTCAATTTCACGCCAAGAAAATCTCCTCACTTGAGCAAAAGAAATTTTTCGGTCATCTTCACCTGGACAGTTGGAACTGCAAGTCAGTAATTTACATTAAGATGCCAACAGTATAAATGAAGGGACTCTCATGTATCAGTTACAAGCTTCATAATAATGAAGATACAGAAAGCCACCCGGCTCCTTGCAGAGCTCATTACTCATATACTCGAGCTGATTTCCATAACTGAGAAAAGTGGAAGCATGGAAGACTGTTGAAGATGCTTTCGTGCAGTCAAGCCCTTTTAGGCACCCCCTTCATTTTGATTTCTTGTTGTTTAATATTTATAATAGTGTGATGGTAACGGAATCATAGTCCAATATCAGGGGTTAGTGTTCATCAAAGGAAACTTTCATCTGAACAGAAGATGACATTATCCCGAAGCTCTAGAGATATCAACTCATACTGAAGATAAAAGTAGTCATTTCCTTACCATCATGCTCCACTTCTTACCTTACTCCACCTTCCCATTTACAATGAATAAAGAAAGGTACAGAGTGATTCCCGTATACAGTCATTACCATCTAATCCAGCACATGTTCATAGGACTTTTTCTCTCTGAAGATGGAATTTCCTCACATTTTTATGTTTCATCTTATTTATCTAAGTCTCCTCCCTGCCCTTTTTCCAGTTTTCTCACCAATTATATCACTTAATGGGGTCCTAAACTCAACATCCTTTTGTTTGAGATGAACAGTAATCCAACCTCTCTCTGAGTGCTTTCAGAATACATATGCAAATAGCAACTGGAGACAAAAGTGGTTTATAACCTACAACTTGGAATTGTGTAGCCTTAAAGGGAAGTTTGAACAAAAATATATATTTATTTGCATTGAACACTATCGGCAGAAAGAAATCAAAGTACAAGGTTTGCACAGCCTTAGGGAAGACATCATCAGACATTTCCTCAAATTTCTGTCCATTGTTTTACTCACCTCTCTTACCTAATTCAACTGGTGAATCTAACAGCTTTAAACTAAAAGAGAAGAAATTGGTAAAATTTACAAACAAGAAGGGATTAATTGGAAAAGATCCCATCGATTATGGGATGGCCTAAGACATACTCAATCAGGCTGTGAAAAGAGTCAAGCGTGATGTGAGATATCAAGGTAAAGCAACAAAAAAAAAAAAAAAGTATAAAAAAATACCTGCTACATCCACAAACCGGTCATGTTTGGACTTGTGCATTTCATGGCACCAGTATGCATAGATAGCCCCCAGACACAAAAGTACGAATGCACCACCACCGGCAGAAGCTACAGCAACTCCAAGTTTTGACTTGCCAGTTGAAGCTGCCAATTGTTCTGAATCAGATTCTAAACTATCAATTTATTAGCAGAAAAAAAAATGGAAAATACAACAATGATATCCACAACCTGGAAGTGCTGACTTTACACAAGGTCGACCCAAGCGAGAGCCACAAATGAGATTTGTTCCGGAGAAACTGACAAGAAAGACCAAATTAGCTGACTTAAACATCAAACATATCTCGAATAATCACAGCATTTGAGCATAAAATTTCCAGTCTGACAAGAAGCCATAACAATGCATTGCCGATATTCTATCCTACCTGTCTTAATCTGACTTTAATTGGTGACTAATTGTTAATAGAGGAGCTCATTTTTAGGTTAAGATAAGATATTACCTTTAACAGACATGAAGGTTAAAAAGTCTAGTGGAACTTACTTGTATGTTGGAACCGAGAAGAGTTGCATGGGGATCTTTCCTGTCAAGTTATTGGACGAAAGATCCCTATTGAACCAAAGAAAAGGTCAGTGATGTCAAAGGCATTTCCGTAGATAAGGTTTACATTATTAAATGAAAATTAGACTTCGGTCAATCCTGTAATATTTGCAATGGTGTCAGGAATGGTTCCAGATATATGATTTCCACTTAATATAGTTGATCAAAGGTGATTTGAGCTGGTTCTTGTCATCTAATCTTAAAGCGACAGCAGCAAATGAGAAATTCCAATTTGGAAGTTTTTAAATCACGATTATGTCCTAATATCTTAATAGGAACTTCCAATTAAGATATGAATCCTTTTATTCAATTTCCATGGATAGAATTGAGTAATGGCATTAATTTTTGGGAAAGACCCCTTACAAATGCTTTAGATTGGAAAGTTGACCCCAAGAGGCAGGTATAGTTCCATTGAACTTGTTATTTGCCAGATTTAGATTCTGCAGGTGCACCATGTTACCCAGGAAATCAGGTAGCGCACCAGACAAGTTATTGTTCTGTAACGCCCTGCAGGAAGCATAAAATTTACTATCAACACAAACACATCCCTTATTTAGGGAAAGAAAAGGCTGGATGACGAGTTCAAATATAACTAAATACTCAAGAATTACTTACAAGTTGACCAAATACTTTAGCTGGGTAATTTTAGGAGAGAGAGTTCCAGAAAATCCAATTGAGTCGAGGCTCCTGCCATTTAGAAAGTTAAGCACAGATTTAGACCTGCTACTCTGCATTTTCACCTGGCAACATAATGAAATAGGAAGGACCTTCAAAATCAGATCGGTGGTTATGTTGAACTTACAGCATATTGACATGTCCATACGGACAGCTGACATGGGACCAACTGAAGCATGGGCTCACAAAGCCGTGATCCCAATCAGTTATGACGTGATTAGTATCATTGAGGCTATCAAGGACTTCGATGAGAGCATCACCTGAGAAATTATAAAAAGCAGACATATGTTAGAGTTTTTGTTCAGTTGTTACTAGCACAAAAAGCAAATGATGACGATTTCCTCATTTCAAGAGCAAAAGAAGTATCTCATTTTCAGTTGTTAGAGTTACTAAATTCAGCAATAAGAACGTATGTGTAGTGACAAGGCTCATTCCATTGACACAGTGCAAATTAGATCTCTCGATCAATGACAGATTTCAGCATGACAACACATTTCACCAAATGCGCCAGAATCAGTGAGCTGTTAAGTTAATCTGTGGTGAATCAGAAAGTGGCGGCAGGTAAGCACCTACGAGGTTCACCAAGAGTAAAACTATGTATTCTGTCAATATAAATCGTCCCTTAAGGTTTTCCTAGAATAAGTTTATAGCTTTACATAGGTGAAAGAGAGCAGGAAGAATTTAACTGTACCTTCAATGTCAGGTCCATTGGTTGAATGGCTGTCGCTTAACAAGATGAGGACTATAAAAGAGAAAATGATTTGCTTTAAATAAGCATGATGATGCAGAAAAGTTCCCCACATATGATGGCCTTTAGCTTCCAGAATTTCAGCTAGCAACTTCTTGCCTCCTTTCGATAATTCTAACCAGAAGAAAAATATGCCATGATTATGCTAAATCATCAACTAAAGATACCAATATATAGGTGTCATACCACCTTACACAAATTCAAAATGAGAAAACTTGCTACTGCGTATGTAAAGGAAACAAGTATCACAAAAACCTTAGCACGATGCTAAGAGAAAATTCCAACTTGCTTTCATATTACTCTTACCAGATGAGAAACCACAAAAGATGAACTGTTTTTATTAGGAATGCTATATTTTGGAACATGACATTTCAATCAAGTGATTCATATTGCTGCACCTTCCTGACGAGAGTTTCTCAATTGATATGTTGCGTAAACTGGAATCCTGAACTCTCAGGGACCCAAATATTTCTGAAAAGAACTTATAAATGAAAATTGTTACACTTGCTCTCACCTACAAATCAACATCAAGGCCTCTAGGTAATTATGGGATTATTTTTTCTGGAGACATGTTCCTGATGCTTCATCTAAACCTTTCACTCACTAGTAAACACAGTATTGACATAAAAAAATAAAAATAAAAATGACAAAGGCTTTCCAAGGTATCTCTCTAATAGTAAGCAGATTGCTTCCAAGGAACTGCTCTGCGTGGCCAGTTTTTTCATTCCCTCATGTGATGTACTCCATTCCAAAATGTAATGACTGATATGAACATGGAGACCACATGGACCATCTATCGGCTCTCCATAACATAATTCCTTCCTGACTTGAACAGCACATTATTTTTATAGTGACTCCCACGGCAACAAGACCAGTCATTATATGAAGAATGTTAAAAACTTTTTTCTGTTGAAGATTTGATCTTTCACACTCTATCATGAATCATCTAGCTGAACCAGAATCATGTTTACAGCAATATTTAAGCTCATAAGTCATGTGTAAGTCGATGCAATCCAATCAAGAGGAACCTTTATCCTGCAGCTACACGTATTCTCCGAGGATGCAATAATGAGGACAAGCAACAACACCTCCAGATAATCAGAAATATTTCTTTTATGGAAAAACTTTAATTTAGGGGCCAAAGGAAAGAACCCATTGAAGAGGAAGAAGCGCTAACTATCAGGACAAAATCGGTTACTCACAATCAAACAAGTTTCCACTTTGCGCACATAAGCAAGTAGGCAATGATAATTAGCAACAAAAGAAGAAGAAGAAGAACCCAAAATGAAATATTAATCAGAAGAGAACAAAAGAAAGAAGGAAAGTCCCAAACTTGCCTGATGCACCCATGACTTTAGTAACCCAGCATGTGTCAAGATAAGGTAGCAGAGTGGGGAGATGAAGGAGAACATGGTGCATATTATAATCACCATGATGAAAATAAAAATCATGTGATTTAGTGCGAGGGGGAGGGACCCGCAAAGCACACGAGGGCAAAGGTAAAAGAAAAGGAGGAGGAGGACTGGGGAGGAATTGAGGGGAGGGCCAATTTGCCAATGGAACAGAGAATAAGCAAAGCTAATTCTCTATGATCAAATTGGGTGGTGGAATGGCGAATGAGAATCCCACTACCTAATGGGCCTCCCTCTGTGCTCTGCTTTTAGTGATTTAATAATTGCAATTAAAGATTCACATTATCCCTTTGCACTGCTTTTCTGCAATGCAGATGCTGAGAGAGAGAAAGAGAGGTGAATAGACCTCACAAGAAGCTTCCCATTCCAAGCACCCACTTAAGAGAATTCCTATTCCCTGCTTTGCTGGCTGGAGATAACACCCGAAAATGCATTGTCCAGACCCCAGAAATGAATCACCCATCTATGCATGATGAAAAACATCGCTCGTGATGCATTTGCAACACTGCGAACTTGGTACTATCCCCGACAAAATGACTTTTTCTGATATTTTCTTTTCCAGCTAAGAGTTTAACTCACTAGACAAATTGAAATGTTAGAATATTCTTCCATCAATGGCTGATAAAAATAATCGGAAAAACTGGGGAAAGGCCTCGCCTTTGCGGGTCAAAAAGGAGGAACAGGTGCAACATGAGCGAACAGAGACTCTCCAGAATAAGGACATGGAACGAAGGTAGTGGCGCTGCCACCTGAATTTGCGCTTTTGAGCGAGCGTGTGTGTGGCGGGACACACACGCCACCACCACCATATTGTACTTTGCCTGAAAAGACCGCTCCATTATCGTCAGTTTTTGTATTGTTCCTGTCAGCATGATTTCCAAGTTTGACCAAACTCTTCCCTCTTTTGCCTCATCTTAATGCTGTTTGCGGGGTCATCCTTATCTCAACTTCCAGCTGCGGAAAATCACAGGCGAGTAGACGATCATGAGGCAAGTGGATCAGTGCGATGGAAAGTCTCGTGTTGCCTTTTGCACCCCGAAAAGGTGGCCAAAGGAAATCGAGTCACGATAGTGGGGAGGAGAAAACGTGCGTGGCGATTGAGACTGCTGTTCTTGTCTCGTTTTCGAACTTGCGCTGAAATGCTCATGAGTTCTGAGAAGACGGGCACGAAGAAAATACTCCAACCGATATACTTAGGACAAAAGTTTTCGAGCATGTTGTATTTAGTTCACAAATGGAGTTCTTGGAGTTCTATATGCTTACATATTCAACGACATACAAAGAATTACACGGACAAAAGAAAGTAACAAGAAAAGAAACCGCAATAGTAGGACAGAGGAGAGTGTGAAGGACTCCAGACGCAGCCCCCAAAAAGAGCAACTCCATCCACCCCTAATGAAAAATTTGAACAGGATGACTCCACTCTCTGTACAGACGCCCAAAGAATGTCACGTATTCTTTTCACTATCTTCTCAAACTACACTGTGATTCACCTCCTCCCCTTGCATATTCTCCCACCCACATATCTCCAGCTTCCAAAGCATACCTGTGTTGCCCCTACGTCGTAGGACGAACTTTTGAGTGACAACGGAGACTGCGAACATTCCCTGAATTCTTCATAGCAGAATGTATAAAAAGAAGTCCTCCATCTACGAGGGATGCTGTGGGGTTCGCTGCCTTTCTGAATTCTTATGTACACTGGTAGACAAAAGCATGACGTGGGATGACCATGTCTTTACCTATATGGTGTATTACTTTATCGAGAGGGATGTGGATTCCCTTGGGTCACCTAAATTCGTTGACTCTATCAATGACATCCAAGGCCTTTTGCTTATCGATAACAAAATCAATAACCGGAATTCCTGAAGAGAGCCGTTTCATTGGAAGTGACTCCTTACTCTCCCTAGCTGGGGAATGATTGGTACTCTTGCTCAGTCTGTCGTGCTTCTTCAACCTAGCCTTGAAGGCGTCGAAATCCTGGCTCTTACTGATTCCCAACCGTCGTTTTCTCTTACTTATGTCTTGTAACTTGTTTAAGTCTTCAGCAGTCAGTAAAGAAGAGCAGGTTTTGGCAGACTCATCTTTAACATCATTGCTCGATTTCTCCAGTGACAGATGGTTTGGGGATTTAATGGGAGACCTTGTGTCACCAGTGTTTACGGAGTTCTTTGATTTACTAACCAAATGGTGGAGCCACAAAAGTTGCTCAAGGATATAGGTCTCAGTTTTATCCCTATCAGCATGGTGGAGCGTCTCAATGCGAATCACGTCTGTAGGTCCAGTAGGCTTCCTGTTTGCCTCAGACCTGCAATAAGACACCTTGTCATCTATGTTTGGCATGAATTTACCACTACGGAGTTCTCTCTTTTTTTTTTTTCTTTTTAACTTTTATGGCGAAGGTGGTTGGGAGGAAGGCATGGTTAAGAATTACAGAAAGTGCTGACAAGTTTAACTGACCCAGTATTCGCCCATTCACCAACCCATCCAAAACCATGATGAGCTCTGCTCCAATCAGAAACAAAGACAGAAATATCAGAAGAAACAAAGGCAAGCTTGAAAGCATTTGAGGTCGGTAGTGGGATATACTGGCCGTCTTACTTCGCTGTGTTTGTGGCAATTGGAACAAGCCACTGCAGAGTCTTCTCCATCTCGGCTTTGATGTCTGTAACAGAGATCTGTACAGAGACAAGTTATATGGAGCCTTCCCAAAGCATTACCCAATCGGCAGAAGAAGCTCGAGAAGTATACTTCAAGTATTTTGGATTGATAGAAAGTAGAATGTGTTCAGTTTCTTGAACAAGAAAAGAATGATTATGAGCCAATACCTCTTCTTTGACATGAAAAGAATGAATTCTGGAGCGCAAAGACGACTTTATACTAGGAGGCAAACTCTGATACAAAGAATCCCTCAGACTGGACGGCATAGAGCTGGATCGAGCTACCTGATTGAATCAAAGTATGCTCCGTAAATAGACTCAAATATGCGATCTACAATAATCATAGTTCGTTTGATAATTTCAAAGAATAGTGCATATTTCTCAGCCAATATTCCCGATCAACGCAGTTTAAGGTAAACGTAGCAATTTCATAAACTTTCTTGCAAAGACATTGAGATCATAGAGCTTGGAAGACCTGCTCCATTGACTCACGTTCAAGCCACAAAAACCTGGCGGCAAGGGATTCTACATCTATGAAAGGAAGTCCATCTACATTTCACTTCGATAAACAGAAAGCACAATATAACAGAACCAATTTGATCATATTTTCTTCAAAAACTTAGAAGTTTGAATATCCCAACACTTGCTACACTTGCTGTTGACTTAAGTTTATTTGTTTTTTCTATTCTGACAATAGTTTTGATCACAATTATCAAGAACCGTGCATAAAGCATCACACAGAAAACAGTAAGTATATGGTCATATCTGATAATTTCCTGGAAGCAACTGATATGCAATCCTTAATTGGGAAAAAAACCGATTGAAAATTTGAAGTAGTTACAGGTGGCACTTACAGGGGGCGCCAATAACATTTAAAAGACCAGGAATTTTGGAAAGAGAAAATAAAAAAATAAAAAATAAAAAAACAAACAAACAAACAAAGATAAATCTTAATGAATTAATCAAAATGACTACTCGTTCTACTGGATAACCACAGAATGAACAAGATGCATCTTTTCTGCCAAACAAAATGTTGCTCTACCATATATACAACTAAATTTTTTTCTGCATCTGCACCATTTAAGAAATTTGTATACCATGACCCTTATCTATCTAAAGTTCTCGTCATCTTGAACAATCTTTTGCTGAAAAGAAGAAAATATTTGATCAATAACTTTTGCACGTTCAATTACCAAGCAAGTGTCATCAACGCTAAGAATGCATTTTTAGATGCCAAAAAAAAACACCTAGCAAACTTTGGCTTAAGTAACATTCAGACTAGATACCACCAGGGCTGGTTGCATATCAAAAGAAGAAAGCTTACAAGAGTATCAATTTGGATGATAATATTTGCATAATGCAAGGATAGGCCAGCCGGTCCCAGTTTTTTATTGCTCATGGATGGTTTTGCTGGTACATGAGCATCTGCAAAATGATCTACAGGAATATCACAAAAACACACTTTTACAGTCGAGCAAAAAAAAACACCCATGGTATTTATTTTCCAACAAGAAAAATACTAAATGCATGTCTGATCCAAAACTGAGCCACTAGAAACATCATTATTCATCAAAAGCGTTGTTGATAATTCTTCTGCTCCTACAGGTTTTAAGATTTTTTTCTGTATCAAAATAGAATTTTCTCTTTGACAGGAACTGTGCTGATGCTGCCCAAATCCTCATCGTTGCAACTAAGCATCTATATACATCATCTTGGCTCAAAAAAATGTTGATTTAACACTGATAATCGTTTTCCTGAAAGGAAAAAAAAAGGAGAGAAAAGCCAGGCAAGTAGGAAAAGAGAGAATGATCAACTCTGGAATAATTTACAACGGGTGACCAGAGGAAAAAAGATGACAAATTAGCTTACCAATAGATAATGGAAATGAGAACCGAGCTAAATTAAATAAAATAAAGGGGAATTTTTTTCTACAAGAACATATTTACTGTTAGTTTTCAATTTACATACCAGCAGTCCCAAAAGTACTATGTATTTCCAGAAGCAGAAAATGAACGATATCAACAAGCTTTTCCATCACCTGCAAACAATACTTGAAATCATGAGAAACTGCATTTACTACTCTCTCTACTATCCTCTGGAAAGATGAGCATTTTTCTTAACATGGATAAGGATAAAAAGGAATCACTATATCCTTGTCCATTACTCGTTCAAAAGTCAAACAGTATTAAAGAATAAGAAAGCATTTTTATCAGCCAGGTGTATAAGTCTCCTAAAGCCAACTATAAATGAATTATGCTGCTGAGTTCCAGCGATTTGGCAAATATTCCCTAACATCAAGTTATGTCCATTCCAATAGCAGCATAGCATTCTGGAAACAATTTGAAAGGTTCCACTAAGGGAATTCCCAGGAGATGGCTGCATAACTCTAAGGTATGGCGAATTCAAAGGACGGATTTGCTCAAATCAGAAAGTAAACTCATATTTATGTTGGAAAAAGGATAAAAAGCTCCCACATAGTAAAAATCTAGAGTTACCTCCTCCAAGCTTCTGGACCACAGTGACTTCTTTTTTAAATTTTTGACTTGCTTCCTTTGGCTCTTAAGTTCTCCTCTCAAAATAGAGAGGCCATCACCTACACACCGAGAAAATGCACATCACAAAAGAAAATGATCATGATAGGCTGTGGAAAGAGAACTCCTCCATTAAGCAATGCCAAAATGGAGATGTGTATAATTTGCAAATTTCCAAAGCTATATAATCAGAGAAAATGTTCAGGGAGCGCCTATATAGGCAAAACCAGAGAGGTTATCCTGGTTCCTATTGGCGCCCACTTAATACAATTGTCACCACCATCAAATCAGTATTCCTGGTCCAGTTGGCAAACCGCCAAGGTTGCGACCCAAACCATTTCCAGTTTAGACAAAGCAAGACAGTGACAAAGAGCAGGATGTATCCAATTGTGATAAGGCCTAGATCTCTTACCATACAACAGTATGAAAAGTTATCCCTAGGAAAGCAGGTCCAAAATTCTTATCAAGCATAGTACTTATAAGGATCAACATATCATCATGGAAGTAAAGTCCTGCTCCGACAGTAATACTCTATATTCATCTGCCGTTTGCCACTCCTCATCAAACTAAAACTATTCCACAACAGATCCAATCCAGCATCAGTAAAGAAACTCTTTTCTCTTTCACTGATGAAGCCAAATCTTAAATTGATGACCATGCTCGACTCAAGTTAAGGTGATAATTGATAGAAAAGCCAGAAAGGCACCTTTTTGTGTCGAACTCGAAATTTCTTCCTCAAGACGCTTCCGATGATAATCTTGCTCAAACCTGTCCAATGAATGCAGTTCGTGGTATAACTCCTGCAAACCAGAAAAAATAGATGATGAAATTCCGGTATACATGTTGAATCACCTAACCAGAAACTTAAAGCATTACTTTGGAAACTAACAGCCTGAGGACAGTAAAGTCATCTTCCAGGAAACATATCCAAAGAAAAAAAGGAATCAGAGTTTTGGCAAATGATCACAGGAAAGTTGCAATTTAGATTATATGTTCCATTAATTAGTCTTATTGGCACAATGTAGGTTCCGAGAAGAGCAGTCTACAGAGCAAGTGCTAGTTGGCGTATATCTCTATCAATGAATTGATCATGTTTGAAATTGTGTTGGTAAGTGGTAGAATTCAATGCATATACTCGTAATGGCAATCATCCTGGTGGACCACCAAAGGTGATTCTAATCTTCTCTGAGCCTAGAACGAGGTAATTTGAGAAAAGGGGAGGGGAAATAGTGACTCCTCGCCAGAGCTAAAGATGTCATCAATACAGGATATATACAACTAGAGGTCTTCCTCGTGATTTTGTTTCCTGTGCCGAAATTTTTCCACTTTAGTCCCTGCACTAACAACTTTCTTCGCCAAAAGTCAGTGATGGACTAAAATGGAAAAGTCGTCATATAAGGAACTTGCTCATAATACAAGGACGAAAGGGCACCCTCCCAAGGAAAAGAAAAACAGATTTTATTGCTTGTTCATAAGCGATCGGTGAGTATTTGGTCACTCACACACAGCAAAAGAAAGCCTTTTTCTTTTTTTTATAAAGGGGAGGGAGGAGAGTGCAAATGGTAAAATTGCAGCCAGGATTTGGCAGCTAGAAACAAGGTACCATGATATTAATGCCTAGGCCACAGTTCAGATCCTCTCTGAAAAATCACAACCTAGGAGAGACGCAGAGTGAGACTACTGAGAGAGACAGACAGACAGACAGAGAGATTTGATGTCACTGGGAAGATTGATGGCATTTTGTCAACTGTGGGATCTGTAACACAAACTCTCTCCCTCTCTCTCTCCGAACCATTAAATCATCCAATTTCTTTTCTCTCTCGCAGGAGAAATTTTACATCATATTCGGCCTTATCCGTACCCTAGGCCATGTACATACAAAGGTCTATATCCACCTCCATCCACCATTATCCATATACCACAACTTAAGCAAGATGACCTCAACTTTTGCCTTCCAATCATTACAATGAACACTAAATCCACCAGCCAAGAACTGGGTAACCCAAATTCTAACTTTTGATTTATGGCTTTTAATCAAAGGTTATTCTTAAAAGTAAATTTATAACTGATAGAAAAGTGAAAATAATATAAGAATTTTAATACTTACAGCAGTATACTGTACTAAAGTCATCAGTTGCTGCATCACCGTTTCAGCCTCTTCCTTCAATTGCTTTTGAGGAGTTAAGTCTCTGCTAATCCTGCATAATGATAAGAAATAGCAGGCAAGAACAATAGTAAACATCTATATTACCTACAATTAGTAAAGCTGTCAAAAACCAAAAAAGAAAAAAATGGCCTTCGCTTAGTTACTTCTCAAAGTAGCGGTCTAAGTTATGCCATTGAGGATCTCTGCAGCGGTTCCCAAAACGAACCACCTCTCCTGAGAAAATCTTCAACTCTTCCCTGCGAGAATAATATGTTCAAGTTGACAAGAAAATGACCAGAGCCAACAAATGATCAGGCAGGCTCATGCTCAAACAGATTTCTGCCATTTATGCCTACCTCTTGTCTGCTGCAACAATGCGTAGGAGCTCATCCACATCTTTAGATATTAGATGCTGAACACCTTCTGAAGGAAGCACCTCTTCCTTCAAATGTCTTGTACTTCTCTTCGAAAGGGATTGCATAAGACTGGACCCCTTGACTACAGTGTTTGCAACCTCAAAAGATAATATTTGGAGTTCATTTCCTTTAGTTGCCACTGTAGAAGCAAATCCACTACCAGGATTCAAATTCGTCATGCTACTAGTGAGATTGTCCAGGACTTCCACTGCCCCTCTACCTAGACGGGAGCTAACCTCTGAAACCTGCAGTAATAGGGCACCATTGTACAGAGAGTGGCATCAATCAAGAGGAAGAGAGGATGAAATAGACAGTAGAGCCATTCTACTACCTTGAAACGGGAACACTTGACATGCGCATATAGCCCAGAAAGGTTAAGATGAATTGAACACAGTTTCAAGAGAAGATGATCAAATAAGGAGGAGTGCAAATTTTCCAATTCTTCAAGAGTCCAGGAAATTACAAGAACATTCCAGAATTTAAGCATCATATGCGCTTCCATTAAGAACAAACATCATCTAAGGAAAAATAAGAATTGGCCGATTTCACTTTTTTTTTTTTGGTAAAAGGTAAGTATTATAGATAGACTAGAGAACCAGGAGGCCATACAAAGAACAGCAGGGAAGAGCCGGCACCAAAAAAATGACACCATCATGAGTCACTTAAACCACTGCCGGTCCAACTGTTGCGACAGCCAACAAGAAGGCAAAAAGCTCAGTGGTGAGAATAATAGAAAGGTCAGAGTTTTACAACGAGGTTTCCTATTCATCATGAAATTGTTAATGTCAATATTAAGTATTTTGACATGCTGCAGATAATAGCTATTTGCCACCATCTTAAGCTTTCAAGAAGTACCTATTAAGTGTGTTCAAGGCTAAGCATGCTTACATCCTATAGAACACAGCAAGCTAAAATTGCTGGAGGGTACCTATAATTTCACGGCATAAAATACATTCAGTAAATATATCCATCAGCACTATAAAACAAATGAGTTCACCTAGCTTTTCTCATGTACAAATAAGGAGCCATGTGAAGCCATTTCTTAGAGAGGATGGCACAGGCAACCATGTTAGGTGCAAGAACTTCAGGACGCGATTTCAGCCAAAGAAAGAAGGAAAAAAAACAAACCGAAGCAGGATTCTTTGCAATCAACAAATGCCCACAGAGATATCTACATTGAGCTAATATTCTAGCTCATAGTATTAAAGTCAGCACGGGGAAGAGATGATTAAAAAGATGGTAAAAAGCCGCGACACACGCGTGCGCACGAACAGATGCACAATACCTTGGCAATGGACCTAACTGATCTGGACTTCTGCATCTGGTATCTGGGAATCCCATCATAGAAGTCATCGGCATTGTTCCCATATTGAGGCGCACTCCCCTGACGGGTCGGGGAGGCCGGTTCCCGCCGCGACTGCTTGGTTTCCTGCGACGGCTTGACCATGACCTCGCGCATCTGCGACGCAGTCAAATCGCTCCGCACGCTCGACTGGTGAACCGAAGCGGGCTTATAGTTGTAAGGATTGAAACCCCCATTGGTGCTCGCATAAGGATTGCTCTTGGAAACGGCGGTCCTAGAACAAAGCCCTCCCATTTCGTCCGAGGGCAACGGCAAGCAACGCGCTTTCCTATAGAAAATTCGACGATCGAAGCGGATCGAGAAAACCCACTTCCGCAACTCAGGAGAGCTCGATCAGCATCAAATCTATAGTCTCTGCGAACTAAACTCCGCAACTACAAGTCACTCTCCCGAACGGCAAGCTGTCAAATTGAGCCGCAGGGGAAGCACGGAAAGCAGGAGAAATCGTCGGAGAGGCCGACAACTACCCAGTAACCATCCGGTGTACGAATTTGCGACTTAGCTGAAAATGGAAAGGAGAAGCAACCCGAGCACCACCAAACTGTCAACAGCGCACGTCACGGGAGTTAGGAAAGCCGGGAGTGAAAAAACCTCAGCAAGCAAGAACACAGCACGGCGCGGCGACCGGCGGCGGCGGCGGCGGTTGCCGTGAGCAGGAAAGAAGAAGAAAGGAAGAAATTTACAGTGCGGACGACCGCAAAGCTCGGACGCAAAGAAGAAAGAAGAGAGAGAGAGAGAGAGAGCTAACCGGGGAAAGAGAGAGAAGAGGCGGATCTGCTTGGAGATGATGGAGGAGGAGGAGGAGGGAGCGATCTCTCTCTCTCTCTCTCTCTCCTGGAGAAGTTAACCAGGGGGGATCACGAGTTTCGAAGAAGGAGAAGACGAAGGCGAGGAGAGAGAAAGAGAAGAGAGAGAGAGAGTTGAATATGAAGAATATGAATGGAGAGAGAGGGGGATCAAAGTCTGCCGTTGTCACCACCCCGCCAAGAAATCAATTTGTTAATGATGGTTACCCTCATCAAATTGTCAATGATGCTGCAACCAATGTGATCCCCCACCACCCCCCTCTCCCTTTAAAGATTTTCTAAGAATAAGCTGCGCGAATGTCCCCGTTAAAAAGCACCTGTCCCCTTCTCCACGAAGCACAAGTACACAGTTCGTAACTACATTAGCGGCGGTTCAAAACACAAATTCCTGTCAATATCCCCGCGTTTACTGTTAATATTACAGCACCCGAATTATTGAGAAAAAACGGAAAGGAAGGGATTACTATTATTATTATCATTACCATCTTAGGAAATTAAAGAGAGAGAGAGAGAGAGAACAAAATAAAGTTCAAAGAAAGGGAAATCGGGGAGTGGGGGAGAGGTGGCTTTGGAGGAGCCGACGTCGGCTAGCAGACTACCGGGCTGGACTGATAATTTCGGTTGAATTTGGACGCCGTCAAAGTTCAATCCCGTCCTCCGCTGACCTGTTTTAAGATCTCCCCCCGCTTTTTCCCTTTCGTGTTTTTTTATCCGTTTTGTGAACAAACACGCCTTTGCCTTAAATACTTTTTAAGACCCCTCGGATTTGGCTCGTCTCCCCTGGTTCATTGTTATATTTGAGAAGGGCCCCGCACATACTACGACTTTGCGTGCTCATTTCACCTTCTCCCTTTCGCTTTAGCTTTTTTAATAGATTTCACTCATGTAACGAGCCCCGTTCAACAAGGATAGGGAGTGATCGTCGGTATAAGAGGGCTTCTTTTAGAATTCTAGAATAGTGAAGAAAGCACGAATGAATTGAACTACACTCCAAAGAGAGAAAGAATATGTTGAGATTTACATGTGTATGTGAAATTTGGAATCAATTCAAGCAAGCACATTTTGAACGTAAAAATAAGCTTTTTATGAAACTCCAAAAGTCGAGCGTGCTCAAGTTAAAACATTATTATTAGGATAGATAACCTTGTAAAAAAGCGCATGCCTATAGAACAAAAAATATGACAACTTAGGTTCTAAACACTTGCCACCTATCACTTTTAGATGTGTTTTAATATGCTTTTCTTGAATATTCCCTCTTCCTTATTAAGGATTTACTTGGTATGTCTAGACAGAATGCGATTCCCTCCGAGGTACACCAACAAGGGGTAAGGGGTAAGGGATTGAATCGAGTTTTCGCACTAGATCACACCAAATCCTTTTATCCAAACCGATGGTCTGCTCGTGAAAACGACATACAAACCTCCAAAAAATCAAGTGGAGATAATGGAATGCGTCGACAATATCAATGCACTATCATCTACATCAGTATATCAACATATGGCAAGCATACGTAGCATCTTACCTTAGGAATAATCCCTTCGAGTCATGTCCAAATTGATTTTAGCACAATTCAATCACTATCGTTACGATGACACGATATTCAAACAACTTTTGTTTAATAAATATATAGAATTAGGTTTGCAAGATTTGGACATGAGGTAGAGGAGACTAAAAACCGTGAGATTTGGACACATGGTACACGAAATTAAATCAGGACAAATTGTGGGACCCATCGCAAATTATTTTAAAAGTCCATACTAATCGATGGTTAACGGAAACTCCACTAGCTTCGTTTGACCAGCATCCTGGGTCTGACCGGTGGGGACGACAAAAGCTCGTTTTCGTTCTAAAGCTTTCCATCGGGAGCGTCGGCGTGTAATATGAACCGAAGCAAAGCCTCTCGGAGGGAGAGAAAAACATCATGGACTTGGACCGTCTCTGGGCAAATTATTAATTTACTTTAATGAGAATTTCGTAAGTGGATTTGGGTCCGATGCGGTAGAGGGAACAGGGCGGGGACAGCGACAGATGAAAAATCCTAGAAAGGGGTTGTTGCTTGCACTTGCCTCTCGGGACAAGGGAGGGAGGGAGGAGGAGGACGATCCGCTTCGGTTTGGTTCGCACTCGGAGTTGCGTGGGTCAGGCAGACAATGATCGAATAATGTCAGGAGAGACGTTTCTAAAAGATGTGAACGGGTGGGAAAAAGACGTGCCTTTGACGACTTCTCCACTCTTGAATTTCGTTCCCCACATCCCTTTTCTTCTCTTTTTTCTTTTAATCCGATGGAACTCGGGCTTTCTTTTTTTGCTTCTAGAAGTGGCTGGATGGCGGCATTAAATTGAGTAAAATGGATTTTTTTTTTTTTTTAAATTTTACTTTTGGTCAGCGAGTAAAATGAGTTTGGAGGACAGGAGGAGATATTTCTGACCCCAGAAATAAAATATTGGTGGAGATATTTAATATTTATGTTTGTCTTTCTGGTCGGTAAGAGATGTTCGTGTCGAAAGAAGTTTTTTTTTTGTGTTTGGAGGGTTATGACTGTTCAAAATGAGTCCGCGCTGACTTAGTGATTGGTTTTGTTTTGACCGTGTCTTGGGGCAACGTAGGGCCGGCGAGCTTTGCCGTCTTCGTATGATCAAGAAAGGTTGGTCCGAACAGTCTTGTTATCTTCTTTCCAACTCTAGCCACCTCCCTCCTTTAAGATTCATGGTTATACAATTCTCTGATAATATATACATAAAGGGATAAGTCCATCATAAGTCTTTAAATTTATCGTGAAAATACAATCAAGAGCCTAAAACCTTTTTCTTTTCTTTTTTTGTCGGGAGAGTTTCTAAAACATGTCAAGTTGGCACAATTAGATCACATCTCATCTAATTTAAGTAACAAAAAATGTCGATTTTATATTTTTTCCCCTCTTGAGTGGTTGCTCAGTGTGACATCATATGGGAAATGCCCCTACCTCTTAGTAATTGGAAGTAATCGATTTGGTTTGAATCTTCTGTTTTTTCTCGAAGCCTAATTAGAACTTAATTGGGATAGATCGAAAAGTAAAAAAATGCTAAAACGAAAAAAGAATAATGAAAATCAAGGCTGGGCCGTGACCTTAGCATTGGAGGCCGAGTTTCATAAGAGGAAAAATAATTGTTTACAATCTATGTAAGTATTTACGTTATGAAAATTTAGTTTGGTAAAACTTTATCTAATATTTAACAATATAGCATATACAGCCCATGTGGCTCGAATAGTGCACGTCTCTTTATAGAAATAAATGCAAATTTTCCTTTTCTAGAGACGATAAATAATTTTTAATTCATTTTCAAACTATAGCTAAACAATGAAAAATATTATTATTTTCATAGAAAAATAACTTCATAGAAAATATTTTCCGAAAATTTCAAAATTTTCACAAAATAAATGGAGTCGTTCGAGGTTATTTAACACTCCTAATTATTTTCCACGGTAATAAAAGACCAAAGATTACAGTGCCAATCTTGTTCCATTTTTTCATGTTTCATGATCGGGTAAGTTATGACACATTTGGTAACCATTCTAATCATCAAAAAGAAATTTGGTTATAAATAATCTTTTTATTATGTTCATAAAACAATTTTCGAGTTATTTAAGGCGCTTGTAACTGTCCAAAATTTTTATTTACCATATAGAAATGCATTTTGTAAGATTCTAAAATATTTTTGTTTATTTTTAGTTTTTTAATACTTTTATTATATTTTTCTTGTTTTTCTCTTTTATATCTCTATTTTTATTTTTATTTTTTTGCTTTTCTCTTCTTCTTCCTCATTCTTTATGGCTAGCGACCGATTGGGCGAGATATGATGAACTCGCCGAAGACTCACTTGGCCACCACGAGCCTCTACTTGGCTAGGCCACTAGCAAGGCTTGCCCTCGCCTAGGCGGTGCATAATCGGCCTCACCGGGCTGGCCTAGCCTATTGCCGACTAGCGAGGCTGAGCCTCACCCAGCCATGGTGAGGCTCGAGTTGACGGGCCTCAACATGGCTCGACGTCGTCGAGGGATGGCGATGCTTCGCGAGGTCGCTAACCCTCATATGGCTGATCGTTAGACATGGCTAAGGTCGACAACCGGCTAAAAGGCATAAGAAGAAGAAAAAATGAAATATGATAGAAAAGGAGAAAAATTAGATTTGATTTTAAGAATTGTTTCTATGAACAAAAAGTAACTTTTTTTTTCTCTATTATTGATTTTACTTCAAATCTATTCTAAAAAAAAAAAAAAAAACAGATTTTTGTTCCCAATAACAAAAATTACTAATTGAATTTCTATTCTTTTTTAGTTCTAAGGAACAAAAAAAATAGAATCAATTGTTCCTAGAAGTTTTACCAAACAAGGCCTTAAGTTCCATCTCTTGATCTTGCTATGATTTGAAATTAGTTATGTTATTGCCCTTCTATTCTCTAACTATGCTAGGAGTCGCTAGTTCAACCCCATCTGCCAATGCCTACATCATCCTATGATACAATATACTCACAAACATAAATCCAGAAGAATCTTGTTTTAATCCTCCGGAAAAATTACCCTCTTCTTAACGTCTAAAGAATTGGAAGGGAAACAAGAAACCTTCTTCTTCTTCTTCTTCTTTTAATAATGGAATTGACCAAATTGTGCAGGGTTTTCATCAACCAAGTTTTCTTTTTCTTTTTGTCGGCTTAAATGATTCGAGTCCCGTGATCGCAAACACAATGATCAATACCTTCCGACCGTGACGTTCGCATTCACTATGATCTTCAAATGTTGCACCAGTCTTTTAGTGTGTCCATGTTCATCCCAATCTCCGACCTCGGGGAATTAAGTCATTCGTGCACATTAAAAAATTGAATATTTGATTTTCGAACTCTTACCAATAAGAGTGATGTGGACAACTTGGAATAAGTTATTCATGCACATTATTAAGTCATTTGACTATAACTTAAGATATTGATTGCAAATTAAGTTATTCAATTAGGAGTAGAATAGCCATCAAAGTTTGAATTTGACTCAGTCCAATTTGACTTGCTTACAAAAAGATAAAATTAATTTGGAATCGAGCCCAAGCTTCAATTACCTTGAACTCGAGGAAATGCAATTACAATATAAAAGCTGTTACACTACTCGTGTATAATTATGATAATTATTAGTTGAATATTTTTGAAAAAATTACCAAAAAAGTCGTACACCTATGTTACGACATTTCATCTTGCTCAATTTAACTCTAACTCTTTTGACATATTTTGATGTGATTCATCCAATCAATTTTGACTGTAAATCATAACGTAGTTGCCAACCATCTTATATAGCAAGACCAGCATCGACATTGATGATTTTTGGAATGAAAAAAAAAAATAACAAAAGATTTAGAAGATTTTAAACAAAATTGCAAAAAATACCGTATCATGTATAATGGCCAGCATTCGCATTATTAGTAAATTATTAAAATATTTAGGACTTAATTGGTCAAATTAAAAGGTATAATATTCTTTTGTAATTAATGTGATTTAGCATCAAATTCGATTCTAATTAAAAATAAGTAAATGAAGTAGAGCTCAAATAGCATGCAAATAAATTTGGCGATAGGTCTACTGACTTCGACCATTCTCAAGCCCCCATCGATTAGCATGGTACATTTTCAGCTGAGCTTGGGGTTGTAACAATCTAACTCCCTTAATTCAGGCTAAATTCCACAGGATATTTAGAGAGACAATTATCGAGAGATGGATTGTTCTCGACGAATCAACACAAAAATTTCGAGTACTTCATTCCACGGGATGTTTATATTCCATTTCGATGCTGACTTTTGTTCTCTGTCAGGCGGGTAACATGATGTATTACATATTGACCGCTTTATAATTTCTCCGCACCCTTTTTTATTTTTTTGGCGACTTCATGCCACCAGCGCCCCACGTGGATCTTCCCGTGTAGATTCGAATGGGAAAATATTAAATTCGGCTCTAGATCGCGATCAAAAGTTAATACGAGGACACGAAATAATAAATAAAAAAAAAGTACGAGGAGGATGAAAATTGAACCCGCCCACGATCCGCGGATAATTTTCGTAAATTTTTTTTCAAAGAATTGGGCGTGATTCGGTAAGCAAACAGGTCGCGTATCTTGAGAGATTTTACGTGAACTTCTAAGAATTATTCATAAAACCGTGGGCAAGCCAACCAACGATTCGCCCACGTGGCAGGGGATCGATTAAAGAAAACAGCTCGAAACCCCTCTTAAAAAGGAGGGGCCGAAACGAAAATCGCATCTCATCTAATATTTTTTTTTTTTAAATTTATGAAAATAATAAAAAAAGAAGGAGAAGGAGAAGAAGAAGGAGGAGGAAGAAAACGAAGTTGCAGGTGGCGTCCTCTCTCCGCCTCGACGACGACGACGACAATTTCTCCCTCTTTCTCTCTCTATCTCTACAATCCTTATTACCTCCGTTCCCAATTTCTCCATCAAAACTCAAAGAAGAAAAGGAAGGAGAAGAAGGAAGGAGGGGGGGGAGGAGAAGTTCAATTCAATTCGATAACCTCCTTCGAATTGCGTCGCTTCTCTTCTCTCTTTTCTCTCTATCTCTAGCGTCCACGACAATGCCAGTGCGATTGCCGTCGCTCGCCGCCCGGAACCGAGGCCGCTCTCTCCGCCCCCGCCCCCGCCGTCGATCCTGCTAGTTTCCGGCGAGGGACATCGCCTTATTCCCCTCCCTCCCTTCCTTCCTCCGTCGCGCCGCCGATAAATGTGGCGATGTACTCGAGCAACTTGACAGGATTCGTGCTGGCCGTCGCGTCCAGCGCCTTCATCGGCTCCAGCTTCATCATCAAGAAGAAGGGCCTCCAGAAGGCCGGCGCCAGTGGCGCCCGCGCCAGTAAGTCCGCCTTCCCTGCCGATCGTGCTCCCCTTCTTGTAAATTTCGTATTTTTTTTTTTTTTGTCGCTGACGTGGGACGTGCATTTTGATTTTTGGCGGATTGATTTCTCAAGGTGGCGGCGGATATGCTTACCTGTTGGAGCCGCTGTGGTGGGTGGGCATGGTTACGAGTGAGTCGCTCTTCTTCTGCTGCCAAGGCTCCAGCTGCTTTTGCCTTTGTAGTGGTTCCCTCGTGGCCCTGTGTCCAGTCGTGTTTGGTTTGGCTTTCCGCATGCAATCGTGTGATTCTTTATGTGGAATGTAGATCTTACTGTCTCGGCCTTCTGATTTTGAAATCGTTTTGGATCTTGGCAGTGATCGTTGGCGAAATATCGAATTTTGTAGCTTACGTTTACGCCCCTGCTGTGCTCGTGACGCCACTGGGCGCATTAAGTATCATTGTGAGGTAGGCCGCTTCTTCATTGGCTTGGCAGTGGATTTTCCTGTTTATTGAGATGTGTTGTGCTGTACCCGAGTAGAATCCTCTGATGTAAATGTTATGAACCCTGGGAAATGTTGTGACTTTGACAGTGCTATCCTGGCGCATTTCATGTTGAACGAGAAAATTCAGAGGATGGGGATGTTGGGGTGCCTTTTGTGCATCGTGGGCTCCACAATAATAGTTCTTCACGCTCCCGAAGAGCGTTCGATTACTTCTGTTGAGGAAATATGGGAATTAGCAATTCAACCAGGTTGGTTGTGCCAGAGAAGAAAGCTTTTTCCTGTGATGCAAAGCCTTAATCTCCTCAATTTTCGCTTTTTATTATTCTTCCTCATTGGTGGCGCTTTACTTCTCGCAGCATTTCTTTTGTATACAGCGTCAGTAGTAGCAGTAGCATTGACGCTGATCTTTTATTGTGCTCCTCGCTATGGCCAAACAAATATAATGGTTTACATTGGAATTTGCTCTATTATTGGGTCCTTGACGGTAAGAAATCTTTCTTCTATCTCCACCTAGTCTTAGCCTCTTAGCATAGTGACATTTAAGAACATTTTCAATTATGAGTTGTGGTGCTTGGCAGGTTGTAAGTATAAAGGCAATTGGCATTGCAATCAAGCTCACATTGGAGGGAACGAACCAAGCTGTATATTTCCAGACGTGGATTTTTGCAATGGTCGCAGTTACCTGTATTATCACCCAGTTAAATTATCTAAACATGGTAAGTATCTTATTCTACAGTGGCTAAGATACCTATAACAAGTACATCACTCACTTTCCTCTTTACTTAAAGAGTTTCAAGATGGTCTGTTTGTGCCCTGAGATCCATAATTACTCGCACTTTATATCAGCTTCCTTTGTGTTACATATCAATAGTGTATGCATGAGTCAGCATAATTTTGCAGCACAATTTTGCTGAAGTTGAAGAGAAATGGATAAGCACACATTCCATGAGTGCCTCTTCTTTTACCATTGTAGGGATGTGTGTAGTTAATTAAAATATGAAACTAGAAGAAGGCAGAGGCCTTTTTCCTGGATAAAGTACTGGGGAATGGACATCATGAAATATTGAATGATTGGAAGCATTGGCGAGAAATTGGGAGAAACCAAAAGATGTGGAGGATTATAGTGTTTTCTTCATAACATAGAGTTATTGCACCCCTTTTAGATGCCATTCTTCGTCCTATTGATTTTGTCAAGATTCAACTTGATTCTACCTGTAACTAGCATTCGCTGTTTTCTTCCACTGTGATATCTTTATCTTCCTTTCTTTTAACAGGGTCTTTCATTTTCTTCCACTTTCTGTGTCAGCCTTGAGTAATTTCTTAGCAGGAACTTATCTGTGAGAATAATTAGCTACTATCCAATCTCTCTTCCAGCACCCACACTAGGCCACGACATAATCCATTTTCTTCTAGTTGTGAATTCATACTTACTAAAGGGGTAACTACGAAGCTAGAAAAGGACATGGAAAGACAATTCAACATGGCTCTAATTTATTCCTATCAAGGATCTGCCAGCTGGACCAGGTTAATTAGGTAAACTTGCCAGGAGTTTATCAACCAGAATCTGACTGATGGGAAGCATATCTACTCTGGTCAACTGCTTCTGCCATTTGGACAGAATGGCATAGTTCTTTTTTGAGCTTACCTACCCATGTTGAGGACCAACTAAGCTTATACGCACCAAAAACTCGACTTTTACAACATTGATATTCGCCATAGAAAAGGCTCATAGCATGCATAGTGCATCCTGGTGCAGTGGGATGGTGACAGCTAGCATTATGGGACTACGGCCTTCAATAGCCCTTGAGTTTTAAGTATGATGCGGATACAACAAGGATAAGGGTTGTGGTGTAGTAAAATTGTTTAACCCATGTCTCATATAGGATGTGAAAGAGGATGCTGGAAGATACTTAAGTAGAGACCCACCATCTCACAAAGCACATCACTTGAGTACTTTTGAGAGTTGGTCACACGTGATTTGAGTCAAGTAGTTACAACTTAGATGGTTATGAGGACTATCATATATACTGGCAACTACATGCCAGTGTTTTTTTTTCCTGTCCCTTTTGCATGCAATGTCCTTTCTGCTATAATTTGCTGCTGGACTTATTTGGATTGATTGGGGGAAAGAAGCAGGGGACACTGGGCGAAGCATTTATTTCATTACCTATTCCAGGATATTAAGTTCATTAATTCTGTTAGAGTCACCTTATGATTATTCATTATTTTGTTACGTGGTTAGGAGTTAAGTTCCCAAGATGATGAATTTAATTTTTTCATGGTTGTTTTATCTAACACCTTGCAAATGGTTGCAGGCATTGGATATATTCAACACTGCTGTCGTTTCGCCTATCTATTATGCCATGTTTACATCTTTTACAATATTAGCCAGTGCAATTATGTTCCAGGTATCTTAATAAAGACTCACGCTTAGTCTCACCCATGCACACACGTGCATGCACGCACTGAGAGATTTGACTTCCTAATGAGGCGTATACTTTTGTAGGATTATTCTGGTCAAAGTGCAAGCAGCATAGCATCGGAACTTTGTGGATTCATCACCGTGTTATCTGGAACTGCTGTATTGCATAGTACAAGAGAATCGGATCCTCCTCCAATTACAGGTACTTTTCTCAAGTGCATTGATATGTGAAGAAACATTCGTTTAGGTGTAAAATATCGAAGCGGATTTATGTGGTCAAAAAGTTTACACATCAACCATCCAGAATTTTCGACCAAAAAAAAAAAAAAAAAACCATCCAGAATGCATTATCATTGCCTTAGAAATGAGTAAGCCTTTACTAGATGGTTTGAGTAGATGTCCATGGACGGTATATTTGCTGATTGGATCAGTAACATGTTGAGTGGCAGTTGGCAGACATAATTAGAAATAAGTAAATTCGAGGTGAAGTTTGGGTGGCCCAAACTGAGGATAAAGATAAGAGAAGCTTGTGTAAAGTGGCTTTGATAGATCTAATGGTAGCCTTAGATGCTTTTTTGTTACGAAGATCTGTGTGTATGGGGATGGATCCTGCAGAGTAAGAGGATTAAGGAAAGATCTTGAGTATTTGGATTTTAGTAAAGATTTGATATGAAGAGTTAGATAGCATAAGAGCATCATCCAAGTAGTGTGGTCAGTGACTATGACTTAAGTCTTTGTTGTGGTAAATTAGTGGGCATATTCACTGCTGGTTCATAGTATTTTCTGCACAATGGTATCGGAGGCCACAACTCTACCCAGTGAGATATTGTGAAATAAGCAGAACTATGGGTCAGATAGCACTGAGGTCCCATGTGTATTTATTTCAAAAATCGCAAGTAAGAGAAAAAGTATATCTGTTCCTAGAAAGGTGTTTATATAAGCAGTACAATCAATACCAGGGGTGAGAAGTGGGGGTTAGGCTGTTATGCTAGGAAGACATCATGCCTAAGAAAATTATGATCATTGGATAAAGATCAACACAGAATATCATGAAAAAGTCATTAACTGAGTTTTGGCATTGGTGATTCAGCTTTTATAAATTGTAAGGGCATATGATGCCCTCGTGGCATAATAGACTAGCCTGAGATGTGGGCATGGATTTATGATGGAACAACACGTATGATGGGCCCACTTAAAAGTTCAAGGAATGCGAATATGCGATTTGTCGATCAACTTAATACTAAAAAGATCTTTCAGTCTTCTTCCTGAAGTTGTATATCGAATTACTCTTATAACTTTAGCTGAAATGTTGTACCTTTAAATAAATACTGAAGGGACACGTTGTGCAGATTTATATACACCACTATCACCAAAAGTGTCGTGGTACATCCCGAGCAATGGGGAAGTGTGGAAACAGAAGGATGAAGACGGATCATTTCCTAGTTTTGTCACAATTTTGCGTCCGGACTATTTCAAATAAGTCGTGTGCGATTCCAGGTGACATATTTTCAAAGATGTTGCCGAATCTCACCGATGTAGTGTAAAGATGGGAATTTGTTTGTGCGAGCAAACCAGATCGTGGGAAACTTGCGGTCTAGCAATTTCTAGAATTTGAATCACCTGCGTAGCCGATCTGTATGCTCGGGTGTGATGGTGTTAGGAGGCCCATTTCCCGTAGTTTTAAGTTTTATTCAATACCTATACCTGGGCTTCTCAAAATTTTGGGTCCATGTCGTAACTTATGTAACTGGAAATATGGTGTACATGGCTTTGATTTTTGAGGCGAGCTAACCCATGTAATTTAATTTATTTGATATCGAACGGTACATGTACAGTCATGTACTCAATTCTTTTTCTAGTGAGATGCAGCTTCTGCAATTCTTCAGTCCCTTGCATAGGTACTTGAAAAAACACTCTGATGCAGGTTCTTTTGTACATGACTCTGTGACACAGTTGATCAGAAGAGAGAAATTCTACCAAGTAGGAGATGCTTTTGTTCGTTTACCCTATTGTTTTTGTCCCTTTTCAATCGGCAATGACAAGCAAGAGAACAGATGCTTCTTCTGCTTTGTACCTTTCTGGGCTACTTGCCGGATTTTGGTTCTATCGCAAGATTTATGCTGTTGCTGCAGGCCAATTGTCTTTTTTGAGTGTTGGTGTGCCTGAACATCAACGTTTCCGTCAGCTTTGTTGCTCATGTAACAATTTCCACACAAGACGACGATTACAATTCCCAGATGATGGAGAAGTGGGGAAGTGAACAACTGCGTCACGGTTGATGATGTAGAAGTGGGGAAGTGAACAACTGCGTCATGGTCGAATGTAGAGTCATATGAACAATCCTGACAAAGTACATAAATTGCTGTTGCAAACAAGGAAGTTTCCAAGCAAGAAGCAGATGCAAATGGCGCCAAGAGACAGAAAGGGAAGCCGTGGAAATCAAACCGCCATAATCAATCGGTGAAAATGGGATCAACTGTGTCGCGGTTGATCAACTACGATTACAATTCCCAGATGATGGAGAAGTGGGGGAAGTGAACAACTGCATCGCAGTGGGAAAAGTGCCAAAAAAGTCCTAAACCTTTTGTCTTTGTGCCAATTTAGTCCTAAACCTTTTTTTTGTGCCGATTCAGTCCTAAACCTTTTAAGTTGTGCCGATTCAGTCATTTCCGGTCAATTTTAACCGGATTTTGCTGACTGGACGCCGATCGGCTGACGTGGACAATTTTTAATAATATTTATTTATTTATTTTTGTCTTTTTCCTCCGGTTGGTCACGGGGTTCGGCGGCCGTAGAGGCGATCGCCGGCGAGGCTCGACCTCGCCAGATCCGACGAGGGCGAGCCTCGCCCATGGCCGCCTCGCCGGATCCGGCCATGGGCGATGGGCGAGGCTCGACCTCACCGGATTCGGCGAGGGCTAGCCTCGCCCATGGCCGCCTTGCCAGATCAAGCCATGGGCGAGGCTCACCCTCGCCGGCCTCGCCCATGGCGGCGAGGGCCGAAGAGGCTCGACCTCGCCAGATCCGGCGAGGGCGAGCCTCGCCCATGGCCGCCTCACTGATCAACCGGCGAGGCTCGACCTTGCCGAGATCCGGCGAGGTCGGCCTCGCCCCGCCCGGCGGTCGCTTACGGCCGGTTCTTGGGACCTCGGCGATCGGCTGGAGGAAAAATAAAAATTATTAAAAGTATTTAAAAAATAAAAAAATTATAAAAAGTTGTCAATGTCACGATCATGCCACGTTAGCCTAGGCCGGCCCAGGTTAGCAAAATCTGGCTAAAATTGGCTAGAAAAAGGACTGAACCAAGACAACTTAAAATGTTTAGGGTGAATCGGAAGACCACACCAAAAAGGTTTAGGACTAAATTGGCACAAAGGCAAAAGGTTTAGGACTTTTTTGGAACTTTTCCTGCATCGCGGTTGATGATGTAGAAGTGGGGAAGCGAACAGCTGCATCGTGGTCGAACGTAGGATTTTATGAACAATCCTGACAAAGTTCATAAATTGCCGTTGCAAACGAGGGTTTCTAAGCAAGAAGCCGATGCAAATGGCGCCAAGAGACAGAAAGGGAAGCCGTGGAAATCAAACCGCCATAATCAATCGGTAAAAATGGGATCAGTGATCTCTGCATTCTTATTCAATAATCAAAATCGTCCTTACAATTGTCTTACGTCTTACGTCCATTGTGAAGCGGTTCAGCTAAATTTGACCGTCGGAGAGTTGAGTTGGTCAATATGGAAACGCATGCCACTTTTTACTGGTAAATTAAGCGGAGACGATGATAAGAGATGCGGAGTCCATACTATTAAAATAAAAAAAAAGTCCATTACTATAAAAAAAATTCCAACTCGGCAAAGAAAGTCAATATTACTTTAAAAAGAAAGCCCACTCAACAAATCTTTTAACATTGTCAAAAAATAAATCACGCTGTAAATTCATTCATGCGAATGATTCAAGGGTCAAAGATGAATCATGCTGGAAATATACAAGGACGATTTCGGAACAAAATCAGATAGAGGGGCTGATATGATTCTCGTGTGAGGGTATGGAGACCACACATCTGACTTCGCCTTATCAGTTTGGCATCGTGTGAGATGAGATCATTCAAGCACGGAGGATGATGATGATTATGCCTTGATAACAAAAAGATGCTCCTTCAAAAATGCAATTGCAACCACACGATCCTCCATGCTTAACAATGTGAGCAGCTCCTTGGTTTTCATAGACAGGGATAACGACCGTGTCTTTTGACATATTTTTTATTATATTTCAGGCTGTAATTTCAGTCGGTTTCTCTTGTCCATACATACATTTGTATTTATATGTGGATATAAATATATATATATACATATATAATATGTCATTATAAAAGCTGGTCCGTTGCTTGCAAATCATGTGAAAGTGTTTATGGAGAGGTCACTCTCAATCATAGTCATCCGTTAGATAGCCGAAAAATGTGGCACCTTAATTTGACTTTTATTGCCCTTTTTATTTCGCTTCAAGGCCACCTCAAAATGCCACGTTTCTCGACCACCCTGGCATCGCAGTTTTTGACATCATAAATCAATTTACGTACCCATTAACTTTCTTTTTTCTTGTGCATTTTATTGTATTCCCATTGGTTAAATAAAAAAATTTCCGGAAATCCACCTAATATAACGTGCTTGAAATACGATCTATGATTGGCTTGAGTAGGCTCCTCAGTCTCACCGACAGCTAGGGAGCATTCACGTGGAATGTGCTCCCCCTCATCGTACGCTCCAAATAAAATTAAAATAAAATGAAAAATGAAATCAGTATTCAAATTACAATATTTATTATCTTAATTTTGATGTAGTGTGCAATACGATTCATAATTTTTTAATCTATTCAATATGATTATTAAACTTTACTCTAAAATATAATGTGGTTTATGAATTTTTGATTTGTTCAATACGGTTTTCGAATTTTTAGTACGTGTTCAATTTAGTTTTTGAATTAAGGATCATATTGAATATATATTAAAAACTCATAGACCACAGTGAAATAATTTAAAAGTCTAGAAATTACATTATATATTGAATTACGGTTGAATGACTATATCATACGAATAAAAAGTTCATGGCCACAAAGCAGATTCGATCAAAGTTGACAGTTCATTCGTACCATTTTCTCCTTTTAAGTTTTGCTATTTATTGGTACGACAGCATTAATAAATTCATGGTCCTTTTGGGGGGGATTTTATGACAGGGAACGTGGGCCAGCATGCAAGCAACGCTGAGCACGCCCCGAGGGATCCGCGAGGGCTGAAGAATATTCAACGCTCTCCCGAGATTTCCAAAAGATAAGAGAGAGAGAGAGATTCTGAATCCCACAGCCGGTCTAAATTCTAATTCAGCGCGGCGTTGCCAACAGGACTTTTGCCTCTCTTCCGCAGAGTCTTCAGCTGCTGTGCTCATTTGGCCTCTCTCTCTCTCTCTCTTCCCTCATTCTTCCCACGAAGTCATCACTAATTTTCCTCATCAGTTTGATTACTGAGTAAGCACTAAGCATGATGATGATGATGATGTTGGAAGGTCAAAGATGCACTGCATCGGAAGCGAATCTTCCTCCCCCCTCTCTCTTTCCTTCCTTGTTTTCTCCCTGAATTCTGGTTTTTCTCCTCCACTCCACTCGCTCATCATCCCTCCCTCTTTCTTTATATCAAACCCCATCCCCTCTCCTTTGCATACACACATACACACTTATATTAGCCACACACACACACACACACACAGATCTGCAGTGACACCAAAAATTGATAATGGCGGCTCCTCCTCCGCCAAACCCTGTGCCGGCCGCCTACCGGGCCACGTTGCCCGCGGTGCCTGACTGGCTGAACAAGGGCGACAACGCATGGCAGATGGTGTCGGCCACGCTCGTCGGCCTCCAGAGCGTGCCGGGCCTCGTCATCCTCTACGGCAGCATCGTCAAGAAGAAGTGGGCGGTCAACTCCGCCTTCATGGCCCTCTACGCCTTTGCCGCCGTCATCATCTGCTGGGTCACCTGGGCCTACAGGATGTCCTTCGGCGACAAGCTCCTCCCCTTCTGGGGCAAGGCCGGCCCCGCCCTCGGCCAGAAGTTCCTGATCAAGCAGGCCATCTTACCCGAGACGACGCAATTCTACAAGGACCACACCACGGTCGAGACGCCCACCGCGACGCCCTTGTACCCGATGGCGTCGATGGTGTGGTTCCAAGGCGTGTTCGCCGCCATCACGCTGATCCTCCTGGCGGGGTCGGTGCTGGGGAGGATGAACTTTAGGGCGTGGATGATGTTCGTGCCGCTCTGGCTGACGTGCTCTTACACGGTGGGCGCGTTCAGCTTGTGGGGTGGGGGCTTCTTGTTCCACTGGGGCGTCATGGACTACTCCGGCGGCTACGTCATCCACCTCTCCTCCGGCATGGCCGGCTTGACCACCGCTTTCTGGGTACTTCCACAGATTTATTAAACCCCTAACTATTGTGCCTGCCAATACATATCTTTTAGTCCTCGCCACAGATTGAGCCTTTCTTTTTCCTTCTTCATCCACAGTGCAAGAGAGATGAACTTGGCTTTGTTAGTCTTTTTGGTGGAGCTGCACTTCTAGAAAGTCAAGTTTGAACATGCACTCCCACATATTCAAAATCATCTTTTTGACTTATGTGGCTATAATAAAAATGTGCATTTTTGACATTCGTTAACTCGATGCATAATTAATCCAAGTAATGGTTAGCTGGCTCCTCGTAAATTCGACTGGGAAAAATTAGAACCAACATAATGTTCTCTTTGCACCAATTTTTGCGCGAAATGTCAATGTTATTGTGTATGTAGGTGGGACCCAGATTGACGAAGGATAGGGAGAGATTCCCTCCGAACAACGTCCTGCTCATGTTGGCCGGGGCGGGGCTGCTGTGGATGGGTTGGGCGGGGTTCAACGGGGGAGACCCTTACACGGCTAACATAGACTCGTCAATGGCCGTGCTCAACACCAACATATGTGCGGCCACGAGCCTCCTAGTGTGGACGTGGCTCGACGTCATCTTCTTCAAGAAGCCCTCCGTCATCGGAGCCGTCCAGGGCATGATCACCGGCCTCGTCTGCATTACCCCCGCCGCAGGTACGGCACGGTGAAAAGCCTCAATTTAGCTAATGGACATCCTCATGTTCACATCAATTTTTTTAACAGGAAACAATACATATTCCAATGTTCATAGTCACCGAAGTTTCTGTGAGATAAGAATGGAGATAATCTATCATTCTTGACTCCGTGAGTCTCTACTACTAGTCAACTTTTGCGGGTCACGAGATATGCCCCACCTTGAAATGGTACCCATCACATTCCGCCAAAAAAAATGGTACCCATCATTTAATGTTTTGCCATTCACAAGTTTCGAGGTGTCGAGAAGAAGTGAAATGGGACGATTTTTGACTTGTTGACTTTTCCACATCCGATGTTCGTAACAACGTTGTATTGCAATGCTTCCTACATGGACATCGACGTCCGTGTGTAGGTCTCGTCCAAGGATGGGCGGCCATCATAATGGGGATCCTGTCCGGAAGCATCCCGTGGTTCACCATGATGATCGTGCACAAGAGGTGGACTCTGCTCCAGAAGATCGACGACACCCTCGGCGTCTTCCACACCCATGCCGTGGCCGGCTACCTCGGTGGCATCCTCACAGGCTTCTTCGCCGAGCCGGAGCTCTGCGCCCTCTTCCTCCCCGTCACCACTCGAGGGGGCGTTTACGGGGGCTCCGGCGGGGTCCAGATCCTGAAGCAGTTGGCGGGAGGGGCCTTCATCATAGGGTGGAACGTGGTGGTCACCTCGGTCGTGTGCGTGGTGATAGGATTGGTGGTGCCGCTGAGGATGCCGGAGGAGCAGCTGCTGATCGGAGACGACGCGGTGCACGGGGAAGAGGCCTACGCATTGTGGGGGGACGGAGAGAAGTACGACTCGACCCAGCACGAGTTCATTTCGGACGATACCGCGCACCCCCAGCCATCTATTGGCGCGACGCAAGTGGTGTAAGGTATTGTGTGTTGCCAGACGCTCGGGTCCAAAGAATTTGCAAGCGATTATTTTTCGAATAGATGGATAAATGGATACTAAATTCGGGGTACAAATGTTGATGAATTTCTTGGGTTTTATTTTGTGGTTTGGACATGGTTTTGTCTTTGTATGCGCGTTCCTTGTTCTAGACAGGATATTATTGTCCTTCTGGTGTAAGAGAATCAATCTCAACCGTTGAGTTGAGTGAATCGACAGCAAAAAGGATTTGGTAATCGGACGGTCTTGATCTTCTTGAGCCCCCACTTGAATGGGCTTAGGCTTTTGCACTTGGGGAGTTGGCACAGATCAAGTCGCAACGGGCACTTGCTTTTAGATGTTTCCGTGGGATTTGAAATCGTTTAGGCATTTTCATTTCCATTTATATCCGCCAATGGTGGTGTTAGAAAATCTAAGATTAATTCAAAAGCTAATTTCCAGAGTGATATCAATGAATTTGAGTGAGATGGCTGAATACATTCATTTATTTCGAATATCCAATGATGACTCGTCACATCATTTTGCATTAAATTCTCTCTACTTCATCCTCATTGGGTTTCAAGGAGAGGGCAGATGCTTTTGGAGTTGTAAATAAGATACTCTTTCCCTTTTTAACGATGTTCGGTGACTTGGTATAAAGATAAGATGTGAAACTATGATTGCTATGTTATCATGTTTCTACTAATGCGTGAGGCAAACACGAGTGGCAAAAATGGAATATTGACCAAACAAAAATTAATATAAATGAAGGAATGTTTTCGTAACACGACAATAATGAAGCAAATGATCATGTTGTAACGATAATACTAATAAATTACCAAATGTGAATCATCCTTGATGAGGCGATAACTTGTTGCTCCTATTGATTCATTTCGACCTGAGCAAATTGGGCGGTCTGTTTAAAATTGAGGAAATCTATAATGATATTTATCCAAAGCAAATTATAAATGCAAATTAAGAGAGAAAAGGGGACATGTCTCGGTTGGTAGTTGGAATCTTTTGAACGTCAAGAAACGGCTTGTGACCTATAACTCTCCGAAAAAGTGGGTTCAGAATCAACGACCCAATCACCTTCTTTTTATTTTATTTTTTTTTTTTACAGGCTTCGCAAAAATTGGAAAAAGGAAAAAGTCCGAAACAAAGGGAGGCAGAAACGACGGCGTGGGTGGCGTTGGAAGGTGAGGCGTGACGTCGCCGGTGGCGATGCTGGAGGGAAGGCACTCGTCATTTCGACGAACACCACGCGACCAGGAGGACTCCACCACTCGTGCACTGCACCACTCCCCAGCCAGCCAGCCAGCGTCTCATCCTCTTCGTCTTCCTCGGGACGGCGACCGAGCGAGAGCCGTGAATTGACGCCGCCGCCGCCGTCTGCCTCCTCCTCTCGAGCCGGAGTCTCCTAAAGGTAACGCTTTTCGGCTCTTCCTGTTGCTGTTTGCGTTTCGTTTTCGTTTTCGTTTTTGGTCCGGAAATGGAGTGTGTAGTGGGAACAGAGGAGGCGCCCTTTTGGGCAGTTGCAATCCCGCTCCCGAGTGGCGGATGTGGATGGCGATGAATTGGTTTCCCTAATTGCCGATTACCGGGACGATACTGAATGCTGCTGCTGCATGCCGTTCTTTTTTCCCTTTTTCCCTTTTAGGCGCGCCCGGGATTTTTTTTCCCTTTTGTCCTTTTCTCTTCTTCCCATTGTCCCTGCCATTTCGATTCTCGTCCGGCAGCAGCTGCTGCATCTTTTCTCTCTTCCCCCCACCGCCCTCATTTTTCAAGGTGGCCCCCGGCCTGATGAATTCGTGTTGTTGAGATATTGCGAAATGAGAAATCTTTAGCTGTTTTTCGATACTGCTGGACCAGGTTTTCGTGTACTGCTGTTTTGCAGAATATGAATTGACAAGCATCCCCGGCCAGGGGCATAACAGTTTATTCTTTTCTCCTTTTCGCTTGGCCATCCTCCATCTTTTTTTTTTTTGGGTTCTGTGCACCCTTTTTCGGGGAGAGTGGGCTTGGCTTTGCTAGTTTTGCTGCTTGGTCGTTTTTGAGGGCACATGGCAATTTTTATCTGTTTTTGCCATTGTTTTCTGTAGATAGAGGGCTTGAGGTTGCAGGTCTCTCGGTTATTCTATACTTTATGTGGTTTGTATTGTTCGCCCCTGTGTTACATTGTTTCGTGACCTCAACCCTTTAGCTTGGATTTTTATGACGTTTTCGAACTATTGTGTGTGTGTGTACAGAATTCTTCTTTGGATAGGATAATGGGGACTGTAGAAATGTGACCCTTCGAGTTCAATCATACCTTGAGGATGGACGGCGGAGTAGAAACAGAGCCTTTCACGTGGGTGGAACAGTGTGATGGGCCAATTAATTCTCCCGTGCCGCAAAAGAGGAAGTACCGACACAGGAAAAAGGAGTTTGTCGGCTGGGGGTCGAGACAGCTCATCGAGTTTCTTAAATCTATTGGTAAAGATACCCGCCAACAGATCCCTCAAGCTGATGTGGCAGCGGTTATAACCAACTAGGTCAACGATAATAAGCTTGTCCATCCACATAAGAAGAAGAGAGTTGTTTGTGATGAAAAGCTTCGCTCTCTTTTTGGAAGAAAAACTATTAGCAGACTTCAAATCCATGATCTACTTGAAGGACATTATGCAGAGAACCTAGAGCAGTCGGACGACGATTTTCTTTTCAGTTCTGGGGATGAGAACTTAATGCCTAAGCCTTCACTTCCTCAGAGAAAAACACCGAAGAAGAGAAAAGTGGTTGAAAGTTCAGAAAGTTGTTTCGCTGCAGTAGTTCCTGATAACATCAAACTCGTATACTTGAAACGGAGCTTAGTTCAGCTTCTCTGCAAAGACTCTGTTAGCTTTGAAGGCAAAGTGGTTGGAAGCCTTGTAAGGGTAAAACTCAGATCCCAATGACTACCTTCAGAAAAATTCTTATCAACTTCTGCAAGTGACAGGTGATCTGCTTAGTTATTAGCTCTTGGGCAATGGTAGAAGCTGCTTGGGTGCTTGCTGCATTTTTTTTTTCTGAAGCTCTGGCCCTTTCTTTTGTTAAGTCACTTTGTGACCTGTCGTAATGTTGGGAAGGGCAGTGTTCTGTGAGATAACTGTCAAAGTTTCTGTGTGTGGATTGTTTGTTCACTTAGTTATACTATAAGTTGAAGCGAAGTAGCCTAGATGCTATGCACTCAACAAATTGGACTATCCTTATTCTTGCACATTACTTCTGATGGTTTCTCTTATGCAAAGTAATTATGGGTCGACAAAGGGAATGAAAAAGGGAAAATAGAGGGTGTTTCTGTTTCACCAAAAGAGCTTACTGCCAAATAGTTTTTTTGGGGACTTTCATGTGTTTGGTTCGTTGAAAATGGTTTTTCAATGGAAAGACATTACGGTCAAAGGGAACTCCCCCACTTAGAATTAGGAAAATGAATTCTCAGCTCAAAATAGAGGAAATCATTTTTCCTAGCATAACAAGTCTCTTTCCAGAAACTTTAAGTAGCTTCCTCAGTGCAGTGCTTCATGTCGTAGCAATTCCTTGCATGATCTTGTATTGCCTTTATTCTGAAACTCTGGAAATTCGTAGTAATCTAACTGGCAATTGGGTCATGCTTGTTTGAATCTATTGTGAAATGGAGTGGGATGACGGGTTTATGGGTGTCAACGCAGCTTCCTCATAAATATTTGAAAACTGATGCCATTTTTTTCTACTTATGTAGGTGTGAAAGGGGCCACAGGAACAATAGATATGGGCACTCAAGTCCTGCTTCAAGTGGCTGGGTTGTTTAGAGACATTCCCATTTCCATGCTTTCTGATGGGAACTTCGCCGAGGTAATCGGCAGATGCTAGCTTTATTTTCTTCTGATTGGAACCATTGCCTGACTTGAGTAGGCTTTGATACAGTCAAAGTTAAGGAGGCTTTGACGGTTTTAAATGCTTACACTGTCTTTAAGGTGGAAGAAAAGGGAATGCGCATCTCTTTTTGGAAAAGCTTTCAGCAGATTGCAATAGATGGCCCCTTCGAACCAAATTTATTGCGCTAGGATAAATCAGATTAATTTTGGTAATTAAAGAGCCACTTTCCAAAGTTGTTGGGGAAAATTCAGAGTGTTAAATAAGATACTGATTGATTCCCCTTTCCTTTTGATCATGTGATAGAACTACCGAATTTCTCCTTTTGGAGATTTTTATGACGTTACTCAAGGAGATGAATTCACAACAGGCTTTTGCTTCCCAAGCCGCTTCCGTAGTAGGCAACTTAGAGCAGGACCACTACGCAAAAGTTATCAATTTTGGCAATTTTTTAACTTGAGCGTTACTTCAGAGACTTCTGCAGAATATTTAACATTGCGATATTCTTCCTATCATAAGAAAAGATAAACCTCTTCCAAGTTCCAGCTCAAAACCATTTTGAGGTTGCATGACTGGTAGAGTGGTGGGCCATGAAAAGAGAAAGCTGTATGACTAACTTATAGGTGTATAAAGAAGAGTAGGCATGGGGGAATTGCCTGAATCCCATTATGTCATCCAGGTCAAATGTGGTTTTCTAGCTAAGATGTTGATTAATGGGGAGACTATGCTTGCATGGCGACTAGTTACGCGAAATTAATTAAAGCGATCTTGCTGTCAATTATCTGCAGAGATACTTGAATGACTTACCTGTGCATTTCCAACTTAGAAGTTTCCACCAGCTTTGGCTTGCCCAAGGTCATAACCAACTGTACTTGCTAATGACTATAAAGGTCTTTTGATTGTCTGGTCACTTTAGATGACTATAGAGCATCTTGTCCTCAGCAAATGGAAATGATTAAGTCCTGATGTGGTTTTATTCTAATGATGAGAGTATATGGTATTTTGAAATCAGAATAGCTGCTGTGTCAATTGCAGTACAGCAGAGTCAAGACACAGTTTTGTCTACATTCCTTTTCATGGTTCTCGCAAGAATCAGTGAATTATTGTTGCTTGAATACGAGGCTTTTCTAAAGATTCTTTCAAACCATGGATTGGTGCCCATAATTTCTCTTTCTGATTTTTCTGCAGGAAGAATGTGAAGATTTGCATCAGAGAGTGAAAGATGGTTTGCTCAAGAGGCCAACTGTAGTAAGTTTTTCTTGTTATGTACTATCAATCTTCAATAAATTATCAGAACTTCATATTTCTATGCTCTTTTCAGTGTCATAAAATTAGTTTTGTGTTGCAGTAGTTGCTTGTGTATGTTTATATTTCGTAGTAGGTCTGAGGCAGTGGCAGCCTTTTTTCAAATTATGGCTATTAGGGAAGTGTAGCACCTTCTTATGTGGACATCTGAACACTTAAAAGAGATTAATGACTGTGGGATGCATGTGGAAGAAACACCTGGCACTTTGGGAGGGGAGCAGTGGGAGTTTGACTGATTGAATTTGCGATTGGAGGCTGTTGTACAGTGTTTTTAACATCTGTTAGTTTGTTGTGACCTTGTCATGGGTGGAAAGTGCTCTTTACATCTTTTCCCTCCATACTTTTCGTTTTTTTCATGTGGCCATTTCTTTTATTTGGCTCTTATGGCACCCGTTTTGTTGTTATCTGTCTTTAAACCTTCTAGGGTTCTGAATCATGGATATCTTTTGCTCATTTTTAGCTTTTCAAGTGTGTGTGCTCTATTGCGATAATCACCAAAAAAAAGAGGAAATAAATGAAAACTCACAGCTGAAACATTGGCATACTTTCAAATCCCCTTAAAAATGTAAGCAGCGAGAAGTGACGAGGGTTAAAACATGATTTTATCTGTAACTTTTTTACAGATCTGCGAGATATTCATAGTCCTCAAAAGTGAGTAAGGTTAAGCCTGTTTTCGTGCCTTCATTCTTCTTGTTATTGCTAGGCACCATGCTTTGAACTCCCATCTTGCCCCTGCTCCGCCTCACTAGTCCACTATGATGAAGTAGGGAATTATGATAGCTGATATATATTTTGAGGAACTTGATGTCATTTCTATCAACATTCAACCTGAAATTAGTCTACTGTGACCATAGAGTGTGCCTAGTGGTGCATTGAAGTTTAACAGATAATGCTCACATTGACTTTTTACTGTAGTGGAAATTTTATGTGCTGCACACTGGCCATAGGGGATCTAAATATCTTTTGACTTGTAGATAAAGCTTCTTTATGACTAGTTGATTTTGTCTTGAGCAAGCTTTCCATGTATAGGCTGCACCCATAGCTGATCATACTGGCCTTCCACTTGGACTGAAAGGAAAGGTTCTTTGCTGCCTGCTTTTGTCGAACTAACCCAGTTATGTGGCATTCTCTTGCAATTGCTTCTGGCTCACTGTTGATATGCGGCACTGTGTTAGTTATTGCTATTGTCAATGCTTGTGAATTGCTTTGAATTTGTTATTTCACAAAAGAAATGCCTTTTGTATGTTACCATCAATAACGCCACTCATGCAGTCATTTACCAGAAATAAATTCTTTCAAGATTAAAGCATTTAACTTGACAAAGCGGGACCTGTATGTTGAATATTTCACTTATGGGTTTTGCTCTTGTCTTTTAGGCTTATTTGCACTTTTTTTTTGGCAGGCAGAATTCGAAGAGAGAGCTCGAATACTACATTAAGATATAATGAATCATGTAAGATCTTATCTACCATGTTACGGTCTGAATTCTAAATTGAGCAGCTGGCATTGCACAGTCATAGTGGCATCATTTATCCTTCTATTACTTTTCATACAAATGTATGCAATGCTAGTTTCCATGCTAGAAGACCCCAAACAACATCACAGAATTCGTTTCTGGTTCTAGTCAACCTTTTCAATAGTACCTTGAGAAAATGGTGAAAACCACTTCTTGCTTAATATGGGTTAGAAGAGTTTCTTGATGTATGTAGCATTAAATCGAATATGTTGATGCTTGAATAGAATGGGTTAAGAGACGAGTACCAAGAAAACATGACAATTTCATTTAGATCAGTATAGTAGCCTCAGTTGTATGGAATGGAGTAGAGTAGGAGAGAGTGGTGGACTTCAATGGGAGTCTACTCTTTACAATCTGGTAGGGGAGCAATCACTGGAATTCTGAAACCAGAAGGCTTAGGTATGGTTCTGCTTCTAAAGGCTTTTAGGTTGGTGAAGGGGATAGAACGAACCAAATCCCACCCAGGAAAGGGGGAAATGTTGCTGACCTTTATATGTTGGAGGTGGACCCGACCTTATGAGGTGCCTTTGGTTGACAAATCAATGATGCTCAATACATGATTGGCCAATGGGGGCAATACTTAATATGGGTCAGGCTAGGTCATCACACTCCATGGCTGTAAATAAGTCGCATTGTTTGGCTTTGCATAAGCCTGCATTCTTGTGTTTGCCCTGTAGAACAATTTTTTTCCCATCAATGTCATTGCATATTTGTTTTGATATTCTTGGCGTCTGGATTAATCTTCGACTGACCTTTCTTCTTCCTCATGCCTTTTCCTTTCAAGTGGCTTCCAAGGGAACTTGCTTTGCTGGAGAGCCGTATTGAGCGAGCCAATGAGAAGGGCTGGCGCAAAGAATATCCTTTTGCCTGTGCTGGAAATTTTGCTTGTGTAATAGGTGTTGACCACCACACTGATGTGAAGTTGAAAAAATGCACAATATGTGGATTTTCCATAATATCATTCAGTTGGATTGCTAACTTAGATCGGTTCAAAGTGAGCAGCGCATTACCTGATGCTGCTATCTTGCTGCTTTTTTTTTTTTTTTTTTTTTTTTGTGGGGGTTGGGGGCTTTGGGGGCATTCGTTTTCACCATATAACATTTATGTTGAGAACAGTAAACTTGAGACCTTCATCTTTTATGACAAGCTCCAATACAAGCTCCAATACAAAGAACTGGTCCTTTTAATTGGCCAAGTCTTATGAATTATTTGACCCTACAAATTAAGGTGTTTAACATTTGAATCATGTGATCATGTTTATCACAATCATTTGCCTTCCATGTTGTCCTCTGATCCTCTCCGTGATATTGGTGGTGAATGAGCTTTGGCTTTAGTATACTTTGAGGACAATTCCCATGCATTTTTAACTGCATTTTCTTCTAGTTCTAGGATTGTATGGATACAATTACTTAGTGTTTCCTGCATTTTGGGCTATATAAAACGTAAAATATGTTTATAACATCCAAACTTGCTCCATAAAGGAATGCTGTGCATTGTTATTGATGGATTTGTAATGATAGAAGGACTGGGAATTAGTTACAACTGAATTGATCTAGATTTTTTTTTTTTTGGGGGGGGCATGAATTGATCTAGAACTTAGTTTTCATTTAATGATAGCAAACAGGATCTAATCAGAAATTATTTAGTAGCAAGGCATCCCTGGAGTCTCAGCCTACTGTGAGAAAGACCCGCTTTCACAGAATACAACTAGTTATTTTTGACAGGAGGTGCCATTGCTGGTGATAGTCCAGTGAAATAATTGTCTCTGCATGTGGAACGATAATTAGTCGTATGTGATCCAGCAGAATGGTTCTGTGAAAGCATCCCGTTTTTGAAATTTCATGCTTTCTGCCCCTTGAAAGTAAAGTGAGGCTATATTTGTTGTCCAACGCATATATCATCACATTGAGGGTGTACCTGAAATTTGTTATTTTGAGGCTTTACTTGGTGGTGAGTATTGGTCACCCACTGGTTTCAGATTAAATACTTGCCATGTGTGACCCAGGCAGAGAATGTGTTCATGTGAATAGAGTCTTTTTGATGATTCCAATCATTTAGTCAATCACTTGGTTCCACACCTGCTTTTACATGATGGAAGCTTGTTGAAGTTAAAGCTTTGTTACAATTAAATTGCCATTACTTTGTTGAACATTGGCTTTTGATATCATGGTCCAACATTATCATTTATAACCTGACATATGAGACAGCATCCAGAATCTTGGTTTCCGTGGCTGAAAATTGTTGAATACTTAACTCCTCTCTTTTTCCCCCTCTTTTTGGTATCAAGCCAGCAATCAGTTCCTTAACTTATTTTATTCTGTACGTTATTCGAATACTTGGAGAGGAGGAAGCTGCTCCAGACTGCTGAAGAACAAGTGCGTTTATTGCGTGAGATACCTGAGGTGATTGCAGATGGAATAGAAATTGATTCTACAGATAGTCCGGACGAATTAGAAGAAATCACTACATCACCAATATTGCCCCATAGGGAAAATTCACAGGAGGGTAAATGTGCTACTATGGGCAATATTGTACCAGTGACTAAGATACCTTGGATGACCAACTTGGAAGGTACGTACAGGCACCTTTTAATTAATGTTAGGCATCTGCATGGACTTGTCGAATGGGAAGTGGTTCCCATCCCAAAACAACTCTCTCTCCTGGTGCAAACAAAACAAAATTCTTTTCTTAGTGTCTTGTTTGTTGTGTTGGGTCATCGATGTCCGTTAAAATATTCGACTTTGGGAGGCATTGCATCTTCACCTAGCTTTCTCTTTCCTGTTTTCTCATTTCAACATCCTTCACTCCACCTCTTCCACATCAACATTCTTCTCTTCAAGGCTTGAGCTCTACAATATCACTGAATTTCAGCTCCTGTTCAGGAACTTCTCACTTTGTCTGTGAAAGCCATCAAGGCATATGCTGACCCACCCATCTCTATTTGCCTGGACTTTTCCTGCTAGAATTTCTATGTTTATGTCTGTTGTCATATAAACCTTCTAGTTGGAGGCCTATTCAAATTGGTGAGCCTAAGAAAAACTCATCGAATTTTGCTTTATGGTTCGTCTTTGCCTGTATCAATATCTTGAGGTGAAGATTAAATTAAAGAGAACAGATCAGAGAGAAGGAATGAATCTTCTGAAAGTCACTGGAGAAAGTAGAACCATTGAAAAAGCTGGAAAATGTACTTGTGGAAGCCCGATGATACTGGGGGTATAAAGTCGATGTGGGAAGAGTGTGTCATCTGATTATATGAGAAAAGTGCCATCTTGGCATCTGTACCTATCTATCGCATCCAGCACAATAGTAATCCTACTTGGATCGAGTCTGGTGAGCTTTTCTCAATCAGACCTGATCAATAGCATTCCCTGTTGAACTTTTCTGGCTATTGCAAGAGTTCCTTTCCTACCCCTGTTTAAAGAAGAGAATCCCTAATAAAAAGGGTTGAATAATCTTCTTGCTGTATTTGGGAATTAATATGAGAATTTGGGGTGAGTTTCGCCAGAACTTTTGGTAGAGGCGCAATAAAGGTAAGGAAAGTTGGAACCCAGGGAATGAAATTTTTTAGGTCTCCTTTTCATTAATGACTAATATATTACCTCTATGGGATCTATTCTATATGCACCGGAGAGAGTTTGAAGGCTGAGAACAGAATGGGAGTTTCACAGAGTGAGATATTGTGAAATAAAGAGAACTATGGGTCAGATGGCACTGAGGTCCCATGTTTATTTATTCCAAAAATCGCGAGTAAGAGAAAAAGTATATTTGTTCCAAGAAGGTGTTTATATAAGCAGTACGATCAATACCAGGGGTGAGAAGTGGGGGTTAGGCTGTTATGCTAGGAAGACATCATGCCTAAGAAAATTATGATCATTAGATAAAGATCAGCACAGAATATCATGAAAAAGTCATTGACTGAGTTTTGGCATTGGTGATTCAGCTTTTATAAATTGTAAAGGGCATATGATGCCCTTGTGGCATAATAGACTAGCCTGAGATGTGGGCATGGATTTATGATGGAACAACACGTATGATGGGCCCACTTAAAAGTTCAAGGAATGCGAATATGCGATTTGTCGATCAACTTAATACTAAAAGATCTTTCAGTCTTCTTCCTGAAGTTGTATATCGAATTACTCTTATAACTTTAGCTGAAATGTTGTACCTTTAAACAAATACTGAAGGGACACGTTGTGCAGATTTATATACACCACTATCACCAAAAGTGTCGTGGTACATCCCGAGCAATGGGGAAGTGTGGAAACAGAAGGATGAAGACGGATCATTTCCTAGTTTTGTCACAAGTTTTGCGTCCGGACTATTTCAAATAAGTCGTGTGCGATTCCAGGTGACATATTTTCAAAGATGTTGCCGAATCTCACCGATGTAGTGTAAAGATGGGAATTTGTTTGTGCGAGCAAACCAGATCGTGGGAAACTCTCTAGCAATTTCTAGAATTTGAATCACGTGCGTAGCCGATCTGTATGCTCGGGTGTGGTGATGTTAGGAGGCCCATTTCCCGTAGTTTTAAGTTTTATTCAATACCTATACCTGGGCTTCTCAAAATTTTGGGTCCATGTCGTAACTTATGTAACTGGAAATATGGTGTACATGGCTTTGATTTTTGAGGCGAGCTAACCCATGTAATTTAATTTATTTGATATCGAACGGTACATGTACAGTCATGTACTCAATTCTTTTTGTAGTGAGATGCAGCTTCTGCAATTCTTCAGTCCCTTGTATAGGTACTTGAAAAAACACTCTGATGCAGGTTCTTTTGTACATGACTCCGTGACACAGTTGATCAGAAGAGAGAAATTCCACCAAGTTGGAGATGCTTTTGTTCGTTTACCCTATTGTTTTTGTCCCTTTTCAATCGGCAATGACAAGCAAGAGAACAGATGCTTCTTCTGCTTTGTACCTTTCTGGGCTACTTGCCGGATTTTGGCTCTATTGCAAGGTTTATGCTGCAGGCCAATTGTCTTTTTTGAGTGTTGGTGTAGCTGAACATCAACGTTTCCGTCAGCTTTGTCGCTCATGTAACAATTTCCACACAAGACGACGATTACAATTCCCAGATGATGGAGAAGTGGGGAAGTGAACAACTGCATCGCGGTTGATGATGTAGAAGTGGGGAAGCGAACAGCTGCATCGTGGTCGAACGTAGGATTTTATGAACAATCCTGACAAAGTTCATAAATTGCGGTTGCAAACGAGGGTTTCTAAGCAAGAAGCCCGATGCAAATGGCGCCAAGAGACAGAAAGGGAAGCCGTGGAAATCAAACCGCCATAATCAATCGGTAAAAATCAGGGATCTCTGCATTAGTGATCTCTGCATTCTTATTCAATAATCAAAATCGTCCTTACATTTGTCTTACGTCCATTGTGAAGTGGTTCAGCTAAATTTGACCGTCGGAGAGTTGAGTTGGTCAATATGGAAACACATGCCACTTTTTACTGGTAAATTAAGCGGAGACGATGATAAGAGATGGGGAGTCCATACTGTTAAAATAGAAAAATATTCCATTACTATAAAAAAATTCCCAACTCGGCAAAGAAAGTCAATATTACTTAAAAAAAAAGCCCACTCGGCAAATCTTTTAACATTGTCAAAAATAAAATCACGCTATAAATTCATTCATGCGAATGATTCAAGGGTCAGCTGGAAATAAACAAGGACGATTTCGGAACAAAATCAGATAGAGGGGCTGATATGATTCTCGTGTGAGGGTATGGAGACCACGCATCCGACTTCGCCTTATCAGTTTGGCATCGTGTGAGATGAGATCATTCAAGCACGGAGGATGATGATGAATATGCCTCGATAACAAAAAGATGCTCCTTCAAAAATGCAATTGCAACCACACAATCCTCCATGCTTAACAATGTGAGCAGCTCCTTGATTTTCAAAGACAGCGATAACGACCATGTCTCTTGACATCTTTTTTATTATATTTCAGTTTGTAATTTCAGTTAGTTTCTCTTATCCATACCTACATTTATATTTATATATGTGGATATAAGTATATATAATATGTAATTATAAAAGCTGGTCCGTTGCTTGCAAATCATGTGAAAGTGTTTATGGAGAGGTGACTCTCAATCACAGTCATCCGTTAGAGAGCCGAAAAATGTGGCACCTTTAATTTGACTTTTATTGCCCTTTTATTTCGCTTCAGGCCACCTCAAAATGCCACGTTTCTCGACCACCCTGGCATCGCAGTTTTTGACATCATAAATCAATTTACGTACCCATTAACTTTCTTTTTTCTCATGCATTTTAGTGTAGTCCCATTGGTTAAATAAAAAATTTCCGGAAATCCACCTAATATAATGTCCTTGAAATACAATCTATGATTGGCTTGAGTAGGCTCCTAAGGGCCTGTATGGTAACATTTCAAAAAAGTGTTTAGAACACTTTTTGTACTTTTTTGGTTAGAACAAAAAAAAGAATAAAGCGTTTGGTTTTACATTCTTTTTTGTTTTTGTTTCGGAACAAAATGGAGCAAAAAAGAAACACAAAAAGTTACTTCTTGTTAGAAACAATTTTGAAGAAAGCGTTTTTCTCTCTCTTCTATTTTCTTCTTCTTTTCTTCTTCTTTTTTTCTTCTTTTTTTCTTCTTTTCTCTTTGGCTAGTCGCCAGCCTCGGCCATGGCCGGCGACCGGCCGTCGAGGGTCGGCTACCTCGCCGGCCCTCGGTGGCCGAGCCTCGCCCCAAGGCGAGGCTCGGCCTCGCTCGAGGGGAGATCTTCGGCTAGGGTTTCGGCGAGGGCTCGGAGGGACGGTGCGGCGGCGCGGCACTAGAGGCTTCGTGATCGGGACGCGTCGAGCTGCGGGCTTCGGGCGGCGTCGAGCTACGGGCTTCGGGCGCGGGTGCTCGGCTCAGACGGCGGGCGCGAGGCTCGGCCTCACCCGCACGGCGACGCCTCGCCTCGCCTTGGCTGGGCGAGCCCGAGCTCGCCCGGCCAAGGCGAGAGGTCTACGGCGACCGTAGAAAGAAGAAAAAATAAAAGAAAGGAAAAAATGGAAAATAAAATCAAAATATTAAAAAATTAAAAGAAACAAAAAAAGAATAAAAATTTACCAAACATGTTTCTATTCATTTTTTATTTTTAACAAACGTTACTAAACACGTTCTTTTGTTCAAAAACCGTTCTAGGAGCGAAGAAACATTTTTTTTTTTATTTTACGTTGCAAGGGAACAAAAAGAAACAGAAATGTTTCCATGCGGGGCCTAAGTCTCACCGACAGCTAGGGAGAATTCTCGTGGAATGTGCTCCCTCTCATCGTACGCTCCAAATAAATTAAAATAAAATGAAAAATGAAATCAGTATTTAAATTACAATCTTTATTATCTTAAATTTGACCTATTCTAGTGTACAATATGATTCATAAAATTTTAATTTGTTCAATATGATTCTTAAAATTTATTCTAATATATAATATGATCTATACATTTTTAATTTGTTCAATATAATTTTTGAATTTTTAGTACATATTTAATTTAGTTCTTGAATAAGGATAAGATTGAATATATATCAAAATTTCATGGATCGCATTAAAATAATTTAAAAGTCTAGAAATTATATTATATATTAAATTAAAATTCAATCGTTATATTATACAAATAAAAAGTTCATGGCCACATAGCAGGCTTGATCAAAGTTGATAGTTCATTTGTACCATTTTCTCCTTTAAGTTTTGCTATTTCTTAGCGCGACAGCATTAATAAATTCATGGTCCTTTCGGGGGGACTTTATGACAGGGAACATGGGCCAGCATGCAGGCAACGCCGAGCACGTCCCGAGGGATCCGCGAGGGCAGAAGAATATTCAACGCTCTCTCGAGATTTCCACAAGATAAGAGAGAGAGAGAGATTCTGAATCCCACGGTCGGTCTAAATTCCAATTCAGCGTGGCGTTGCCAACCGGACTTTTGCCTTTCTCTCCGCAGAGTCTTCAGCTGCTGTGCTCATTTGGCCTTATCTCTCTCTTCCCTCATTCTTCCCACGAAGTCATCACTAATTTTCCTCATCAGTTTGATTACTTAGTAAGCAATAAGCATGATGATGATGTTGGAAGGTCAAAGATGCACTGCATCGGAAGCGAATCTTCCTCCCCCCCTCTCTCTTTCCTTCCTTGTTTTCTCCCTGAATTCTGTTTATCTCCTCCACTCCACTCGCTCATCACCCCCCCCTCCCCCTCCCTCTTTCTTTATATCAAACCCCATCCCCTCTCCTTTGCATACACACATACACACTTATATTAGCCACACACACAGAGAGAGACAGAGAGACAGACAGAGATCTGCAGTGACACCAAAAATTGATAATGGTGCCGCCTGCTCCTCCACCGAACCCTGTGCCGGTCGCCTACCGGGCCACATTGCCCGCGGTGCCCGACTGGCTGAACAAGGGCGACAACGCATGGCAGATGGTGTCGGCCACGCTCGTCGGCCTCCAGAGCGTGCCGGGCCTCGTCATCCTCTACGGCAGCATCGTCAAGAGGAAGTGGGCGGTCAACTCCGCCTTCATGGCCCTCTACGCCTTCGCCGCCGTCATCATCTGCTGGGTCACCTGGGCCTACAATATGTCCTTCGGCGACAAGCTCCTCCCCTTCTGGGGCAAGGCCGGCCCCGCCCTCGGCCAGAAGTTCCTGATCAAGCAGGCCATCTTACCCGAGACGACGCAATTCTACAAGAACCACACCACGGTCGAGACGCCCACCACGAAACCCTTGTACCCGATGGCGTCGATGGTGTGGTTCCAAGGCGTGTTCGCCGCCATCACGCTGATCCTCCTGGCGGGGTCGGTGCTGGGGAGGATGAACTTTAGGGCGTGGATGATGTTCGTGCCGCTCTGGCTGACGTGCTCTTACACGGTGGGCGCTTTCAGCGTGTGGGGTGGCGGCTTCTTGTTCCACTGGGGCGTCATGGACTACTCCGGTGGCTACGTCATCCACCTCTCCTCCGGCATCGCCGGCTTGACCACCGCTTTCTGGGTACTTCCACAGATTTATTAAAACCCTAACTATTGTGCCCGCAAATACATACCTTTTAGTCCTCGCCACAGATTGAGCCTTTCTTTTTCCTTCTTCATGCACAGTGCAAGAGAGATGAACTTGGCTTGTTAGTCTTTGGTGGAGCTGCACTTCTAGAAAGTCATGTTTGAACACGCACTCCCACATACTCGAAATCATCTTTTTGACTTATGTGGCTATAATCAAAAAGTCCATTTTTGACATTCGTTAATTCGGCGCATAATTAATCCAAGTAATGGTTAGCTGGCTCCTCATAAATTCGACTGGGAAAAATTAGAATCACGTAATGTGGAAAAATAAAATCATGTTCTCTTTGCACCGATTTTTCCACGAAATGTCGATGTTATTGTGTATGTAGGTGGGACCGAGATTGACGGAGGATAGGGAGGGAGACCCCCCGAACAACGTCCTGCTCATGTTGGCCGGGGCGGGGCTGCTGTGGATGGGTTGGGCGGGGTTCAACGGGGGAGACCCTTACACGGCTAACATAGACTCGTCAATGGCCGTGCTCAACACCAACATATGCGCGGCCACGAGCCTCCTAGTGTGGACGTGGCTCGACGTCTTCTTCTTTGGGAAGCCCTCCGTCATCGGAGCCGTCCAGGGCATGATCACCGGCCTCGTCTGCATCACCCCCGCCGCAGGTACGGCAGGGCGAAAAGCCTCAATTTAGCCATGGACATCCTCATGTTCACATCAATTTTTTAACAGGAAACCATACACGTTCCCGTGTTCATAGTCACCGAAGTCTCTGTAAGATAAGAATGGAGATAATCTATCATTCTTGACTCCGTGAGTCTCTACTACTAGTCAACTTTTGCGGGTCACGAGATATGCCCCACCTTGAAATGGTACCCATCATCGAATGTTTTGCCATTCACAAGTTTCGAGGTGTCGAGAAGAAGTGAAATGGACGATTTTTGACTTGTTGACTTTTCCACATACGATGTTCGTAACAACGTTGTATTGCAATGCTGCCGACATGGACATCGACGTCCGTGTGTAGGTCTCGTCCAAGGATGGGCGGCCATCGTCATGGGGATCCTGTCCGGAAGCATCCCGTGGTTCACCATGATGATCGTGCACAGGAGGTGGAGGTGGACTCCGCTCCAGATGATCGACGATACCCTCGGCGTCTTCCACACCCATGCCGTGGCCGGCTACCTCGGCGGCATCCTCACGGGCGTCTTCGCTGAGCCGGAGCTCTGTGCCCTCTTCCTCCCCGTCACCAACTCGAGGGGGGGCGTTTACGGGGGCTCCGGCGGGGTCCAGATCCTGAAGCAGTTGGCGGGAGGGGCCTTCATCATAGGGTGGAACGTGGTGGTCACCTCGGTCGTGTGCGTGGTGATAGGACTGGTGGTGCCACTGAGGATGCCGGAGGAGCAGCTGCTGATCGGAGACGACGCGGTGCACGGGGAAGAGGCCTACGCATTGTAGGGGGACGGGGAGATGTACGACTCGACCCAGCACGGGTTTTCATTTCGGACGATACCGCGCACCCCCAGCCATCTGGTGGCGCGACGCAAGTGGTGTAACGTAATGTGTGTTGCCAGACACTCGGGTCCAAAGAATTTGCGAGCGATTATTTTTAGTATAGATGGATAAATGGATACTGAATTCGGGGTACAAATGTTGATGAATTTCTTGGGTTTTATTTTGTGGTTTGGACATGGTTTTGTCTTTGTATGCGCGTTCCTTGTTGTAGACAGGATATTATTGTCCTTCTGGTGTAAGAGAATCAATCTCAACCGTTGAGTTGAGTGAATCGACAGCAAAAAGGATTTGGTAATCGGACGGTCTTGATCTTCTTGAGGCCCCACTTGAATGGGCTTAGGCTTTTACACTTGGGGAGTTGGCATAGATCAAGCCTCAACGGGCACCTGCTTTTAAATGTTTCCATGGGATTTGAAATCGTTTATGCATTTTCATTTCCATTTATATCCGCCGATGGTGGTGTTAGAAAATCTAAGATTAATTCTAAAGCTAATTTCCAGAGTGGTATCAATGAATTTGAGTGAGTTAGTTGAATAGATCCATTTATTTCGAATATCCAATGATGACTTGTCACATCATTTTGCATTAAATTCTCTCTATTTCATCTTCATTGGGTTTCAAGGAGTGGGCAGATGCTTTTGGAGCTATGAATAGGATATTCTTTCCCTTTTTAATGATGTTTGGTGACTTGGTATAAAGATAAGATGTGAAACTACGATTGCTATGTTATCATTTTTCTACTAATGCGTGAGGCAAACACAAGTGGCAAAAATGGAATATCGACTGAACAAAAATTAATATATATGAAGGAACGCTCTTGTAACACGACAATAATGAAGCAAAAATGATCTAATACTAATAAATTACCAAATGTGAATCATCCTTGATAGGGCGCTAACTTGTTGCTCCTATTGATTCATTTCGACCTGAGCAAATTGGGCGGTCTGTTTAAAATCGAGGAAAACTGTAATGATATTTATCCGAAGCAAATTATAAATGCAAATTAAGAAAGAAAAGGGGACATGTCTCGGTTGGTAGTTGGAATCTTTTGAACGGTCAAGAAACGGCTTGTGACCTATAACTCTCCGAAAAAGGGGGTTCAGAATCAACGACCCAATCACCTTCTTTTTTTTTTTTTTTTTTTTTTTAACAGGCTTCGCAAAAATTGGAAAAAGGAAAAAGTCCGAAACAAAGGGAGGCAGAAACGACGGCGTGGGTGGCGTTGTAAGGTGAGGCGTGACGTCGCCGGTGGCGATGCTGGAGCGAAAGCACTCGTCATTTCGACAAACGCCGCGCGACCAGGAGGACTCCACCACTCGTGCACTGCGCCACTCCCCACACAGCCAGCGTCTCATCCTCTTCGTCTTCCTCGGGACGGCGACCGAGCGAGAGCCGTCGATTGGCCCCGCCGCCGCCGTCTGCCTTCTCCTCTCGAGCCGGAGTCTCCTAAAGGTAACGCTTTTCGGCTCTTCCTGTTGCTGTTTGCGTTTCGTTTTCGTTTTTGGTCCGGAAATGGAGTGTGTAGTGGGAACAGCTGGAGGCGCCCTTTTGGGCAGTTGCAATCCCGCTTCCGAGTGGCGGATGTGGATGGTGATGAATTGGTTTCCCTAATTGCCGATTACCGGGACGATACTGAATGCTGCTGCTGCATGCCGTTCTTTTTCCCTTTTTCCCTTTTATGCGCGCCCGGGATATCTTTCCCCTTTTTTCCTTTTCTCTTCTTCCCTTTGTCCCTGCCATTTCGATTCTCGTCCGGCAGCAGCAGCTGCATCTTTTCTCCCCCGCCCCTTCCTTCCCTCATTTTTCAAGGTGGCCCCCGTCCTGATGAATTCGTGTTGTTGAGATATTGCGAAATGAGAAATCTTTAGCTGTTTTTCGATACTGCTGGACGAGGTTTTCTTTTACGGCTGTTTTGCAGCATATGAATTGACAAGCATCCCAGGCCAGGGGCATAGCAATTTATTCTTTTCTCTTTTTCGCTTGGCCATCCTCCATCCTTTTTTTTTTTTTTTGGGTTCTGTGCACCCTTTTTCGGGGGAGAGTGGGCTCGGTTTTGTTAGTTTTGCTGCTTGGTCTTTTTTGAGCGCACATGGCGATTTTTATCTGTTTTTGCCATTGTTTTCTGTAGATAGAGGGCTTGAGGTTGCAGGTCTCTCGGTTATTCTATACTTTATGTGGTTTGTGTTGTTTGCCCCTGTGTTACATTGTTTCGTGACCTCAACCCTTTTGCTCGGATTGTTATGACATTGTCGAACTATTGTGTGTGTGTGTACAGAATTCTTCTTTGGAGAGGATAATGGGGACTGTAGAAATGTGACCCTTCGAGTTCAATCATACCTTGAGGATGGACGGTGGAGTAGAAACAGAGCCTTTCACGTGGGTGGAACAGTGTGATGGGCCAATTAATTCTCCCATGCCGCAAAAGAGGAAGTACCAACACAGGAAAAAGGAGTTTGTTGGCTGGGGGTCGAGACAGCTCATCGAGTTTCTTAAATCTATTGGTAAAGATACCCGCCAACAGATCCCTCAAGCTGATGTGGCAGCGGTTATAACCAACTATGTCAATGATAATAAGCTTGTCCATCCACAGAAGAAGAAGAGAGTTGTTTGTGATGAAAGGCTTCGCTCTCTTTTTGGAAGAAAAACTATTAGCAGACTTCAAATCCATGATCTACTTGAAGGACATTATGCAGAGAACCTAGAGCAGTCGGACGACGATTTTCTTTTCAGTTCCGGGGATGAGGACTTAACGCCTAAGCCTTCACTTCCTCAGAGAAAAACACCGAAGAAGAGAAAAGTGGTCGAAAGTTCAGAAAGTTGTTTCGCTGCAGTAGTTCCTGATAACATCAAACTCGTATACTTGAAAAGGAGCTTAGTTCAGCTTCTCTGCAAAGACTCTGTTAGCTTTGAAGGCAAAGTGGTTGGAAGCTTCGTAAGGGTAAAGTCAGATCCCAATGACTACCTTCAGAAAAATTCTTATCAACTTCTGCAAGTGACAGGTGATTTGCTGTAGTTATTAGCTCTTGGGCAATGGTAGAAGCTGCTTGGGTGCTTGCTGCATTTTTTTCCCTCAAGCTCTGGCCCTTTCTTTTGTTAAGTCACTTTGTGACCTGTCGTAATGTTGGGAAGGACCGTGTTCTGTGAGATAACTAACTATCAAAGTTTCTGTGTGTGGATTGTTTGTTCACTTAGTTATACTATAAGTTGAAGTGAAGTAGCCTAGATGCTATGCACTCAACATATTGGTCTATCCTAGATGCTATGTACTCAACAAATTGGACTATCCTTATTCTTGCACATTACTTCTGATGGTTTCTCTTATGCAAAGTAATTATGAGTCGACAAAGGGAATGAAAAAGGGAAAATAGAGGGTGTTTTTGTTTCACCAAAAGAGCTTACCGCCAATTAGTTTTTTTTGGGACTTTCATGTGTTTGGTTCGTTGAAAATGGTTATTCAATGGAAAGACATTACGGTCAAAGGGAACTCCCCCACTTAGAATTAGGAAAATGAATTCTCAGCTCAAAATAGAGGAAATCATTTTTCCAAGCATAACAAGTCTTTTTCCATAAACTTTAAGTAGCTTCTTTACCTTATATCTTAAGATAGGAGGTGTTTTATCAGTTTTTCAGCATACCACCAAATAGATGAGAACTAGTCATTTCTTTAAAAAAAATTTACACAAAAAGCATGTTGCTTTATCAAGAAATTTCCTGCGAAACAAACACACCCAAAGTTATTTATGCTGTTTAGAAATGGATTGCTCAATCTATTTATGTTGTTTAGAAATGGATTGCTCGTTCTATCTTCTATCCTTTGACAGCATTTCCTCTATGAAGTGGCGGCCTGGGGTCATAGCTTCCTCAGTGCAGTGCTTCATGTCGTAGCAATTACTTCATGATCTTGTATTGCCCTTATTCCAAAAATCCGGAAATTCGTAGTAATCTAACTGGCAATTGGGTCACGCTTGTTTGAATCTAGTGTGAAATGGAGTGGGATGACGGGTTTATGGGTGTCAACGCAGCTTCCTCGTAAATATTTGAAAACTGATTCCATTTTTTTCTACTTATGTAGGTGTGACAGGGGCCACAGGAACAACGGATACGGGCACTCAAGTTCTCCTTCAAGTGGCTGGGTTGTTTAGAGACATTCCCATTTCCATGCTTTCCGATGAGAGCTTCACTGAGGTAATCAGCAGATGCTAGCTTTATTTTCTTCTGATTGAAACCATTGCCTGACTTGAGTAGGCTTTGATACAGTCAAAGTTAAGGAGGCTTTGACGGTTTTAATGCTTACACTGTCTTTAAGGTGGTAGAAAAGGGAATGCGCATCTCTTTTTGGAATAGCTTTCAGCAGATTGCAATAGATGGCCCCTTCGAACCAAATTTATTGCTCTAGGATAAATCAGATTAATTTTGGTAATTAAAGAGCTACTTTCCAAAGTTGGGGAAAATTCAGAGTGTTGAATAAGATACTGATTGATTCACCTTTCCTTTTGATCGTGTGATAGAACTACTGAATTTCTCCTTTTGGAGATTTTTATGACGTTACTCAAGGAGATGAATTCACAACAGGCTTTTGCTTCCCAAGCCGCTTCTGTAGTAGGCAACTTAGAGCAGGACCACTACGCAAAAGTTATCAATTTTGGCAATTTTTTAACTTGAGCGTTACTTGACAGACTTCTGCAGAATATTTAACATTGCGATATTCTTCCTATCATAAGAAAAGATAAACCTCTCCCAAGTTCCAGCTCAAAACCATTTTGAGGTTGCATGACTGGTAGAGAGAGTAGTGGGCCATGAAAAGAGAAAGCTGTATGACTAACTTATAGGTGTATAAAGTAGAGTAGGCATGGGGGAATTGCCTGAATCCCATTATGTCATCCAGGTCAAATAGGGTTTTCTAGCTAAGATGTTGATTAATGGGGAGACTATGCTCGCATGGCGACCGGTTATGCGAAATTAATTAAAGCGATCTTGCTGTCCATTATCTCCAGAGATACTTGAATGACTTACCTGTGCATTTCCAACTTAGAAGTTTCCACCAGCTTTGGCTTGCCCAAGGTCATAAAACCAACTGTACTGGCTAATGACTATAAAGATCTTTTGATTGTATGGTCACTTTAGATGACTATAGAGCAGCTTGTCCTCAGCAAATGGAAATAATTAAGTCGTGATGTGGTTTTATTCTAATGATGAGAGTATAAGGCATTTTGAAATCAGAATAGCTGCCGTGTCAATTGCAGTACAGCAGAGTCAAGACACGGTTTTGTCTACATTCCTGTTTCATGGTTCTCGAAAGATTCTCAGTGAATTATTGTTGCTTGAATACGAGGCTTTTCTAAAGATTCTTTCAAACCATGGATTCGTGCCCATAATTTCTCTTTCTGATGTTTCTGCAGGAAGAATGTGAAGATTTGCATCAGAGAGTGAAAGATGGTTTGCTCAAGAGGCCAACTGTAGTAAGTTTTTCTTATCATATACTATCAATCTTCAATAAATTATCAGAACATCATATTTCTATGCTCTTTTCAGTGTCATAAAATTAGTTTTGTTTGCAGTAGTTGCTTGTTTATGTTTATATTTCGTAGTAGGTCTGAGGCGGTGGCAGCCTTTTTTCAAATTACAGCTATTTGGGAGGTGTAGCACCTTCCTACTCGGACATCTGAACACTTAAAAGAGATTAATGACTGTGGGGTGCATGTGGAAGAAACACATGGCACTTTGGGAGGGGAGCAGTGGGAGTTTGACTGATTGAATTTGCGATTGGAGGCTGTTGAACAGTGTATTTAACATCTGTTAGTTTATTGTAACCTTGTCATGGGTAGAAAGTGCCTTTTAAATCTTTTCCCTCCATACTTTTCGTTTTTTTCATGCGGCCATTTCTTTTATTTGGCTCTTGTGGCACCCATTTTGTTGTTATCTGTCTTTAAACCTTACTAGGGTTCTGTATCATGGATATCTTTTGCTCATTTTTAGCTTTTCAAGTGTGTACACTCTATTGCGATAATCACCAAAAAAAGAGGAAATAAATGAAAACTCACAGCCGAAACATTTGCCTACTTTCAAATCCCCTTAAAAATGTAAACAGCAGGAAGTGACAAGGGTTAAAACATGATTTAATCTGTAACTTTTTTACAGATCGGCGAGATATTCATAGTCCTCAAAAGTGAGTAAGGTTAAGCCTGTTTGGGTGCCTTCATTCTTCTTGTTATTGCTAGGCATCATGCTTTGAACTCCCATCTTGCCCCTGCTCCGCTTCACTAGTCCACTATGATGAAGTAGGAAATTATGATAAGCTGATATATATTTTGGGGAACTTGATGTCATTTCTATCAACATTCAACCTGAAATTAGTCTGCTGTGACCATAGAGTGCGCCTAGTGGTCCATTGAAGTTTAACAGGATAACGCTCACATTGACTTTTTTCTGTGGTGGAAATTTTATGTGCTGCACACTTGCCAGAGGGGATCTAAATATCTTTTGACTTGTAGATAAAGTTTCTTTATGACTAGCTGATTTTTTCTTGAGCAAGCTTTCCATGTATAGGCTGCACCCATAGCTGATCATACTGGCCTTCCACTTGGACTGAAAGGAAAGGTTCTTTGCTGCCTGCTTTTGTCGAACTAACCCAGTTATGTGGCATTCTCTTGCAATTGCTTCTGGCTCACTGTTGATATACGGCACTGTGTTAGTTATTGCTATTGTCAGTGCTTGTCAATTGCTTTGAATTTGTTATTTCACAAAAGAAATGCCTTTTGTATGTTACCATCAATAACGCCACTCGTGCAGTCATTTATCAGAAATAAATTCTTTCAAGATTAAAGCATTTAACTTGACAAAGCGGAACCTGTATGTTGAATTTTTCACTTATGGGTTTTGCTCTCGTCTTTTAGGCTTATTTGCACTTTTCTTTGGCAGGTAGAATTCGAAGAGAGAGCTCGAATACTACATGAAGATATAATGAAGCATGTAAGATCTTATCAACCATGTTACGGTCTGAATTCTAAATTGAGCAGCTGGCATTGCACAGTCATAGTGGCATCATTTATCCTTCCAGTACTTTTCTTACAAACGTATGCACTGCTAGTTTCCATGCTAGAAGACCCCAAACAACATCACAGAATTCGTTTCTGGTTCTAGTCAGCCTTTTAAATAGTACCTTGAGAAAATGGTGAAAACCACTTCTTGCTTAATATGGGTTAGAAGTGTTTCTTGATGTATGTAGCATTAAATCGAATATGTTGATGCTTGAATAGAATGGGTTAAGAGACGAGTACCAAGAAAACATGACAATTTCATTTAGATCAGTATAGTAGCCTCAGTTGTATGAAATGGAGTCGAGTAGGGGAGAGTGGTGGACTTCAATGGGAGTCTACTCTTTACGATCTGGTAGGGGAGCAATCACTGGAGCCCTGAAACCAGAAGGCCCAGGTATGGTGCTGCTTCTAAAGGCCTTTAGGTTGGTGAAGGGGATAGAACGAACCGAATCCCACCTAGGAAAGGGGGAAATGTTGCTGACCTTTATATGTTGGAGGTGGACCCGACCTTATGAGGTGCCTTTGGTTGACAAATCAATGATGCTCAATACATGATTGGCCAATGGGGGCAATACTTAATATGGGTCAGGCTAGGTCGTCACACTCCATGGCTGTAAATAAGTCGTATTGTTTGGCTTTGCATAAGCCTGCATTCTCGTGTTTGCCCTGTAGAACAATTTTTTTCCCATCAATGTCATTGCATATTTGTTTTGATATTCTTGGCATCTGGATTAATCTTCGACTGACCTTTCTTCTTCCTCATGCCTTTTCCTTTCAAGTGGCTTCCAAGGGAACTTGCTTTGCTGGAGAGCCGTATTGAGCGAGCCAATGAGAAGGGCTGGCGCAAAGAATATCCTTTTGCCTGTGCTGGAAATTTTGCTTGTGTAATAGGTGTTGGCCACCACACTGATGTGAAGTTGAAAAAAATGCACAATATGCGGATGTTTCAGTAATATCATTCAGTTGGATTGCTAACATAGATCGGTTCAAAGTGAGCAGCGCATTATGCTGCTATCTTGCTGTGTTTTTTTTTTTTTTTTGGGGGCGCATTTGTTTTCACCATATAACATTTATGTCGAGACCAGTAAACTTTAGACCTTCATCTTTTATGACAAGCTCCAATACAAAGAACTGGTCATTTTAATTGGCCAAGTCCTATGAATTATTTGACCCTACAAATTAAGGCGTTTAACATTAGAATCATGTGATCATGTTTATTCCAGTCATTTGCCTTCCATGTTGTCCTCTGATCCTCTCCGTGATATTGGTGGTGAATGAGCTTTGGCTTTAGTATACTTTGAGGACAATTCCCATGCATTTTTAACTGCATTTTCTTCTAGTTCTAGGATTGTATGGATACAATTACTTACTGTTTCCTGCATTTTGGGCTATATAAAACGTAAAATATGTTTATAACATCCAAACTTGCTGCATAAAGGAATGTTATGCATTGTGATTGATGGATTTGTAATGACAGAAGGACTGGGAATTAGTTACAACTGAATTGATTTAGATTTTTTTTTTTTTTGGGGGGGGGCGATGAATTGATCTAGAACTTAGTTTTCATTTAATGATAGCAAACAGGATCTAATCAGAAATTATTTAGTAGCAAGGCATTCCTGGAGTCTCGGCCTACTGTAAGAAAGACCTGTGTTCACAGAACACAACTAGTTATTTTTGACAGGAGGTGCCATTGCTGGTGATAGTCCAGTGAAATAATTGTCTCTACATGTGGAACCATAATTACTCGTATGTGATCCAGTGGGATGGTTCTGTGAAAGCATCCCGTTTTTTGAAATTTCATGCTTTCTGCCCCTTGAAAGTAAAGTGAGGCTATTTGTCGTCCAACGCATATATCATCACATTGAGGATGTACCCGAAATTTGTTTTTTTGAGGCTTTACTTGGTGGTGAGTATTGGTCACCCACTAGTTTCAGATTGAATACTTGCCATGTGATTTGATGGTGCACTTGACCTGACCATGCTATGCCTTGGTTAGTGACCCAGGCAGAGGATGTGTTCATGTGAACAGAGTCTTTTTGATGATTCCAATCATTCAGTCAATCACTTGGTTCCACTCCTGCTTTTACATGATGGAAGCTTGTCGAAGTTAAAGCTTTGTTACAATTAAATTGCCATTACTTTGTTGAACATTGGCTTTCGATATCATGGTCCAACGTTATCATTTATAACCTGACATACGAGACAGCATCTAAAATCTTGGTTTCCATGGCTGAAAATTCTTGAATACTTAACTCCCTCTCTTTTTCCCCCTCTTTTGGTATCAAGCCAGCAATCAGTTCCTTAACTTATTTTATTCTGTACGTTATTTGAATACTTGGAGAGGAGGAAGCTGCTCCAGACTGCTGAAGAACAATCGCGTTTATTGTGTGAGATACCTGAGGTGATTGCAGATGGAATAGAAATTGATTCTACAGATTCTCCGGACGAATTAGAAGAAATCACTACATCACCAATAACGCTCCATAGGGAAAGTTCACAGGAGGCTAAATGTGCTACTATGGGCAATATTGTACCAGTGACTAAGATACCTTGGATGACCAACTTGGAAGGTATGTACTGGCATCTTTTATTTAATGTTAGGCATCTGCATGGACTTATCAAATGGGAAGTGGTTCCCATCCCAAAACAACTCTCTCTCCTGGTGCGAACAAGACAAAATTCATTTCTTAGTGTCTTGTTTGTTGTGTTGGGTGATTGATGTCCGTTAAAATATTCGACTTTGGGAGGCATTGCATTTTCACCTAGCTTTCTCTTTCCTGTTGCCAATTAAATTCATCTGTTCTCATTTCAACATCCTTCACTCCATCTCTTCCACATCAACATTATTCTCTTCAAGGCTTGAGCTCTACAATATCACTGAATTTCTGCTCCTGTTCAGGAACTTCTCACTTTGTCTGTGAAAGCCATCAAGGCTTATGCTGACCCACCCCTCTCTATTTGCCTGTACTTTTCCTACTAGAATTTCTATGTTTATGTCTGTTGTCATATAAATCTTCTAGTTGGAGGCCTATTCAAATTGGTGAGCCTAAGAAAAACTCATCGAATTTTGCTTTATGGTTCGTCTTTGCCTGTTTCAATATCTTGAGGTGAAGATTAAATTAAAGAGAACAGACCAGAGAGAAGAAATGAATCTTCTGAAAGTCACTGGAGAAAGTAGAACCGTTGAAAAGGCTCAAAAATGTACTTGTGGAAGCCCAATGATACTGGGGCTATAAAGTCGATGTGGAAGAGTGTGTTGTCTGATTATATGATAAAAGTGGCATCTGTACCTTTCTATCGCATCCAGCGCAATAGTCATACTACTTGTATCGAGTCTACTGAGCTTTTCTCAATCAGACCTGATCGATAGCATTCCCAGTTGAACTTTTCTGGCTATTGCAAGAGTTCCTTTCCTACCCCCTGTTTAAAGAAGAGAATCCCTGATAAAAAGGGGTGAATAATCTTCTTGCTGTATTTGTGAATCAATATGAGAATTTGGGGTGAGTTTCGCCAGAACTTTTGGTAGAGGCGCAATAAAGGTAAGGAAAGTTGGAACCCAGGGAATGAAATTTTTTAGGTCTCCTTTTCATTAATGACTAATATATTACCTCTATGGGATCTATTCTATATGCACCGGAGAGAGTTTGAAGGCTGAGAACAGAATGGGAGTTTCGCTAACACCTCAAATAAAGCCATTTAAATTGCCCGATACAAGTTACTGAGCTTTTTAATAAATGAATGACAGATAATCACTTTTGAGCCAACATACTCTCATCCTGTCTGCTGCTTTGCTTGTGGGAATAATTCCAGATTGCAGTTAACATTGTGATGAGCAGGGAACAGAATTCTGAAAGTCATTGGCTATGTCAATTTGTCTTTTTCATTACTATCTGTGCATGTTGAGTTGGTGAGAACCGTTCCCTGTATTTTATGTCATAATGTGCAGGGTACCAGAATGGTATTCATGTTTCTGAATACAAAAAACAAGTAGTAGCAAGTCAGACAAATGAAGAAGGACCTGGTAAGATGGAGAAGCAAGTGTTTCAGGGAACGGAGGATGAGAAAATTCGCGCAACTCAGAAAAGTGAAGAATGTGAACAGCAGCCAATAACAGAGATTAGTAAGGAAGAAAGACGTGTGGTTGTGGAGAGCAATGACTTTCATGGAACAAAGGATAAGAGTGTTCAAACGCAGAAGGTAGTGATTGATTTGGTCAGCGATGATGAGGATGTGGATCCTCGGAGTTGCCAGAGTCAGAGCCATGATGATGACCTGGAAAGCTTGATATGGCACTATGCTGATCCCCAAGGCGAAGTCCAGGGTCCTTTCTCGCTTGCAACGCTAAAGCGTTGGAGTCTGGAATACTTTCCTCCTGATTTCAAGATATGGAAGGTCGGCGAAAGCCAGAGCAAAGCAATATTGCTAAGTGATATACTGTGCAGTATGTGCTCTAAGTAATGGGGAAGACATTTTTGTTACTTGTTATTTAGGTTTCACCTGTGATTTTAGCCACCGTTCCTTAACAAAACTCCAGAATTGGTTGAATATGGGGAATGAGTTATACTGACCGGAGGAATTCCTGCTTTGAGTTTCGGCGCCTCTGAATCAGCGGCAAATAAATAAGCTGGTCGTCTTGTTTTCTTGTACATTCCTTACATCTTGTTGTAAATGAGACCATTTTATTCAAATCAGTTTGAAACCGCGACTTACTTTTATTATTGAACTCCAACACCCTGCAAAGATGTGAATTGCAGCAAATATGCAGGCTGACCGACTTATGAATCCACTCTGTGCTTCGTCGGTCATGTGCTCTTCTTTGCTTGGTGAAAATCTTGCAGGATCACCTAGGAGGAGCGCGAGTTATCCGGCAACCCGTTTCACTTACTGCTCAGTGAGCATATATCTGAGGATGGTACTGCGTCGACGATCTATTTCTCAGGTCTACTCAATGCAGGAGAGCATCTAGTTTTCCTTTCAAAAGAGGTAAGACGCATGCTTCCATTTGCTGTATGGGGTGTTGAGTGAGAGGGAAGCATGCAAAGCGGGTAGGTAGGTGGATTGACTTTGTGCGGGGCACGGATCCCACCCACCAATCCCATCTTTCTCCATTTACCAGGATCAGTGCAAGTAGGGTTTTAATAATAGTTAGAGCTCACGTGAAGTACATGTCACCCGGAAATTCTAGGTTAATTGGTTGGACAGTCACAATTCTGGAGATATGGCAATCTCATGCGTTAATCCTGTCGCATTCGCGTCGAGGATGGTTTTGTCATACCAACGCTCGTAAGATTGAACTTTGCGACGTAATCGAAAGACCGGGGGTGAAATTGTAAAATCCACAAGAATAGTAGGGTTATCTGTCTAATCCATCTTTGAGTCGTAATGAACTGCAAATTATGAGCGATCGAGAATATTTTAATATGGTTCGACCCAATAAAAGAAGAATATTTTAATATGGGATTACTGATTTAACTCGGTTACGTGGCGTGCACCCAACTGGGACAAAGCTGGGTGCTTTTGACCAAAAGCCATGGCTGCGTGCGTCTGCGTTGCCGCCCTCTAACCCACATGTTTATTGACTAAACAAAACATGACTTTTCTCGGGGTTTGGCTATCAATCCGCCAGAGAGGCTTGAGAGATGGGAATTCCTTAGACTTGGAAATGTCAGAAATAATCTAGTGATCAACCGCACTTTTTTGTTATTATTAGTTAAAGAAAATCTAGATTTTCCTAAATTAGTATATATTATTCGGACACTTGTGACTTACACGTAAAGTGTTAAGAACCAAGCATCAGGGGCACAGGAGGTTGGGGCACTGCCTCTATGGACTTGGCCTCGTCATTGTTGGACACTAGTAAAAAGATTAGGAACAAGCTTTGGGGTTCCGTGCTCAAATAGAGTTTCTGGACTGATATCTCGATATTTAGTCATATTTTGAAAATTAATTTTTCGATTTTTCAAAAAAAGAAATAATTTTTTCTTGAACTTAAGCATGAGTAAGAAAGTTTTTTTGATTGATTCATTTTCCCAGCAATTCAAAAATAGAAAAATGAGGGAAATATTTAAAAAATAAATAAATATAATTGTGACTCTTCGTGAAGATGAATGAGGCAGGAGAAAATACTCGGGGTGGACGACTAGAAATCCCGAGATGATACGCAACCGAATCGCGACAGAACAAAGGGGATGGTGCCACGATACACTCCAATTTGGTGAATTAAAGTAAAGGAGAAAACATGCCGACGAGAAGATGATGATAGAGAGAGAGAGAGATAGGGACGCCCGTTTATGTTGGGGCGGTGGCGCGGCAGCTGGCGGAGGCGGGGGGTGGGGGGCCATGTCACGCATGAGAGGCTCGAATCCTTCCTGTCCCCACGTTCCAGTGGACGCTTGCTCATGGCCCCCCCCCCCCCACCCCGCGGCCAAATTCCCCTTTCTGGCCGTCTCCATCATCTGGATAATCACAACATCATGAATTGGCACGTTTCCCCCACCTCTCTCTCTCTCTCTCATGCATTAGTGGTGGAGTACATGTATGCCGATGTAGACCTGTCAAACAAACAAGAACATTAGATGGGATTTGGATCAGCTCGAAAATGAGCTAACTTAATTAGGTTCATTCACCTCGTTTTTGACTCATTTTTCATCCAATATTAATCTAACGATCTATATTTATCCCACGTTAAACCAAATCTAAGGGAGCATGAGATCGGGGAAGAGAGAGAGTTATAGAAGTGAATTGGGTTTAAATAAATTATTTTATGACTCATTTAATGAATATAATTGACCCATACAATAACTAAATCCATTATATATATAAGTTAAAAGAAAGAAATGTTTATGGCTGATTGTGACAGGTTTATTCCAATGTTAGAGAATGAGAAATCTCGATTCTCTTTTTTTTTTCTCCAACGATTCTTTGCGGGTTTATGCACGATTTCGCTTGGCATCTTTCGGGATTAATATAATGGAGGGCTCTGTGTGAAGCGGGGAAGCCAGCAGTGACCCCTTTGGCCTGTTGTCAATTATTGCTCCCCCCTTCCTTCCCCCCACTCAAGTAAAAGACAAAAAAGCCATTATAGAAATGATGAATTGCGTGATGCCCTAATATCTTGAATCTCATCTCGTCCCTGTGGCTCTCTTGCTCGACATTGATGTGCCGGCATGGCAATGCTCGAGAATCCATGCCTTTCGGAGCAGCAAAAGTCGGGTGGTCCTCTTTGCCTTCGGCCTCCCTCGAACGGTATCTAAAAAAGGGGGCAGTGTCTATCTCGTTCCAAGATTCGAGGGCCAATCCTGAATGCGAAAAATGTGCCTTCTATTGCCTATGATCGTTGCATGATTTCGGACATGCTTTTCCTTAAAAAGGAGTCGGACTGGGGAAAAACACGATCGAGGTTTCCACCTTTTTTCCGCATGTTTCCATCTCGTGTTTGTCGTGCTCTCGAGAGACGTGCTACGACGGGGGAGCCACCACCGTCCGTTCCAGAAAGTACAGCGCGAACCTAACCATCGACCGCACGAACCGACGGGCGGTGATTAAATGCCACCTGGAAAATTGGATAAACCCCCCACTAAAAGAACGAGAGATATTATTAAAGTAATTTGCTTCTCCCTGTATGATTGCTCCATCTGGCTCCAGGGGTAGACTTACTGGACCGGTGTTCATTTATTTTTTTTAAATATTAATAACGATAATTTTTCATTTTCACTTTTGAAAAGTAGAAAATTTTGATGAAATTGTATGCTTGGAGTAAGTCAAATTAAACAAGTCGTGATTGATACTCTACCGATCATGTAGAAAGTTCTTGTCAATTTTGTCTCTTCACACATTTAATGATCTTAATGATATATTGATTTGATATTTAACCTAATCGCTTTCGATTTCTTTTCTCATTGTTGATTGGAAACTCAACATATCAACTTCTCGTGTCTATGTAACGTGTGGTTTAGTGAGTCGATAGTCTCGATTGAAAATTCCACCATAAGAGGATGTGTCTTTCCTAGATGCAAAATTGAGAATTGAAATGAAACGTGACCCTATTTTGGACAAATCAACCTTCTAGATTTTTAGTTTGGTGGGCACATGAATGCAAGTGAGAGAATAGGGTAGGAAGTGATTAAGGGAATGATTAAACATGATTTACTAATGAATTTTTTGATGAGGATTCAGAATTTACGCTTAAGAAGAGAAGAAAAAGAAGAAAAGAGGGGGAATTATTGAATTAAAAATTGGGTTTTTCCGACCATCCGGATCCCAATCACGTCTCCCCACGCCTTCATTGCCACATGCCATTCTCTCTCCTCTCTCTCTCTCTCTCTCTATAATCTGCAGAGTCTGCATCAGCACCAGACAAAAGACACCATGAAAATGCAGTGGACTCATTTATAACCATACCCTCTCTCCCTCTCCCTCCATCTCTCTCTCCGTCTGTAGCAGAAAGCTGGCGGCTTGCTCGCGTGCTTCTGTTGTCCTGACCCAAGAGTTTAAAGGCAGTCAAACCCAGCTCGACCTTGGCGTGCCTACCCGGTTGTCCGCTGAATGTAAACGGCTGCCGGTGCTGCTCCTTTTTTTCTGCTCAGCCTCGCCCTCTGTTCGATCAGCTGATCGAGTACTCGAGGTGGGTTCACGTTTGCTTTCTCGTTCCGTGTTTTATCATGCTCGCTCCCCCTCCCTGCTTTGCTTTACGTATCTGGTCTCGTCGACCCCCTGTCCAAACAGAGCATGATTTGAGCATATTTGGTGATTGCGATCGCCTCTTGACTGAAAAGTTCCCCGTCTTGCCTGCTCGAAATGGCGGTGGATGGATCATTCTTGACGTGCCTTCTTTATTCGGAAAACCCGGATCGTGCCTCGCGCAATCGGTATATCCCATTCGCGCGGTCTGAATCATTTGCTTTTCCAGGTCGCTGTCATAAAAAAAGGAGGCCTTTTTAGTCACCGCCCGCTTTGCCAAGGAAAGACTCTGGATATTGGTTTGAGGGGGGACGATGGAGCGGGAGAACCGTGCGAACAATGGCGAAGATGAGCGCGATGTCGAGAGCGAGGGACTGCTGGATGGGAAGGAGATCGAGAGGAACTGGTCCGGCATATCGGAGAAGAACATGACCTTCAGGGAGCCCCTTCTCGTCAAGAGGGTCAATACCACCTCCCAGATTGCCATCGTCGGCTCCAATGTTTGCCCCATCGAGAGCCTTGACTACGAGTATGCCGTTTCTCCTTTTACTATTCAAGTCGCACTGGCATGTCTGCTGTGTTCGTTCATGTCCTTTTTCGGGTCATTCATGTTACCGCCAATCACTTGGTTTGAATTACGATAGGTGGCTCGCCTCTAGGGATGTAAACTAGATGGGTCGAGTTGACAAAGTTTGCTACTTGAACTCGAGTCAACTCGGGAGTTCGATGCTCGAGATTTGACTCGAGCTTCATCGAACCTTGTATTTTGTGCTCAAGCTTGACTGAGACATACTCTATATACGCCAGACCAAATCGGATCAATTCACTTGTAATGTTGTTATAGTAAGATTTAGAGAACGAGGCTCAGACTCTATGAAAACTTTAATCTAGAGAAATCTTCATGAGAAGAACATTTCTAAATCTACGTCATGCACTTGCGAGCAATCAAATTTTGTAATGGACAATGTCAAAACCTATCGCTTTGCATTCGAGCGATGTCCAATTGTAGGAGGCTTTGACAAAAATAATAAAAAATTCAGACTTCAAGCCTCCAAGAAATTGACTTGCATCTCTTTCCTTACAAATTAGATGCACAGATAAAATTTTGAATATGAGAAAGGCAGGAATTTTAAAAAATAGCATATGCATGCACCAGTATTCTTGTGTTCCAAGAACTTTTGAGGTCCCCATGTTGTTCCTCTACTTACCGCAATTGCAATTATTGATTATAAACTGTACACGAAACTCCATTCTTGTGTGAGGGAGATAACAGAAGCTGCATTCATCTTGTGGTTCCCACCAATGAATGTTGGAAATTAGGATGCGAAACTGTAAATGGGGAAAGTTTAGGTTTGATTTCTCTTCGATGATCTTTTTGGAAATGTGGTTGGCAGAGATTCCAAAATACTGAAATCCACTCCTCAGCTATATTGCTTCTCTTTTTTCCTAATGACAGGATTGTTGAAAATGAGTTATTTAAGCAGGACTGGAGGTCAAGGAAGAAAATTCAAATATTTCAGTACATTCTGCTCAAATGGGCCTTCGCACTTATCATAGGTCTAGGTACTGGATTAGTTGGCTTCTTCAACAATATTGCAGTCGAGAACATAGCTGGGTACAAGCTGCTACTAGCTACCGATCTCATGTCTAAGGATAGGTAAGCATGTTTTTCTTACGCTCTTTCTGTGCATCTCTATTCTTGTTTTTCTTTCTTTCTTCTTGGGGTGGGGCTTGCATCTTTATCATCTCTCCAAGCATGTATCTAAGCATGTAGTGGCAATAAAAATGGAGTGGACATTTCTTTGTGGGCCATTTAGCCAGACTAACATACCCAAATCTACTATGTCCTTGTTTTGACAATGGAAACTCAACTTGGTTGTGGTCAATTCTGTATATGTATGCTTTAGGTTCTAAGGTACAAGCTTTACAAAATATTGCAATATCCTGAGTGCTTTGGTTTTATTGTTGTCCGTCCTAGATTTGTAGACCACCCAACTTTTGAAGTTCCACCGTGGTCCCCCAAAGACTTGTGCACAGCCCTTACCCACTCGTGATCACGCTTGCTAATATGTTCCTGTGCTCAGATAGCGATAGTGGTTGAGCCTTCAGTCCTACACCACCTCCATATTGCTTGGAACCTACCGTCTTACTTTCGTCATTTCTTCAAGAATAACCTTAGAATCCTTATTCCATGCTTGGTTAATGCACATCTTGCTTCTTTGTTGCCCAAAATCGCTATCCTAAAGCATAGCCACCATAATCACATATGTGGTGACTTAGGCATTCAGACACAATCTAAATTATATAGCATGCGATCTTATTGCACTGCTTAATATTCCTCTTGGCACTCTAGACTCATGTTTTCAGCTCAAAACATGCTGCTCTTAAGAACTTCAAAAATCCTGTTCTAGTCTCTGATATCATTTCAGAGTTGGGCCCACATACTGGAAAAACTAGATGGAGGTGTGCATCTGACATCCAACATCGTCAAGCAGTAGCAAAGCTAAAATTGCACCGCCTGTATCTGCCCTATATTCCTCTCCGGTCTATGATTTTTTATTATATATGTTCACCTCGTTTTGTCTGTTTTCAATGGTTCTTTTGTCTCCTATTTAAAGTGTTTAAGGTTCAAGATCAAGACTGATGCCATGCACCAATTATTATTTTCAGAAGATCAGCCTTCAAATTGTATTATCTGTGACTGATTGTTCTCTGATAGAACTATTTCTTCATTGTGCTTGTCCTACATTAGTACCTCCGTTCTTAAAAATGGGTTGCTCTGATTGTATTGACCACGGTACTTTGGGTCTGCCTGCTTTAATATGTTGCAAGATTTTTTGTAGCATTAATTAATTTGCTTGAATCTCTTTACTCTGACCACCGACTAATACCTTTTCCATGGGTGCATATGCTTGTGTGCGAATGTGCATTTCTATGGTGCGTGCAGGTGTTGGTGCCTTACTATGTGTGTCTGCTCCCTCCTTTACCAAGTGTGATGTGATACTGGTTTCAGTGCAGATATTTTGCAGCTTTTGCTGCATTTGCTGGTTGTAATGTGGTGTTGGCAATAGCTGCTGGTGCCCTTTGTGCTTTCATTGCTCCAGCTGCTGCGGGTTCTGGGATTCCTGAGGTTAAAGCCTACCTCAATGGCATCGATGCATATTCCATCTTAGCTCCTAGTACCCTTTTTGTCAAGGTAAGAACTAAGAAGTAATACTTGATTTGCATAATGGAAGTCTTCATCTGCTTATTCCAAATTGGACTTTTTCAAATAGGTGAATGCAACGAGATGCATTTATCTAGAATATGATCATTGTTAATGATACTTTTTCTGTCTTTCTTTGTTAGCTGTTCAGCACCTTAACTGGTATGTTTTTGTCTGGCATCAGAATGAAGACTATATCATGATCTGGTTTTACGGTGTCAAGTAGAATGATAGGAGTGGAAACAGATTGTCATAGCCGATATCCAAAATAAGCTATATAATGAATACTGATTGCTCAGAACATGTCGATTTGCTTTGCATATTATTTCTTTTTTACTTGGTCACTTAGTCTCTTGAAAAAAAAAATCTGTGTAGTAGTCTGTCCACAACATTCTGCATGTCCTTCCTCAGTGTGATATCAATTTGACTGTTTGACCACCTTGTTCACTGCACATGTTGGAGAGCAAATACGAGTTTATTGTGTGATCTTGAGTAGCCAGGAAATTATGCAACTTATTATGGTTTAGTAACAACAATTGCATTGCATTTTTCTGTCGTCATGTTGTCTTGGAATGATTATCTATCCTCCAGTTTTGACACCTATTAACAATTTCTCAGATATTTGGCTCCATCCTTGGTGTCTCTGCTGGATTTGTCGTGGGTAAAGAAGGGCCTATGGTGCACACAGGTGCTTGTATAGCCTCTATACTTGGACAAGGGGGGTCTCGTAGATATCATTTGACTTGGAAATGGTTGAGATACTTCAAAAATGACCGAGATAGGCGAGATCTGATTACTTGTGGAGCTGCTGCTGGTGTGGCCGCTGCATTTCGTGCTCCAGTTGGTGGTGTCCTCTTTGCCCTGGAAGAGGCAGCTTCATGGTCTCTCTCTCTCTCTTTCTCTCTCGCAGAGCAGAGTTATTGTCGGGAACTCTCAAAACTGCGCACGTTAGCGAGATTTTCTTTTGCTAGCCTCTAGTGAGATTTACATGGCATTTTAAATGGAACATAAAAAATCATTCATAGGAGAACTCTTCAATGATATCGTTATATACTTTTTTATCCTGCGGGTTCCTTAAGTGAAATTATTGTTCCTGTCAGTCAACAATTTTTGTGATGTTTAGTACAAGCACTTGATGATAAACACTTTGTGTTAGAGATCATAGTGGAATGCAAATGTACATGATTAGAATTTTTTAATGTTTTCTTTATAGTTTGACTCAACATTCCCCTCAAACCCCACCCCCCAAAGAAATAAAATAAAGAAAAAGAAAAAAGAAATGCTGGTTTAACCATTATATACTCAATTAGGTTGCTAATTGGATGAATGGATAACATGGAATGTAAGGGCTTCACCTCACCTTTAGCTAGAAAACTTGTCATTGCATGGATTACTTTATATCTTTGGATAGATTGAGCAGATTCTTTCATCAAATGGTCTAAGCTGTGGCTACTAGAAGTTTCTGATGAGCCTTCTTCTTGTTCGTTGTTCAGGTGGCGAAGTGCTCTTCTTTGGAGAACATTTTTCACGACTGCAGTGGTTGCTATAGTGTTAAGAGCTTTCATTGAGTACTGTAGTACAGGAAATTGTGGGCTATTTGGCCAAGGTGGTCTTATAATGTACGACGTCAGTTCAGCCCAGGCATCATATTCTGGTGCAGATATACTAGCAGTTATACTCTTAGGAGTTATTGGAGGCATCTTGGGGAGTCTCTACAATTTTCTTATAGACAAGGTCCTAAGAATTTACAGCATCATTAATGAGTAAGTCCTATCTAACTTATTTGGTTTGGTTTGCTTATTTATTAGCTTACTAGGAACGTATTGTAAAAGTTGTCACTCTTCACAGAAAGGCATTCTCAGTTGGAGGGCATTATAATACAGAGAATACTCATGTTTATCTAACTTGTTTGGTTTTCTTTGCTTATGTATTATAGCTCCCTAGGTACATAGAGTAATAATTTTCTCTTGTACAATAAGGCATTCTAGGTAACAGTGAGTAGAGGGTTCTATAATACAAAGAAAAGTGATGTTTAATATCCTACATGGTGTTATGAACACTGCAGGCGGGGTGCTTCTTTCAAGATCTTGCTTGTTATCTCCATTTCCCTCTTGACTTCATGCTGTGCTTTTGGCCTTCCATGGCTTGCCCAGTGCCAAGCCTGCCCTACCGATTCATCAGTGAGCTGTCCAACTGTTGGAGAATCTGGCAACTATGAGAGTTTCCAGTGCGCATCAGGCTACTACAATGATCTTGCTTCCCTCTTTTTGAATACCAATGACGATGCTATCCGCAACCTGTTCAGCACTAGCACCAAAAAAGAATTTAATATATCCAGTCTGTTAATTTTCTTTGTTGCCATCTACTTTCTTGGCATCATAACTTATGGTATCGCCATTCCTTCTGGTCTTTTTATTCCTGTTATACTTGCTGGTGCCTGTTACGGTCGTCTTGTTGGGAGACTTTTTGAATCTGTCTCAGAACTTGACACCGGTCTCTATGCCCTCCTTGGTGCTGCATCATTCCTCGGTGGCACAATGAGGATGACTGTCTCACTTTGTGTTATATTACTTGAGCTCACAAACGACCTCTTGCTTCTTCCCCTTGTTATGCTGGTTCTTCTTGTCTCCAAAACAGTGGCAGATAGCTTCAACAAAGGCGTTTATGATCAGATAGTGAAACTTAAAGGCTTGCCTTACATGGAGGCCCATGCAGAACCTTATATGAGGCAACTGGTTGCACGCGATGTAGTTACTGGACCAATAGTTATGTTCTCGGGCATCGAGAAGGTAGGGACCATACTGCATGCTTTGAGGACTACTGGCCATAATGGGTTTCCTGTGATAGATGAACCACCGTTCTCAGAGTCTGCAGAACTTTGCGGAATTGTTTTGAGGTCTCATTTGCTTGTGCTGCTCAAGGGGAAGAATTTTTCGAGGGAAAGGGTGATTAGTGGGGAAGAGGTCTTACAAAAGTATGCTGCTTTTGATTTTGCCAAGCCAGGGTCTGGAAAGGGGATCAAGTTGGAGGATTTAGATATTGATGATGAAGAGATGGACCTGTACATTGATCTCCACCCTGTTACAAATGCATCCCCGTATACAGTGGTCGAGACGATGTCGCTTGCCAAAGCTGCGATACTCTTTCGTCAACTTGGTCTGAGGCACATGTGTGTGGTACCGAAGAGTCAAGGGGTAAGATCCATACAATTTTCTCTTTTCTATTTACTTTACTGTTTAACGGGTCTTAACTCATGAAGCTGGGCCTGTCATATCTTCTGCTGTAGAATGACATTTAGGATTTTTATGCTTGTTGGTCAATTATCTTAGTCTCGCGTACTGAAATTGGAAAGTGATTGCTTTAGTTTAGCTCTAATTGGGCAAGGTGCTTGTCATATCTCTAAGTGGCCATTTCTCCATGGTGAAACAATCTTTTCTTCACTCGTGCTATAAACCATGTCTCACCAGTTTTTGCTGCTCTTTGTCTATTGCCGGTTTTGCAAAGAACATCAAACAGCTAGTGATTTGCTTATCAGAACAAAAACTCACGGTAATCACTCTAAATCTTTGCAGAGGCCTCCAATTGTTGGAATTTTGACGCGTCATGACTTCATGCCAGAGCACATTCTGGGACTTTATCCTCATATCAAGCCACACAAAAGATTTTGAATGAACATTCTTTTTGGTAGTGGTGGATTGAGATCAGTATAAAAGGAGCTTTTGTTGAAGGAACCTCGGTTTCCTATGAGTGGAGTTTCCAACAGGATAACAAGAGTGACTTAGCAACAGAAGTGGAAGCTGGTTTTGCAGTCAGAATACAGATCATACCTTTCAGACACCTTGTCCAGTCTTATGTACATTTTCAGGTGTGGATAAATTTTATCCGCAAGGCTGTTATTGCAGGCATTAAGAATTGATTTTGTTCGAGCGAGTGAAAAAAAAAAACCAATCCAGCCTATATATATTTTTTCCCCTTCCATTTACCTCTTTCGACTTTGGGAACTATGGTATTCTGCCAGTTAATTTCTCTTGTCCTTTTGTATAGACGATACAAACTCCTTTTATACATGAATGGATTAGCATTTTGTATATGCCTGGTCAGTGGCCACCTTATATTTGCGCAACAACATTTGGCTAATATTGCAGACGGTTTTTCATTTATGTGTATATATTTTAGATTTAGGGTGTTCATTGTACTCAACTGCTGCATTTAGCCTGATCGTTGCTTTCCCTGTGCACGGTCTGTTTTAACCATTTACTTGCTTGTTTCAGTTGTTTGCTATAAGCATCGCATGGGGACTTTTCACGCTTGCATGGTTGGATTGCCAATTCATACCAATGTTTGGTAACCGAAATTAATCTCCATGCAAATGGATTAGTTGCCAATCCACTGTGGAATAACGCTGGTGATTTCCACTCACGTTGCTCATCTAAAGAGCAAAAGGAGATGCGGTGATTAGATAATCTGAGCCTTTCTCTGCTCATCGAAAGACAAGGAGCAAAGAACTGCAAAAGCTATCACCTGGCCACTTTAACTCCTCTGGTGTATGGAGATAGTCCAAAATCCTCCATGAATTGTCTTGATCAAAATAGAAAACTTTCTTATCAAATATAATTTCTATCCCTATATACACATGACGTCTCAAACCAATGCAGCCAAATCTCCTCCAGGGAGAACCGCCTCACAAGTAACCAATTGACTTAAATTGAAAAAGCCGTCTTCAAATTCTCAACATTATACAGCACGCAACTTCTCACCCCGAATAAAAGGTGCTGGAAGAACCATTCTTCCATCCATCAAATCAGGACAGAATAATAGAAAGGATTCAGTTTTTGTATCCAAGCCTAGAACAGAATCATCAGTTGGACAGTTAAATTTGTTTCTATGACATGGAAAGTTTAGGCAAAAGCACTTTAAGGTGAAGCGATGGCTGTAACTCATGATATCAACAACTTGTATGATATGTTTGGTCACGTGAAGGAACTGTGGACATGATAGGAATGACCATCCCATAAATTCGTAATCACAAGTAGAAATCTTCAACCATTGTACGAGAATCTTGGCGAGAACTAGAATGTTCACACCATCTTCAATCTACTAGGAATCAATCTTCAGGCAAGACGAATGTCAACATATTCACAACAAAAGAATGACTCCTACAATGGCACAATACAAAAGCAAGAAAATCCAAGATGACCTAGAGTGAGGAAACATCACAAATTTCTGCTTTCCACTAAATATATTTACAGTCAAATCTACAATAAGCTTAAGAGCTGATAAGAAACCACATATCAAGGTTAGAAGAAGCACGAGAATACCCTTGTTTTCCATTTGTTCCTGAGTATCCAGGATTGTTTCCATTTCTGATCTGCAAATAGCATTTATCCTATTATCAGTCAATGGCAAAATGCATCATGCGAAATTTTGTAATATGCCACAAATCATCTTCATCAACTTCATGTTTGTTTCACAAGTAGTGCAGTATCCGAGACACTAGTATTTGCTATATGTGAATTCAATAAGTATATCAGATAGAGAATCTATTTTGTAATGGTTGGCTCACTGCAATTGCATCTTTCATAAACTATATCCAGGGGAAAAATTTTAGAAACAAAAGCATTATTTTTGTAAAAACTAGCTTGGTACTGAACACAGTATTGTGATGAGCAACCAATTTTGGTTGGTTGGGATTTTCAGCACATGGACTGAGAATGCCAACACTGCCTTCCCCATCCAACCATAGCTTGCATCAGTATTCATCTTGCAACCAATTTTCCACCTGTCTTCCTAGACAGTATCTACTCAATTCATCTTAACCAGCATGGCCAGTGAAATTACAATCCTAGCAAAGTCATTACAAACTTTCATTATATATATGATGCACATAATGTAACTTTAGACTGAACATAAATGAAAAGGAATCACATTTAAACACAATGATTGAACAATAAAATTCTAGGACAATCAGAAGTCCTAAATCAGCTTAAAAATGTGGGCACTGACAACAAGTAATAGATGTACTCAGAGCCCCATGCAGGAATGACGGCAGATGGAAGATTGGAGGAAAGATCACGTGTTTAGGTGCATACATGCATGTGAACTGATGTCAATCCATGTGCCAATGTCAAAACAGAAGCTAGATACATGCAGCAGAACATGACCATTATCATTGAGCTAGTCTCAGACCGAGAATTACCTGAGAATTGTATTTTCACTATTCAGAATATCAATTTGTGTGGAAACAAGTGACTTCCACAGAACCAAATCAGATAAGTCTTTACCCTGAAAAAAGCCCAGAAACCATGTCAAAAATCACACACCTCCTATATGACTCCTAGAGAGCACTAACAGATACGATACGTACAATAGCACCCCTGTTGTCAAGAAGATCTGCTATATCCAATCTTATCTTCTCCAGCAGCTTGGCGTTCTCAGCAATTTCTTCGTCCATTTCTTTGAATAGACCACTATACTTAAAATTTAATTCTTCCAAGTACCGCTCCAGAATGGATAAGTTTACATCCAGCGACCGCACCTTTTGCATCAATATCTTAAGAACACTGTCCCCTGGCAATCTTTCTACTGGCTGTGGTTGTGTATCACCAATTTGATCATCTGACTTACTCTTTGAAACATCAAGCTTCTGCTTAGAATCTTCATGTGCAGCTCCCAAGGAAGATTCTGTAAATTGATTGTGATGAGGCCCATCACTTTGAGAGGGCACTGGTTGGGAAAAGACTGACTTCTCATCTCCTGACTCGTCTGAAGTATACAGATCATCTTGGACAGAGATCAAATCCTCTAGCATGCGCTCAACAGCATCGACGCCATAAACTCTCACATTGCTTAGAGTACAGTAAAACTCTGAACCATAGTGGCTAAGTAAATCTAATTTGAGATATCGCACCCACTTTGGCTCGGATAATCTAAATCTCTGAGATTGTTTAACATTTTTAGCAGTGAACTGGCCAAGATTGACCCATGTCTTCGTTGGATAAACCAGACTACCTTGTGCCTGGAAGTCCTTCACATTGGATGAATGATGCTCAAAGTTGGCTATTTCAACAGTATAAACTAAAGTCTCTTCAGAAAGTTCTATTATCACAAATTTTTCTTCAGCTGAACATGGATTGATCAGATACTTGTCCATATCCTTGCCCAAAATGTTAGATGCACCCTTTGCCTCCTTGTTGAAGGCCAAGACCTTAGCTCCCTTGGAGGCAGATGCATAATCATACTCAGCCCCACCTGCCTCAACCCTATGCATAATGCTTCCAGTTTGGCCACCCATAGTCCTTTCTTTAGGACTAATAACCTTATGTTTAAATTCGTCGAATTTTGGTGGTTCATCACGCACCACCTTATCAACCTTTTGTGCATCTTTGCCCAAACCATCTTGGACACCAGGATTCTTAACTTCAATCTGCTCTTCAGAACTTGCAGCAAAATTTCTAAGTTCTTGTTTAGACACTATCTGACTGCCAGGTACATTTGACCCAACACCTTCACAATGAGCGCTCTTACCATGGAAATCATGACAAATAACAGCACAATGACTTTCAGGTACCAAAGAAAACGTCTTCAGTGATCCCGGCCCAAATTCGGGCAAGCAAACTTTACCATCCGAAATCTCTGATGTGTCTAATCCTGCTCAAGCAATTAAACTTTTAACCAAATGCCAATCTTAAAGCATCAAATATTTGACATAAAGCCATGTTAACCATATAAAGTTAGATGATCTCGACCAACAAGAGAATCTTGTCTGCATGAGCATGACCAGTGATAATATGAACATATGCTAACCTCCAAGAGCATTGCCAAGATTGATGAAAGGACATGAAGCGAAAATCAGCCACTGAAAGGCGACCAGGAGGGATAGCAGCTTATTCAAACCTTTCCTTTGAACAGAATAATAATGCGCAGCACTTCCTTGCAGAAATGCCTCAACTGATCTCTGCATTTCACATTTATCTGAACCCCCTCCCCACTGCAAAAGTAAGCAACCGGTTCTCTCTGGATCAAAAGCACGAAGAACCTTATTTAGACACCATAATTTTCCAGCATAAAAACATCGGACACGAGATGAAACACCAAATTATTCGAGTGTCCCAAAATCTCCACTGTCAGAGCATGAACATGACTTGGGACGACACATAAAACTTGTAGCAACAACCCACTAAGCATTTAAGATTCTTTCCTCAATTTCATGACTACCATGTAACGAAACTCTGACGAGGGGCAACAGGGAACATATTCTTTGATGATTCACAATAGCACAAACAGCCCTTTTCCCTCGAAGTATAAGCGCAGCAACGCACGCAAGCAAGTTCCGAGCTTTCGGATTCGTGAATACGCTACGAGTACAAACGACTGGAAAGGACAAGAAATTTAGGAGAAACTCTCGTCATTCTTTTCAGAACGAACAGGGGCAAGCAAAAGAATTCACCTCAACCCTTTTGCATCGGAAGTTGATTCTTGGTTTTCTTCATCAATTCATGAACTGGGCAATCAAGACGTCGATGGAATCTGCGTCTTTACTCTATAAATTGCAAAGCTCGCACTTTTGCAGAGGGACAAAAAGGGAAGTTTCCGGCAAGCTCTCGGTAAGATACTCATTTTCCTTTTTCTCCTTTTTCATTTCCAAGACATGGTAAATAAAGCACATATTTTTTTACCATATTAGTTTACCATTTTCCTTTATCTAATGTCCCATTATCTAATTCCTTATTCCTTGTCGAAGGGGGAAAAGAGAAGACTTGATCATCACAAGTCCGCGGCAAAAAGGAAGCAAAGTGTATTATTTTAAGAAATAAATAACATTTGATAACAGAAGACTTGGTAGAAAAGATTGAGCATAATTGGGTATTTTTCACATGGACATCCTTTCTTTATCATAATGAGCTCAACCTCCATTTGACATTGCAAGATTACACACATTGTATTTCCCATGCTTGTCTTCTATGCCAGCCTATCATCTAAAGTTTATTTTCATATTATTTTGTTTCATGTTTTTTTTTTTATAATCGCATCGAATAATTTAAAACTTTTAAGGATTGATCTTTTTATATATATATATAAGGATAATTTAAAGACTGCATTGCATGATTATTTGAACAATATTATTTTATACCAATCTCTAACAACCATGACGAGGATTTCTAAATATTGATGTGCACTGAAAAACACTGTGAGGTGTGCAAAAATTAAATTTAAATAAAATAACAAATTTCGCCCTCTTATATTCGCATGCTGGTTTGTATGGGCTAGTATGACAAAAACATATTTGATTTTCACGTTCATCAATAATGATTACATAAGAAAATATCCTTGCTCTCATTTTTCCATAGGAATATAAATTGCAAAAATCATATCGGTGTGTTATTTTTTTCCTTGAAATTCGGAAAAAATATGTCACCGGATAGAGAAATTAACAACTTTGAAAAAACCGTCTCCTTAAAAATGTGAACTTTTCGAAAGGGCGGCGGCGTGCACCTTTCTTCATGGTTTGAGGAAGCTCACAGAAACCTCTCGAAGCTCTCTCTCTTCTCCTGGAATCCGAGAAGCAGCGAAGGCAAGTTCGACTTAGCTTCCGCCTCGGCTTTCAGTTTCAAACCCTCAATTCTATCTCCATAAATTGGCTTTCCTCGATTTGCAAATTCCCACCTTTCCTGAGGAAACTTGGGGTCCAGCTTCTTTCGTGTTGCAGCAATTACCTTGGAGAGTTCAATCAGCATTTGAAAAGATAAAAAAAGGGTATGATCGCAAGCACATCGGCGCTGCTTCTGTGGCGGAGTTGAGCGTCCAAACAGGTGCTCCGCTTGCTCTTATGCTCTTTCCAGTTAGTGCCCACCAAGTGTTCGAAAGATTGCCGATATCGGGTTCTGTTGGATTTTGCGCTCATCGTGTCGAATTCCTTATCCTGTTGATGAATCGATGGATTGCCTGATTGAGTTTTTTTTTTTTAAAAATTTTATTGGGGCATGCTTTGTGGACAAGTTTTCAGCTTGAGGACCATGACTTCCGATGGAATTTTAGTATTTGATACTTCCTCGTGCAATTAAAATGTTGCGTAGTTGATTAGCTGTTTTCTCTGTGTGCAGTCAAAAGAATAATTAATCTTCAATGGACGAGAATGTGGGGTCCTCTTTGCCAAAAGATATCCTTGACCGGTTGTTTGCTTATTCTAAATCCACAAGTCTCATAGACGCCTTAGAAGTTCTTGCAAAAATATCGAGAACTGCAGAAGGGCGTGCGGATCTTGCTTCAAAGAGTGTCCTTGTTATGATACTTGATCTAATTCAAGGACACTTGGAATATTTGAATTCTGAACTTCTGAAATCATCACTGAAGCTTCTGAGGAACCTATGTGCTGGAGATGTTAAAAATCAGGATACCTTCATTGAAAAGAATGGGGTTGGGATCACTTTAACTGTCTTGAGGACTGTGATGGATACTCCTGCCTTAGACAGTGGAGCTGTCAGGATAGCCCTGCAGGTTCTGGCAAATGTCTCGTTGGCTGGAGAGAGACACCAGCAAACTATTTGGGTTCAATTTTTTCCGAAAGAATTTCTCATGCTTGCAAGAATTCGGAGTCAAGACACAGTTGATCCTTTGTGTATGATACTATATACTTGTCAAGATGGGAATCCCATACGCCTGGCAGAGCTGTGTGGAGATAATGGTTTGTCTTTGGTGTCAGAAATTGTTCGGACTGCTTCAATAGGTAAGTTCCATTTTCGCGTTTGCTCCACTTTAGGCCATTTTCTTAAGTTCATTTCCTCCCATTTTGGTTGAACCTAACCACCTTCTTATTTTCACCACATAATGTCATTTTCTCTCTGTTTGACAGTTGGATTTCGAGAAGAATGGTTTAAGTTGCTTCTTTCAGTTATCTGCTTAGAAGAAGCACATTTACCTACTTTATTTGCCAAACTAGCTGTAGCTCCTGCTGATGACAGCAAAGATGTCCGAATGAGCTGTGATGAGTTTTCACCAGAGCAGGCGTTTCTCATTAGCATCCTGTCAGAGATCCTAAATGAGCGACTAAATGATGTCACCGTCTCTAACGAGTTTGCATTATACATTCTTGGATTGTTCAGAAATGCTAGCGGGCTTGTTGATTTTTCCGAAAGGGGCAAGTTAGCTCTCCCTACAGGGTCCTCCCCAATTGATGTCCTTGGTTACGCACTCACCATGCTGAGAGATATTTGTGCACAGCATGGTGCGCGAGGACCCATGGAAAATGCCCAAGATGCAACAGGCACACTTCTCTCCTCAGGTCTTTTGGATTTGCTTCTGAATTTGCTCCGTGAACTTGAGCCTCCCATGGTTATCAGTAAAGCCATTAATCAGGGTCAGCACCAAGGGAATGCAGATTCCAAACAACTGAAAAAATGCCCTTACAAAGGTTTTCGAAGAGACATCGTTGCCGTCATTGGCAACTGTTTGTACTGGAGGAGGAGCGTGCAAGATGAGGTCAGATGCAAGGATGGGATTATTTTGCTTATGCAGCAGTGCGTTGCGGATGAAGATAACCCGTTCTTGAGAGAATGGGGTATTTGGACAGTCAGAAACTTGTTCGAGGGAAATACTGAAAACCAACAAGCAGTTGCTGAATTGGAGCTCCAGGAAACTGTTAATACACCGGAGATTGCAGAACTTGGTCTTCGAGTGGAGTTGGATCAGAAGACTGGAAGACCAAAGCTTGTAAACTCTGCCTGATAATTTTTCCAGAGTCCCACAATCCATGATGTGTTTCTCTAATGTTTTAATTAACAGAAATTTATTCCTTGGTATCCTGGTGGCAAATTTTTCATCGAGGGGAAATCCAGACTAAAGAAATTTCGATGAATTAGCTTGTTCTTATAACGTTTGTTTTGGAAGAGAATTCTCATTTTCACTTGCGAAACTACATTTTCAGAAGAACAGGCGGTGAAATAGACAGTTATTCTCGTTTTCCTTTTCCGTGATAAAAAAAAAGGAAAATTCCAAAAGGGATCCAAAGTGTCTTAATTTTCTCAAATAAGAAACTGAAGTTGACCTTGTTTTAAATAAAGACTTGAGTAATATCATTTTCTTAAATAAGGGCCTGAAGTTGATTTTATTTCAAATAAAAATTTGAAGTGGTTACATTCGTTACAAATAAAGGCTTAAAGTGGTTATGTTCGTTTCAAATAAGAGCGTGAATTTTCAATGATAGTGGTATTTTTTTATTTGTCATTTTCCTTTTTTTCTTTCTTTTTTTTCTAATTCTTTCTTCCTCTTCACTAGTGGTCGACCGGCCATCGGTGATGCCCATAGAGGGCTAGGCAAGGGTCGCCCTTGCTCGATTTGGCAAGAGCCACTTATGTCGGCCACGGGTGAGGGATGGCATCGCTTGGGTGAGGTGACCCTTGCCCAAGGGGAGGCCACCCCTCGCAGAAATCTATGAGGTCGGTCCCCATTAGCCCCAGGCGAGGTCAAACCTTGCTAAATTTAGCGGGGGTGGCCTTGCCCGTGGCTAGTGAGGGCTGGTGAAGCCGACCCTTACTGGCGAGAGTTGTCGAGTCCTCGCTTGGGCCAAGCGGGGCAGGCCCTCGTCAGAGCCCTCGTTGGCCCTTCCCAATAGCCATTGATTGACGTCGAAAATGAAAAAAATAAGAAAAAAAATTTGAACGAAAACACCTTGACTAATCGGAAAATTTAGCCGGTCACCGACCAGTGATGTCAGACCTTTATTTGAAACAACCAAGGTTATTTAAAGTTTTTATTTAAAACAAAGTCTAGTTTAAACTTTTATTGGAAAAAATGAAGGCACTTCAGATCATTTTTTGAAATTTTCTCTAAAATAAATTGCCAGTTTATATTCCTTTTACCTTTTATTTTGTTCCTTTTATTTTGTTAGATTATTCTGTTCCTTAAAAAAGCCACGGTCAATATTAAATATATTTCTTACCTTTTTCTCTATTTTAAAATTTTTTTGGTCATAATATCACAATATGTCCACATGCATTATAATTTGATTGTGAAATTCACCAAATTTGCCTTAGGATTAATAGTATATACAAGTAATTTAAATGTGGATTATTGTTAAAAAACGCTAGCGCACTTTGATGAAATCACATTATTCCTAAGAAAGCACAAATTTCTAGACAATATAATGATAGAAAATACTGCAAGTTACATTCAAGTTTGAAACAAAAATATGTAGTTCTGCTCATCTTATCATTATGTGAATTCAATAGCAAGGGATAAGGATGCTAAATTAAGATAAAAGGAAGGTTGTCTATGTGACGACAATTTGCCCTTGTGTAGATTATTGATAGGTTGTCACGTTGATATTATTGTCCTTTGACCCATACACTCACACAAAATTTCAATCTCACATCAACTAAATTTTGACATTCACCACTTCATTACATCTCGCAATATATGCAACGGATTATATATAAATATCAATAGGAATACATAATTAGCTTGAATAATGTTAATTGAGATAATCGGTGAATGTTTAAAAAAGAAAAGAAAATTGACGATAAAGATGCATGTATATATTCCAAAAACCAAAACCATTAATAACAAAATATAAGAAAAAATATGGAATTATCCAAGTTGTAATAATCCATGTCCCAATTTCATGAATTCTAATATATGGTCGCGTTTTCGAATTTGGATTTCTTACTATGTTTGGTGTGTTTGGATATGTTGGCGGGTGGGATTGCAGAATTTAGGGCATTCGGTCGTCTGTTAGTTGGTTTCCTCTGCAAGCAGTGAATAAGTTGGGGCCGTCAACGGCTAAAACCGACAGGTCGAGTCTTCCCTGAAGAAGAAGAAGAAGAAGAAGAAGAAGAAGACAACATCGGCGACCGTCTTCTTCTTCTTCTTCATCTCTCTCTCTCTCTCTCTCTCGCACGCAGATCGCAGAAGCACCGGAGTTTCTCGGTCTCCTGATTATGACAACGCGTGCGTCGTCTGCGTTCAATCCCCGTGTTGCCGTGATTGAATCTAGCAAGCTTCGGCCGTCGCTTACTTTTTTACACGTATTCATACCTCGGTTACTCCTCCTGCGGTTCGCCTCCCCCGCCCCCCTCGATTTGAATAGGTAAAGATTTGTTCTTTGCTCCTATCGCTCTCCTACGACGCCTCTGCTCGTGACGGGCTGCTTGCTCTTACGGAAATGAAGGACCTTTCAAGTCCTGCAGAAGTAAGGAAGTAGTGGGCACCTTTTTCACTGTGGAAAAGCCGGAAGACTTGCTTGTATACTGATTAGTGTTAATCTGCTTCGATTTGCTCGTCAGTTCCATCTTCCGATGATATCTTGTTGTTGTTTGTTCTTTCTTTCTTTCTTTCTCCCAAAGAGGGAGAAAACTACTTCTGACATAACTGTGCTGCAAATGGACTTCCTCTCAACTTATGAGAGAATTTAGGAACTCTTTTCTTGGAAAAGTATATGTACGGTTAAGGGAAGTGATCAATTAAGAGAGGATTATGGTGATCTTCATTAAGTAGTGTTGAGCAGCAGTTTCTTTCGTCTGCAGTTGGTAGCCACTGGGAACATTAGCTTTCATAGATATAGAAACTGAACGCCTTGCTGCTTCTTGCTGATTCTCAAACTTTATTCTTGCACTGTTTTGTCGTTTCGGTGTTCGTTAAATGGTGAAATCTGGTTTATCTTGACTTATAAGTTTGTTACTGTGCCCACTTTGTTATTTTCATTAGTTTTAGGACACTTGCGTGATGTGATCTTGTGGATTAAGGGCACAAAGGCATATCAAAGCAGAAGCATACAGTATCCAGCTGGCCACCTTGTACTTACCTCTATATGGTAGTGTGCTACTCAGGATGAATTTACCTACCAGCTCTCAGCCGAAGAAGACTTCCCATAGCAGGGGCAAAACTACTGGTTGGGCTGCCTTTGATCAAAAGCATCGACAAGGACATGCTCTTGAATCTGAAACTGAGCATGATCCTTTTCCACCAATATCAAGAGCAATCGTCTCACCAAACCCCCGTCAAAATCTTGCCGGGAACAACAGCTCATATAAGAAGCCTTTCTCGGCAGTTCTCCAGTCTTCCGTCGATTTTCCACGCTTGGCACACGATAAAAATGAAGAGAAACAACTGCTTTCTGATGATTCCAGTAATGTACAAGGTACCAGTAAGGATTTGGTACAAGAGAGCCACACAGCAGAACTCAAGAAGCTCATGGAACTTCATTCTTGGGCTGCAAACGAGTTAATTGTGGATATTGTTGAAGCTCTTGACAATGATTTTGTAAAGGCATCGACTTTGCTGGAAGGTATGCTATCTGCTGGGCTTTTTGAAGGAGATAAAGAATGCAAAAGGGAAAAACAAAATACTTCATCTCAGGATTCTTCCCATGATGAGTTAACAAGGATCAAAGATTTTTCTTCAGGGAAGAATGTGGACTTTTCCGATGGCACTGACACTCTTAACAATGACTCTAATAGTGTCAACAAACATATGATTGATGAAAAATCTTTAAGGGGAAAAACTTATGATGATTCCATTGTAACAAGGTCTATTTTGGACCATTTGAAGTCTTTGCCTCTTGAGCCGAAGTGGGAGGAGGAAGAGGAGGAGGATGTTTACTTGAGGTTCAGGAAGGATGCAATACGCGTTTTGAGGTACCAGTACCACCCTACTTGAATCCTTATTCTTTGTACATTTCACTCTCTACTTTCTTTAATTTGTGCATCTACTCTTATGCTCAATTAATTAACGTTGTTTTCAACTCACAAGTATCTTGGCATCCAATATTTGTTACACTAATTGGCATGGAAGTCTATTGGTGGTTAACATATTTTCACATCATATATCTGCTTGTGTAGTTAGGACTCCAGGAAAGATGGTTCAATCATCCATTCTGAAAAGGATGTTCCATCCTGGAAAGAATATTAGAGCCTGAGAAGATTTACAATAGCAGTTACTGAAAGCAAAATGGGGTCGTACAGATCTCTTTGTCTTGCCTGCCATGGAATGCCTAATTTAGAAGGACTTCCGTGATCTCTCCTAAAGAGAAGGTTCTGTTGCAAAACTTTGTACATGTAATCTCATTGTGGTTTATTTTCTTTTGATAATTTTAGTGGCATGTATAGCTTTTATGTTATTTTTACATGAATTGTTTATGGAAAATAGATTCTGCACATCGGTAGTCCTGTGCAACATGTTCAGTAAGCTATATTGGGTACTGAACTGCGGCAAACTGCTGGACTGTTGCGACATTTGACCTCTCTGACAGTTCTATGATCCTTCTGCTTTAACACCTCAAGAATGCAAGTATTCGGGAGTCATGGTGTTATGTCTCTAACAGAATGTTGTGGAGTCCTGTGTTGTTTGCTGGTGTAGTCCTTATTTAATGAAATCTTTGCTTTATGTAGATCAGCATCTCAGCATTCAAGGGCTGCACAAAATGCCTTTTTAAGAGGTGATCATTCTTCTGCACAGCATCACTCTCTAAAGGCTCGGGAGGAATGGTTGGTTGCGGAAAGACTCAATGACAGTGCAGCCAAGGACATCTTAAGTATTAGGAATAGCAACAACAATATATGGACATTGGACTTGCATGGTCTTCATAAAACTGAAGCTGTCCAAGCCTTGAAAGAGCGTCTGCGAAAACTCGAATCGCATGTGCCATCTAATCGATCAGTTTCTCCAAAGAGACTTCATAGGATATATCAGAAGAATGGAGTTGCTCAATCTTCATCCGTTGAGTGTTTAACTTTTATTGACAAGGAGAAGGTGGATAAGCCGCAATCAGGACAGAGACCTTTATCATTGCAAGTCATTACAGGTATTTTGCCCTTTTTCTCGTATGTGTGGTAGAACACTAATCTCCTTATGTACAATTTCATAGGTAACCTATCCTCGTGTACATTGCCTTCTATTAAGAAATCCATCCTCATGTACCTTTTTTAGCTGTATTTATGATTTGAGAGGCAAGTTTTTTCCTTCTTTCTGCGCAGTTGCACAAGGGAAACTCTGGTAGGAGTTTGTATAAGATGTAAATGATTTTTGCATGCAATTATCAATGAAAGATTAAGTTGCAGTCCTTGGGTGTGTCCTAACAAATTTATGAAGTATCAGGTGCTAGTTCTTAGATGTAGATGTCATGAACATAAACTTGAAATATACAGGTCATGTTTCTATATAGATTCTGATGCTTTTACTAACTTGTGTAATTTGTTCCTGCTTATCATGCCAAAGTTCCTCTAATAGAATCCGTAATAAACTTGTTTTGTCTGCAATTGTGATGTTGCAATGACAAGAATTGAATCTAAGGAATTCATACGATGGACAGAATGGTGATGGAAGCGTAGTCTCCACTGAGATGAATCTGTTGTTGAGTGTCATAAATGTGTGCAATATCAACCCTTTATTCCCCTAAGTTTCCACCTGGGTGGCTGAAAAGGGATCGTCCTGGAAATATCATAGAGAAGACCTAGAGATCTCGTTGAAAATCAATAATGTAACCCTTCTTTATCAATAACATTGCCGCTGTGCAAACCCCTCCCCCTCCCACAAAAAAAAAAAAAAAAAAAACACCAAAAATGTGAAAACCTGAAGACTGGCTCGGAACTAACATTTCTTTGCTCTTAGAATTTGGAACTCAGGCTTTGTGACTACTATCCTGTAGGTAATGTTAGTCCTATGAGACAGGTCTAACTTGACAGCTGCTGCAGGTGTAGGCAACCATAGCCGAATGGAAGCTTCACTACCAACAGCAGTGAGAAGTTTCCTTGATGAAAATGGGTAACTAACTTAACCACTGCCTACTACTCCACATGATATGCATAAACATGAACATTTCTTTTTCCAACTTTTTTCATTCAGTGTAGTTTACAGAACATCATTTTGTTTATGACTGGCTTAACTTGTGCAGGTACCGCTTTGATGATATAAGGCCAGGGGTAATAACTGTACGGCTGAAGTTCCGACAGAATTGAGTAAACTTTCTCATAGCTGCTCATGATAGTTTTTTTCTGTACTATATGTAAATGAATAGTTGGTGGAAGGATCTCTCTGGTCATCCACCTTTTTTCTATGTTTCTCTGTGCATGCTAGTAGTTCATCTCACAAAATGGTAGCGTTGGATGGAATATCTAGATGAATTTGAACTATGAAGTTTTGTTTAACAAATCAGTTTGGCCATGAGAGCCACATGTTGTTAAGTGCTGCGCAAATAATATGACATACTTTTTCATGTAATTGACAATGGTTCTGATTTGACAGATGGAATTTTTATTTAAATTCATCTAACAAGTACAGAAATGAAAGATATTAAAGCATTGATTGAGGTCTTATGTAAGGTATATATCTAATGGGAAGTAAGCTTTTGTGGAGTTACATAGGGTTAACGTTTGGGGTGGTCTTTATCTATGAGTCATTCCACATAGCCTCTCCAATCTCATGTGAGATTTGGAGTGTCGCATATTTCATACCAGTTCGTCTACTGCAGGTCAATATTTATACCATCAAACGTGCCCATAAGCATAGCACAATATAGCCACTGCATGAAAATTACAAGAGAGAGGAACCAAGTGTCAAGTTTTCTGTCTCGCTTACACTAAAACAGGGGACATCTTAGGACAGTTTGGTTTTTGCACAGCTATCCAAATAGATGAGTAGACTTAGCTCACTTCAGGCTGTTGGTCTTTTTTTTTCTTTCTTTCTTTTTTTTTTTTTTTTTTTGGGGGGGGGGTGTGTGTTCAACTGGAACTCATTTAAAAGTGCAATTAAAAACTATTATCTGGTTTAAGTTCCGAGCCAAATCTCCAAAATGTCAATTATTGATACCTAAACAGCAGTAACTATGCTAAAAAAATATATAATTAAAAAATACATATCCACCTGAAACACGTTTTGAAATCCGTCCATAAACAAGTAAACAAATAAAAATAAAAAAGAATTGAAACTCTTCTAAAAAATTGTTGTCAGCGAATGTTATGTGAGCAATTTTGAAACATACTTCATAATGAATATTCAAAATTTGAGTCATGGATTATCCATAACACTAAAGAAGGAAAATTGAAAAACATTTCTATGGATCGCTTAACAAATAATGGTATCTCGTGGAGAAAGGGAGAAAACAGTGACAAAAATTGTAATGCTGATAACCACGATGATGATGGCAATAACCATTGTGTTTTTAGAATTGGCTATAGAATAAGTGATTTTTTCACGTAAAGCATCAGTTCCCTGGGACATTGTAGTATCTCTCTATCCATGGGAACATTCTTCCATAGTTCCATAATTTAAAAGATCGTTGGTTTAGACTTCGGATTGCATTAAGGATCCACATGTTGCTGGTCGAGCCTAAATGGATGAATGAAAAAGTTCAAGAGCTCTTGCTCTGCCATTCCTCCTGAGGATGAGAGTTATGATGATTTCAAGAGGAGATTTAAGTGAACGGAATCTTCATTTCCAATGTCAATGACTGTGTTAGATCTGCAAGTCATGCATGAAGCTATAACACATTGGGACTGAATCCTGACTTTTGAATGTGATGTCTGAGAAACTGAGTGGGTGAAGAACTTTATAATCACAATGCAATCTGTAGATGGAAGCTCGGAGTTGGAAAAGCTTAAAGAATATCTTCTCTTTAATTGGGGAATTTCTGAGCTTTGGGTAGACATAGTGAAATTGATGCTTGTTGATCATGGTGCATGTTTGAACATGTCTTTGAGTTTCCTTTCCTTTGAAGCTTTTCTGTGACAGCTCAAATTCCGTTTTAACTGACTGCCGGTGAATGTGTTCCTAACAAACTATATTACAAGGGGCTTGAAATTGAATATTCTTCTTGGATGACATTTTTGGAGACATTCAGCTGAATGTCTTTCAATCTTAGTGCTTCAATGTATTTTATGAATAATGACGCTTTATTGGGCTCAAGAGATGATCCCAACATGCTAGATGGGCAAAACAAGCATCCATCTGCGATGACATCATATTCAGATTGGAAAAAGAGGGGTCGCAAGGCTACTGGCAATGCCACAGATGAAGCCACGTTGGAAATAGCTGCTGCCTCGAGAATGAGGGCGAATGCAGGGGGTTGACCAACTATAGCATTTTCATGCTTTGGACCTATTCGAGAATATAATTGCCAGAGAACCTTTCATGTTTCTAAAGAGCGAGAGACAGTTGCCCTTGTTGCAGAGGAAGTATAGTTCTTCTCAATGATTGGGCCAAAGATCTTTGGCTTTTGTTCAGCTAACAGGAGTTGGGTAGAGATACAAGGGAAATTTGGCTTTGTGACCATGACAGCTTCATGGGCGACATTTTCTAGATTGATCCCAATGATGTAAAGGATAGGTAGTGATCATCAACGTCCATTTTGAGGAAGGTCCTTTATTGTGATCAAATGCTATTGGGGAAAGTCTGCAGCTTGTTTTATCCAGCGGTTATATTGTTTGCGCTAGATGTTCTGTACTTCTTCTCGTTGAGGTCACGTTAAGCAGCCAACCATGCTTATTCTGCGGGCATCATGTACATCCCATCGCTGAGATGACATAGTGCACCATGCCCTTTCAAGTGTTGCCTATGTTCGTGGTGGAGCTGCTTTGCGTGGCCCAGATAAGTGCTCGACAGTACATTTTCCGTGCTGCCTTACGGGCATAGACTCAATTTAACGTGAGTATACTGCCAATCCACGACTAGAGATCATGAAGATGTAACTGACCCAAAAACAAGGAGGACCTGGGGAGGGTTAAAGCAAGAAAACATGGATCGTTGCTCTTTCAAGAACTACCGTCTCTGACTTGTCACAAGGGCTGCATTTATATAACAATAAAAAAAATTGGCTTTCACTACTTGCATTGGAAGTGACTCTGTAATATTGAGAGATGGCAAAGCCCTTCTCAATGTTTCCAAGGCTTCTGCTGATGGGTGCTTCTGCGGCGGTTGTTTTCTCAATTGGTGCTTGTGGGTTTCCACAAGTTCCAGCCTTCTTTGTGTTTGGAGACTCTTTAATCGATGATGGAAACAATAACTACTTGAACTCATACGCTAAAGCAAACTTCTTGCCCTATGGTGTCGATTTCGATGGAGGTCCCTCGGGAAGATTCTGCAATGGGAAAACAATCATCGACTTCCTTGGTAGCGGATCATCTGTCCTTTTATCTCTTCTATCTTCCAATCTTTTTCAGTTAAATCCGTCACGATGCACACATGAGCATCTTATGGCGATTGCCCCTTGTTAAAAGAAAGATCACAGCACTGATTGATTGATGTTTCAAGGCGACCATGTTCTGCAGGGGAGCTACTGGATCTTCCGTATATACCGGCATATGTGAACACGCTTGAAGATGCCCAAAGCATTCTAAGAGGGGTAAACTATGCTTCTGCTGCTGCCGGCATTCTAGATGAGTCGGGAAGAGAGCTCGTACACTTCTTTCCCCTACTTCTCTGTTTCGTTGCGCTACCCCGTTATTATGTCAATTGAGCAAAAGCTGACGAAGTGAAACGGCTGTTCCCTATGTGTACGTAATAGGGAGATCGATTCTCGCTGCGCCAACAAGTGGAGAATTTCCGGAGCACATTGAGCCAGCTCAAGAACCAGATGGGAGAGGAGGAGTTGAGGCGGTACTTGGCCAAATCGCTAGTAATGATGAACCTTGGCAGCAACGACTACCTCAACAATTACCTCATGCCTTCCCTCTATGTCACCAGCTCCCTCTTCAACCCAAATGACTATGCTCAGCTTCTCATCACCAACTACACTACATACATCGAGGTGATTCATTTAGGATGAAAAAAGTGATCGACCCCTTTCGCATTTCGATGTTCTTGATGAGCAACTATTGAAATTTCGGGTTTTTCTTTTCGCAGGCGTTGCACGATCTGGGGCTGAGGAAATTCTTGATTACTGGGATTGGGCCACTGGGCTGCATGCCTAACCAACTGGCCACCGGTGCTGATGCATCCGGGAAATGCATATCGTCGGTCAACAACATGGTCGGGCTGTTCAATGTGCGGCTTAGGTCTCTTGTGGACCAACTCAACGCCAATGCTCACGGTGAAGGCGCCATTTTTGTGTATGGCAATACTTTCGACGTCTTTTCCGACATCTTGTCCAACGCCAATGCTTACGGTTAGCCTCTTCCGATATTCTTTGTTCTTTTTCCTAAATCTGTCAGGAACTGGCCACTGTGGATTAGTACTGATTCAGATGAACATAGTATGAAAGGTTGAATTTGATTTGGCGGTAGGATTCAAGGTGGTGGACAGGGGGTGTTGCGGGTTAGGAAGGAATCAAGGCGAGGTATCATGTCTGCCATTGCAAGTGCCATGCATGAACAGAGACGAGTACGTGTTTTGGGACGCGTTCCATCCAACGCAGGCCATGAACAAGATCATTGCCGAGAGAGCATACGCCGGCCCTCCTTCCGTCTGCTACCCAATCAATGTCAAGCAGATGGCTTATCATGCCTAAACATCGGTCATGACTGTTGCCAATGGCCAATGTTTGCATGTGATTATGGATGATCTTTTGCTTTTTCTTATGGATGTGCGATCCATGTCGCTCGAGGAGCGAAATCCCTTGATATGGAATAAATAAAGAAGCATTAGGGAATCTAAAATATCTATTTTTGCAATCAAAAGAAGTTAAGAAATTTACGTCTTGGCTAAGGATGCAAGTACAAGGCGTGGATTCCCTCCGTCCTATCGACATAAAAAAACAAAGCAAGTATGGTTAAACCAGCCTCACTCCTTCCAAGTAATTTGCATTGCGTACATATTACTTGAAAAGGAAGAAGAATATGTAGTAAGTATATCCATCCAACGATACATGTATAATAAAAAACCCTAGAGACTCCTCGTTTATTATCGCCTCCATCCTCATATCTTCTTTCCGACTTGTGTCATCGACAATCACCGCCCCCGCAACTCATTGCCGTGGCGCCCCACACCTCTAGTTATACAATAGGTGCCTTGTCTCTCTCTCTCTCTCGCATACAAGGATTTTCTTGTAGTGAATCTCAAGCTCACTGTTGAAGTCTTACGGCCCCAACTTGCCCGCGGGGGCAACGTTGATTCGAAGGTGCGCCACTTTCTGCCTTTGTACCTACCGCTCTCTCTTTTTCCACTGTGATTTCCCATTTGATTGGGTTGTCGTTTCTACAACCCTCGGAAATTCTCCATCACGGACTGAACAGGGATGAGATCCGGAGTCTTTCACTAAAAGTCTGCCCTACTCTTGATAATCGATTTAGTGGAGCCGGGTCGAAATGAATTCACCATCCGATCGCATTAAGTAGTAAACTTCCACGCTAATGATTTCTCGAGTATTCGAATCATGTTGGGAACGAATTGATGATTTCTTGGATTTCAATTACTAAAGAAATATTTGTTTTTGAGAATTATCGTCGATTGGACATGGGAAGATTAGTACAAGATGAACCGTTTTCTTGACGCATACAAAAATAGCCAACTGTGCATAGGCAAGGAACTTCCCAGCGAAGATGAATAGAATATGATAGCTGGTGAGGTGAGGGGGAAGAGTGGATATTCCTTGAGTGTTAAAGTAAATTCATGTGAGGGGGGGCAATGGGGACGAGTCCTACTTCATGAGCAAGGATTCTCTCCCAACTTCCAACCATAAAAAAATCTTAGAACCAATCCTTGTTGCCTTCTTTTTGGGCTTGCAGGAGACGATCCTCGTCGTCGTATCAGGACAAGACTCACTACTCAATACACAATACTCAAAAGCAAGAGAGAGAGAGAGAGAGAAAAAAAGAAGGAAGGAAAAGGACAAAGGAGGAGGAGGAGGAGTGATGATTTTAGGGTGGAATTAAATAGCGCATTTGAGGTCCGCTACCCCAGCTTTCTCTCTCTCTGTCAGTCTCAGTCTCAGTCTCAGTCTCCTCTTCTCTCTCAGTCAAGTCTTCTTCTTTACACTGTGCAGTCTTTCCGATTGTCTCGCCGCCGCTTCCTCTTCCGCCTCCGCCTCCGCCGCCGGTCGTCTCCTCCGCCTTGCTCCATCCTCAGGTACTCTCTCTCTCTCTCTCTCTCTCTCCGTACGTCCTTGTTGGTTGGTTCTTGGGTTTCCTCGCTGCTCTGTTATCGACATCGGCTCGCGATCGCCTTCGTGCTCGTGCATTCCGTCGACCCTTTCTCGGTCTTGGGAATGGTCGCGCCTAGGGTTGTTTGTCTTGGAATCGGAGGTGTATTCATCGTTTCTGCCGGGGTTTCTCCCCTATTGCTTTTTCTCCGATCGTCTCGCCATCTGCGTATCGATCCAAATGTAGACCTTTTTTTTTTTTTTTTTTTTGGGGGGGGTGTCCTCACTTCTGGCCAAAGTTTTACTTCTTTTATTTTCGCTGTTGTCATGACACGATGAGTTAGAAGGGGGAAAAACTGGAAAAGGGGCTCATCTCTTCCTTTTTGGTTGCGTGGTTTTTAGATTTAATGTCTTCCTTATTTCGATTCTTCTCTTTTCAGTTCTAACTGAATATGTAATCCAGCTAGGGTTTGCGTACAAAGATGAATTCCAGGAGAGGGAGCTGGAGTTCTTCTACTTCTGGTAACTATAGTCATCCATCTTCCAAGGGTAAAGAGACATCAGAGGTCGAGCAATTGAGTCGGGGAGTGGGAGAAGTTCGATTGGATTCTGCACCAGATGATAGTGGTGAATGGGAAGTATATGCTAGGAAGTCGAAAAACAAAGCTGGAAGCAGCTCCAGGAAACCCTGGTCTCATCAGAATTCTAACTCTGTAGCATGGGGGCAGCAAGATGTAGTTCAGAAGCCGGATGTGGGGACTAATAGTGGATCGCGAAGGGGGGCTGGCAACAATTCCTGGTTCCCACAAACTGCTGATTCCAGGAGACCAGCTGGTAGAGGAAGCATGAGGTCTCCACAACCTGTGGCGCCACAGCCTATTGTTAGTGCACCTCTTGAGCATGGATGGAATTGGCAAGGCAGAGCTGGTTCGGCGCAGGCTAGGTTTCAAGAGGATGATCAATTTAATGATTACTCGTCCTCAACTTATGCTGCTGGTGAGGACGGTGAGGCAGACAAGGATCGTGATGCTGACGATGATGACGTGGATGACGATGACTCTGATCGGATGTTTGATGATTCTGATGATGATTTGATGAGTGATGAATTTGATTCCGATGCAAGTCAAAAGAGCCATGGAACGAGGAAGAACAATAGGTGGTTCAAGAGGTTTTTTGAGATATTGGATTCATTGACTGTTGAGGACATAAATGAACCTGGAAGGCAGTGGCATTGTCCGGCATGTCGTGGGGGTCCTGGTGCTATAGACTGGTATCGAGGTCTGCAGCCTCTGATGGCACATGCAAAGACGATTGGAGCGAAAAGGGTTAAGCTGCACCGGGAGCTTGCGGAACTCTTGGATGAGGAGTTGATGAGGAGAGGCACGTCAGTGGTCCCTGCTGGCGAAGTATTTGGTAAGTGGAAGGGGTTGAAGGTTGAGGAAAAAGATCATGAAATAGTGTGGCCTCCAATGGTTGTCATAATGAACACAATCCTGGAAAAGGATGAAAATGACAAGGTAAAGCTGTCTTCTCTTGTGATGACATGTCACTTTCTATCTCAAAAATTTAGTCATCAAAGCATAGGCAACTGCATCGTGATCTGGTAGAAAATGCGTCATTTATGTTTGGGTAGAGTACAATTGAACTTGACTTTGTCTTCTGTTTCAGTGGATCGGTATGGGAAACCAGGAACTCCTGGACTACTTCAACTCATACCAAGCTATAAAAGCTCGCCATGCTTACGGTCCTCAGGGTCATCGTGGCATGAGCATTCTCATCTTTGAGAGCTCTCCGAGGGGCTTTTTCGAGGCTGACCGTCTGCACAAGCTCTTTAGAGACCAAGGAACGGACAGAAATGCTTGGGATCGCCGAGGTCCCTTATTTCATCCTGGGGGAAAACGTCAGCTTTATGGATATCTGGCAAAAAAAGAGGATTTGGACATTTTCAACAGGCATTCACAAGGTCTCTCTCTCTCTCTCTCTCTCTCTGTGCATGTGTGTGGGGTTGTGTGGTTACTTGTGTGTTTTTTTATATATTGAATCTGTATGGCTTGTGTGTGTTATTATCTTTTTATCTGTTTTGACCCTTCAGTTTCAAAATATTTTTGTGGTCAGCTAAATCTAAGCTGAAATTTGAGATGAGATCATACATAAAGACGATAGTCCAAGAAGTTAATCAGATGACAGAGGACAACCAGCAGCTCAACTGGTTTAAGAACAAGGTTGATAGGGAGCGTATGCACTCAAGAGAACTAGAGAAATCATTTGTCCTTGTGAGTGCAAAGCTGCGGAAGACCTTGGCGGAGAACCGTATTGTCAGACACAGAACAATGGTGCAACATGAACAGAACAAGGAGGAAGTATGGATTCGTATCTCAGTAACATCAAAGTTCAAGCAATCTTTTCCTAGAGCTAAACATCACTTCCATGTGCTTGTGTTTCGTTTGTCATCTCATTTGCAGAAGAAGTCAATTGTCCTGGAGAAAGAAACTTTTCATTTCAAATTTATTTTTCGAAATTGCAAGAAGCAGTATACTTTTGCCCACTTGCATGCCTTTTACCCCTCTATGTTTGTCATATTGGAAGTTTAAGCCAATCCTCAGGATTATCACTCTCAGGCTCATGTTTTCGAAAGGCTGAATTTGGTCCATACTATTTGCTCATTGTGTTTGGTGGAATATTTGAATTGTCTTCATAGAATGTTAAACCTGTATGATTAAAGAATCCCTGCTTCCCCTTAAATGTTGTATTTTCATGTCCACTTAACTCTTGCAATGTGCTTCCAACAGATGGATTATCAGGAGCAGTTCTTCAAAGAGCAAATGAAGATCGTCCATGATGAAATAAATGTGAAGGAAGAGGAATTTGAGAGGGAACAGCAGGAGAAGAGGGAGCGAGTGATGCAATCAAATGCTAATCCTCTAAGTGCCGAAGAGAAGAAGAGGGGGTACTAAAAGCTCTGCTGTACTGTTTCTATTTCGTTTCGTCCCTCGATAACTATGTACTGACTTCAGTTGTGGTTCAGGGTGGATCAACTTGCTGAGTTCATACAGCTCCAAGAAAAGGAAATGGAGGAATTCGTGGCGAGAAGGGAGATGCTGGAGAAAGAGCATGAACAGAAGCTGGTGGCGATGAAGAAGAGGCATTGGGATGAGGAAGTGGAGTTGGAGAAGGAGTTCAAGACCCAACTCACTCAACTGATGGAATCATTCTCTCTTACTGGAGAGTAGACGAGGCCTTCGACCTTCCTAATGTGTTAGTTAGTTGGGCCAGACTTGCAGTTTATCTAAGACTTGTGCGGCGTTTAGGTTCATGTTTTTGGGACCGATGACTTTTTACGTTGCGTGTCGCCAAAATCAAAAAAAGGAGTTTTATAAAATCTTCTGCTTTTATCCTAGAAGTGATGTTTTCAACAATTTACCAACTGCTTTCGAAGTCTTATCAGAAGGCAATGTATTGGATGTTTAAGGCCAATAGAGACCAGGATCGTCAATTAGGAAAGACGTGCTTTGAGTTTTGTGAATGCGGGAGGATTCAATGCCGTGTTCTGCAAATACAAATTCTCAGAAACATATATAGTTTTATATGCTGGGATAGATAGTTTAAATTTCAGCAAAGCGGTAATCAGTCCGTCTCTGCCTTGATTTTGTCGGGCTTGCCTGGATGGAGTGTACTAAACTACGTCTGTTCAGTAATATATTTTCTGCATTGCTAGGAAACGTGTTGTTGGATTCGTGTCGATTCGGGAGGTTTTTGTGATGGCTCTCTTTCCGTTCTCTGCATTTGCTCATGTCTCTTTCTCTTTTGTTTCTCATTTGATTGGGTGCATCTTTAAAATCCTCGAAACTTCTCCGTCACAGCCGATGCAAACGAGATTCTCAGTCTTTGCTTTTGAGTCCATCCTGCTCTTCGATTGAGTCGAGTCGAGTCGGAATGCATTCATCATCTGATCACATTAAGCAGCGAATTTCCGCATTGGAATTGAATTAAGAGTACTCTAAAATAAGCAAATCTTGTGATTCAGAATTATGTTTGGATTTTTGGATTATGTCGTGAGCAACTAAAATGAGGATATCTTGGATTTCAATGACAAAAAATATTTTCTGGAATTATGATTAATTTCATGTAGGATAATATGTACACGATGATCCAATCTCCACGCTTATGCAAGTATCCAATTGAGCATAGGCAAAGAACTTCCCAAACAAAGGCAATCTCCCGGTATAACTATATACAAATATAAGGAAAATGAGTACATGATTATACCGTCATTTGACAAAATAGATGATGGAATGTATCGTGAAGTTGAGAGAGGGGACAGTTTCGCAATTTTTTTGTTAACGGTCAGTGGGATTTCCACTATTTTAGGAGGAACAAGATGAGATTTATTTATTTTATTTTAAAAAATAAATCAAAGTGATAATATTCGAACCATAAGTAATATATGAAGAATCTACTCGCAATTTTTTTTTTAAATAATTGATATTACTATTTGGAAAAAAAAAAAACATCTGGTGGACATTGTTGTTAAATAAAAGAAATTTAAGAAGAATTGAAAAAGAAAAAGAATAAAATGCGAATGTCTAGTATACTTTGAACTTTCGATTATTTTAGGATTTTCTAATGGATCGATAGATAACCATGGAGAAACATTCATGTTTACGTATGTGATTAGAAGAAAATAAGATGTATTATAAATTATAATGCTGAACTTTAATTGGTATTTGTCAATATATATTTTAGATGTACAATTTTATTTTATTTTTATTATTATTATGTTTGTATTTTGAGGTCCGCAGCATGCACAGCAGAGACCAGAGACCAAAGGTCGTCCCCTCCCTCCCTCCCTGCATTCCACGTTGTTATGCCTTGGCACTCTTTCCGAGTCTCTTCCAGTCTCTCAGTCTTCCGCTCCACTCGCCGGTGCGCCCGCTTCTCCCTCCGTCATCTCCTCCGGCTTGATCCGCCTTCAGGTAACTCTCTCTCTCTCTCTCTCTCTCGCGGCCTGTGCTTGTTCACGTGCGTTGCCGCCGGCGCTTGTTGCATGCATGCATTGAGGGTTCCTCCATTCGTCGTCCCCACCTCTCTCTCTCTGTACGTACTTGTGGGTTCGTGTCGCCGTGCTTTCTTTCTCTTCCCTGGTCTTATCTCCTCGTCTGCTTGGCGTCAACATCGCCTCACGAAGTCGCCTTCGTGCTTTGCGCCTCTCGACCCTTCTCGCGCTCGGACTGCTCCCTTCTAAGCTTGGTCTCGTCGTTCTCGGAGGTACAGTGGTCGCTCTTGTGCGGGGTTTCTCCTCATGTCTACGCATCGATGGAAATGTATAGGGTTTCCTTGTCGACTCCGATATGCTTTTTGGTTTGTTATATCACTCTCTCTCTCTCTCTCTCTCTCTTGCGTGCACGTATTTAGTTATTCTGCGCGTGGGTTTCGGAGCTGCTGAGGCAAAAATACGGGCTGTTTTGAGTATGGTTTTGCAGTAAAACTCTGGGAAAAAAGAGAAGGAAAAAAATGTTGGGCCTTTGGGGGAAACTTTCGAAAGTAACTCTTCTTATTTCCAGTTTGGATGGAGTTTGATTGGGAGGGTTTAGAGAGATTGAGAACAAGGTGTTTCTTGATGGGTAGGAGGGATTGAGATCAAGGGTTTTAGAGAGAAGGTTTACGGAAGGGATTAGAGTCCCCAAATTTCTTTGTTATTTTCTGATCATTTGAAATCAGTCCAAATCTGGATCCTGAGGGAGACGGTGTAAATATCCTTTTTCCCTCTCTTACATGTACCACCTTCATTATGTCTTTTCTCTTTTAGCGAGTAAAACGGACTCTTGCTTATTTATTTCATTTCCTTCCTGTCCTTCTTTTGACACGCCATATTGTCAATCCTATAAGCATGCATCTCTGATAAACTTCGTCCAAATATATAAGCAATTTCATATAAGCCACCGTTCGCTTCTTTTGCTGGCAAAAAATTAAACAGTGTGCTTCTTCTCCATTTCGTTTGTTTTGCTTTTAAAGTATTTTTCCTATAATTTTTTTATTGTAAGGCATGACATGCTTTTTTGACTTGTTTTTATATTGTGCCTTTCTTTTTTTAGAAGATCGTGTTAAAGTAATGTGTACTTCAATCATTTGAAGTGCACGATCTTCATTGGTTCCCTATACATCACTAAAATTAACCCAGCATTTTGCTGTGATAACATGAATGAATTTGGCAAAGTCAATTTTCATTTTTGTTGCATTTTTTTTATACTTATCTTGCTGGTTTTTAACTCCACTTTATATCAATTCCTCTTTTAAACTCTAACTAAATATGTATTCCAGCTTGGGTTTGTGTGCAAAGATGATTTCCAGCAGAGGGAGCTGGAGTTCCTCTAGTTCTGGTAACAATGTTTATCCATCTACCGAGGGTAAAAAGAAGTCAGATGTTGAGCAATTGAGTCGGGGAGTGGGAGAAGTTCGATTGGATTCTGCACCAGATGATGTTGGTGAGTGGGAAGTAGTTGCTGGGAAGTCAAAAACCAAAGCTGGAAGCAGCTCCGGGAGGCCCTGGCCTCCTCAGAATTCTTATTCTAAAGCATTGGGGCAGCAAGATGTGGCTCAGAAGCCGGTTATTCAGACTAATAGTGGATCGGGGAGGGCAGCTTGCAGCAATTCCTGGTTCCCACAAATTGTTGATTTCAGGAAACCAGCTGGTAGGGGAAGCATGAGGTCTCCACAATATTTGGTGCCACAAACTGTGATTAGTGAACCTCTTGAGCGTGGATGGAATTGGCAAGGCAGAGCTGTTTTGGCACAGTCTAAGTTTCAAGAGGATGACCAAATTAATGATAACTCGTCCTCAAATTATGCTGCTGGTGAGGACGGTGAGGCAGATGAGGATCATGATGCTGACGATGATGACGTGGTTGACGATGACTCTGATCAGATGTTTGATGATTCTGATGATGATTTGATGAGCGATAAATTTGATTCCGACGCAAGTCAAAAGAGCCATGGAACATGGAAGAATAACAGGTGGCTTAAGAAATTTCTTGAGTTGATAAATTCCTTGACTGTTGATGAAATAAATGACCCTGGAAGGCGGTGGCACTGTCCTGCATGTCATGGGGGTCCTGGTGCTATTGATTGGTATCGGGGTCTGCAGCCTCTTATGGCACATGCAAGAACAATTGGAGCAAAGAGGGTTAAGCTTCACCGGGAGTTTGCAAAACTCTTGGATGAGGAGTTGATGAGGAGAGGCACTTCAGTGGTCCCTGCTGGCAAAGTGTTTGGTGAGTGGGAAGGGTTGAAGGTTGAGGAGAAAGATAAAGACATTGTTTGGCCTCCAATGGTTGTTGTCATGAACACAATTCTGAAAAAGGGTGAAAATGACAAGGTATAGTTGTCTCATCTGGCGATTACACTCTTATCAACAATTGTGGAAAGACAGGTGTCTTCTGTTCATTTCTTTATTGGCATGTCACTTTTAATCTAAAAAATTTAGTCAGTAAAGCACAGGTTGCTGCATTGCAAGCTGGTAGAAAATGCATCGTTTATTTTTCGGTAGAGTACAAATGAACTTGACTTTGTCTTCTATTTCAGTGGATTGGTATGGGAAATCAAGAACTTCTGGACTACTTCAGCTCATACCAAGCTGTAAAAGCTCGCCATGCTTACGGTCCTCAGGGTCACCGTGGCATGGGCATTCTCATCTTCGAGAGCTCTCCAAGGGGCTTTTTTGAGGCTGTAGGTCTCCACAATCACTTCATAGGCCAAGGAACCGGCAGAAATGCTTGGGATCGTGGAGGTGCCTTATTTCTTCCTGGGGGAAAACGGCAGCTTTATGGATATATGGCAGAAAAACAAGATTTAGACATTTTTAACAGGCATTCACAAGGTCTCTCCCTTTCTCACTCTCTGCATGGTTGTGGTTACGAGTTCATGTATTGAAATATACATCTAAATGTGCCTGTGTTTTTTTTTCCTGATCTGTTGTTTTGTTTTGCTTTTTTGCATCGCATTGACCCCTAGGTTTCGAAATATTGGTGTTCAGCTAAATCTAAGCTAAAATTTGAGATGAGATCATACAAGGAGATGGTGGTTAATCAAGTTAATCAGATGACAGAGGACAACCAGCAACTCATCTGGCTTAAGAACAGGGTTGCTAAGGAGCGTATGCACTCAAAGGAACTCAAGAAATCATTTAACCTTGTGAGTGAAAGGCTGCGGAAGAGCAAGGAGGAGAACTGTATTGTCAGACACAGAACAAAGACGCAACATGAACAGAACAAGGAGGAAGTATGGACTTGTATCTGACTAAAAAAGTTTCAGTAATCTTTTTCTAGAGCTGAACATCGCTTCCGTGTGCTTGTGTTTCTTTTGTCATTTCATTTGTGGAAGAAGTCAATTGACCAGGAGAGAGAGACCTTTTCATTTCAAATTTAGTTTTCGAAATTGCAACAAGCAGTATGTTTTTGCCCACTCGCATGCCTTTTGCCCCTCTATGTTTATCATATTGAAGATAAACGTGGAGGGGGAATAGTTGAATGTCTCATAGAATGTTAATCCCGTATGATTGAAGAATTCCTGCTTCCCCACCATGTTGTATTTTCATGTCCACTGACTCTAGTGATGTGCTTCCAACAGATGGATTATCAGGAGCAGTTCTTCAAAGAGCAAATGAGGGTCATCCATGATGAGTTAAATGCGAAGGAAGAGGACTTTGAGAGGGAACAACAGGAGAAGAGGGAGCGAATGAAGCAGTCAAATGCTAATCCTGCAAGTGCAGAAGATAAGGAGAGGGGGTACTAAAAAGCTTTACTGTGCTGTTCTATTCTATTACAACCCTCGATAGCTGCTTGTGTACTGACTTCGGTTTTGGTTCAGGATGGAGGAAATCGCTCTGCAGGAAAAGGAAATGGAGGAGTTTATGGCAAGAAGGGAGATGCTAGTAAAAGAGCACGAGGACAAGCTGGTGGCGGTGCAGAAGAGGCGAAGGGATGAGGACGTGGAGCTGGAGAAGGACTTCAAGACCCGCCTCATTCAACTGATGGAGTTCTACTCCCAACGTCGATTGCTTGTCTGACATGAGAGTAGAGAGGCCTTGGACCTTTTGGGCGAGGCTTGCAGTCATTCTAGACTCGTGCGCTGTTTCCTGGTTCAAGTTTTCGGGAAGTGTCAGAAGAAAAAGGAATAAAAGGAGGAGTTGACTTGTGAAGTCATTTGCTTTTGTACTGAAAGTAATGCTTTTCAACAATTTGCGATATCCTCTGAATCTTTTCGAAGTCAGATCTAAAGGCAATGTATGTGGACGTTCAAGGCCAACAGAGACCAGAGTCACCTCGGTCTGCAAAACCATCAAGAATCGTTATTTAGGAAATGAAACAGAGATAGATGCCGACTTGCTTTAAGTTTAGTGGGTGTAAGAAGACCCGTGCCGTGTACTGCAAATACAAGATTCTCAAGAACAACGACTATAATTTTAGATGCAAACTATAACCAATTCATCTCTAGTTTTAATTATACCGGACGTGCTTTTATAAAGTGCAATAATTTACATCTATTTCAAAAGATTATGAAACATATGTTATGCGACTTTAAAATGTTAGAGCAGCGCATACTTTAAAATGTTAGAGCAAGAAATGAAAGTTAGATCCTAAATATTATAAAAACATAATTAATGGATTGCCTAACTTTAAAATGTTAGAGCAAGAAATGAAAGTTAGATCCTAAATATTATAAAAACATAATTGGTGGATTGCCTTGTGTAGATTTTGGTGTGCTAGGAAAACATGTTTGCCAGATTCATCTCGTGATGGCTCTGTTTCGCCGGAGATTTGGGGGCAAAAGTAAAGACAAATATAATATTGTGCAAATTTAGGGAGGGGAGGGGGGCAATCTGGAACAAAACGTCGTATAAACCTCTCTTAAACCCTTCCCCAACTCGAACGCGAAGCTTTCATCTTCTTCATCTTCATCTTCTTCTTCGTTGAACCAACGAGAATGTGCGATTCCGACGTCGTCCTCCTCCGCGAGTACGAGCTCCGCCTCCTCCGCTGCACCCTCCCTCCTCCTCCTTCTCCGACTCCGACTCCGACTCCGCCGCCTTCTTCCGTTCCGGAGCACCGCCTCCACGCCCTCGTCCGCGGCCTCCTCCTCTCCATCGAGGCCGGCGATTACCGCGCCGCTCTCCTCGACTCAGACGCCCTCCGCCTCGTCTTCGGCCTCCCCGCGGGTGCCCTCCCCGACCTTTCCGACTCCGCCGCATCGGCTGAGGCCGTCTACTCCGAGTTGATCGACCGAGCCGAGTCGTTCCTCGCGGACGCGTCGGGCGATGAGGCGGAGAGCGGCTTGAGAGCCGTTCTCGTCTTGTGCGTGGCCGTGGCGGCGCTTTTGGTCTTCGCTCAATGTAACATCACCGGGTGAGTCCCGTCGATTTCTCCTTGCTAATTTTATGTGGAGCTCGCTCGTGAGTTATTCTGTTGGTTGGAGGAATGCGTACTTATCAGTGGGTACATTGTGCTAAAGGGTTCCTTAATTATGGGCGAATTTCATTTGAAGACCTTGTTTTTCAGTTCCAGAATAGATAAAGGTTTGATTTTTTAATATAAAATTTCAGACCGTTGAAGGGGTTTCCCAAGTGTCCTTTGCCATTGGATGTGGAGGAATACGTGGAGTGGGACAATTGGGCCTGTCATCAGCTCATGTCTGCAGGTTCTGATTTGCTCGGAAAATTCACTCATCTTCAGGTGGGTTTGTATTTGTCTGCATTTATGTTTTGATGTATGTTATATGTGACACTATGTGTGCATAACTCATTTATATCGCGCGCATGCGCGATCTCTCTCCCCTTCTGCATGCCTTGAGGCTGGGACTTGGTTTTTCTGGTGGTAAAAGATGAGAGTGATCACTATTCCTTGGCCATTTTTATGCCGTGTACTAAACGTACTATGCCCCGTATCTAGCCATTTGATCAACAGATGTAGGAGTGGAACACCTTAAAAGCAACTGTGATGGGAAATCAAAGATGCTCTTTCGTCTAGGTGTATGTGCACTTGTGCCTCTGCCTGTGTTTGTTGACATAGCAGCTGGATATGGTGGTGTTTCTTAAACTTGATTGCACCAGCAATTGTATTTTACATCTTAATGCTTTACTTGAATGAATTCTCATAGGATGATGAGAGTGATCTTAGCAGCACAAAGTTGATACTTTTTCTTGTTGAAACTCATAAATGAAAACGAAGGAAAATCCATACGTGCGTGAAGTATGAATGCCAGTAATCTCCTCAATCAGGCATTGCACTGACGATTACATCTCTTTGCGTAACTACAAATCTTACAACAAAATTACACCTTTTCTTTTTGAAATAATTTTAATCTGCTATTTCAAAAACGTGATTCAATGAAGCAATTTTCATGTTGTTGGGAAGAACATGTAATTTGTTGGATTTTTCAAGTATCTATTTCTCAACAAATGTTTTTGACTCTGTATCTCTTCTGGTTGATAGTACATAGTCCTTGCCAAGATGTTGCTTGTGAGGACAAAGGACATTTCAGTTCATGGCACTATAGCTTCAGTGGGTGGACTACAAAGCATGTCATGGTGGCTGGCTCGTGTACTGTTTATTCATCAAAGACTATTGGATGAGAGGTCTTCTTCTTTGTTTGATCTCCTGCATGTCTATAGTGCTGAGAGTTTGCAGTATTTTGGCACTTTAGAGAAGGTATCTGATTACTGGGGTCCCAAGTTAGGCGATGATGAAAAAAAGGCAATTGTATCAATGGTCCATCTAGAAGCAGGTATGGTGGAACATAGCTATGGAAGGATTGATTCTTGCAGGTGAGTTTTCATTTTCTTTTTCCCATTTTACACTTTTAATTGTCATTAACCAAGTTTGCAGTGAGTATTACATGTTCAGCTCATGTTATCATTCTCATTGAATAAAGTATGTTGTTCTTACTTCTTCCTAAAATATATCATTTCTTTGACAGTGCTTGTGTAATGATATGACATTTGGCTTCGCCATGCATTTGATTAAATTCTCTAAAAATGTTGATCTGGCAATAGACATCGAATTCGTTGGTGACATGCGACTCTGTACAAGATCATCCTAAAATAGTCAGCAATTTATGACCTACTAGCACTTTTTCTTGTGCAATTAGAGATTTTAGGCTGAGGCAACATGACCAAAGTCAACCAACTGGTTTTTGTAAAACATTCCTGGTGGAAAAAAAAAAATGAATGAAGAATCTTGTTGAGTTTATTCAACGAATATTCTTGTGGTTTGGCAACCAGGGAGATGGATATCCAAATTTTTTTTGGACAATAATTTGTAAATGAACTGTGCCCACTATGTTTTCCTCTTTTGCAAGGGAGGCATCTTGGTCAAGTGGTTAACTATCAACAATCTTGAGGGACAATCTTGGTAAATACACGCAGTGTCTGCAAAGCAGCAGCAGAATAAGTGGACCATTTGTTACTGCACTGTCCTGCGACCTGAGATATCTGAAATAGTTAGCTTTCATGGGTGTCAGGTTGGTAACAGAAAATATATGGAGGAGTTAATAGGGGCATGGAAGGTATTAGATAAAGAGAGCCAAGCAGAAGTGTCCACAATTTATACCCTATACACCTTCTGGGTCAGCATGGAGGGATAGATATAAGAGAGTAGTTGAGGATGTAGAGATTGTGTAAATGTGAAGTATTTGCAGTTCTTTACAACTAAGTTATTCTTTAATGACCACAGTAGATTGATAGGTCTTCTAAATGACTTTCATATAGAGATGGGAACCTCCTGCTGCCACTTCAATGATATTCCATTTTTATTGGTAAAAAGCAATATCGTTTTCTTACAGCAATAAAATGATTCAAGTGTAGCCTATTGTGATGGCTTGCCACATTGCATGGCATCAAAAATCTGGTCCACTCATTACACTTTCTGAAGGTATGATGTGGATGCAATATGTATGCTGATGTTTTTCGTCACCAATAGGCATCATTTTGATTCAGCGGAAATGGCTGCTGGGCTTCAGCTCTCAGTGACTGGGGTTCTTGGATTCAGAACTGCACATCAGGTGAATAGAAGTGCTGCTCGTGTTCATTGTTGTTTTATTGTGGCAGAACTCATTTCATGGGAACTGTTTTGGGACCCATGCAAATGAATGGCTGCAATGCATCATTTGTGCTTCTCTATTTCCCCTAGGATTACAGAATTGACATAATTGGTGTTGCTATCTGAATATACTATTTTCATCCCTTTTTTCTACTTGATTTATAACTGCGTTTTGTGTCTCTTGAAATTTTTCTGAAGAGGAGCAGTTGGAACGTTTTATAATCTTTTGCCTGGACTGAAGTGGGTTTGCATCTCTTTATAACTTTCTTTCCGTTTTCTTTAATATTTGATCCTAGGTAGAAGCAAAAGCACAAAGGGTACTTGTTACAAATGTAAGCTCATTGGACGATGAAAACGTAGAGCCCTTGATGAGGCTTGGTGAAAATAATTCGAGATCACTGCAACATACGACATGTGAGACCTCTGATGTTTTGATGACTCCTAAATTGTTAGAGAATAACCACGGTGATGTTAAGAGTGCTGTTCAAAGCATTCAGAGTGATAGTATTGGGGCTCTCCCATTGCATGCAATCCAACAGGCAGTCATCCTGGCAAAATGCCTTCTGATAGAAAGGAGCTCTCGACAGGATGAGATGCAAAGTAATGTTTTGACTATGTATTCCTTATTTTATCTGTGCTTTGCAAATGCTTCTCTTTTGTTTGGTCTCGATGTTGAAAAATTGGCCTTTATTTAACTACATAAGCACATATTCTTAGTTAATCATCACAAGAAATGTCTACCCTTTGAGAATGTTTTCAGTATACATATATTGTAGGGTTATCCACAAAGACAATTTAAACCATCGAGCGTTGATGCACAGAAAGAGGCAGTGCGCTGGAAAGTTTAAAAGAGAATTGAAAACAGAAAATGTTAATATGCTAGACATTTAAACTATGAATAGTGGTGGGAATGGATCATACATTTAAACTATGAATAGTGGTGGGAATGGATCATACACACGTGTTAGTAAAAAGTGAAAGAGTTTGGTTCCGGAAATATTTATGGCGCTGAAGAAAAAGAATGGTCATGTGATGAACCTGACTTCGTAGACCTTCTCATCACATTGTAAGTTTTGCATATGAAGAATTGAAGCTGCGTGTTTTCTCAGTTAGAGAGAGAAGCAACCCTCTTCGAGTTTGAAAAAATCATGGGACTTAGAAGCCAATCCACAGGTTTTTTGTTGCACTAGGTGGACAGTCCTAGTTGGGTGGTTCATGAGGCTAGCATACGTCATAAGTAGCATAAAACAATAAAGCTAAGTGACATCCTAATGCTTGACCCTTGAGTACTAACATCTGGATGCCTTTTTCTAGCCTGAAAGTTAAAACAGTGGCACTTTATTGGAAAAACCAATTATGAACAAGGTTATATGTTGAAAATGATAAATATCAGTTTAGTTTGCATGTTTGCACACACAAATATTTTTAGTCCATTATCTACTAACTTGGAGACTCATGACCATATTATACTATAAGTCCACCACTATCCTAATAGGTAGTGTAGTTGTATGTTCATCTGAAATATGTAGGAGCTACTATTTTGGTACTTACTTCCTTATTCGATTTCAGGATGGGATATGGCTCCATATATAGAGGCTGTCGATTCCCAGCAGTCTGTGTATTTCATCGTAAGTCAAATTTTATTGCATTGTAATTTTGCTGCATATTGTAATGCCCTGGTGCCAAGAATGTGGGATCTTGCTTATACAAAAAGAGAGAGCTAATTATTCCATTGTTATCATCTTTATTCTAGTTTGACCATGACCACTTATTAATAATATATTCAAGATGTTATGATCTTGTTTTTTATGAAAGCTATCTATTGTTACTAGAAATAGTCAGTTGATGATCAATGCATATTTTGTTGTTATATTTCTGTAGAAGATCAATCTTTGGCCATCTGGTCTAGTTTTCTGGTCACATATTATTATGTATCCAATTCCTTAATTTAAATCCTTCCCCCTCTGTTATTTCAGATACGTTGCTTCTGTGACATATTACGTATACGTTGGGAGTCCACTCGTAGTCGGACAAAGGAGCGTGCTTTGCTGATGATGGATACTTTGGTATAGAGGCATCTATTTGACTCAGCTCATTTTTCCTTTAAGAATGACTTCTTAATTAGATTCGTTCTACTTTGACCTCATTTTTTGAAGCACCAGTTAAGATCCATGGATTGATTTATCACTTATCGTTTCTATAATGATGTCTTACTTGGATTATTAAAAACGGCTCTCTTTTGTCCTTTTGTTGATTTACAACAACCATGGTTTCTATATTTCAGGTTAAGGGTTTGTATGAGCCTTCTCCTCAAGTTGCCGAGAGGATGTTCTGTAGCTTTGGAGTATATATGCCTACTATACCTGCACTGCGAAAGTATGTTTCTTCAGTCATGCAAATAGAAGGTTTTGAATATACATATTAGCTGGCAATGAAAATAGGCACATTTACTGATGTATCCATTTTTAGGAGGAAGATGCGGACATGTGTACATCTGTGTATACATGTGTTTTAATTATACATATTTGTCTATTCAGATCAGTGTATGCATTTCTGTGCAGCTGTCATGTATATATGTGTGTATATGTTTATGAACTTTTTACATATGCATGAATTTGTATCTCCTTTATTTTGTTAACAAGGAATTTCATGATATTGACAGTAGCATTTTTTCTGCTGCACTTTGTGTGAGAACTTATGGTACCTTTTTACCTAATTTTTCGCAGGGAATATGGTGAATTTTTAATTAGTTGTGGTTTGATGGGAGAGGCAGTCAAGATATTTGAAGATCTTGAGTTGTGGGACAATCTTATATACTGCTATCGGTATGATATGATAGCTGTTGCGGAGAAGTGAGTATTTTAATATGTGATTAACCTCCTGTTTGACACTTTATTGATTTGTCTTTCAGTTTGTTGGAGAAGAAAGCAGCAGCAATAGAACTGATTAAAACCAGGCTCTCTGTCATGTCCAATGACCCCAGACTGTGGTATGTGGCTTATAGATTTTGTCATTATTTCTTGATTAGTGTTGTGCGTTTTCTTTGGTTTGAGATTTTTTATGCCTGCCTATGAACAGAGATACCTGTCTTAGCTTTGTGGGAGGAGAAATTTGTTGTGATTTTCTTGGGATAAGATATGCTAAATGTCCCTGGCAAAATCACCAACTTGAAAGAGAGAAATTTGTAGTAATTTTCTGCTTAAAGTTTTGCTCAATTGAAATTTGTCGCAAATTGAGAGCTTGGATTTGTTTCTATTTTACTTGCTAGGTGTTCATTGGGTGATGTGACAAACAATGATGCCTGCTATGAAAAGGCACTGGAAGTTTCAAATGGTAGATCTGCTCGAGCTAAGGTAACATGCACATTACATTTTGTTAATCCCATGATGTTCATGCCAGAGCTATTCTGTTGTTAGGTCAAGGAAGCCAAATATGTCTTAGGTTTCAAAGTGATGGCATAAGCAGGGGTAATACGTGCTGTTTTAGGTTTATTGAAAGTTAGATCAAGGAAATTTTAAGGAAAATGAAGAACGTATCTTGATGTCATATTTTGCAATAACAACCATATGTCCAGATCTGGAGTTGAAGATAAGGACTAATGGTGTACCTGTTTATGTCACCACCGGCGCTCCGATTTACTTATAGATCTTGGCAACTCTCTTTGTATCACAAGAAGAAACAAAATGAACTATTTGTAAGACATTGAGCTTCGCGGTGGCCATTTGTGTAGCTCAGGCAATACTCTGTTTGAAATTTGGAAAGCAGGCTTTGTTTAATGCTACTCATCTGATTTGCTATGGTAAACTCACCTTCCAATACGAGAATAAACTCGTCCACATGCCAATGTTTAAACTCTAATTTGCATGCAGGAATTTTTTCATCAAAATAATATGTAATTTTATACGTAACTGTCTTTCTGTTCCACTATGCCTTGAGCATGTTATAACCAATATTGTCCTCAAGACAGCTGGAAAATCATATTTTGCTCTGATTATGCAGACAGAACATGGCCTACATGCTTTACTGGACTTTAGATATGGGATGGTCCGTGTTATTCTATATATATATAGTGCACGGGACAAAATCCCTTTTATAGGAGTATGAAAGGTCTAGAATTGTCGATGTCTTGTGTGCCTTGCCTCAAAAAATAAATAGTTTTCTTGAATTCAGGGAGTGACGACCAGTTGGACTTTCTTAAACATAAGTGGCCTCCTGTATGCTGCAGAGCTCTTACTAAGCTAAATTAATAAATTCTTTAAGAAAGGTGCTTGGAAGGTTGGAGTAGTACCCCTATACAATTACACAGAGAGTCCCACTAATTCTAACAGCATAAGAAAAGTGGTTTCAAGGAACCCAAAGTCTCAAAATATCTTAGCATCTTATCTTTGCATCAAGGAAACTATACTCTTAGGCGGCAGGCGGCCTCAAGTTTCTTTCCTTTAAACAATTTAAAAAGATGCCAGAGGAATATTAGCTACGATCGATCTCTTTCTCTTTGTTATTTGCAAAATAAGTTCCTTTCCTGGCCTGGGGTAGTTCTTTAAGTGTGGAAACCTCAACTAATGACTGCCTAAAAGTCTCGATGCAGTGTTCACAGCAGTCTCATTCTGGGAATGAGTTAGGATGTGGTCAACTTAGAGAAGCTTCTATTCACTAGCTGAAGATCCCTTCTGAGAGTTGTCAGAATACTCTCCTGTAATACATCCCAATAAAGAAGGCAGCTTAGAGAGGCTGACTCTTAAAATCTATATACATCTAAAGTCAGGATTCCTCAAAGGCAGTTTGCACTATAAGAGCATGAAACACAATGTTATGGTTGAAAGTGTTCCACCTGAGGTCAGGTCCATTAGACTTTGTCATCTTGTTGATCCAGACATGTGGACAAAGGGGACATTGAATTGGGTACCACTTGCATTAGTGGAGTGGAAAGCACTAATAGCACCCCAGCATTGTGCCTAGCCTGAAGAGGATAGGAAAAAAGTTCTTTCAAAGAAGTGGTCGCTCCAAAAATAAATAGAGGACCCATGTCCGACCTTGTACTCAATGAAGCTCGAAAAATCATTCCTAACGCATCCAAAATCCTTCTCCGTGGCCAGGGTCTGCACGTATTAGACAGCCACCCAAGATTATTAACTCCATATGTGTTGCGAATTGGTCTTGCTGATACATAAATCTTGAAGCCATTTTCCTCTAAAATGCTGGTTTTTTGTTAATTCATTTTTTTAACAGAGGTCCCTTGCTCGAAGTGCATACAACAGAGGGGACTATGGGAAATCTATGGTTTTATGGTAAGTCTATATGCATGCTATACCTTTTTGTTTCAATTTATGTATAATTTTTGGCCTCTATCCCATGGTTGACATGGACATGCGCTGTTGCCATTGTTCCATCTTAGGGAGTCTGCAATGGCCTTGAATTCTTTGTATCCAGATGGCTGGTTTGCATTGGGTGCTGCAGCTTTAAAGGTATTTTGTGTTAGCATGGTTCAAGCCCAGTTTGATTTGCATAGTGTTTTATATCCTGTTGGTTTTGTTCTTTTCTTAATTGCACATATTTTTCTAGTATACAATCTGGTTTTCTAATTTTGATATAGGCGAGGGACATTGAAAAGGCTCTAGATGGGTTCACTCGTGCAGTTCAACTTGATCCAGATAACGGGGAAGCTTGGAACAATATTGCTTGTTTGTGAGTCTTGTCATTTTTTAGACCCTTCTTGTCTATTGGTTGTTGTGTATTATATCTCATTTTTCTACTATATCACAATCCTACCAGCACAATTCCTCATTTCTTATATACTGCATAAAGAATATGATGTAAATAGAGGAAGTACCTTGTCTGTGCTTCCCATATGTTTGCCAATGCCCTTATAATCTGCAGGAATTGTACCTCATCTGCGGCTTTTGTGGTCTTTAATAGTTAGATAATAATTTGTCTGTTCTTCGCAAAGTAATACATATGGTATTACTCTTAACTATGGAAATTAAAATGAGTTTCTATGTTACTTTGCAGGCATATGATAAAAAAGAGAAGCAAAGAAGCTTTCATTGCATTTAAGGAAGCCTTGAAGTTCAAGTTAAGTCTGTTATCTTTTGTAGTATTGTTTGGGATTTCTTCGACTGCAGTGTCAAACTGTGAAAGATCAAGTAAATCTAAAATAAAATGCTCTGTTGGCAGAAGAAACAGCTGGCAGTTGTGGGAGAACTTTAGTCAAGTTGCCATGGATGTCGGTAATATCAATCAGGTAGAAATTGTTTGCATTCAACTGCCCCACATACTATTAGTTACCTATAAGTGGGTTCTATATGCTTGAAACATACCAATTGATGTTAAAATTTCTATCAAAAATGGGGCAACTTCAACGGTTCAGCATATGAACGATGCTTGATTCTGTGCATGTTTGAAGGCTTTCTCACTCTTGCACTCTAGTTGGTTTGTGGCAGGTCTGGTAGAGAGGAACTCAGCTTGGTCTGGACTTAATTATTGTTAAAAAAAAAATTAAAAGCTTTGTTGTTTTTGAACTCACGTTCTGTTCTTCAAGTTCTTTTGAATAAAAGAAAATGGTGGGCTTTTAAAATATGGAAAGTTTTATATGTTGGAAAGGATACTCGGCTTTCCACCTGTTTTGAGGCATTGTGGTGGAGCTCTTCTGACACTGTCTTTGAATTTCTTAGATAATTTTTTAGCCTCTAGATTGTGAATGGAAGGCACCTCACTGGTGCTCTGTTAAAATAAACATATGTTACCCTAGGTTATGGTTGTCTATTATTATATATTGGGGCATTTCTTCAGTGCCATGAGCCAGAAAAGGAAAATTTTGCAGCCTTGATTGTCCTCCATCTCTACTTCACATCCATTGGTAACAATAAGTTGAGTTACTGAACCTTTATAAGAATAAATAAGCAATGTTAGGATAGTGATTACAATGGCATTGAGCAAATTACTTTAACCCTAGAGATTATCAACATTCAAAATTTTGCATGTACCATAGCATGAGTGCATAAATTAGTTCACTATTATTTTATGGAGATTACTAGTGTCCACTATGAGGTAATTTGAGGATGGTGATTACTAGCATATTGACCACATGCCAGACAAGTTTCGGTGTCAACCGCTGAACATAAAATTTTGCAGTTTGGTTCATGTCTTAGTGACTCATATTCCAGAACTAGTAGTAATTTGATACAAACTTGTTATAGCAGTTAATAGATTTTATTTGTTTTGGCGGCTCACGGCTTTGTGAGGCATATTTGCTAAACTCATCACTTTAGTTGTGTCATGGGACTCTCAGCTCGAGTCTACTAGGCACATCCAAAAAATGCAGTTGAAGTCAATCTTGAGTATCTACATCCATTGTTTGCATTTTGTTGTAACTGATCAACAGATTTAGCAATCTCTTGACCAATCTCTTAGGATTCATCTGGGAAGGACAAGAATTTAAAGATCTCATGCGAGCTATATATGAACCATCAACCATATGAGGGTTGAGTCATGAAATTATATGCAGGTGCTGGATGATGATTACTTAGGCAACATGGCACCATTCAGGACTCAATGCATGCAACAACTAGTGAGAATTGGAAAATAGTACAAAATTAGTTCGATGAACAGTTCATTTTAGATTATTAAAAAAGTTCCTTGATCTTAAATAGCAATATTTAATTCTATTCATTTTGAATACCTATTATTGTCCCTTTAACGTGACCAATGTGCCCTTCTTAGTTGGAAGGGTCATGTTCTGGTGCCTCCCGTGAATTCTGCTTGACTGTATGACTAAGTGTCTTCCCTTGTCAAATTTGATTTTCCAATTGTTAATACAGCTAAGAGGGGATGGTGCCTCGTACTGCTGACCAAAAAATTTTCTTCAAAAACCCATTTTCTCTCTTGATTGAAGTGCAATAAGTTGGAGAAATCTTTTACTAAAATGGATACTCCGTTCTTTTGCTTTTCCTCTTAGGCTTTGGAAGCTACACAGATGGTACTGAATATGACAAACAGTAAAAGAGTAGATGCCGAGTTATTAGGGAAAATCACTGAAGAGATAGAAAAAAGAGCTGGAAATTCTACCAATCAAAGTCAATCTCCTGATTCCGACACAGAGTTGGGTAATGATTCAGGATGTACTGATCCTCAGGCGGGGAGACTACGGCAAACTGAGCACTTGGTAGACTCTCTTGGAAAGATTTTACAGCAGGTTTGCTATTTTTTCCTCATCACTTTGTTCATTTCAACCTCTGAAGTGAAAAGCTTCATTTATTCCTCTAAATAAACGCCCAAAGCAAGCATATTTTTTGCTGTTACTTGTTGCTATCTATCCAGAACCTACTGCATGGATTGTGTATAAATCATAAGAAACCAAAGTCTTTTATGACTTGTCACTACTTGCGCAATCCCTCTATCCTCAAATGATAGTCATTTTCTCATAAGATGAATATCCTCACATTTTAATTATTTTCAAGCTTGATTATGAACATTGAACATCAACTGCTTATATGACATCAATTTCCAACTACTTGGCATGCTTTCCATGTTAAGGTATTGTATGAGTGAGTTAAATGAGGTCTAACTCCATGTGCTCATCATGCCATAGTGTTCATTTTTATGGAAATCCACTATTGGCCCCTTCCTGATCTAATCCCCTGTTTAACAATTTCCATTTGGTAAGAGCTAGACAAATGTGCAATTGATGATGTGAAACTGTACTAGACATACCAGCTAAATGATGACTGGAGCATTTGAGATTGCAATTATCCAGATGCAAAATTTTTAGGGTGAAAATTAAATGATGCTTCTGTTATCATTTGCAACAAGTACTCGAATGAGAACAGATGATTTTTGTCTTAGATGCAAATTATGTAAATCTCTTTCAATGCAGATAGTTCGAAGTGGTGCAGGAGCAGATACGTGGGGGTTATATGCGAGGTGGCACAAAATGAAAGGAGATCTTGTAATGTGCTCTGAGGCCCTGTTGAAGCAAGTTAGGTCGTATCAGGTACAGTCTCAAATACTGTTGCCAAGAGGCATCTAGTTGACTGCTTCTTATGGTAGTCCAATGTGTTTCTTGTTTAGTTTTAGTCTTGTGCTAAAATCGACCAAACTGAAAGTTCATTCCGGTCTGCCTGCTGATCAAACTAAACTACACTTTCTTTAGCCTGTTTCACAAGTGAAAATATAACTGTGTTGCTAAATCATCTTGTTCATCTAATAAACTACTGTATGAATGATTTTGAACTCAAACGTCTTGGATCCATGGAGTCAGTTAATTCTATATGGTAGTTTCTCTTAGTTCAATATTCTTTGAATGAACATATTGGACATCCAAAATGTGATCCTTTTTCCTCCTCTATCTCTCAGGGATCGGATTTGTGGAAGGATACTGATCGGTTTAAGAAGTTCGCCTTGGCGTCCTTGGACCTTTGCAGAGTATATATGGAAATTTCATCATCTACTGGAAGCCGAAGAGAACTCCTTGCAGCTGAGATGCACCTGAAAAGCATCATTAGACAGGCAAGCATGCTACATTGCCTGTTTGAAAATGACTTCAGGTTTCAGTTATTTGCAATTTGTAGTAAGAAATTAAACTGGGTTTTATGAATTTAGAGCTGCTGTCATTTATACCAAGAAGTTTGTTTTTGGAATGGTCTGGTGGACAATTGCTAATGAGGGTATTGATTTCAATTCAGGCTGGAAACTTTGTCGACACCAAAGAATTGTCTGATATCCAATGTTGCCTCGATGATGTGAAGAAGAAACTTGAATCTGACTCTGTTGCTTGAAGGTTGGACGGCTTCTCGAAGGTGTGCTCTCCTTTCCCAAGGTTCTATGATAACGCTGGTCCATGTGATGCTGTCCTGTGCAGTTCTAACGAGTTTGCAATCACTATAATTAGCATGTCTGTTCACTGTATTCTTGTCATGGTAGGCAAAACTACTCGGTATTACACTCATCAGACATCTGTTCCCATGCAAATAGTCTTCTTGAAGTAATTATCGGAAATTTGCGGAGTCGTAGATACTAGTCATCAGTCTACCTTCTAATATCAGAGGAAACTCGATTTGAACTCAACTATGAGAATGAATTCAATGCTGATATGTAAAATATCTCCATATGGCTGACCATTGATTTATGATCTGCGTTGTTCCAGGATGTATGGTTTGATCTGGTAATTGACCAAACTACGCACAAATAGGCAAATACCAGACTGGTGATAGTGGCTGCTGTGTTTGGCTGAGCGCTGAGTGGGCTTCTCCTATAAGATATGTTGCCTGGGAAAAAGGGACGACCCGGAAGGTTGTAAGAAAATCTTCTCGCAGTTGACATGCTTTTAAGATCTGCTAGTTGCAGATAATATAAGACGTGGAAGAGTACAAATGTGGAATTTTTAGGTCTGGCATGAAAGTAAAGTCCAGGTTAGAAATTTTTGACTTTGTGTAATCTTTTGGTAAACAACGTTGTAGTTTTTTTTTTTCTTTTGGTTGGGGTCGGTAAACAACGACAATGTTGTAGTTTCAGCGATCTTTTTGGGGCATCAACAGTGTAGCTGGCATCGTCATTCTACAAGATAAGCGACTTGCTATGTCGCTTGGTGTAGATCCTTTAATCTTTTAGCATAATGGTTTTGCACAGAAACAAATTGTTGTTCCTGATAAATGTTTCCGAGCCAAAGCTGTTGTAATCCAGGGATGATCCAATTCAAAAGAAATAAGATCTTTCTCAATTATTTTAGTGGCCGGAATTCCTATGAACTTGTGTGGACTTTTTTCTTTGGCCACCTAATGTAAAATAACTTGTATGTTAGATTCGGACTTCTTTATCAATACAATTGCTTTCCCCACAGCCACGTGCGCTCTAATATTGTGTTAGATAACATGTACGTTCCCTTTACACAAATTGATCTAACTTGTATGTAGGGAATCTCCAACACTGCAATCCATTAGATGCTAATCTGGCACAATCGTCTAATGAGAGATCAATTATCATAATAAATCACACGTGACCACAGACACTGGCATGAACAGATATTCAATCGTCGATGCATGAAAGAGGGTGTCAAGAAAACCAAAGATGGACAGAACAGCATCAGATAATTGTCCTCTTGGTTGCTCGTGCTGTGCAACGCCTGTTTGACTTGTATTCTCAGAGACCAGGCCCTCCCAGAAACCAATAAGAGGTTCATACCCCCTCTTCGACTCCACGACACCATCACCCACGTATTTTCACCTTATATTCGCAATAAAGCATTTATATTAAAAAGGTCACCAAGAAAATCACGAATATTTTAATTTGATATGTGAGAAATGTGCATATCAAGTGTAATTATACTCAGAAGTGACCACATATCCTGTAAGTACAGTTCTTGCCTAATATAAAAAGGGAACAATACGATTAGAAGAAAAGAGCCCATATCCTCTTCATGTTTGGGCGATCATCCATGAATCACCGTGGCTGTCGATTAGTGAGGTACAATTGGAGGGAATTCCTAGAGGGGAAAAATCATTAAAGATCCAAAAATGTTCTGTACCACATTACAGAGAAACTATAGGGTTTGTGTGGGCAACAAAACTGGCACATAACTATGCCAATCAAACTTCTCCAGTGTTTTCAGTTGTGCCATCTACTCTATATGTCCAAGTGACTGGTGTAGGTCATGCCTTTCACGCTAGCAGGTCTTTCCCTCAGAGCTGCTTCTTTTTGTCTATATTAGCAGCGGCCTGCCTTTGTCGTTTCCTCCAAGCCGGAATCTTCCCAGGGAAAGCCCACCTCAACAATCTCTCCCACGAGTAGCAGGTCAAAAACATAAGAAGAGCCCAGACCAATAACTTATCCCTCATCCCAGGTGGCAAAGGCACCAATTTTAAGCTGTCATTCAAGTCCCTGAATATATCAGACGTGATGACAGTGAAGAAGCCAACAGCAGCCAAAAGGGCATACCGAAAGGGTTTATTCTCAGAAATACTCTGGTTGAATGGATGTCCCATGTAATTCACGGCGAAGGTAGCCACCTGGAGCATCATGCTCACCATGTAAGAAACTGTATTCACCAGATTGGGATGAAATTCGGAATCTGGCTCGATGCATTCCTCAGGCATGTGCTTTTCAGCCTCCTTCACAGAAGAGATCAAGAAAAACAGATGGATCGCAAACTGACCCAGGAGGGAGAGGAGGACATAGGCACAGAAGACATTAGGGTGAGGTCTTTCAGCTGAAAGAGTTGGGAGGGGCCTTGCATGTGAGATGAACAAGAAAAATGCAGCAGTGAATACCCCACTGATTGTAGCCTGCACATCACCGAGCTTGACGCCATCCAAATACATCACACTCAGCACATATGCTGTTGCTAGGCAATTCAGACCAAGTATCTTAAACATTTGCAGCGTGGTGACGAGGGTGCTGCGTCCCTGACGAATTATGTCAGTGGTGGGGGCAACAGACGCGTGCTTTGCTGTAAAGGGTGATGCCATTGAGGCGTCACCAAGCTTGACAACAGGAGCTGTACGACCATCAGGATCCTCATTCAACTCATCCATCATCTTCTTTAGCTTCTGTCGTTGGGCCTCAGCAGCAGTCAGATGACGATTAGCAATTGGCTGACCTGCTGTTTCTGACCTTGCGACAGCTTTACTCTTTGAACCTTCTCCATTCACATTTACAGTTTTTCCTGATGATTCAGATGAAACCTTGGATTTCTTTGGTTTCAAAGACTTTGAAGTTTCATCTTTTGAGGACTCTTTGGAAGTACTTCCACTTTGCTGCGGAGGAACCGCATTTAATAGAGCAACTCCCACATGAGCCTAGAGAGACATAAAACAAACTAATAAAATAATAGTAAATAAGGCCAAAACAGTAAAACAAAAGCAGCTGCAACACATTTACAAAATGAAGAGAGAGAACCAGAATGATTCAATTTTAAAATATAGGAAGGACAAGGCTCAAGATGTGCAAGTGGGTGGGGATTCTGTGCACAAGGAATGTGTAACTGTGCCTCTGTGTGAGAGAGAGAGAGAGAGAGAGAGAGAGTTTTCTTTTCATTTAACTCTTTCCCCACTGAAGCAGAACCTCAAAAGCAGATCATAGAACAACAGATAGGGTGAAGGCAATACCAAGCTTATCCAGTCAAATGTTTCTTTTTTTCTTGAAGATACAAGCGGAATATAGACTTCTATTTCAAGTACCAACTCTGAAATGGACCGCAGAAAGAAATGAATTCTAACAATTTAGGCAGCATCTTGGGGATGTGTCAGGTCTTGGCTATGACTTGGTACTAATTGAATTTTCCAATCAGCTTAGTTAGAGCTCCAAGTATATTTTATATTAGCTTATTTAGAATCTCAAGCTTCTGAGGCTTTAGCTCAAAAAGTTAAGATTGACCATGGGAAACGAGACAAGCCAAGCTTGTGAATTGGATATCAGTTATTTGATTTAGGCTCAAACATGAAACATCAAGCTCTATTGAGTTTTGGTAGAGTATCTAGCCTCGAGTTTGAAAATCAAGATGAGACTGATGTGTCGCAGTATATCGTGCTGCTTCATCAGGGTCAACCCCTCTAAATACCACCAGTGAAAATGCACATTAAACAATAACTAGAAAGTAATCAGATCAGCGAACAGTACACTACCTGCTTCAAAGCTCCAACATCATTTGTGCCATCTCCGCACATCAATGTCATCCTTCCCACTGATTTGAATGTGGTCAAGATGAGTTCTTTTTGCTGAGGAGCAACTCTTGCAAAAACCTGAGACAAATAACAAGATGCAATTAGATAAGTACAAGATGCACAAGTTGTACCACAGATTCACAGAAAAAGTGGTACCTTGACATAGGGGATGACATGAATAGCATTTGTGCGTTGTAACATTTCGATACAGTCACCTCCAATACAAAGATCATGGGTCTCTGACAAAGCTTCGACTTCATTCTCACTGAAGAGAACCACATTTTCTCAGTTGAAAGAGAAACAAAATTCAACTTCACATTTGAATGAAAAGAACAGAGATCCATTTTCATTAGATTCTTATAGGAAAAAATATCATTTAAACACAGAATTCCACACACCATCACTGCACACAAATCTATACACGTACATGCATATGTGTCAGCATGTGCATGTGCATTTAACATGTCTATGCACGCAGAGGAAAACAAACATCAATCTTAATAGAAATTGAATACATGGCAAAAGGAAAGAGCATATTACCACGAACAGAAAAAGGATGGAAGGCATCAAGTTTGAGTCACCCACACAGACAAAAGGAAGGAAGAAGACAAAGAAGAAGAAGAAGAATTTAAAGAGTCAGCATCAATCAGCAATGATGGAATGTTTCTTCTCCACTTTGTCAAGTTCTGTTCGCTTGCTCTACCACCGCCTATTTTTGGCGGAATTATAATTTGACACAAGTGAGCAATGCATGGGGATAATTTGTGCTCAACTAGTAAGTTAGTGGATAAATTTTCATCCATTTACATGAGTTAGAAATGCTTATTGACTCTACCAAATCAACTTCAAGTATGATCAGAACAACATCAGGAGGACAGACAAGGACCAGCAGCAACAACAGCAACAATGATCAAATGAAACATAGTATTCAGATACACAGTAGCAAATACAAGGTGAAACAATGAAAAAACTGGTCAGGTAGATTACCTGTAGTGATGCGTCTCCATCTCATCAGGTGAAATCCACTCATAGCCCATGGTGCTCCTAGCAGGAGTGAGGATCAACACAGGCTTTGAGATGATATGAACTTGGCCAGCAACATGACAAGCAGTCAAAGCTTGGTCACCAGTAATCATTGCCTAAAAAGAAGAACAACATTAATGACAATATACCAATCCAAGGATGCAGATCTAGATTTTATGCAGACTTTATGTTAAATCAGTTTCGATCAAAGAATCTGACTAGATGCAGCGTACTAGTTATCTTCTAAAGGATTGGAGCAATAATTCAATGTAATTAAGAATACTAGGTGTGATGAGTATGTGTTTACTAGTCAGTTTGGGTATGCAATGACATTCACTGTATAAGCGTGGAAGGGGCTGAATATGGGTTAAATAGATCATTTGGGTCTCAACCATTTTCAAATTACCCTTTCCTTACCTTCATAGAAGGCCAATTATAGCTCAACTGCTAGAGTTAAGTTGAACTTACAAGCATTTGATAAATGTCATAATTCAATATCTAACAAGAGGCATTTCTAACCAAGTCATGTGATGATTCTTTGAGCTCAGACAAAACCGTGGCTGAATCTGCTCTGATAGGACAGTTGAATACCTGCGATGCAAAAGATAGACAAAACCAAGCAAGGAGTCACCATAAACCAGCGTAAGTGATAGAGGAAGAAGAAGAGGAAGAAGTATGTTGCTTACCGCAAAACCAGCAAATGTCAGACCACTTTCCACCACATCCCTCTCCAAGTTTCTCGCTTCGCTAACCTTCACACAATTAACAGGACAATCAGCATGAAACGGAGACTGCATAAACACGTTCCCCGCTACTCTGGCTTGATAGAAGCAAGTTAAAAGCGTTTACAACAAGCAACAGAAGTTCTTTCAAGGTATTAAAGAGCAAGGAGTTTTTATTGTTCTTCCTCTTCAAAAATGAGATTGACATGCTTCAAAAAGCCACAAATTATATGATGAGCCAAGACCCCACTAATGGTCCTCAAATCAGTCTCATGCATGGTTCAACAAACGCAAAGATGCATATTGCAGATACGCTTTTGAAACTTAACTCGGTGGGAAGGTAAGATTTAGGGTATATGTGCTTGATGATATGGTTTAACCTCAACAGGCTGAAATCTTCATCATGTATTTTGACTGTTTTAATGTTTAGCTCATTCTAAAGCTTAGAATCCTTTCCTTATTCAAAAGAAAAATCGGGATGAAGGGCAAAAGCTTACGATCTGAAATCAGAATTAAATGGAGAATTCTCATCGAGATCAGCTTCCAGAACTTTCATAATAATTTGTTCAGTAGAGATCAAAGTGATTAGGGATATAACTGTGAAACTAAATGAGGATTCTTCTTTTCCCATTCACCAATTCCTCCTTAATTTCCTCCTCTTTCATATTTGTACCCATAAAATATTACAAACAATATTAAAGTGGAAAAAATCAGTCTTCAGCTACAGGAAGTAACTGAAACTTTCCATACATTAATTTAGCCAGTACACATCTCAAGTTGGTTCAAATGAAGCTGAACCATTTATAGAAAGTACGTACAACAAAACAGTTTTCAGGTTCCAATTGGTTAACCCTCGACTTATACAACTCAAATGCAGCTCATAGGAAGCTTCACTCCCCAGCAGTGAGTATATCGTATATATGATACAAAGAAATAAATAAGAACCATGCAAATGAGCTAAAATAACACTTACTGTCATGTCTGGAAGTGCCTTGTAAGCAAGGGCAAGTACACGAGAACCTTGACGTGTGTATCTCTTGTAAGTCTCCACATAATGTGATGGCAAGTCAACCAGTCTATCTTGAATTGTTTCTGGTGCGCCCTAAACAAATAGGAGGCATGTGATTCATCAACTTCAAGTTTCTCAGCATGCTATATCATTTCTATAGGCTGAGAATGGAAGAACACTGATCTTCAAGTAGCCAAAAATGCAAAAATCTCTGCAGGAAAGCACAATTTTCTTTCCAATATACTATTTATCTTCCTGGCAGAAAAAAAATTTAAGTGGACAAAGAGGTTCCTGTACAATGGTGTCAGTGCAGCTAATCTAATTTGCAAATTTGTTCTATAAGCACACATTCACAGTCCTTGGGATATTGAATCCATGAGCAATAATACCTTAACAAAAGCAAAAAATTCCTCTTGAATCCGAACAACAACTGCCATACGCTTTAAGTGGGAGGCAAAGTGGTGTCTCTGAACAATCTGCACAGCTTGACCACCTCCCCTGCATAAGAAAAGAGACCATGTAAAGGCTGAATATCTGCATGGGAATCAAAGGAAGAACAGATAAAGTACAAGAAATGACATGCTCAACCAGATGACAGATTCACTTTTTCTGTCAAATAAATCTATTTCAGTGAAAATCTATTGATATGACTGGACCATTATCACCATCTAAATCAGATACATCATAGGATCCATGTTAATTTCAAAAACCATGAGCTTAATATATGCAAGTCCACCAGACTTCTCACTGTTGTCAATAGCTTGAAATCATGTTATGTTCAAGAAATCAATTCCTCCAAAAAAGGTTTCACGAGAAATTTCAAACCAATACAAAACTCAACTCACTTCTTCGGCATGGCCTTCTCATCAGATTTGTAACTCCAGTCTATTCCTTTAAGAGCAGCCTTCTCAAGAGGATCTCCTACCTGTAGTTGCAATGAACCACAAAAACGAAATACAGATTGGATTACACCATTTTCTTTTGACCTTCTCCCTTGGAAAGAAAGAGAGGAGGAGAAAAAAAGAAAAGGGAGGGGGGTTACAATTGGACGCGTAGCATTAACTGGACAGTGTTAACATGAGCAAAGGGCACTGGTTTAGCCCACCTGCATATATATATATGTACTCATTTTTATTTTAGTCACTTATGCTTCAGGGGGCCTATTCTTGCCATCTCTATCCATATCCACAGAATTGCAGTGTTCATTCAACCAAAGATGCTCCTATAGACCTTTTCTTTCTGAAAGCTAAGATACTCATATGGGCTTACTTCAGGTGAAAGAAAATTTATCCAAATACCACACAATGGCGACAAAAGATCTACTGAAACAATTTACAAGCTTCAAGTATTCTTCCTGTTCTCCAAGGACATCAAATATCTACTCAGGTGAAAAAAGAACAAGAGAAGAGCAAAGGATGGTATCGCTAGAAGTCAACTAACCTATCCTCCAAACAAAATTCCTCCAACCAGTAAAATGAAGAGATAATTTATCTGACATAACAAATCCAAGGACTACTTCTGGTCAAAAATCATAACATAATGTATTTGGTTTGCATGCCATACATTTAAACCTCAGAATGAGCAGGCAATCTTTAAGCATTTAAGTAAAATAAGCAAAAAGGTACATCATCGATCTCTACTAGCATACCAGCTTGTTGTCCACAAAGACCAATGCATGACACGAAGCCAGAATTTCCTGGGCACGAACTGGCACTTTTGACATATCAGATTCCAAATCTGTTTGCCCAGACAATCCACCCACTCCACAAAACTCCTGATATAAGAATAAACAGCAAAGATGTAACATATAACTTTTCAAACAATGACGAAGTCTTCATTAAATACTTCAATATACCATGTCATCTGATGTAAGTGTTCCAGTCTTATCAAAACAGCATATATCAACCTGCAAGGTAGAAGGTTTAAGAAATTACAAAAAGAAATCTTATATTATCTGTCAAAAGATTTCCTGCGCTAATCAAAGCACCACTTCCAAAAGCAATGCTGCAGGCTAAACAAGAACTATGCAAAATCCTGATCTAAGTTCCTACACCTATGACTTGTCATAGTAGGATCAAATTTTGCATGACAATCTGCTTGTGCCCCTTGATGCATACGCAAGCAGTCAGATGATCCATATAGTTGATTGTCTTCTAGCCCATTAAAACAAAAAATTCGCAAAGGAGAAATGGGAATTGCATACCTTCCCAGCAAATGGAATCCGAAATGGTTCGGTACAATATATCCCACAGCGTGCCAGTGCAATCAGCGATGTATTAACAGCTATCGACAGCTCCATTGGCAATTCAGGAGGGATAACAGAAGTAATAATGAGTGAACAACTAAGGAGAAGCTTATATTTGCTCCTGGTGGGATCCTCCAATCCCTACACCAATAGAATAACAATATCATCCACATAAATAAGATCCACATGCACCAGAAATACATAAAGTTGACAAGCATTTCCTTACCTTCTTAAGTACATAACCAGCTGCTACTACTGCAAATATTACTAAGAAACATATGAACAACCCACTCTCCCAGCTGTTAGCAGTTACCTGCAATATGCATAAATAATTCATCTCAACAAATGTTTCAAGAACAATACTACACAAAGTATTCAATCCTATGAGATGGATTGAAATTCAGAAACCCACCCTCTCTGTGGAAAACAAAATTGTTCGCATCAGCTTTCCCTGACTTGTTTCAAAGCCTGTCCTCAGAACAACAGCCAGGCAACCGCCATCAGGAGTTCTCAGTGGAAAAGCCTGACAGAATAAAAGAAGAGAAGGGTAAGCTAAGACTTCACCATAACCAAACTCAAATGACCCAGAAGAAACTACCTTATCCGGAGTATGTTGCAGTATCTTAGTCCCACCGAACAAAACATGGCTTTTATCGCGCTTCACAGACAACTTCTCCTCAAGACCCCTGCCCACTACACAGACCTGCCCAATCATAGCTAACAAACTTTACGCGCATTCAACTCCAGTACAAACACAGAAGTGCTCCAATCTCCATCATCCATCAGAATGCAGCTAATTCACAGATGATTACATCCTCAAACTACCATACACAATTACCAGTTCTGACATTTTAAAGACATAATCCTAAAATTTATCCCAACAAAATTGAAGTTCTATTGTTATCATCCTTGCATAAAATATGTATCTAATGAAAGTACATCTTTCTGATTCCATTAACAAAAGATAAAAAGAAAAGATGATAATACATTGTCAGCAATTGACTGAAAGGAGTCAGCATTTTTTTATGGTCAAACAAGCATTCCACTTCAAACCGAATATAGGAAGACTAGCAAAACACAGAATTCCAAACCCCCAAGCAGCTGCAAGTCTGCAACCCAGATAAATAGCTACCTATATTTAATTAAACCTTCACAGCCTATAGTCTTGCTTTAGTTATTAAGATCAACCAATCTTCAGATATTACACTTAAAATTCAATTAGAAAGAACCAATTTCACACGTCATAGCAGTCCTGAAGAAATTCAGCAGAAACTGCCTAAGGCACTTTATAAAACCAAGAAATAGGATTGGAGGAGTACTTGCTCATCATTGAAGAAATTCTCGACCTGTATCCTCCAGTAAACCATAAATACAAAAGGGCACAAGGCAAATGCAAGCAAAAACCCAAACATAATGACATATAATGCAAATGATGATATAACAATTACATTCGATCATAAAGACAACTAGAGAAGAGAACAACCTTCCATTGAGGAGTAGACTCGCCTGTAAGAATCGCCTCATTCACAATGGCAGTACCAGCCAATATAAGCATATCTGCTGGAACAGACTTATCTTCTCCATTCTGGCCAGAGGAGCGTCCAATTGAGACAATATCACCTGGTAAAAGGTCAGTCCCTGGGAGTTTCACCCACCTATAAGCAGAAGCATCTGGCATATTATTATTACTAATAATAAAAACCAGCAAGAATGAAAGTCCAATTAATGCCGAAGTAACATACTTGCCACACCGATGCACCATCAAGGTCTGGCTATCAACTCTAACACGCCTTAGCTCAGTTAAAGTTTTTAACCGACTTTTAGCCATTGTAGACTCAAACATGAACAGCATGAACAGGGTGAACAAACTGTAGTACCAGTACTCATCCAAACACCAGAGCCCCACGCAGAAAACCTACAACAAAAAGTAATTGCATTAACCACAACAGGACAACTACTACACAATAGAACTGCAGCGGCATCGTACATGTTTGTTTATCTTCTCTCTTTTTTTTTTTTTTTTTTTAAATTCTCTGTGTGTGCCTTGGGAGAAAGAAGAAGAAGAGAAAGAGGAGGGGGGTTGGGTGGGGAGGAAGAGGGAGAGGACAAACCTGAAACACAAAAAATGGTTCCATGCAGTTCTCTTTCATTAATTTTTGAAATGTAGGTTGCGGATAATCAAATCTGCATAGAGGAAAATAGTGGAGTATAAATCCATTAAAAATTCTAGAGATAATGCCCTGATAGATAAATCTTGGCCAAAAGTTTACATCAAATTGATATGACAGACAAAACAAAGCTCAAACTCCATCTGCATACATGGGTGGGCACATACATAGATTTCCAAATACCTTCTTCTGCAAGCCAATAGGACACACATAAAATGTGTTAACAGTACAAGCTATGCTAGGATTAGATATTCTTTGGCTCAAACTTGATCTCCCTTTGCCAAAACTCTATATTCATAAATATGCATGACCAACCCCATACAGCACCCAAGATAGTGAATATTTATCGTCATCTACTTCATGGCAAGAGAAACATTTCCATTCAACCAAAAAGGAAAATTAACCATAACCAATTGAACAAGCAATACACCAGACAGACATCCAGAAAAATTATGACAAATGAGGGAAAGACCTAAGAGTCTTAACAATTGCTATATGACTGCAAATATAGCAAGACGAGCTGATCCACAAAGTGTTATTAAAAAAAAAAAAAATCATTTGCACAAAAAGATTGATAAGTGCTTAACACAAACTTTCCAATTTTGTCTCTAGCAAGGGCTGAGCACCTGCAGTCAAGAAGACAAATAACTCCATCTCAAAGTCCAGTAATCCCTGATGTGAAAACCACTTTTGCAGAGCCATGCACCTCAACAACTAATAACTCCATCCAATGGGCCAATAATTCCAAAGTGAATATTTGTACTAAGGCCCACTTTGGTGCAACGTTGGTGAACATTCTACAATGAATTCGACCAAAAACAAGCCTACCTTATCTCATTTACAACCAATGGCTTTTATAATAAAATTCAAAAATAATTGGCATAAAATTCTAAATGCCATTAAAGGCCTTTCATTGGAAAAATTTAGTAGCCTCTTGTCTTCTGAAAGTGTTTAGTGAATTTATTACTGAATCTAATTCTTAAGTCAAAGTAATTGGTGTCACCAGACATGCTTAATTTCATTAGAAATTGAACATTTTACTTTCAGCATGTCACGAGTTATCCAATAGGACCTAAGTTTCTCATGTCTAAAGTGATCTATACAGGCAGAACCAAAGGCTCAAGCAGTGTCATTCCAGCAAAAACAGTCCGAGCACAGACCAGCAGCTAAAAGTCACAAGCTAGAAATTATCGAATGAACAAGTAAACCGTGTTGTGTTCAAGTCCTCTATTACTTGACTAAGCCGCTTTATATTCCGAGACCTCTATTACTGATTGAACACTATAGTCATAAGATCAAAAACGCACTGTCAGGTCAAAACCATGCATAGTTTAACTACACCAGAGCTCCTGAATAGCCCTCGATACCTTATTCACATAAGAGCAGCTATGATGCTGCTATATACAAGCATAACCGACCCCCCATGGCACCCTTCCCATAAAAGAAATTTATAAAAGAAACAAAACTACACACACACAGAGCAAGATTCAAAAGGGCAACTCGATAAAGATTCAGAAAGGCAACTCACACATTACGTCCCCAATTTTCTGTGGCTACAGCAACTTTGGCATCAGTACCATGGCCAGTGTTTTTCAGATAGTAGCCAAATGTTTCCTTCGTCGGGTAAGGAAGCTTGCAAAAAGTATTATTTTCTTTTGAGAATATAAAGCTCTGCTTCCTAAAATCAAAATAAATTTCTTCCACGTCCGAAGATGAAGAACCTGCCTGTCATGCAAGGAAGGCATTAACATAAAAACCGTGTAAAAAAGAACAAAAGAGCATTGAAAAGTTGCTCATAGCAAATACAGCATCCTGGAGACACGTTGGCCGAAGAAATGGAAAGCACAAAGAGACAAATGAAAGCACACTCTAGAACTTTCAAACTAGAAAGCATGGAAGCATTCCAATTAATAGCATGGCTTAGAGCAAAATGTTCAATTGATGTGGTAACTCCATGCCTTCAACTGGCTTTAAAATACAACAACATATGAAACAAACCCTCATAGTCCCCACAACCATATGTTCCACCCATCAGATCAAGGATGAGATATGAGTATGTCTCCTTCATGACAATTCCTGCATACAATCATGTCCTTTGCATCTTTCAGAATACCCATTAACCTCCCTCTTTCTTGAAAACCACTACAAACATCCAAAGCAACCTTAAAAGACATAGAAATGTGTCTTACAGATTCCTTGTAAGTGGACATAAAACGCTAATCCATGACGATAACAATTAAAGCCAGATCTTTTTCAAAGTTAAAAATGCTTTTTTGGGTTATCGAATTTGGTAGGACTTAATTTCCAGTTTGAACATCAAACGGTCAGAATCTTTCACTCTAACTAATGGGTACACAGCTTCCACAAAAGTCAAAACATATCTTTCTGGTCCTGCCAATGAAATTCAATATTAACCATCCACAATAAGACTTCCTACGTCTCGAATGCCCACCATCTTCAAGTTCAATTCCGTACAGACAAACAATAATCATTTCAATTATTGCGTAGTCTCCGTTGGTATTCAAACTTCATTGTCTAAAGAAGTACATGAACATGAACTTCTCTCATGATATCTTTCCTAAGAGCAAAAAAAGATACTGCCAGATAATTCCATGGATAAGTATGCTGCTAAATATCATAAAGACCTTCTAAATAAAACAAAAATCAGCAGCAATTTGACTGGCAAAGTTATATACTGCTGATATCACCAAATATCCAACCAATAGGTTAAAGCAGATTCTATAAGCTAACCTCAGAGTTTCTTTGAAATAGTTTCAACATGGAACTACGAAATGCCTTGTCAATTGCTATATGCTAATCAGGGAATGGTCGATCGTTTTAAAAGCAATCCACATCCAATGTGCAAACTGGATATACAAAGGCCTCTCATCGTGTATGTTGGTACTCTCTTATATCTCCGGTCTGTGAAGGTTAAGGGGAGGAGTTTATGCATTTCCGAAGAAACTTCCTCATATCTATTAGATTGAGAATCCACATATTTTAGAAGCTTCAAAGACCTCCAGTCGGGATATACTTCCTCCTATTTGGACTGCAGATCCAGGAATGAAGAGGAGGCGAGCGACAACACATATTATGAACTGTTCTTTGCAGCAGGCACCAGCCTTCTATAAAGAAACTTGTGAACATTTAAGACGTAAGTTGGCAAAGAGTTTAGCGTAATATGGCTCCTTGCAAATGGGAGTTCTTGGCTCTGGAGCGGTTCCTAAAATCTTCTTTCTATAAAATTTCAGATGGAAAATGTTAAGAGAACTTGAACAAAGTTCCATCCAAGGCTATGGCTATTAGATTTCTCCTCTCCCACTGCATTCCTTATTTCCACGGAAACTAAAAGAACCGTATACAAATTTCCTCGTGGAATAACATGAGTAACCAAAATCTAACCGACAAGTGAGGAACTTTCTTGTAACAGTCGAACATGGGAGGTCTGGCAGCCTCAATTTGAAAGGTTTTGAAAATGACCTTCCAATGAAAAAGTGAAACTGAAGCAGAAAATAGCAGCTGTTGGAAGCCAATGAAACACACGGTACTCCAATGGGTAGCTTGTTAACATGTCCCTTATTCATTTTTGAGAAAGCCGTTTGACAGGAACAACAAAGGAATCTGCAACCTTCTCTATATCTTTTGCTGTTTAAGCAGAGAAATGATAGCAAGCTGAAGATGGCTTGATGGAAACGTCAACATGGTAAAAGTGCAGGAATTCCTAGATACATTTAACTTTTAACTGAGTAAATGGCTCCTGTGGTCTCCTTTTTACGTAGAATAATAAAATCCAAGTGGCAGATGAAAAACCACTTTTTTTTTTAAAGAAAAATGTCCAAAAGCACCTTGGGCCCCAGTTGTTGAGGCGTATTTAATGCACAAAAAGTGCATTCACATCAAGTATAGAGAAAATGCAAGCTTTCTCAACTAGATCTTTTGTTGTGTGCGAAATTGCCAACCCAAAAACTATTCAAGAGCCTAAAATTGCTTAACTAGTGATGACCAGGCATCTATTGGGATAGCCATTCCCAAAACACCCTACTGTGACTGAGTAAAGACCATGGTTGAGGCACCCTGAGATGCATCTTCCTCGATTCATCAACCCACCGAAGAAGCAAACCAATACAGTTAAGAGAAGAAGCATTGAGAAAGCATAAACTATCATCGATGCTCTTTGAGGATCATAGTGATTTTTTTAATCTTCTACCAGCATACTGGAATCCGCTGTAACATTATTTCTACCGTAAAATTTTCATAAAAGTATCCCCAGCTATGGCATTTTAATTTGGTTTTATATTTTCTCAGATGTAGATGATATCGACCGATGTCAGTAGAACTAGAAGTATGTCGACATTGATATATTCCTGCATACTTTTCCAACTTGTGACGTGTATTATCACTTCATGGGATTTTCACATCCCCTGCTGCATTGTCGAGATCCTATTCAAATCACGATGCACAATTCACCTATTTCAACAGTCCATCCTTTGCTCAACATCCACTTCTAGTAAGCAATAATCATAATTTCATAAGAAAATAATCGCAGCTATAAACTAGCTATCATATCCCTAAATCCAATGGTTACATGAAAAAGATTCTAACTTACTAGTTTCCGAAAATGGAGCGGAACAACTTCCTTAGAACCGCAAAACTTCGCCGGAGTTATTTTGCACGCATCAGCATGATGTATATCATTTACCTGCAGACATCGAAAGAATCACCAATAACAAAATCAATCAGTCCAAAACACATACCAAAGGCAACTGAAACCCAAATTTTCAACCAGAAAAGAGCACTGATCATGTGAAACCCAACTTAAGTTCCAAGAAGTTGGAAAGCTCCTTATAAGCTAGACAGCATTCCAGCCCCCCCTCAATTTACCTTCAACGCATGTGTATGCACATAATTGCCCTACAATGGTATGTGCGACCGCAAAAGTGCATGAAGACAAATAACAGGTCCTCATGTGTGTTTATTTTCAGCTCCAAATTAATTTTCTCTCCTTTAAAAAAATCAAATGCTCTCTCAAGAGAAAATCAAAAACAAACAAAGAAGAAGAAAGGAAGAAAAAGACATCCAGTGTAAAGGCAAATATACATACAAGTGTCCATCCACAGAAAGCTACGGTCAGCGCTGAGTGACTAAATAAGGATTTGCACAGTCGAATTACATTACTCATATCACAAAAGAAGCAATTGAATGTTATCCCGAGCTGTCGGTAACACTAAGTAACTCAACGATTTTCCAAATTCAGTGTCCCCATGAGATCATAAAACTAACCACTTACCCTGCTATACTGGACGAAGCATCCGAAATCAACCGACCAAGCCGTGAAAAGCCCGACCAGGATGTGAAGAGCAGCAAGGCCACCAAGTACAATCACAGCATCCGCAAAGTCCAAGCTAGGGACGACCGCAGTCACCCAGAGCACGTACAGAATGGCGAAAGGCCAAACATCCAGACGCCAAGCCCAGTGCTTTTTCCTCAACAAGTCGACATGTTCCACGACCTTGCCGCCCACATGGAATCTCGACATCTCCGATCCCGCCGCTGAGCGAACAGAGATAAACCCATCACCACAGAGACCGAGAAGGGACATCACAGAACAGGAAAAAAAAAGAAACAACAACAATAATAATAATATCCCGCCGTCGTCCTCCACCAAAACAGCATTCAATCGGAAGCAAACTAAACTGCCACATAAAACGAAGAATTACAGCACCGAACAGCCCAACGAGAGAATCGAGCGGGCATCAAATCTCGGTCACACGCAGCGCTAAGAACAAGAGAATCGGCAGCGAAAGCGGGAGGGCCGATCGCATATACGGAACTGCGCACGGCGACAAAAAGCAATTCGGAAGAAACGAAACCGGGTGGGATCGAAAGAGCGGAGAGCAGTGAAAACCGAAGTGGGACTGGGGGGAAGGGAGAGAGGGGCGTACGCGATTCGCAGGTTGGAAGAATCGAGGAGAGATCCAGAAACCCTAAGATCAGATCAGGAGGAGTGTGGGTGTGCTCTCTCTGTTCCGCGACAGCAGAAGAAGAAGGATTCGATCTTCCTCCTCCTCCTCCTCAATCCTCTCTCTCGCTTTGCTTTTCGGTTTTCTTGGCATATATTAAAGTCGCGATTCTTCCCTGTGCCAAGAGAGCTTCCTCCTCCTCCTCCTCCCCCGAGTTACGGAAACAAAAAGCGGCCTCTCATGCTTTAGCTCCCCCCCTTTCTCTTTTTCGACACAAGTGTTAACATTTATTCCCCAAATATAATTAAATCGTGCAACCAAATCCTACGTTATCAAACTAGTTTAATCAAATATTTTCGTAATTTTGTCTACTTAGGTTGATAGAAAATGCTGACACTCTTATCTTAATAATTTCGTAAGTGGTGATGATGTGACAATTATTAGACATTTCCTAGGAAAAAAGTATTTTGGAAAAATACAAACTAAATTAATTTTAAAAAATAAAAAAGCTAAAAAAAATAACACGCGCAAAGTTAGACCAAAGGCTGTGCAAAGCCCCTGTCGATGTCAGCGACCAGTCACCGAGAGGCCGACGGAGGTGAAAATGGGATAATGTTAAGAAAAGAAGGAAGGAAACTCTCTTAACATCTACATCGACACTTTATTATTAAGAAAATGGGATATGTTAAGTAGAAACTCTAAAACTTGTCATAAAAATACAATTGAATTATAAGACTTATAAAAAAATATAATCAAGTCCTAAGATTCGTTAAATTAATGTAATCGAGTCATTCCATTAACTCTGTTCATATAAATTAAAGGAAAATGTTAACATTATTTTTTAAATGTTTTCTCTTTCTTACATGTTGATAACGTGTGGAACGCTAGGATAAAATGACATCATTTTGGAATTCATTTTAATTTTTAACCATAAGCTTAATTAAATAAAATAAAAATATTAAAAAAACACAAAAAAGTGCAAAGTCAAGGGCGGATGCCCTCGCTACCACTTTCGTCGCTGGAAAAGGCTGGCAACCCTTGCCCATATGGGCAATGGGGATATGATGGCCCTTAATGAGGGTGTTGACCCTTGGCTATCGCCCTTGCCCAAGGCCACCTTTATTTTTTCCCCTTTTTTAGTTTTTTTGAAATAATTTTTTTATTTTATTTGATTAATATATTGGTTAAATAAATTAGAATTCAAGTCATGTCATCGCCGTGTAGGAGAGAGAAAATATTTAAAAAGATACATCAATATTTTCCATCAATCTAAGTGGACAAAATTAGCACAAGAACTCAATTAAACCAATTTGGTAAGATTTAGAATATAATTGCACTTTTTATAAGTTTTAGAAGCCAATTACACTTTTGTGATAAATGTTAGGATTTCCAATGCATATATCCCTTAAGAAAACTAATTTAGTAAAAGGAAGAAATTATATTTCAAAATTCTAGTTTCACCTTAATTGTTCTCTCTTGGTTACTACATGGGCAAGGATTTTTGTCTACACATTAGTTATTCGGAAAAGGAACCATAGGCATAGATTTTTAGAGAAAAGGAAGATAAACAAATATATATACATACCACCGGCCGCGGTGGCTCCGGCTAAGACTCTGCATCACGATCCTCAACGAAGAGGTGAAGGGTTCAAACCCGGGGAGGCGGTAGGTGTATTAAGTGTGACTCGGGGGTGGTGGGTCCTCCCGCTAAGTGTCACGCAGGGGTTTACGGCGCGGTTGTCATTTATGCGAGCCGGTTCTCCGACACCAAAAAAAAAAAACAAACAAATATATATACATAACCACCGGCCGCGGTAGCTCCGTTGGATAAGGCCTGGCGATCCTCAACCAGGAGGTGAAAGTTTCAAAACCCGAGAGGGCGCTTAGATGTATTAAGTGTGACTCATGAGTGGTGGGTCCTCCCGCTTAAGTGTCACCAGGGGTTTACGGGCGTGTCGTCGGGAGCAAGCCGTTTCCTCCGCACAAAAAAATATATATACATAACCATCGGCGCGCGGTGGCTCCGCTAGTTAAGTCTTCCCCACCGTGGGGGACCACCGACCCCTTCTAGGAGGGAGAGGGTTCGACTCTCCGCGGAGATGCTTGGCGTCTTACCGTTCCACGGGGTGGTGGGTCCTCCCGTGGGCCCCAAGGTTTACCCCTGTCACCCCAGGCCTCGAGGTCAGTGTAGGTACGATGCGCGGGTTACTGAGTCAAAAAAAATATATATATATATATAATATATTTGTATGTAGACACAAACGCACAACCCCATGAGTATAAAATAACTAAAGCGAGGAATTTGGTACGAGTGTCGTTTGACATGGCAATCCATTTTAGGGCAAGACCAACCTGACCTTAGAGATCAACTCATTTAATTTCAAGTTAGGGCAAGACCAACCTAACTTTGGAGATCAACTCATTTAATTTCAAGCTGCGCTCTAGCTTGAGCTGGGGCTATTTTAATATTGGAATAAGTACAATAGAAATCTTAAAACTTATCGGGAAAATACAATTAAGTTATATAACTTTAAAAATGTGCAATTAAGATCTACAACTTATCAAATTAGTACAATCAAATCTTTTCATTAATCTCGTCCAATATGATTGACAAAAAAAAAAATAATAACGTGGCTATTTTTTTTTCTCTTTTATGTGGCACGGATGCCGTTGAAGCATGAAAGATAATGCTAAAACGTCATTTTGATTTGATCTTATTTTTTAATGACAATTTATTTAGATTTAATCAAAAAGTAAGCTAAAATTTAAAATAAAAATAAAAAGAAACACAAAAAAAAAAAAAATCGACAAGGGCCTACATGCCCTCATCTCTATGGTGCCAAGCCTTGGCCAATAGCCGACAACCTTTGTTGATCGTAGGCGAGGGTCACCAGATCTTAGTTGGGGCTGACCAAATCTAGGCGTGGGGCTAGGCCCTCGGGGCCTACTTTTTTTGTGTTTTATTTATTTAGCTTATTTTTCAATCTAAGTTGAATTAAATTTTGGTTAAAATTAAACAAAAATGATGCCGTTTTAGTCTCATGTTTCATGTTTTAGCTACATCAACGCTATATAGGAGAGAGAAAATAAAAAAAGAATAACAACCTTAGTCTTTTTTGTTAGTCTTTTTCATTAGTCAAGTTGGACAGAATTAACGAAATGATTTAATTGCACCAATTTAATAAGTTTCATAAATAATTGCACTATCTTAATAAGTTTTAAGATTCTAATACACTTATCCCTTTAATATTTATCTTAATTAACTCATGTTAAACTAATTCTCGACTCGATAAGCTTGTAAACCTAATCATGTTCCTATCTCTCTTTTTCTATTTTCTTTTTCAGAAAAATCTAATAGTAATAAAAATGTACGTAGAATCCCAGAAGTTACATAATATAACCATATTCGCAAAATATTTAAAAATCAAGCCCGAGCTCAAGTTCCTTTGTAAATAATAAAGATATTGTAAGGGAGTCAAGTTGAACTTGAATATCTAGATTTTCTATAGCGAATCAAGCTTGAGCAAAAACTTAACCGAATTTGGGCCGAGTTTTGAGCGTCTATTGTGCGAGTTCAGTCAAGCTCCGCACCGTATTGGCTCGGCTCGACTTGGCTACATCGTTAATTGGAACTGTTCGCCCCTTCTTCGCCGATCACCCTTGTCTGGTATCGGCGAGCACAACCAATCCTCGACCCTCTCACGTGGTCAAACTGGAGTGCCATATCAAATGCCCAAGATGATGAGATTTACTAGAAGGCCTAATGGGTTCAAGTGAAAAGAATAGGATGATCGAATTGGAAAAGTCCAGGTGTTCTCGAGTTAAGAGCACTTGAGTGAACCAGCATTCGAGTGCACGATGCGAGAGCGGGTACGTGGGGCGGGATTTATGCGAGGAGGAGCACAAAGCTTGAGCGTCAAGCGAGTCGGGTCGAATGGCCATCTCACAAGCATGTCTTCTTTTTCAATTTCATGCGTACTGACAGGATCATATCATGATGACTGATGAGGCAGGAGGATAGATAGAGAGAGGGAGAAAAAGGAAAGGAATGGAGAGACCTCGCATGCCTAAAAGCCGACTCCTTTCGCTCTTTAGGATACACTTGGCATGTGATGTTGTTTTGGCCATTATCAAGTCTCAAATCGATGCGAGATTTTCAGTATGAGTTACGCAACCATCATTCCAAAGACGGGAATGGGGGGTTTTTATTATATCCCACTAGAAGAAAAACACTTTTGTCTTTCATCATTATAATGATCTGCCTTCGAAGATTAATTTATATCCAATATGTTAAAAGATAATTAGGAATTTCGTTAAAATAAGTTTTTTTTTTCCAAAAATTACCATCAATTCCTCAAAATTATTCATTATGATTATAAAGTCCTGTTGCGGACAATAGAGTATTAACATAAAATCTAGCGCTTCTGGTATATCACTGCAGATTTCGGCTTGTTCCAAAGCCTCCTTCAATGACAAATTGCGAACCCGTGTGATTAATTCGAAGCAGTGGCTTGAAGATCATCTTTCTTTGCTCTGACCACCTTGTCCACAATCTTCCCCCCCCACTTTCACGAACGTGAAGGTCGGCATCGCCTCCACGGCCGGTTCTCAAGCAACTTGCTTCTTTCGACGTGTATTATTAACGCAGAATAAAGAAGTATAAGGTAGAATTGAGAAATTTCTGTATATTTCAATATGTATGTTAATGAAGAATATTATTTATAGGCTTTATTATATAACTATTCTAAGATAATATCTTGATCATAATATGCACAATCAAATGGAGATATACATGCAATATAAGTGTAATATTTAGAGATACATATAGTCAACATAAATATTATAACTATCTCTGATGTAAAAAAATTATCCTAGAAAAATCTCTTATTATCTCTAACACGATAATTTTAACACTTGGGATTTCCAACTCGATCATTGAAGATTGTTAGTTTGGATCCATTTGGCATAAATTTCAATTGTCCGCAAAGGAGGCATGTGCTTATATTGATGGAGTAATTTTGAGCCCCGTCACCTTTCTTTCCCACAATGGCTCGTTAAATCGCGAGGTGTTATAGACGCAGCACATGGTGCTTACATGCCTATTTGATAAAAGCAACAGCACCATGAGCCAAATCATCTAATAGTGTTTAGAGCGAAACAAAATGACGGTTGTGAAATGATTGATTCCTTTACTCGTTTCTTCCACTTGCCACAATTGTTGAGCATAACTAAAATGATATTGTTTGTTCGTTATGAATACTTTATCTATTAATTGAGCGACAACGTAATGAAAAAAATATATGCACATTTCTTTATATGTACAAAAGTGCGTGCCCTTATACAGTCTCTATTGTACTACGTGAGTAATGAATACAATGCTTCATATTTGACCCAAAAAAGAAGAAAGAAAGTGTGTGCCAAAATCCACATATGTGCATAAATATACATGTTCTTCTACTAATATTTACAAATTTTGGGTTAGAAATGACCCAATGATAAAAGTAGGTACCTTTCCGATAGTCAATTAATTTTATGTTCTTGCCATTTTTAATTACAGAAGAAATTCATTCCAGTCAAGTGTTTGATTTGTAGATTATAGGTACAGATGTGATCTGCATTTGAACTATGACAATACTAGGACGTAGTCCATAATTATAATGCGCTAATCAAGAGATTAGTTAAGGAAACAAAAAAGGCCTGGTCGGGGGGAACCAAAGACCAAATCTTATTAATTATGGAAAGGGCAAAGCAGCGAAATTGCACGATTTTACTATTCCTACTCCCCACTCCAATAAAGCTGAGGATAAAAGAAGAGAGAGGAAAGAGAGAAGAGTGGGGGGGCGAAAAGGGGAAATGGAGCAAAGCAAGTAGGGAACACGCGCGACAGAAAAGCAGCGGTGGTCAATCCATTGGGGCGCGACCAACTGCCAGATTGTCGTAAGAAAAGAGTAAGTAGAGTGGGGAGAGGGGCTACTCGAGTCGAGCAGGCACCCCCGCACGCATAAAGCGAAACCCGAGAAACTCTTCTCCTCCTCCTCCTCCTCCTCCTTCTTCACCTCCTCAGTTCAGCTCAGTTCAGAGCTCAGCCTTCGTGCATCACCCTCTTTTGCCGTCCTGTTCTCTTCCTCCCTTTCCTCGCTCCGTCCTTTGTCGCTTTTCCTTACGAATTCCTGTTGCATTCTCGTGACGCATTCCCCTCCTTTCGCCTTTTGAAACGCCTCCCCCCTTCCTTCACACTCCCTCTTTCCTTCCCAGAGGCGGAAGTTTCCACCACACACAACCCAGAAAGGAAGATAGACAAAAAGGGGGCGCCAGGACGATCCCTTTTCTCGATGCGCATTGTTGCTTGTACGTTGCCTGCGTTCTCCAAGATTCTGTCTTGGGGCGTGCCCTTCACTTTTCATCTCGTAGTTTACCTCTCTGCCAACCCCACTGCTTAAAATTTTCCATTTTTTTTTCTGGGTTCAGTGGAACGAGAGAGGAGGACGACGATTCTTCCCAAAATGATCTCCGAAATCGAGATTGCCGGAGTCCAGGGAGCGCTTTGCCTTGTTTAGGATCGCCATGCCTTCAGCATCCAACATGAAATTAGGTGAGCCAATGCTCATTCCTCTCCTTCTCTGTCCTCCATTATCTCACCTCCACTTCCAACGACCGTGAGGTTAGTTAGTCGCGCCTCACCGTTTCGTCACCAAACCATCGTGTGTGCTGACACGGCCTCGCAGTTTGCTTTGTTGTTTTTCCCTTGATTCGGAATAATGTACCATTTTTTTAATGTTTCTCCTTATCGGCGACGACAATGCGGATTGCATACTTACCTTCCCATTAAAATAACGTGTAGTGGGTAGCCGGAAATGAGAAGAAAATGCAGGGTCTGTATCTCGAATGTTGGCAGATTCTGCATCACACATTCTTCGCCCGTTCATTTGCTTCGCTGGATCATGGACCTCTCTGTTTTTCTTGATCCTTTTCTTTTGCAATAAAGTTGGATTTTCTTTTTCTTTTTTTTTTCCTTCCGAGTGACTCTACAACACTTTGTCTATGGTAATTTTTCCGAGAACAAGTTGTTCGTGACGCGAATGCAATTTTGGCAAAAGGAAAACAACAAAGGTTGAATTATGTGGCTTTATTTAAGTCTGTCTAAGTTCAGATCTAGCTTGCAGTTACTGAAACTAGGATTTTTTTCTCACTACCATTTTACCGACGGCCGAAGAAAGCAGTCATTTCTCATCTGGGAAGATCCTGAGTCCTTGTTGACCGTATAAATTTACCTCAATTTATCAGTTCTCATGAAATGAAGAAAAGTAAAATAGAGTGTCGCAACACTGTCTAGGACCTTAAGGACATCGCCACTAAAGATCTTGCATCAAATTATCAGAAAAATATAAGTTAGCCTGAGCGCAAGGTTTGAAATATCTCTAGTTCCTTTAATCTTTTCTTCCATCCCACCCTTCAGATCTCTCCCTCTCCAATTGCCATTTTTCGGGGGAAGAGGAAGTGGGAACCAATTTTGAAGTTTTTTAGAATGGAATTTGACATGGGATTCTCTATTTTTGTTTAAAAATGCCATACCCAGAAGTTCTCAAAATTTACAATTCGATGAATCCAGGTTTCCTCCAAAATCATTTTGGTTCATCCCCCGCAAGAAGCTTGGATGGAAGTTTCAGGAAGTCAAACTCCGGTAAATTACTACAGATTTTTTCTTTTTCCCCCCTTCCTTTAAGTATGTCTTTTCTGTTTGAATATGACATTAAGCTGGTGCTAGCATGCTACTCCATGCCATTGTTGTTTTAGCTCTACAACTTGCTACCACATACTTGATAAACAATGCCCGATAGCTACAACATTGTTGTGCTCATTTAATTTTCAGAAGATTTTATGGTGCTTGAAAATCACATAACATGAATGAAAGCCAAGACTACCTTAGATGCCATATCCCAAGAGAATAAGGAACATGGGAGAAAGGAAAGAAAGAAGACAAGGAAGTTTCTTTTACTTTCTTGTATAGACCTAAACTCTGCAGATACTTTTTCTTCCATGAGCATCCATAGAATCATCTTTATGTCAACAATTATGCTCCTGGAGCAGTCCTCTAGATATAGATTCCATTGCTTCAACCTAAAATGGTGCTTACTAGATGTCATTTTGCCTGGTAGCACAATCAAAATTGGGGAGAATCTGCTATTTGGCAATTCTAGTTAGGCTCAAGGTTCAAAAGACGAATGTATTGCCATTGTTTATCTAAATATGCACCATAAATTTCTCAACGTGCAGATTTCAACCAAGAGAGGCAATTTACTTATTCACCTCAGTTCTGGGGAAATTCTCTATCGATTAATTTACTCAATTAAACTACCCTGGCAACTTAAACTCTTTCAGCATGGCTTGGCTTTCTTCTTATTGCAGAAGAACATAAAGTAGGACAATTTTAATCTCCCACATAAAACTGCTTCAGTGTCCTCTTAATGATGTCATTAAAGCTGCCATGTTCATTTTTGCCTATCAAGATACTTCCGTTATATGCCAGAGATCCTGTACTATATTCAAACAAATATGTTATACTTCCGTTATATGCCAGAGATCCTGTACTATATTCAAACAAATATGTTACATGCTTGGTAAGAGAAAGCCGAGAAAAGGGCATTGATAGAGTCAATGCAATAGGAGAGGACATAGCGGAATGATGATGGATGAAAAGGTTAACTTATCTAAACATTGTGTATCTTTATCTCAAGTGCATGAGATTAGTTCTTACTATAGCATGCAGGAGAAAATAGTGGCGCACCAGTAACATCCATGTTCACTAAGCTCTGATAGAAGGTCCTAGATATTCTACAATTAATATCCAGTCAGCACATCCGTGTGCTGGATCATCTACATAGCACAGTCCGTCCCATGTGTCTAAATTCTAATAACGAAAATCTCATCCAAAAGGCTTTTTCGTGATTTATAGAAAAGAAGTAGAAAATCTGCTCTTCTGGATAACCCTTTGTGCATGATGCAGATTTCTCTGCTTACAGCGTGTCTGGGGTTTCAGCTTCAAGTAAATCCGTGCCTATGTCCAGAAAATTATTCAAGGGACTAAAGGATTATAGAAAAGAACTTGTGGACCTGGAATTATTTGTCCAGTGTTTAGAGGATTGGGTTTCGGAGAATTCATTCTCAGACGAGTTAGACCCAATGAATATGGAGCAGTCTTTCCCGGCTCCCTTTGAGATTGATGAACTGCAAAAGCTGGATTTGGCTTTGGAGGGGGTATTGTTACAGCAGCTATGGCGCTTGCCACGTTCACCTTATGCTCCAAACTATACAAAGGAGGATGAGTATCTTGCACTAGAGGACTTCCTGCATGCTATTGTGAAAGGTTTATGGCGCACATTTTGGCATAAAAGCCTTCCGTTGCCATGCTTTGTATCTTGTCCCTTTCGTCCTGGATCTAAGTTCTACACGATAGAAAAGGCAATATCGAGAGGAAAGCTCGAAGAACTCTGCGGTTTAGCTTTGATATCAAGAAGTGAGAGAGATTCACAGGTGCACTGGGATCAAGTGATGGTATTTGTCTTGTATAAGCTGGATATATTAGCAGGTGATGAGTTGAGATTATCTTCAAGAGCTATCTGTGAAGCCCTCTTTTATGGATTTCACATTCTTGTCTCTAGGAGTTTGGGCAACTCTAATACTGTGAATGGCGATTCTGTTTTCGTCTTGGTTCTTGATTCGAATTATGGAGGAGTGGTGACGCTTGGAGGTGACCTTGGCAAACTCGAGTCAACTCCATCTAATCCATATCAAGCCGCAGCCGAGTGGATCAAGAATCATTCTGAAATTTGTGTGTCCCCTGTTGACAAGATATGGAATAAGCTAGGGAATCCAAATTGGGGAGACTTGGGAACTCTGCAAATAATCATGGCCATTTTCTACTCCTTTGTCCAGTCAAATGGACCACCGAGAAAATCAATAGATCACTTGGCCTCTGGTCATCACCTTCGTGTTCAGAAACGAAGGATGGAGTGTGGAGCCCTTGAGAATGACAGAGCTTTGGTACCTTACCAACCAGCTAGCAATCAAGGAGAGATTGCCGAAGTTGAGGAGCAAGAGGTTCCGTCTTTAAGAAGGCATGCACTGCATCTCGAAATAAAGCGAGGTGAGATGTTGCTCCTAGATGATCAGCAACAGGGACCTAAAAGTTTTCAAATACAGGAATCACTTGTCGGTGGCAATCATTTTCTGTATAATGCTGTTTCTGTTGATCATCCGACAGAGTTACTGAGCTTATATGTAGGCGCTCATCCATCCAGACTAGAGCCGTCTTGGGAGGATATGAGTTTGTGGTATCTAGTACAGAGGCAGACAAAGGTGTTAAACACTTTAAAGCAGCAGGGAGTGTCGAGCAAATACTTGCCTGAAATAATTGCATCTGGTCGTATTCTGCATTCAGGTCCATGCACAAAGCAGAGTCCAGGGGACCGATGCGACCACCCTTGGTGTGGAACGCCTGTACTTGTGACCCGTCCAGTTGGGGAGCCACTTTCCTCCATAGTTGCTCGGAACGGTCCCTTTGCTGCCAAAGAGGCAGTTCGGTGTTGCCGAGATTGCCTCGCCGCTCTGAGAAGTGCAGCTATGGCCAATATTCAGCATGGTGACATCTCTTCAGAGAATGTCATCCGGGTGACCGATACCCATGGCTCGGGCGTGAAGTTGAATATTCTCACATCATGGGGACGTGCCGTACTGGAAGATAGGGATAGCCCTGGGATAAATTTGCAATTTTCATCATCTCATGCTCTGCAGCATGGAAAGCTCTGTCCATCATCCGATGCTGAGAGCCTTGTTTACCTGCTCTATTTCATATGCGGGGGAACCATGGACCCACAGGATTCTATCGAATCGGCTCTACAGTGGAGGGAAAGAAGCTGGGCAAGACGTACAATCCAGACACACCTCGGTGAGGTTTCAGCTCTTCTCAAGGCATTTGCAGATTATGTCGATGGCCTTTGCGGAACACCATACCCTGTTGACTATGATATATGGCTCAAAAGGTTGAGCGCAGCTGTTGATGGCTCGACAGATAGAGGTAAAAAAATTGAAGAGGCAATAACATGAGGACTTGTAACTACGACCGAGTTTTTTCATAACTCTTGACGTGCATTCTTATATCTGTAGATGGGGAGTTTTGGGTTTCCGTAACAGCAGTGGGGTGAAATTTGCTTTCGGTATTTTGGAGAAGGGTATCGTGTGTCTCTGCTGCGTGATTCCTTTTTGTACTGGACATGATGTAAATGCATCTCGACTGTAATTGAGTTCAATTAGTAGATTCAGTGCTTGATGGAAAGGAGGGGATCTTGCTAATCTTTTAGTAGTGTCTTGTATACTGACCCTTTAAGGTCAGTCCCGACTCCCAATTAAGCACAGGAAGTAACTAGTTTGCAGTCTATGGAGAGCCACACATGCTTTTGTCAAAACCTTCCGACTCTGATGGCCGGGCTGAGGAATGCTTGACCGCATGACAGCCATTCGTTCGCGACCATACACATTATTTGAACGCGAGATATATAAGCACCGAAACTCCCTAGTCATGATCTATGTAAGCAATGAAACACAACAAACCCACATGACCTTGTTTTGTTAGTGGGGAGGGCAAATTGCATTTTGATAGAAGGATATATTGAATTTTGGGTGGGAAACACCATTTCTTTGTGTTAGGGAAATCCCTTATGATATTTTTAAGATAACAAAATAAATCAAAAACTACTAACATGTTTAATGGTTAAGTAAAGGGATGCATAACAACCACTTGTTTTTGTTCCAAAAACAATTTTTCTATTCCGCACTGCTTCTGGAATAGAAATTATTTGATTAAATTATTACATTTTTTTTTTTTTTCAGAAATAGGTTTGGAATAGGAATCATAAGTAAAAAATTTATACTTTTCTATATCTAGAACATAAATGAGAAATAAAAAAATTTCTCATCGTTCGTCAACCGGTCCTTCGTCCATCGCCGCCAACCATCGTCCGTCGATCGCCGACCACCAATCGCCGCTCGCCGCTCGCCATTCCACCACCGTCCGCCGCCGTTTGAAAGGAAGAAATTTTGTGTCATTATTAAACAAATTTCTATTTTTGGAGTAGAAATTTTATATTATTATCAAACGGTTATTTTTGCTTAGAAACTCATCTAAAAATAGAGATAGAAAAATCAATATCTCTTCAAAAAATCAATTTCTGGCCAGAATGATTATCATCCGTGCCCTAATAAACTATGCAGATGATAGAACATGTAGAGGATATTGTCAAAGTCTGAAGACTGCCAGAAAACTGAATGTAACACATGTCCAAAGTCTATTTGAAAAATTTCCAGACTTTTGTGTCAAATTCCGAAAACTGCCAGACTTTAGTGTCAAAATCTGTTATATATCATAAGTCTACCCACTTTGACAAATTCCATACTAAACATGAATGAAGAACCATAAGACAGACTTTATGCTAAAACTAAACTTATTCAGACGGTATCCAGACCTTAAAAGCTAAATTTGTTCAGAAGTAGATTATGTTCAAACTTACATCCAAATTGTAAAGTCTATTGCACTCAGACTTTACTTCAGTCTGAACACCCTCAGACTTTATATCTAGAACGAGACACAAGTTCAGAACGTAGCAGATTCAGAACGAAACAACTTGACAAAACGTAACACAAGCCTAAAATATATAACGGCTAGTGATCTGGTTTGGATTCCACATTAAGATATATTTGATTGACTCAATTTAATTGATTGACAATTGAATATTGAAGACAAGAACTCTCTATACGGAGAAACTCTACTTATGGAAACCAAGATTCTGTTTGTATGGGCAATCAAAATCGATTTGGGATTCTACTTTTGTCACTTAATGGCTATCAAATCTTCTAGATATAGATTTGTCCAATGGGTAGATTGGAAGACGATCCTCTAAGATACTGTCCAACGGCTAGTTTGGAAGTAGATGAGTATTTAAGGAGATCAATGACCAATGAGCAAGTAAGAGATGGAACGTAGAATTTATAATTCCAAAGTCTAAACCAACTTCGATCATACACTTGTCTTTGGTGAGTTTAAACGTTTATGATCGTGAGAGAAATACCAAAAGAGTGACTTAGTGAGATAGTGTGATCTACTACTAAGTGTTTGCACTCAAAGTTGTAATCTCTTGTTGATTACATAATGGAATCTAGTTAGAAAGTCGTTAGGGTGAGAAAGTGAACATAAACCTGATCTAAGCCAAACCATTATAAATTATGTGTTCTTATTCTATTTCCTGAACTCTTTTATTTTATTCGTAGTTCTATTTAACTGCTAAAGTCTGAATTCACTCAAAATTTATTATTTTTCAGACTCAGTTTCAAAAGAAAAATATTTCTATTGTTCTTTTGTGAAAATTTTTCTTCACATCTATTCACCCCCCTTTAGGTGTTCATACTAGAATTTTCAATTGATATTAGAGCCAAGTGCTCAGTTTATAAAAGTGTTTTTACTTTTGAGTTAAAGATCTTCTATGACTAGTATCTTGATACTAGGACTTATGGAAGGGCAAAGCAATATCAGGCCATCATGTTTTGATGGAAAGGAATACAACGTGTAGAAGAACAAAATGAAAGTATTCCTAAGATCTAGAGATCCCTTGCAATGGGATGTTGTGGAAAAAAAGAATCAATCCCACTGCCGCGTCTACATCAAATAAAAATGACAAAAACAAAGAAACCAAACCCCTGCTCTTATGTCTTGGACAGAGATGTCCAAAAGAGAAGCTCTTGATGCAAAATCCATTTATTCTTTATATTACGCTTTATCTCCTGCTAAATATAACATAATCTCTTCATGTGAAACAACAAAAGAAGTTTGGGATAGACTTCATATCACTTATGAAGGGACTGATCGTATAAAAGAGACAAAAGTAAACTTCATGCTTAGCAAATATGAATCATTCAAGATGAAGCAAGGAGAGTCAATTGAAGATATGTTCAGCCTTTTTATAGAAATTGTAAATGGTTTAGATATTAAGGTCAGCCAATTTTTTCCCCAATGAAGGTCAACAAACTTTTGCGAGGTCTCTCAAAAGATTAGAACCATGTTAAGACCTTAATCTGGGAGACTCAAAGGATCATGTCTCTTTCTGTTGATGAATTAATTGGCACTTTTCAATCCTACGAAGTGGAACAAATCATTGATGAAGATCCCGAAGGTAAGAAGTCCATCGTTTTAATATCTAACGCTGATTCTAATGATACAGACTTAGAAAATGACATGGATGGCGAAGAACTTGCTTGTATGATCAAGAAATTCAAAAATCTGAGTAGAAAATGAAGGAAATTCGGTGGAAGAAGACAATACAAGTAGAATGGGCAAAAAAGAACAATAAAAGAAGATGATGAGCAGGAACATATATGCTTGATGACACATTTAGACTCAAACTCAAATTCGGAATCAGAATCAAACTCAGAATCAAAGTCTAACTCCGACACAGACTCAGAATTCGATGATGAAATCAAGGTAAGCAATTCACAAATTCTATCAAAGTTTCAAAGTATATAAATGAGTTTTGCTCATATCTCAAATTTTCTCTTAAAAGGATCTCGAATTAAAAAATGAAAATTCTTGGCTTAGGCAACAGGATCTTTCTCAAAAAGAAAAGTATGAAATTTGCAAAAAGGATTTTGTACAAACAAAAGAAAGTCGAGATTTACTTGTTAAAGAAAATGATTCTTTAAAAAATGAATTTTCAAATATTTTGACAAAATTTTCAAATGGTTCAAAAACATTAGAGCATATTCTTTCCATACAAGTACCTTACTATAATAAGCCGATGCTTGATTTCGATAAGGAAAGTGATTCTCTAATAGATTTTTCTAAAGTCAATGAGAGACGTAAATAAAGACCTCATAAACTTGCGTACAAGAAGCATTTTGAAAGGATTTTTACAAAACCTGTTGGTCGAAATGCCTTCAAATGTTCAACTTGTGGAGACTCGAAACACTTTGAGAATGAATGTCCTAAAGTTTGGAGACCTGTAAGAAAGATTTGGTAAAAGCAACATACTCTACCAACTCTCATGGACCCAAGAAAATCTGGCTACCAAAGAAAAAGTGAGTTATTTTTGCAGGAAATAAAAGAAAAGAAGAAAGAGAATTTGGTAAGGAATGTATTTTTTTTTTTTGGTTTGAGTACACAATTTAAAATTTCTTATTATACTTGATATTCGATATATCCTCAGTTGATTCGGATTTTATAATAATCATAATTTTTTGATTTGTTTTATTGAAGAAAGAATCGTGTGATTTATTTTTGTGATTCGTGAGTTGAGATTTGATATAATACGTGTGATTATTTTTTGATATTTTGCTTAGAAACAAATGAATTTATTTGGTTTGATTTTATACTCTCAGGTTTTATCATATTTTGCCAAATGAAAATATGTTTTACGTGATATTAATTTATTATGCAAGATATTCCTAGATACTCAAGGATTTTATTCTCTCTAATTTTATTGTGTTTTGACTAAGTGAGAATCTCTTTTTCAAGATATTATTGTGCATAATATTATTTCCTTAAATAACATGTTATGATGAGTTAAGAAAGAATATTTGATTATCTATGAAGATTTTCTATTTTACTCTAACAAAATTGAAGGATCCAAATTGATGGATACCAAAAAGGAAATGAGTTAATTGTAGGAAATTCAATAAGGCAAGAATGATTGCGAATCTACACAAATCATGGTGCAATCAAAAAAGTATCTCATGCGAAGATGGCAAGTTTGATTCGTAAAATCAGAGGAAGGAAGCTCAAAAACTCTCTTCCTTGTGCAAAGTTTTTACAAATTATTGAGGAAATCCTTATGTCTCGTACGAAAGGAGGAGAAAGTAAATCCAAAAGGAAAGAAAAAGATTCGTGATCAAACTCAAAAAGGCAACAAATTGAGGGGGGCATTGCTCAATTATGAAAAAATCTTTTTGAATTGATCGTGATCTTGATTATTATGGAATGAAGGAAAAGGTAAATGTGACAAAACTTGTTAAGTTCTACAAAATCCGGTTAGTGTATTTTTTATTACCTTTTGTCATTAACAAATTTCTTATTGACATTATCATTTTATTATGATAAAAAAGGTAAATAAATTTTATAATGCATCCGTGATTTTTATTGGATATTTGATGTTATATATGATCGAAGTGAGCTATTGCATATCTTTACTATTCGATTTTCTTTATAAAAGCTTATTATTGGAAATTATGTTTTACGCAAGACATATATATCATCATTTTATATTCTCTACGTGATACTTTTTATCGCTTTTTGATTATGACAAAAAGGGGGAGAGAATATAAATATGCATATGTGTTGATTGGTTGATATTATAATATTGAGCTATTATTTTTTTTATATATTGTTATGCTCAATTTATTTGTTGTCTTTTGATTCGAATCACATTTTTTTGAAGATCTAAAATTTGATGATTGATTTATCATTATTTTAGAAAGTGTGATTACACATCTACATATTCAGAGATTGTTTTATCATCATAAAAAATGAGGAGATTGTTAGAGAAATCTCTTATGATATTTTGAAGATGACAAAATAAATTAAAGACTACTAACGTGTTTAATAGTTAAGTAATAGACTATGCAGATGATAGAACATGTAAATGATATTATCAAAGTTTAAAGACTACCATAAAACTGAATGTAACACATGTCCAAAGTCTATTTTGAACTATTCTAAAGATTTCCAGACTTCTGTGTTAAAGTCCGAAAACTGCTAGACTTTAGTGTCAAAGTCTGTTCTACATCATAAGTTTGTCCACTTTGACAAATTCCAGACTAAACGTGAATGAAGAACCGAAGACAGATTCTATACTGAAGCTGAATTTATTCAGACTGTATCCAGACCTTAAAAGCTAAATTTGAGCATAAGCAAATTATGTTCAGACTTACGTCCATATTGTAAAGTTTTTGCACTCAAACTCTATTTCAATCTGAACACCCTCAGACTTTACATTTAGAACAAGACACAAGTTCATAACATAGCAGATTCAGAACAAAATAACTTGACAGAACGTAACACAAACCCAAAATATATAACGGCTAATAATCTAGTTTGGATTCCACATCAAGATAGATTTGATTGACTCAATCTAATTAATTGACAATTGAATATTGAAGACAATAACTTTCTATACGGAGAAGCTTTACTTATGAAAACCAAGATTCTGTTTGTATGGGCGATCAGAATTAATTTGGGATTCTACTTTTATCACTCAACGACAACCAAATCTTCTAGATACAGATCTGTCCAATGGGTAGATTGGAAGATGATCTTCTAAGATACTGTCCAACGGCTAGTTTGAAAGTGAAGAAATATTTAAGAAGATCAAAGACCGATGAGCAAGCAAGAGACGGAGCGTAGAATTTATAATTCCAAAGTCTAAGCCAACTTCGACCACACACTTGTCTTTGGTGAGCTTAAACGTTTGTGATCATGAGAGAAATATCAAAAAAGTGACTTAGTGAGATAGTGTGATCTACTACTAAGTGTTTGTACTCAAAGTTGTAATCTCTTATTGATTACATAGTGGAATCTAGCTAGAATGTTGTTAGCGTGGGAGAGTAGATGCAGGCTTAACCTAAGCTAAACCACTATAAATTATGTGCTCTTATTCTCTTCCCTGAACTCCTTTATTTTGTTCGTAATTCTATTTAACTGCTAAAATCTGAATTCGCTGAAAGATTGTTGTTCTTTAGATTCAGTTTCAAAAGTTGTTATTTTTCAGACTCAGTTTCAAAATAAAAATGCTTCTACTGTTCTTTTGCGGAAATTTTTCTTCACACCTATTCACTCCCCATAGGTGTTCATACTAGCACTTTCACTTTGTTGTCATCCATTTTTGACAAGTTCATTTTCCATCCTTACCTCAGGATTTGGTTAGTGTTATTAATGAGGAAGACAGCTTTAGTCGCTCAGCTTTGAAGCTGAACCATATTGATTAATTCAGCTCTTTTTTTTTTTTTTTTGAAATGGGTAAGTCAAGCTTTAATTTCGCAAGACAAATGTGGGAAGACTAGACCTACAAGTCCATAGAGCAAAAAACTTGCTCGCATCATGAGAGCTACTGAGTGACTCGTGCATGCTACGAGTAGATAATGCAAAGTTGGTTTTTTAAACTTACAGTCCGAAGAGAACCACTTTTTCCCCAATGGAAATGAGCATAATAATAAGACTTGAAACCCTGTAAACATCAACCGACTAATGAAATGCTTATCATATATTTGTATTTCATACTCAAGCCCTGCACATGATCTTATAGTTGGTGTTGCAGAGAGGAGTGTTTGATTTAATCGCGTTTGTACGGGAAAAAAATAGAAGGCCGAAGATGTAGATGTGCGGTCAGCCAACGTCTAAGACTCGAATCTCATTTGAAATTCATGTGCTGGCTATTTTATATTTTAATGTATCCTCATGATGCTTTAACATCATTTGGTGTCTAGTACTATTAACAAGGGAAATAAGAATTGATGATAATATTAAAGGATAAAAAACTGTTAAAAATTTGACAAAAATAGCCACTATTAAGAACTAAATAAGATATGTTCAGAAAAAATAAACGGACACAAATTAAATAAAAAGGGAGAAGACATCGGCAGAAAAAAAGAAGAAGCAAATGACCAAAATTGATTACTTATATTTAAAGGACTTATTAGAGTAAATAATGATCGAAAAAAAAAAATTTTAAAAAATCTATGGAGAAAAATATATGGAAACAGTGGATAATTTGGAAAATGTTGGTGACTTACTCTGACAAGAGCTAGTAATTGGATAAAATAATTGGTTACTAATGCTCTAAAGCATGAGATTGATGAAAGCGGCGGTAATTTCATGCTAAAAAAAATATAAAAATGTTACCAACATTGACCCACATGGTAAGCTTGGAATATAAATGTGGGTGGATGATTACAGGGGTTGATGATTACGGTACTATTTTTCCAAAACCTGTTCGAACGCAAAAGTTGCTCGATGGATAACAGACTTTGCTCAAGGTGAGAGAGAGTCAAAGCTATTATCTTTCAGGAGATATCCCTGGTGAAGCGGTAGCTGTTGCACGTCCCAGACAACACTGGACATTTTGTTCACATTAAACGTTTGTACAAGATTATAGACCCTAGTTTCGATTGTTACCCAAGAAACTGACATGATCTGTAGTTATTCCGAAGCTGTAGAAAGTCCAGTCTGAACCAGATATTAGTCGAAATGAAGGCACAGAGAGAGAGAGAAGCGTGAAACACATTAAACCCCAAATCAGGAAATTACACAAAGTAATGGAAGAGAGAGCACAGTGAGTGGTCCAAGCACATCAAGTCCTAGAAAGCTGAGAAACTAAGGAGCCCAGAATCTTGAGATATATATATTTGGCTCACTTGCTCACTTATTACAACGCAGCAGACAGCAGCCTAAGCTGGCCATCCATCACTTCTTTATTCTGTCGCATGCAAGTGCACTGGCCGTCAACAGAGCTTGGTGCAGAAGCAGCGGCGCCGGAAGCCACGGCAACGGCCGCCAGAGAAGCCCTCGTTGCGGCAGACCAGGGCGCAGTTGTGGCCGCTGACGCAAGACCCGTGGAAGCCGTGGCTCTGGGACTCGCACATCCTCCCCTCCGCCTCCTCTGCACACACGAACACACGTAGGGTCATAAAAATGTCAAATGAGGAAGAAATGAATGGCGGGATGGGGGCTTACGGGCAGCGAGGACGAGGAGCAGCATCAGGAAAAGCCCCACGCATCTCATCTTGCTCTTCTCCATCTCTTTCTACTTTTCTGCAGAACTAGCTATGGAGGGCTTTGAGGAGGTGATACATTTATATCAGAAGGTGGGGACCGAGGCCAGGTGTAGTGGCCTAAGTGGTAAGAGTTTCATCCCAAAAAAAATAAAAATAAATAACATCTGAACAAAAAGCAAGCGGACAAGAGTGAGAGGTGTCCGACACATTCACGGGCCAAGAGCAGAGGTGCAAGCACCCTCTGCCCTTGTGCACCCGTTTTATAAAGCGATAGTACATTATTTTTCCCTCACTGCCAAGGCCCAAGGTACAACAGTACAAGGCCATTTTCATCCATAGTTGCTCGGGTGGTCCCTTTGCTGCCAAAGAGGTAGTTCGGCGTTGCCGACATTGCCTTGCCGCTCTGAGAAGTGCAACTATGGCCGACATTCAGCATGGTAACATCTCTTTTGAGAATGTCACCCGGGTCACCGATGCCCATGGCTCGGGAGTAAAGCTGAATATTCTCACATCTTGGGGACATGGCGTTCTGGAAGATAGGATAGCCCTGAGAAAAATTTGCAATTTTCATCTTGTTATGCTTTGCAACGTGGAAATCTCTGTCCATCGGAGTCTTGTTTACTTGCTCTTTTTCATAGGTGGATTGTTAGAGTTGTCCCACATCGATTATGAAAATGATTTGTGATTAATCTAAAAGTATGAAAGGAAAGTCTAACCTTTTAAACTAATTTTTGGGGTAAGAGAGACTCAAGATCACCAAAATTGATACCAGAATTCAAACTTACTAACAAGTCTAAACCCGGCGGTCACACAAGAGATAGGGTTGTTATTGCTTCAACCCAAGACTCTTTGTGTGAGGTAGATTGCTATTAGATCAGTGATTTGATTTATAGGCTCGGTGTGTGACCATGACCAGGAGAGGGGGGAGGGAGGAGATTATTAGAGTTAATCTCATATTTGATTGTAGAAAGTGTTGATAGTCGATTTATAAGTACGAGGAAAAAGTCTCATCCTTTGAGTTAGTGTTTGTGGTGAAAGATGGAGTTGTGGAGTCTAATAGAGAAAAATAATGTTTAAGCATAGAAATGGTTCATTGTGGGCAAACCTTTCCTAGTAGGTCACCCATTTTGTTATGTTAAAATAGATAATAGGGCTTTTACTGCTGCAAATGACATATATGTAATTTCCATCAAAATTATTTATGCCCTCGACTTTTGCTATATGTAGAGGTAATATCTTTTATTTCAAAAAAATTAAATTATTTTTTATTATTTTTATCATTCTGAATTTTTATGTGTCTTTTCAAGATAACCTTTGAAATTATACTTATTTAATTTGTAACCTTTCACAAAGAGTTGCATTTATTTATTTTGCAACTTTTTCCGAATGGATACCTTTATTCATTTTGCAACCTTTCATGAATATTGTCTATATTTTTTAAGACTGATTTTTATAGATATGTTGGTTTTTGGCATGAATGAGGATCTAAGTAATTTCAATTTTTCTTTCCAAAACCATAGTCATCTTTTTTTATTGTTTTCTAGAGAGGCTATGAAGAAATACTAGAATTGATATATAGTATTTTTATTTGAGACTTTGTTATATTTCGAAAGATATTTGTCGGTGACTATTAACAATATTGTGGAGCAAATAGATTCTTAAAAAAAGTGATATTACGGCTTAAAGTCCAACTAAATTCCTCTATTGATTTGAAATCATATTTTCAAAGAGATTCTTAACCAAAAAACTGACATGTTTGTAGTTGTTTCCAAGTTGTAGAAAAGTCCATTCTGAGCGAGAAATAAGTAGAAATGGAAGGGGAGAGAGAGTGGAAAACAGAAGCATGAAACACATTTCACCCCGAATCAAGAAATTACGCAAAGCGATAGAAGAGAGAGAACAGTGAATGGTCAAAGCACATCAAAGTCCTAGAAAGCTTAGAAACTAAGGAACTCAGAATCTTCGAACATATTTATTTGGCTCACTCGCTCACTCACTACGACACGGCACACACCAGCCTCAGCTAGTCATCCAACACTTCGTTATTCGGTTGCATGCACGTGCATTGGCCGTCAACAAAGCTTGGTGCAGAAGCAGCGGTGCCGGAATCCACGGCAACGGCCGCCGGAGAAGCCCTCGTTGCGGCAGACCAGGGCGCAGTTGTGGTTGCTGGCGCAAGCCCCCTTGAAGCCGTGGCTCTGGGACTCGCACACCCTCCCCTCCGCCTCCTCTGCACACACAAACACACGTAGGGTCATAAAAATGTCAAATGAGGAAGAAATGAATAGCGCGCTGGGGGCTTACGGGCAGCGAGGACGAGGAGCACCATCAGGAAAAGCCCCATGCATCTCATCTTGCTCTTCTCCATCGCTTTCTACTTCACTGCAAAACTTGCAATGGAGGGCTTCGAGGTGTGGTGTATTTATGTACGGAAGGAGTGGGGGAGGTGTCGATCGCTGAGTGGTTTAACCCACCGCCTACGTGGAGGGTTAAACCCACCCAATATTTTCTCGATAACCTAAGGTCGGCCGATCCCTCCACGTCAAACTTGGTCCCCACCCAATCAGGAAGCGACACGTGGCTCCGACGTTTAGTGGCAGTTTGAATTCATCCCAATAAACAACTAATCAAAAAGCAACATCGACAAGTGTCAGAGGAGTCTGATACATCCACGTGCCGAGTGCAGCTTCCCATGCATGCATGCTCTGGCCCGCCCCCGTGCCCGTGCTCCCATCCCATCTCATAAAGCGATGGTCCCGTTTTTCCTCCCCAGGACACTACAGGACAAAAGGCCATTTGATTCCCACAGCTAACGATGCACCGACGCTCTACTCTCCCCCGACGCTCTGCTCTCCACGCACGCATCACATGCACGCATCAACGACTCCTTCCCGATTTCAATCTGGAGACCCTTCGTTGAATTTTCCGGGGACGCGACAAAAATTTGGCATCGGGGAATGTGTATACGGTACTTTGAGGTGGGGTGGCACAGCCTGCGGAGCACGGCCTTGAATCAATCGAGAAATTTGATGGGCCTAAGGACCCAAAACATCAGAGGCATCGCTTCTTGCACTTACACTGGGCATACAAGGCCCAATGCCTTCTGGATCTTCTGGACATAATTTACCTAAAGTTGCATGGATTGCTGAGTCAGCCATTCTTATGCATGGTATTGGCCTGAAAAAATGCAGCAACGGGTGGATTGGATGAGTCAATGTTGCAAAGAAGAGCGATGATGAATTGTCACAAACGTTGCGCTTCACTCCTTCAGCTTTGGAAAACACAACCAAATTACATCCGTGTTCAAACATACATCGACTGGGCGCCACGAGGTCGGCTGTTTGAAAATGTCCAGGAGTCCTGCGTAATCCGGTTCTGCATTTCTTGAAGAAGGGTATTCCGTGTGCAATTCAAATTCATCGTCCCGATGCCTACCCAAACAAGAAATGCGTAGCAATTGAAACTGGGATCCAATTCCCGATTGAACCGAACAAGAGCTGGGATTAAGATCCCATTCTAAAACTTGATCAAGGTTTTATGGGGAGAAAGGTACTCATTTCAGGCCGGGTAGTCCCAGTAGAAAACAAGGGTCCTCATTTCAGGTCCCATTGAAGCGTTATCGAGAAAGAAAGCTCACAGCGCAAGCCTCGTACGAGCAAAGTCTCAAAGTCACGTTCGGAAACAAGGAGATGAAATGAACATTCGAGCATCGGATGTTTTGAGTCGTGTCATCATAAATAAAGACGTGGTCATAGTCGTGGTGTCGTCGTGACCAATAACGACGTTTCATGCATTCGGATTAAAAAATGAATCGGAATCCCCGGACTCAAAAGAGACGAGAGGAGAGACGTCTCGCTCTTCAGGGCGGAGGATGGAGCGGAGGATAGACAAGTGGAGGAGAAAAGGCATTAAATTTAGGGGGACGAATTCGGTGGATATCGAAAGGGACGAGGGATGGAGTCCCACCTCTGGACATGTGATGGCCAGCGGCCTCCCCACGTGAATCTTTGCGAATTGCGATGCCCTCTCCTCTCCTTAATTATTATAATGAAATGATTCTTGTTAAGGACGCATTGCGTGCATGTTTGATTGCGATGCAGTTGTTCAGCATATTTACTAAAGGTAAAATAGAAGAAATTCATTATTAATTTCACGCATCATTTAAAAGTTGTATTTCCTTCCTTAATTTGATTGTTATATAACGATCAACCTAAGGAATCTAACTACAATCTTCGCACATGTTCTTCCCTCGAACCAACTTGAGAAAAGTCAGTAATTTTTAGCTTAAGTTGGCCGGATAGACTTAATTGGTACCAATGAAAAAAAGGTATAAAACCAAGTTGATATATTTGAGAAGTTTATAATCGAATTGATATAAATGCGATAGATTTAATACTTTTTATATCTTTTTTTTTCCAAACTCAATCCTAGTGGTATCCTTGGATGGACTCTTTGATGTTTGAGTCAGACTATCCTAAAGAAGAGTATCATACTAGTGGAGTCCGACCATGTTATGAGTCATATTAGCAATGCACCTGAGTATTTAATCCGATTGCCGAGCTGGCCGACATTTGCATGACTCACTCGCTATTTACAAGCTGTAAATGAGTCAATAGTAACTTTTACTTGCCAGGCGGAGTCCATCTCCTTACTTAACAAGCCACGACTACTGTTGGAGTCCTCCCTACTTCGTCCAATCTATAAAGTCCTCCAAGTTAAATTGAGTTCTCTGGAGCTTTTTAAACGGCGACCTAGCATATAACTAGAATTTAGGTATATCAATTAAGGAGAGTTTGTTTCGTTGAAAACTTCATAATAAAGGAATATATCTTTCAGGCAAATCTTTTCGAAGAAAATACTTAGTTTTCTTTTATTTGGTTTGTTTAGAGAGAGTGATTTCTTTCTTGCTAGAAGGAAAGTCATTCTTCCCAATCTAAGCTTATTGTTTTTGGTCTACGAAAAACATTTTTCCGTAAATCAATTAGTTTTTCATCATTTAAACATTGGAAAGTCAGATAACAATTTCTCAAAACGATTTTATTTCAATCAAACAGATACTAAGCATTATAAAATTCCGGAGACGCTAGTTACCACTCAACAATTCTGTTTTGGAAATGTAAATTTCCTATTTTGCTTGCAATATAGGTAATGTTCATATAATGTGTACATTTTCAACTTTTGAAAGCCTTCCCAGACAAGCGAAGTTAGTAGACTATTGCTCTCCTTAAAATACCATATATCCTAGTCCCTTGGACCAATTTCTGTTCTTTCGGATGTCAAGAAGATGTCATCGATCAATAGGGCACCGCCATATACAACCCGAGTGCCAATAGGCGCAAACTCAAACCTACTCAAACTAAGCCCAGTGTCCCACAAAACAGGCCTATCGCCACATTATCCAAAACCTAAGACTAAATGAAGCGTTTGCCGAATGAGCACTGCCGTCTGCTCATATTCTTGCTTTCGGAACATCAGTGAAGCACGAGCAGCACAACCGCCATTCCCAGAGAAACTGCTCAACATTCATGGGCCACTTCCTGCACAATGGTTTAACCTCCTCATTGAACCCCTTTCTTTCCGATAGACATGAAACCTTCACGTGCAACAGCCTCAAAAAAACGTTTGCATTTCTAATTCCATAGTTACCGAAATTCCATCACATGTTTTGCCACTGTTTAAGGAGGTAAAGAAGAAGATTTAAATTTAGAGTGCATACCGGTCGATCATTTTAGGAGTTGCATTTGTGATACGATCACAACATAAGCTGACAAATCCCATATCAGGAACCATCATAAGGTTATTTTCAACTCATGCGAGATCATTGTCGGTTAAACTAATCATAGTTGGTGATACATCGAATTAAAACAAGAGATTCATGCACGTATAATTGTCCGTGAGTATTTTTTTTTTATACATAGTATTAAAATATTTAAATGCTAAACCGCATCTTAATATAATATTTTAATGTTTTAGAACAATTGACATAATCTCATAAACTTTTTTAACTAGTATGCAGGATATAAGAGACTAATCTCCTGAATCTGGCAAAATGCTAGTAGACATACAGCTTAGCAACTAAAATATGGAATTGGTCACTGTCAAGAAGTGGACCCATATATGGTGCGCACTCAATCAATCAAACCATCCATTCATATAAATATATATTTCATTCCGCGACATTTAGTTAATGGCATAAGCCGTGTTCCACCGGGTTCTTTCTACTTCATTTTTTTAACGACATGCAACCGTCTCGTTCGTTAAGTCCTCTGGGCGCGGCACATGCAGGCACGCCGACAAAAGGTGGGAGTAAAAGTGAGAAAAACAATAGGGTGGCGGTGGATGGTGGTGGGGGGGTGAGTTGTGACTGTGAGGTCCCCCTGGCCCAACGCCGTTCTGGGAGATCCCAAATCGTATTCAAAGTCTCGCCCACGCCCACCCCCACGCTTGTTCAGACGTATTTTTAGTATTTCTTGCTCATACGTAGATGCATCTCTGACGATAATAATTCATGTCAACTCATAACTACAGTGCATCCCTTGAAATTGCAGTAATAGCAAGGTCTATTATATGAAAAATCCACTTCCCCTCATGTGCTCTTTCTCTGGCTTATGGAAAGCTAGTGAGAGAGGGAGAGAGAGAGAGAGAGAGAGAGAGAGAGAGAGAGAGAAGGAGGGAGGGAGGGAGAGGGTTGACTACAGATTGGCGATGATGGGATCTCCTCAAGACTTCCTTTCTACCCGTTCTTTTTATTATAACAATGTCTCCCCCTCTTTCTCTGGTTCCATGCCGACCCTCACCACGTGCATGTTTCTTCATAACTTCACTTCAACTCTCTTCCTCACGCGTAATATCTTTCTTTTTGTCTGTATATAAAGAGAACCTACGGATCTTCATATTCCCAATCCTACCTTCTTCCTCTTCTGCCGTGGGTGAGATTCGAGCCGATCCCACTTATTTTCTTTCAAGTCATCTGGGCTGACTGTTTATCTGGGATGCCGCTTTTCATGGCGGATTGATCATTGAATCACATCTGTCACGTTACTCCTCACCATATTCTTTTACACGTATATATTGAGTCGTTTCGCTTACGAGTCCAGTACAGATTGATTATTGGAGCAGCAAGCTTGTAATTAAGAGAGAGAGAGAGAGAGAGAAGAGGGACGGAGCAGAGGAGATGGAGAAGTATGAAGTGGTGAAGCATTTAGGAGCGGGCAACTTCGGGGTGGCAAGGCTTATGCGCCACAAGGAAACTCAGGAACTCGTCGCCATGAAGTACATCGAGCGTGGTCACAAGGTCCTGTTGTTACTGCTTTCGATTTCTTCATTCAATACCTCCAGTCCTCACCTCCTTTGATCCTTCACCTGACGATGAGTCTAAATTTTGATTTTCCGCTAGTTACAAAAGAATTGAAAAGACTATGCCTGTGCATTATTGCAGATAGATGAGAATGTCGCCAGAGAGATCATCAACCACAGATCGCTTCGCCACCCTAACATTATACGCTTTAAGGAGGCAAGCAGACTTGCCTTACCTATCCTAATTCCAATTTCCTCCCTCGGAGTTTTTGTGTTGCATGACATCATGGAATTGATGCTGCAGGTTGTGTTGACACCGACCCATTTGGCGATAGTGATGGAGTATGCATCTGGGGGAGAGCTCTTTGATCGCATCTGCAGTGCTGGTCGATTCAGTGAAGACGAGGTCCTTTTCTAAGACTCTTTAACTGCAACTCCAAGCTCGGCCAGAACCGTCTCTGTGTGCGCGTGCACTAATGTTGCGTTTGATTTTATTATGCAGGCTAGATACTTCTTTCAGCAGCTCATCTCTGGAGTTAATTACTGTCATCACATGGTAAACGATCTCACACTCCCAATTCTTTGTCAATAAGCCTACAGCTTGATAACTATCAATCTATATTGGACTCCTTCATGGGTGTGAAAACGTTTAACTCTCGTAATTGTAATGCAGCAAATATGTCATAGGGATCTAAAGCTGGAAAATACGCTACTAGATGGAAGCCCTGCTCCGCGCTTGAAGATCTGTGACTTTGGTTACTCTAAGGTTCCTTGCAAAACTTTTGATCTAGTACCAACTCTTCCGTTTCATTTAATTGCATCATGCACTGATTCTCACCCTGTAAAATACTTCTGTTAGTCATCACTCTTGCATTCAAGACCCAAATCCACGGTAGGAACTCCTGCATATATCGCACCTGAAGTCCTTTCTCGCAGGGAGTACGATGGCAAGGTAATACAATTTCTCTCGGGGAACGTGTTACGTTTCCATTTCATCCAGAACTCGTTATAAAGAAGTTATTCAACTCTCGTGGGATGAATTTTAATCTCAGTACTGGTTCTGTACGTGCAGTTGGCAGATGTGTGGTCATGTGGAGTGACTTTATATGTCATGCTGGTGGGTGCATATCCTTTCGAGGACCAGCAGGACCCCAAAAATTTCAGGAAGACAATTCAAGTACACGTTCTTCCTTTTTCCTTTCAGATTCTGACTATCGCTAACTTCTCTCCCCTAAACATTTATGAAACTCCTTTTCTTTTCATTCTTCTGCAGCGAATTATGGCTGTGCAATACAAGATTCCTGATTACGTTCACGTATCTCAAGATTGCAAACACCTGCTGTCTCGTATATTTGTTGCAAATCCAACTAGGGTAAGTCTTGATGGAAGTAGCGACTCTGGTTTTCTCCAGTTCAAGTTTCATTGAAGTAATTGCAATTGCAAGAGACATATGTTTTGCAATCTACATATCTGACCAATGATTTTGGGATCCTGATACCTCCTGTTGCTATTCTCTTTACCCGGTATACGAAGTACTGCAAACTCTTGAGCATCTTCTGCTGTTCATAACTAGCAATCCTCACAGAAAAGCAATTCATATTCGTATATTAAGCTATAATGCTTTCTGAGATGTAGAAGGGTCAGATGCTGGAGAAAAGAAACACATTTAAAGACATGAAATTTCCACATCCTCTTGCATCCCACCTGGTTGGATGACCTATATATTTTGTAATGGACTTCCAAATGATTGCCTGAGTTTTACCTCACTTTTTTCTTTTTCAATTTGTAGAGGATTACAATCAAAGAAATCAAGAATCATCCATGGTTCTTAAAGAACTTGCCAAGAGAACTAACGGAAACAGCTCAAGCAGCATACTACCAGAGAGACAACCAGAGCTTTTCTGTGCAAAGCGTGCAGGAAATAATGAAAATAGTGGGTGAGGCAAGAAACCCACCTCCACTTGCTAAGCCCCCCAAAGGTTTTGGCTGGAATGCGGATGAAGATGAGGAAGGCAATGAAGACCTGGACGCTGAGGTTGATGACGAAGAGGAAAATGAAGATGAATATGACAAAAGGGTTAAAGAGGTTCACGCTAGTGGGGAGTTTCATATCAGTTGAACTGTAGTCAGGACTGACATGGAAACCCAAATGCATCTGCATATGGCAATCCTCACTTTGCAAACTTCTCAATGAATAATTTTTTGAGATTTTACAATTGGCACTAAAAAGAGGAGAACCATGTACCACTCTTCAATCTCCTCATTAATAATATTACTAGTCAAACTTCCTCCAAAATAGCATCCTTTGCAAGGATCATCTGTAACGTCCCACTTCCTCGCCCTCGATTTGATTAGTGGTGGTGACACCAATTAATATGAGTAACTCAACCACCAAAGGTAATGATGCAAACATCCTTCATTATACCAAAGCTACATCCCAGAAGCTTTTGATAGAAGAGCTCTAAGCAAAACCTTTTTTCTATGGCTGTTTTTATAGCAAGCTAGTCAGAACAAGTAAAGGATAGTAGCACTTGTACAAACAAGCAATATTGACCTGCCCACATTAATTGGAGTATTCATGACAGTCCAATGACTCATCTATCGATACACTCTACATGCCACATCTTTCCGATCCCCCTAAATAAAATTATGATGCAAGTACTCCGTCTCTTCTTACACTCCAGATGTCTTGTGCGGATAGATTAAGTGCTGACACAGACATTACTTTACAACATATGAAAAAGGAAATTGCTTCACTGAAAGATCAGTGAATTGCATCAAAAATGTTATGGCCGTGTATTTACCTCGCATTTGAACCTCGCCAAGGACACGATATACAATTACTTCAACTGCACGACAATGGCACCATGCATGGGATTCCATTTTGGAGGTGAAATCATCAAAAGCATTGGGGAGAGAGAGAAAGGGGGGGGAGGTGGAGGAGCATGAGGGCATTTTCCTCAGCGAAACAACGGCAATACACCCCACTGATGCAAAAATCCCTCTCCAGTAGTAACTTCTAAAACCAATAATACCAGCACTGCTAGCATAGCCGCTCTTCCATTCCAGGTTTCCGCACTTTTTGTCCAGCCCCATTCCCAAAATGTCACAGGAGGTGGAAGCTCTCTCCGTTGAGAATCGTATGTTGCCAATAGCTCTTCTACGCTACCCAGTGGCACCAAAGACTGAAGAGAACAAGTACAACCAGATCAAACAGCATAATGAATTTTATCCTCGTAGTTTGTAAACCTTGTGATCTTATTGACAGGAAACCTTAGCTACAATCAACCCATGGATCCCAAGGAAGAAAAGGCCTCCTATATGAGACACCTAGTAGGGTGACAAAATGCCCCATTCAGCATTGTAAATACCACTGCAAAAAGGGAGCAAGGTTGCTCTGTGGGCTCTAGGATTAATTACACTTATAATCCTATAGTATGAATTCCAAGAAAGTATATAAAGACTAGGAAGAGAAAAGTGGTACCTGTCGAGCTTCAAGATTTGACACTGCCATGGCACCAACATAAGGGAGACTCTCAATCACTGCATCTGCCAGGTCTGAAATGAATGTTTGTTCACATCCTAGAGCAGGGACACGACCCCATTTCTCGATGCCAGATTTAAGAGCCAACTCTTTATACTCTACATCAATTTCTTCAAGAGTTTCAATGTGCTCGCTCACAAAACTGTGGATCCAGCTCCAAATTCGTCAAAGGATGAACCGTTGACTTCAAAGTATCAAAGCATGCAATTTATGAGAGCATTGTCTACCTTATCGGGACAGCCAAAAGGCTCTTCACACCCTTTCGTCCAAGATCAATAATTGTCTCATCTGTATATGGTTTCAGCCATTCCACCGGGCCAACTCTACTCTGCAATGGTAATCATACCAAGATCAAGTCATGATGTTGGAAATAGCGAAAATTAATAAATGCAACTCATCGTAGGTAATTGAAGTGTTTTAACAAATTGTCCCAGTTAGAGCACCGTGGCGGGTCCAAGTTCTACAGGCCAACTCCCTGACCACCACCATCAATGAACAAAGTTATTCAGTCAATAGACAGCACATTTTTCATTTATAGTTTAGACTGTCTCCTAACATGAAAAGTGAGGTTAAATTGAGCAATTTCACTACATTAAACCTAAAATCATTCATGAAATACATCATCATACTACTACAACTCGAGCTCTTTACTCTGGCAATATAAGTGAGCTTTATAGGCACAAGATGACCCATGTGTCGTTAAAGCTTTTGGTGAATATTAAAAATATAGGCGATGACGTAAGGTGAGATTAAGTGCAAAACTTGTATCAACGAGAGAAATATGAAGCTACGTACTTTCATTTAATTTGGTCCAGAATAAGGATACATAATACGATTTGGTGAAGGAAAAAGAACAAATGAAGTAGAAACTTTAAAAGAGCGAGAAATTCTGGTCTCTCGGTTCATGATTTTGTCTTTCTGAATAACAAGTCATGAAGGCATAGACAACAAATATACGATATATCAATACATCACTTTCCAGTTCTGAAAAATCAGTAAAATGTTATTATCACGATGCAAGAAAGACCCAGAAGTTCGTAAAAAAAAAAATTAGTAGGGTCAGACCGACCTGATAAGCAAGAGTGTAGGGATTAGTTATTTTCCGTTTTTCTAGCTCTTCCATTATCAAGTCCACACATTCCTCCATCTCTGCCTTATATGGATCACCAGCCTCCTCTACATATGCAAGTGGCACCCCATGTGCACTGAAAAATATCACAACCTATTGCATAGACACCCAATCAAAATCAGGGAAAAGAAGAATGGTGCAGGTAGCAAAAGTTATATCGAAAGAAAATTTACGAAAGAGAATCTTCTCACCCAATCTACAGCTTCTCTACTAATAGAGATGCATTACTCTATTATGCACATTACTAAAAGGTTCCAAGTGTAGGAAGAAGGTTAATATAACAAGAACCACAAAGACCATTAGGACAGAGGAGCATTGAGATAGCACAATTAATCCAGATCCTCAGGGGATTCTTTTTACACTAAGGCTAAAAGGCCAGCCTCTACCACCCTTATCCCAAATGATTACGATTAAAGCAGGCTAAGCACCTAGAGACTATGCCGTGCTACAAATCCCTGTCTAAACAGAAAATCAGTATGAGACCTTCTGCTAAGAGTACATTGAGACTTAGAAATTATAAATTATGTTTTTTTTTTTTAACATTAACTATAAATTATAGTTTGACCTGCATTATTATGTATAGGCAATAGCAAAGACTAATTGACCAACTCAAACCGAAGTGGATATGCACCAGGAAACTAATCTCCAGTAAACATAAATTTAAAGTGAAAACACATTTGTACCTTCTCAGGATTGTCAAATGTTTGTAACTCCTTTTCTGTTAGATCTGCCATAGATTTTATATATCCTTCACGTTGATACCAAGATGGAATAACAGTGTGTTCCATGTTGACTAGGTATTCATCTTCCCTGATATCAATAAATTTCTTCTGTCAGTATATGGCAATGCTTTTCCACTTCACTGAATATGTCATGGCATCGTCACCTGAATATACTCTCTAAGAGTCGAAGACTTGAACCACTAGTTGATATGGAAAACTGTGGGTAAAGTGGCAGAACAACAAGCTTGGTAATTCCATCTTTCTTTATCTGAGGAAAGGATACATGTAAAAGTAAATAATGAATAGAAGGACTACATTTTTTTCACTGCAAATATGGAAAAAACGAACATATTTTCTCTTCAAACAAATTGCTGTGATAAGAAGTTAAATAAAGGTAACTCAAAAACAACAACCTTCGCTCAATTCTGAAAAGACTTCCCACAGTCAGAAAACAACTGACAATAAACATACATCAATCAACAGTTAAGAAGTAAAGTGCCAACATTATGATTCTAGAAGTAGCAGAAGAATTTGTGACACTTTTCAACCCCATATGGAAGTTAAGACATTCTGCAGCCAGTATGTCCTCAGAAGATTTAAATGGAAAAGTGATTTGCAGAGTTAGTCTAATTTGTTAATAAAAAGCCCAGGTGTTCATATTCAGCCCAAGCTCTGATCCTCCACTATGAAGAGACTAAAGAACTCGCTTAACCACATGGGATTGTTGCATCATACAACCACATTAGCTCGAGGAAAATGCACTACGAGGATGACACCTGTAGCACAGGACAGATTACTAGGAAATCAATTCACACTTTCCACTGAAGTAAATCAAAGAATGCAGAGACAATAAACATCTATCCTCTGAAATATTTAATGTTACCTATCCCTCTGCAAAGAAGGTTAAGACTCCCTTAAAATTTACAGACAATATGACCAGCTAAATCATGATAGTACAGCAAAGTCCAGGATAAACTCCTCCAAAGATAAGCCAAGTGATGTAGCAGGTAATCAAGGCTTAAAGAAAATGGAGATTGGTACACGAGTGCAGTGTGGAGGCACAGGCTTGTGTGTGTGTGTGTGTGTGTGTGTGTGTGTGTGTGTGTGTGGTGGGGGCTTTTTTTTTTTTTTTTTTTTTTTTTGGGGGGGGGGCACGCTTTTGCATGTGCCTTCTTAGGCATGAATGGATGTCTGCTCCAAAAAGCTGTGCTAAGGAGGGCACAATTCTAACTTCTAAAGTCGTGCCCAACATGACCATTCTAGTGATACAAGTTTCAAGATAAAAGTTACCTGCTCAATGGCTTCTTCAGTGAATGGGTGCCAGTATCTCATGCCAACATACACCTTGGCCGGAACATTTTTAGCCCAAAGTGATTTCCTTAACTCTTCTGCCTGAACAACAGATGGCATTTCTTGAATGGTTTCCAATATGAAGAAATGTAAGAACTTTTTTGTTTAAAATTACTGAAGATTTAGATTCAACTTTCTTCCTTTCCCATTTTTATTAGAATCCATCTTCACAACAACTTAAGCATTATCATTAACAGCATCAGAGTACTGATAGCGATCTTAGAGTTGTTTCCCAGGCAACTGTAAGCTAGAGTTATCTTACAGGCATCCTAGAAAAAGTTCCTAAATTGAAGCCTTAGTGGTCCATTTATTTGAAGTACCATATAATTTGCATTTTACTCATTTGTCCACCTATATCTGCACATGCATTCTCACTGCAGTGGCAAACATGCCCCACATGCTAAAAAACACAGATTTCACAAACTTGGAAGGATGTACGATAGATTAATCTCGCAAAGTCTAAGTTTCAAATCATGCCTGGGCATCAGTTATCTTCCGAAGAGGAGAACCACCACCTATAGATGCATAGCCTTCTTTGCTCTTGGGTGCCCGAAGAACAGATATAAATTGTGCCAGTGGCTTTTGAAGAAAGCGAAACAATCTTGGCAGCCGAATGATGTCCTGACAATAGCATGAAGTCAGATAAGTGGAATAAAGTCAACAAGTTACTTACTGGGAAATAACATCAAAAGCTATACTGTCACCCAGTTCTAAACATTAAAACACAATATGTGAAGTTACGGTGCACCTTCATGTCTACCCCCCCATCTTCTCTTCATAAGCAGACATGGGCAGCTATATCAATCCATATTCTGTCGGATTTTACATGGCTGACTGAAATCTGACAAAGCTATTGACATGGTATAAACAACAAAAGACAAAGCTCCTCTAAGAACACTACCTGATACTTACATGACTACACCTACAAAACACCTTGGGTAACTCATCCAGTAAAAAGAGGAAGATAAAAAAAAACTGAGAATATCAGGTAAACAATCATAGACAAGATTATCACTATCATCAAAATTCACTGATCAGCACATGATTGAAGCAGAAGCAGCAGTAAAACGAAAATGTCAATAAATGCTAAAATTGTGCCTGAAAGCTAGCTAAAAAAAATGGTATGCCTGAAGAAATGCTGACCTTGTGTCCATAGCTTAATCAAGAAGCTTTTTTGTAAAACCATGTCAAGCTAAATGTTAAATGATTTTAAATTCGAATGTCCAAACCGTTCTTTTCGATTTTGCCATAACTTATGCTTTCAAAGCTTATGTGGGGTAGAACAAAACAGTAGAAAAAAGGTAGGAAACAGCACTTTTTTGACTTTTGTTCCCTTGGAAATCAGCTGCTGGAATGTAAAAAATACCATAAGGCCAGCCACTAGTAGGAAGCTTCAAGTTAAGTGAAGCAACGATATAATTCAAGATTATAGAGATAAAAAGGACGTAGATAAGCGAGAACCTTGCTCATGGACGAAACAGATCTGTGTGCGTGTCTATCCTCACTGAAAAGGCTGGTCCTAAAGGCACTAGTTTCTGAAAAGGAATAAACAAAGAAAAGAAACTCCTCATGGCATAACTACACTATACTATGCATCTAAGAAAATAGATGCATGGCAGTTGACTAAATGTCTATACGTCCAGAGAATAAACAATGCACAAAAACAGCCGAGCAAACGGAATCACATATGACTATGCATTAGCCACGACAATCCCGACATACTTAATGCTAAAATATATGCGTGTCCCAGACGTAATAAGTGAAAAAGGAATTAGTTAGTAACCAAACTATTAAAAAGAATCGAACAGAATTTATCTGGCCTAAATGTAAACTATCAGGGTGATATGAATGATTCTGGCACGCATGCGCGCGCACCCACAGAGAGAGAGAGAGTAACTGGATCAGCGAAGAGGTTGAACAAGAAAGGCTGCACATCGTCAAGGGTTTCAGGACCTCCGAGGTTGAGCAGCAACACTCCAATCTTTTCTTCGCCGACGATGGGGATTGAGGAGACGCCTTTAGATTCTGAAGCCACCAAGGAGGCTTGGGGAGGATATCTGAGCGGTCGCTTTGCGTCGGACCACCGGGCGACGCAACAATTCCTCGGGAGATGAAGGGTCTTGTGGCAACCTCCAATTTGAACGCCGGAGCATCGATCCGTCTTGTGAGAAAGGGAGTAACAAACGGTCCGCCGAAGCAATCTACGGAGAGGAACAGAATTACGTCAATACCCCCAAAAATAACAAGTGCTGCGCTGCACCATGGTGGGAGACGAAGACGACGAGATAATGCCAACGAAAGGTAACCACCGGGCAAGCTAGCTTCTTTTTGCCCACGAAAAGAAGAAGAAGTCATCAGGCCAAAAGGGTTTTCTTCGAAGAGCAGCATTAGCAATGGTGGGTGTGCCCAGCAAGCAAGCAAGCAAGATTAAGTGATGGCCGGCAAATCAGGGAATGCAGCAACAAGGAAGGAGCTAAAAGGAGAGCGGGGGGGACTTACAGGGGGGAGTTGGGAATGGGGTTGCGAGAGGAGGAAGAGGAAGATGGAGAGGGAGAGGAGGTGTTCATCACTTGGCAATTCATCTCGATCGCCGCCGAGACCGAGAGCAGGAAGACCCACCCACGCCCACTCACCACCACCACCACAAAGTCGATAATGGCAGGAGGAAGAGACCGAGGGAAGGACACAGGCTCCCTCCCTTTATGTCACCGCCACAACCGCAAGAGGAGCGCGCGAAGAAATGGGGGGAGTTGGGGATTGCGCATAGCAAAGCGAGAGAATCAGCAGCCTAACTCCAGATGCCAGATGTTTTAAGGAAAGACGACGGAGGACGAACCTCGGCTCCCAACAAAAAGAGGGAAGCCAAGCCAGGTGAAGTGAGAAAGAGAAGAGGAGAAATGGAGGAGAAGAGGAGGTGGGGGAAGGCGACGTATGAGAACTAGATTGACCCAACAAGGCCTTCTTCTCCTTCCCCTCCCACCTCTATTATATCTCTGTCTCTCTCTCTCTCTCTCTCTCTCTACGTTCTTTGTATTTTATCATGTTCTCAATTTTTTCTAATTTCAATGGAATATATATTATATATGCATCGCTATCTAATATTATCCTTTTTATTTTGTATACATTCAAAATTTGAGAACGATTTGCTCTATTGCATGGAAATCTTGATGAAGATGAGGATGGTAACATACCTCTCGAAACGGGGAAATGAGTTTTCACTTATAAATCACTTCACATGCTCTCTCTATTTTGACTTGTAATCTTAAATATTACATTTCTCTTGATAATTATACTTTTAATCGTAACTCATCGTAAATACATATTGTAAATCCAAAATCATTCCAAATCACCTTATAACTTGTGGCAAGCATTCCCTCGACTATCGATCTAACTACAAAATTCTCCTCCATTCATCGACTTCAATCATCCTTCTCAAGCTATGCCTTTCCCAATTGATTTATTGATCTTTCAAAACTTTTTATTTGGCATGAACCTACAAAATGTTCATATACTTTCAATTAACAGTTCATTTATATTTACGAATAAGTATAGCTATTTAGCATGATTGTATACTATGTTATTTTACAGAGAGTTATTAGATTATTATATTACTAAGAACATGTTTTAATGGTTATCATCAAGTTAATTGATAAGACAATCGTGATTTCAATTGTGTGACCAATCTCAACTATAATTATGAGTATTATCAGACCAACCACCTTTTTGGGGCCAAATTCCCATGAGATAGAAAAAAGTAAACTCACTTTCCAACAATCCAAAGTAAGCACAAGTTTTTGCCCATCACTTGAAAATATATATGAATTTATACTCTCAAGACAAAAAAAAAAAAAAAAAAAACATCACCTTTCAAATGACCCAAAAAAAAAAATTCAATTACTGCTTAATAGATAAATATATCAACTATTAACATTTTACTTAATGTGGTTATTGGCAACGACCTAACGTGCTAGCCGATTCCAAATAAAGTCACTTCGCATCAATTATAATTGATTATTTGCTTGATTCGCTTCCAAATCAACGATTTGAACTCCTAGTTTGCAAGCTCAATGCGCTAATCAAACTCCCCCACTTGCTAGAATTCCAGAAATTAGCTCGAAATTGATGACTTGAAAGTTAAAATCCTAATTTGCAAACTTGTTTTGGGGCAAAATTTTAGCCATTTAGTTGTCAAACTCAATTTGGTATTAAACTCTCCCTCTCTCTCATATTTGAAGAGAGTAAGCCAAAACTGAAAACCCTATGCAACGGTAGTTTTGTTTAAAATAATGAGATTGGTTTGGCTCAGCTAATATGTGCACCGTACATTCCACTGTAAGCAAGGTCATATGCGGCATAGAGCATTTTGGAGGAAACAAAGATAATTGTGCACAATTTTATCTCTCGAGTATAAGTTTGTACTTTCTCTTTTTTGGATCGGTTAAAAAGCAAGCGAGGTTTTGTGTTTCAAGGATATGCGTTTGTAGAGGGAGCGATTGATTGCGAGTTTGCTGCAATACCAAGAGCCATGGCTTGAGCACCTTCACGGTCATGGTATGTTTGTAAATGCCTTATACATCGTTCACTTGCTCTCTCCAGTCATGCCTTGAACCAAATGACCTTTCAGGTTAATTGAAAGATCTTGATTGCATCGGATCACGGCGAGTCAATACTATCAAGCAGCACAAAAGGTAATGAGATCGACTTCGGAACGCAAACTTCGACAGCATTTATTCATTCATCTGACGGCAATACCACGTTCAGGAATCAGCCATTCCTCAAGAGATGAAGCAGGACATATCTTACACTTTTAAGGCAGTAGTTAGCCCTGCTTCCATGAACCCACCATTTCGGACAATGCTAAGAAGGAGGATCCGCCCTCAGTCCAAGCCGCGATGCCTCTTTCCTTCATCTCGGCGCTCCTCTCTCTCATATTCACCTCCATTATCAACTGCCTTACCCTTTTCTCCACTTCCTCTGCACTAACAATGAATTCCACTTCTTTTCCTTTTTCATATGACCATATCGACTCGCTGATCGGCACCGCCAGCTTCATTTTCTCCACAAGGATGGCGGCATTCATGCGCTGCTCTGCATACAATGGCCAAGCCACCATCGGAACCCCAAAACTCACTGCTTCTAACACCGAGTTCCACCCACAATGAGTCACGAATCCCCCCCACTGATTCATGCTTAAGTATGGCAGCTTGCGGTGCCCAAGACTTCATTACTAGACCCTTGTTCCGAGTCCTTTCCAAGAACCCTTGAGGCAGAAGGTGGTCTAAATCTGGCTTGGTTGCAATACTTGGAGGTGGATTTCTCACCACCCACAGGAACCGTTGCTCGCTTCTCTCCAACCCAAGAGCAATCTCCCTCACTTGCGCACTCGCAAATGCACCCCGACTGCCAAAACACAAGAAGACAACACTTCTTCTTGGCTGCAAGTCTAGCCAGGACAAACATTCATTGACAGGCATTGTTGATGCTTCCAGCGAAGCGACACTGCCAATAGTACGATCTTTTGCATCTGCTATCAGTGACCCAATACAATAGAGAGGTGGAGTCATGCCGTCTGGAACACAAACACCATCTGCAACAGCCTTGACTGCATCTGGCTCAAGCAAGTTAAAGGTGTTAGCTATAAGCCGATGAAATTTGGGCAAAGATCGAGCAAAATCAAGGAAGTGACGATAGGCGGAAGCATTGCGATCAAGTAATGGTTCAGGTAGGAGAGAGGCTCTCATGGTAGGAAGGCCCGGTAAGTGCAGGAGGGTGTCCTTCGAGTCTCCAAAGCTCTTGCTTGTCTGATCGTGGATGGCAGGCAACTGCAAGAAGAAAGAAAGAACAGAAGCACAAGAGGTGAAGTAACAGTAAGTTGGAATGTTGAGAAAATGATGTGGAACGTGGAAGGCTGAAGTTATAAGTGCGCGAACTGCGCAGTCAGCAGAGATGCTTTGGAGGGCATCTCGAACACCCATGATGTTGAGACGCATAAATTCGAAAGCAGCATCTACTTGGTTTTGGAGGGACTCTGGTAAATGGACGGGAGGGAGATGGAAGAAGGAAATAGGAAGATTGGTCTCATAATAGATTCGATCGATGTAGGAGGTGATAGCGCTGGCCGTTGCTGGCATCGATGCAACCAAAACTGTGAGGGTGAATTGTGGGCGATGATGCAGAATCAGCTTCCCAAGCTCCACCATGGACACCATGTGGTGTAAAGCAGGGGCTGCATACAGTGCTATGGTTTCTTGCATTCTTTTGGCGGAGGAAGGGAGGGGAGGAGGGGAAGATGGTGGTGTTGCGTTGAGGGAGAGGAGAGGATCGGGTGGGCGAAAGCCATCTAAGCAGTCTACCAAACAATTGAGAAGTCCAGTGGAATGGTCAAAAAAGCCAAACTCTGACCTTTCCACAGACTAAGAAAAGTAATCGCCAGGGTAAGCAGAAGACAAGGAAGAAATGAATATGTAAAAGAGAAAAAAAACTTCAATTTTTGGAACTGATGCATAGTCTCGCGTAATAGCATGTCGAATAACATAACTGCCCTAAAAGCAGTCAACCTAAACAAACGAAGAGTTCAATAGAATGAAGCATATAAATCCTCAAGTATGAGACTGATACAAGTGGGCTTACCGCAGGAAGTCCACTCGAACATACACCTCTCTCCTCTGTCATCTTCGCTTTACTGATATATATATATATAAGTAAATAATGGGACCGTGACTTATAAAGCACGCTGTCAGGTTTCTTCCGTTGATATTTTCCTTTTTATTCATATCAAAATTCAAGATAGGCCACTTTTCTTCCTAGGAAAAGAAACTAAGGGTCTATTTGGCAATTTTTGTTTATGTTTCTATTCTCTGAAACACAAATTTTTTGTTCTTTTTGTTAGAGGAACAAAAACGCATTTATTTAGGACATGTTTGTTTGTATTTCTAGTCCGTGTTTATGAACACAATTTTTATTTTTTTTCTTAGGAAGAAAAAAAAAAAGTAAACGCATTTGTTTACGTTTTTGTTCCAAATCTATATTTTTGTTCCCGCAAACAAATTCGAAATAGAAACAAGAAATAAGAAAAACTTGTGTCTTATTTCTCGGAACACTTACGATAAACAATTTTCTCTCCTATTTTTTTTTTCCTTTCTTTTTTTTTCTTCTTTTCTTTTTCTTTTTTTCTTTGGCCGGTCGCCGACTTTGGCCATGGCAGCAACCGCCCGCCGAGGGCCGGCGACCTCATCGGAGGGTCGCTGGCCTCGGGTGAGGCCGAGCATCGCCGGCCCTAGCGAGGCTTGGCCTCACCGAACCACCACCAGGTTAACGTCGCCTAGCGTTGGCCCAGCGAGGCCAAGCCTCGTCGGTGGCTGGACAAGCTCAGCCTCGCCGGTGGTGGGCAAGGCCGTCGGCCAAAAGTAAGTAAAAAAAAGAAAAAAAAAAATAAAATAAAAATATTAAAAAATTAAAAGAAACAAAAAAATTTATACAAGTTTATCAAACGTGTTTTCGTTCTTTTCTATTCCGTGAACAAGTTTACCAAACACTTTCTTGTTCAAAATTGTTCTCCAAACCGAAATAATTTTTTCTATTTCTATTCCTAAAACAATTTTTTAACATAAACGTTACCAAACACACTCTTATACTTTTTGTTCCTAGGAAACAAAAACAAGAAAGTAGAAAAACCTGTTTCTTGTTCGAGAATACTTCCAAGAAACACCTTTTTTTTTTTCTCATTTTTCTTCTTTTTTTTCTTTGGTCGGTTGTCCACCTCGGCCATGGCCAACGACAGGGCTATCAAGGGCCAGCATTCTCACCGGAGTGTCGCGGCTCTCGGCGAGGCTCGGCCTTGCCTTGGTTTGGCGAGCTCGAGCTCACCCAGATCCGGCGAGACCAAGCTCACCTAGCCACCAGTGAGACTCGGCCTCGCCGAGCCACCGCTAGGGCGGCGTGCTCGTCCAGATTCGGCAAGGCCGAGCTCGCCCAACCACCGGCGAGGCTCAGCCTCGCAATGGCTAGGCGAGGCCACCGGCCCTCGTGAAAAAAAGAAAATAAAAGAAAAAGGAAAAATAAAATAAAAATATTAAAAAATTAAAATAAACAAAAATTATATAAATTTACCAAAGTGTTTTTATTTTTTTCTATTTCAAGAATATAAATTTTGTGCAGTTACCAAACGCGTTCTTCTGTTTAAAAATTGTTTTCCGAAACAGAAACGTTACGAAATGCGTCCTGAGAAGGAAAAAAAGTGGAAAAAAATCAGAAATCTCATTCCTCCAGTATTCAATGCAAAGTCAACACAGCAGTTGAAAGTGAATAGTCATATATTCAGTCGAATATCCCCCCTTAAACCTGAATGCTCTCTGTACAATCATGTTGCAGCAGTTCTCTTCTTTCACAACGCCTATTGGTAGGGTAGTAAACAAAATCAACTAATAGAATACAGTTATAAGCAAGACTACTAAAGCACCGCATGATACTGTTTAACTTTGGTCACTGGAGTTACTGTTCCCACTGTGAGAGCTGCTGCCATGAACGTTTTCCAATGACAGAAGCCTCATGTGGCCAGCCACAGCAGAACCAGCCACAGCAGAGCCAGCCAACTTGTTTTCCTTGAAAAACTTTTCCCTCTCAACGTGTTTTGCAGGTGGAGGCGGAATTGCGACAGGCAAAAGCTGCCCATTGCACTCAGATGGCTCAGTGCATGCAGGCTGTTTGCACGGGTGATATACTTGTTGTCTTGAATTTGAAGGTTCTAACAAGTCTAGAGTGTGGCTCCTCATAGAAATCCCTTCATCTTCAGGTCTCACACTAGTTTTTCCTTTCCGAATCCTGCCATATGTAGTGTTAGACTGGATGAATCAAAAAGATTATTTGGGCTGCATAATGTTGACAATATTTTAAGGTTATCTCAACGTGAAAGAACCGACTCCTCAAACCAAACCAGCCAAGATCCAGGAAGCTCATTCTACCTACCACATTATATGCGCAGATGTAAGTGATTTTTCGAGTAAAGTACTGGCCAAAGAAATAAACAAACCTTCGGACAAGTTGTTGAGGCTCTTCTTCCTCATCTGCTTCACAATCTACATTACTTGCAGCCATCTCAGTTCTACCAGAAAGTAGTGCTTCATATCTGTCAAGTAGATTCTGAAGTTGCTCATTCAATTCAATTGCCTGAGAAACTGTTTTCTCGTCCCTGAAGAAGATGGACATAAAAAGGGAGGAGATCACTTCATTATTAATATTATACCTTTATTTGATAATTTAAGCTTTTAAATGAGTTGACAAATGGTTTCACAATTCTAGTGTTTCTATAAAGTACTATACAAAAATTTGGAGACTGTATTTACATTTACTAGTGATTTAGAAATCAGTGCAATAGTTATTTAGAAAAAAAATCAAAACAAAGTGAATCACTATCGTTGATTTTTATTTAGTTGACAATGCTCACTATAATTTATAATTGTTCTTCATTGTCTACTTTGTCTTTAATTTTTATGTGAAATTCAAGTTTCTTATTAACTTTGGTCTCGTGGCAATTCAAAATTATTAACACCCTTTAAAATGCTGCTCCCTATTTAGCAAAAAAAGTCTCTGTGTGAGAAAGGAAGTCCATATATGATTTAGGTGCCTTTTCTTTTCTTTTTTTCTTTTTTTAATTTTAAGAAATGCTTCAAATTGCATCAACTATAAATTATCTTAAGGAAGATAAAAGGAAAAAGAGGAGTGCTGCCAAGAGAAGGCGTCCAATGCCATCTCCTCGCTACCCTCCCTTTGCAACAACTTCAAACTAATACATTTTAAAAATTTTTATCAATTCCATTTTTTTATAGCAAAATTCCAAAAAAGAATGCTATTTTCCCCCGCCAAGTATACTTTGTTTAACAGTAATTTCACATGTACATTATTCAGATTGGATGGATCGACTTATTAATAAATAATAGTAAATAAAATGATTAATACATTTCATAAATAGATTGTTTCAAAAATTGCTAAATCTAGAGAAACTGGATTACATATGACCAAACAAAGAAAAAAAAAACTGCATTACTACTCTTTAACTATAAGGCAATTGATTCGTCACTAATTTTAGACTAAAAATATTAGCCTACATGTGAGAGGAAATGTTAAGGAAAAGCTTTGAAAGCACTGCTCTAGAAGCTTTAAGTTGGCTGAGCTCACAAGTTATCATAGATTTAATGTAGATAAATTTGACAGTGGCCATGATTTCTACTAAAATAAATGGTAGAGCAAGAGGGAAGTGTGAACGTTGAGTGACAGCATGGCCTAAAGATTAATTAGCATTAGAGGATAAGATATTGCCTCTTGCCACCACTGGCTGTTATCAAACTTGGTACTTCTCAACAACTATACACAAAGTCGGCTTCTCCAATTACAGTGAGAAGACTTTCCAAACAGGTTCACGTGATTACTATGGACTGCCTGTAAACTAGGCTGTGCCTTAGACTAAGGACAGCTAGTATTCCCCTTTACCATTGTGAGTGGCACCTAAACTGCAAGGAGATGCACCGAGTGTTTTCCCAGCTATTAGTGCTCCACTAAATCAGTTATTCCATTGCAAAAGAGCTCATTTGTTGAGTGTGTAAAGTATCTTTTGTATCTACTGCCCAAGTGATTGACACAATGAATAGAACCAATCAAGGTAGAGATTTTTCCATATTTTAATTCAAACAGAATTTTAATGTCTTGTACAACATAATTTCTTTCAGGAGTAGAAAAAAGATTATTTCGCTTTCACCATGTAAGCTGTGTAACTATATATGAGATTCTCACTGAGTTATATGAGATTCTCACTATTCAGTGAGAGTGATCTGACGTATCTCAGATAAACCTGACAAATATGTGCTCACAGTCGTTAACATTGGAACTGGAGGAATGCTGACAAAACAAAGCTACAGAAAGCAGGAAAAGACCTTAACTGCGACTATTAGCTACTAGAATAAGATAAGCGAAACACACCAATTGAGGCAGAAAGGAGACCTCACCGAGATGATAGAACAAGATGCACCACTCTTTGTTTCTGGAAAGAGCACTGCTCAACAAGATCAAGGGTGAACTCATCTTTGGTGGCCTGCAAAAGCAACACAAGCAGTCAAGAGTCCACAGGAGGTTCTGTTTATAGAGGATAGAGAGAGAGAGTGTCTTACTTATTAGCCAAATCCCCAGCTACCTTAATTTAAACACCAACGCTATTCACTAACCTTAGGTACTTTAGCAAAACTAATTAGTGATACTTCTACATATGCCTAATGGTATACCACTAATGTCTTTCCACAATAAAAATGGCAACAAGAACTTAAAAAAAGACTCAGTATGAAGTCATTCCTCATGAGAATACTAATACTTCCTTGACTAGTAGGGATTGCAGAGCACTTATGAATAGAGTGAAATGTGCCATTGATTGACCTTCACGGATTAAGCTTCATTAATGATTGCAGAGACAGTGGGAAATCACACCATAGAATTTAAATATAGTCCGACTAACCATAGGATGTTGAGTTTGTTGACCATCAGCATTATCAAGGACCTCTCTCAAAACCTCCAATGCATTCCTAGCTTTCTGAATGATACTGTTAAAAAAAAAGGATGAAAAACTGTTAAGGATGCTACAAAGCCTCTTTTTCACTGCCCTGAAATCATATGCACTTCCCCTCCTCCCATATGGTACATAACTCTTTACATTAATAGGTGAAACTTACGAGCTGGTGGATAAAAATGCCAATATTTCCAGATATCTTTCAATAAATCATTATCACTCTCAGTCGATGATGGGTGTCTAGCTTTTCACTATGTTTTGTTGCTCAATTTTCCAACCCAGTGTTTTGACATTAACATGACTATTTCTGGATTGATATACCCAGAGCTTAAAAATCATTTATTATCACGAGTCAGGTGTCCTAGGGTTCCGATGACTAGTATGTGGCTGCTCACTTACCTGGAGAGAGAGAGAGAGAGAGAGAGAGAGATTTGGAGGAGTCTATATTGCCAGAGGGGGATGAAAAGAGAATCTGATACTGAGGATGGCATCTAGCCAAGGGCAGCTTGTTGGCATTGGGGATGACAAGGATAGTTCGGACTGAATGCCTTCTCAACTGTTAAATTTTACCATGGCAAAAAGGCAGTTGATGGCCCTAAAACTTTTTGAATGAGTTACTGGTTAACCTCATTTAACCTGCACTACTCTTTTCCAGTCTGAGAGCAACAGGTATATTAGTGCGCATAATTTGCTAGCATAAAATATACTGAAGCCAAATGCCCATGACAAGATCCAGTTATAAAGAGGATGCATAAGTAAGCTAACAAAAATAATTTCTCTTTACAGTGAATGGTTACCTAGATTCAGGAATGCACTGTACTTCTGGTTGCTGAGAAAGTCCACTCCCACTGGCATATGCTACCTCCTGATCAGACGCATTATTCTTATCTGCTTTTCTAGTAGAATTTGATGTTTCGTACACAATTCCTCGTACAGTAGATTGATCTGATGGTACACACGGTTGCTGCTGAGAAAACTCCTATACCCTTAAGTTATTCCATGAAACAAAGGCCAGAAACCTTTTGAAAAATATGTACCTGAATTGGACGATTCTGACAACTCTAAGGTGTGCCTCTGCTTGGAATTCTCTTCTTTTTCAGGCCTTGCACAAGCTTTTCCTCTCTGTGTCCTGCCATTTGTTTGAATTCTAAATTAATTATGCTCAATCACGAAGCCAGACAATATTTGAATGCCAAACTATTTATAATGTTCATTCTATCTCCACACAACATGACCAACTCAAACTAAAACGGCCAGATGTTGAATAGTTTAGATTGTGTATGCATCATTTGAAAAAGATAGGAGTTACTTTTCAAGCCAGCCAGGGACATGGACAAACCTTCGGAAAAGCTGTTGAGCTTCTTCTTCCTCCTCTGGTTTACAATCAGTATGATGTGCAGTTGTTCCAGTTCTAGCAGAAAGAAGAGCATCATGTCTTTCAAGTACCTTCTGGAGTTGTTCATTCAATTCAATTGCTTGAGAAACTACTTTTTCATCCCTGGACAAGATAGACAAGAAAACAAGGATCATTCAGCAGGTGTATGTCTTGCAGTTTTCAAAACCTAGACGCAGAACATGGGCTTAGACAAATGCTTTTGGAAGACAAAAATTATAAGATACCACAAGACTTGGCCTCAAAGATCATTATAATTGTGGGGTACTGATATCCCCTCTACATCAAATGGATGACAATGTGACACGCTTGTCATTCGTTTAAAACAATATGTAAGGTCAGCTGCAGGAGACTCGAGATTCCATATAATTTTAAACATGTTTACATTCTCATTATGCATCTTTCACCAGAGACTGATGGGCTGAAACTCAGACAAAGGCTACAGTGAACCCTTTTTCTGACAATCCCAATCAGTGGCATCAAAACAGATAAAAAAACTCATCTTGCTTTGCCAGAGACCCTTCCTCTTATCAAACTACTTCCATTGCAAAACTCACTCTTCCTCAGTGAAGGGCACACATATTGTCAGATTAATCCAACAACTGAGCTGTTGCCGTTGCATCCGGACAATAAACTTTTGAGCCAATAGTACATTAGAAAAATGCAGGCAACACCACCAATTCAAAGCAGAAAGTAACTGTTGACACTTTCAGACAATTAGCTATGTTGGTCAAATAAATTTAGAGTAATAATGCCTCACCTAGATGTTAGAATAAGATGCATTACTCCTTGTTTCTGGAAAGAGCATTGCTCCACAAGATCAAGGGTGAATTCATCCTTTGGACCCTAAAGGAACAAGACAAGCAGCAAGTCAGAAATTGCCGTTCAATAGTTCCACAGAAGCATTTGGACACAGACTTTCCATGACTTAATCCTTTCGAGACATTCAATGGGAAATGGAAGCAGATCTTACACATTTTCTAGTTTTTTCCATAAAAATTCAGACTTCTCCATCAGTTTACTTCGGAAGTAAGAACCCTCTAATGCCTCCATGTAGTACACATAATGTCAGACTACATGTTATTATCCTAACTAGTGGGAGGACATTTTCTGCATGCTGGCATCTAGCCTTTTAACGGGGGGTAAAAGCATGATTCATTACCATGCCGGACATGGTACCACATTTACACTTCAACTTTCCAGAATTGTCATTCGCCATACATGCATGGCCATGCGCCACTAGAGAAAACCACAAAAATTCCAGTTACTATTTATTTTTGCATTCTCACTGCTTGTGACCAGACTACAAATTAGGTAGAGCAATCGAATTGTGGAAATATAAGTTAGCTTGTGCTTTACTAGTTCAGCAAAAATAAAAACTACACTGTTGAAAACTTTAAATGCTGGAGTACGAACTCATGCCTCATAAGGATAGTCAAACTTCCTTATCTGGTAGGGTTTATTGAAGATCTTAACAAAAAAGTTCATACCCAATATAACGCTTTCATGAACTGATCACTGTGCCAAAATAAGAGCATTTTTGAATTAAACGAGGGGAAGGTCAACGAAAGGTTTAGATATGAGTCTGACTTACCAGAGCATGTTGAGTCTGTTGACCAGCGACTGTATTCATGACCTCTTTCATAACCTCCAATGCATTCCTGGCCTTTTGAATAATACTGTATGGAGAAGACAAAAACTATTAGATCACATGATCTTAGAAAGAGGAAATTCCTCCTTCATAAGCCATATATATCTTTAGTGCATATTCTCTGCTAAATGATATGTATTTTACGAGTCATAGCCATCTTTTGCAAAAGCCAAGATATATCTATCAGCAAGCATGGTGTTAAAAAATCTGCCAACAAGTCATAACCACGCTCAGCTACTTAGTTTATCAGATTGATTTATCCATAGAGCTGAACAATCTTGATTTATCAGAACTAGGGGTTTGGAGGTTCTACAAGGACTATAGACTGCATGGGCAAGCGTGAGGTATATTCAGCAATCTACTTTCTGGAAGACAGATAGAGTCTAAGGCTCACGAGGATCCAGCCACTGGTTATCCCATTAATGGAGATTCACAAGAGATTTAAAGCTCCTGACCAACCAACTCACCTAGGAAAAAAAGGCTCGTAATAGGGTGCAAAGACTTCATGAATAGGTTACTATTTCATTCATTTAACCTTAGCAGTATTGCCACTCTGACTGTACCAAAGAGATATAAACTTGTGTCTGTATATTTGCCAGAAGATTTCCTTATCTATAAAAGAGATCCGTTAATCAAGGAGATGCATAAGCAGGTTATAAAGAACCTTTCCTTTTTTCCAGTAAATGCATACCTTGATTCGGGAATGCACTGTACTTCTGGTTGGTGTGGATGTCTATCAACTCTGGCAGAGGCCTCTTCCCGACTTGACATAATATTTTTCTCCACTTGTAAAGGAGAGGCTGATGGTGCAATCCCATTTACTCGTGTGGCAGATGGATCAGAAGGTGCAGATTCATGCCGTTGAGGAAACTGTATTCCTAAGCTCTGAGTTTTCCACAAAAAAGAAGGCAATAGATTTTGTGAAAAATATGGAAGTGCATTAGTTAAACAGTTAAATAATCTATTTGATAAAACCTAAAAGCTAGCAATACCGATATCTTATCACTTATGAACAGTAAAGCACAACAAGCACACATTGTGGCAAGATCTCTTCCGAGAAATCAGTAGGAGTAGCCACAGCGAAATAATGCACATAGGGAACAAGAAAAGGGAGAAAGATATACAACTAGAGAGAATCTCAAAAAAGAAGTAAATGTGAGCAGGAATAGGATGGATAAAGGGGAAATTAAAAATTTTTAGAAAATAGAACCTATAAGAGAGAATCAAGGATATTTAACCGGAAGTGTGAGAACTTTGACACAGGGTTGATACTGCTCTTATACTGACTAGTTTTGATTGGCCAACTAATCTAAGAGCTTGAACATGTAGAGAACAAAGACAATTCACATCCAATTATTGTGATGGGCTTTTAAGCCCCATCTCTCCATTAAAAATCTATACAAGCACCTTAAGCAAGAGACTTTGACACTAAAGCAACTTTAAACTGCGAGGTCTGGATGTTGTTGTCACAACTTTTATACATTAATAGATTGTGCAAAAGACCACTAGGATTTGACTTTGGGACAGAGAAAATAACTACTCCCCAAAAAAACAGACTTGTGAGCATCCCTTGAGACATTTAAACAAGGGAGGTCTATTTTAAGGTAAGGGGTCAGTGCCTCGAGATGGATCAGTTAATTTCACGTTTTAGATTATAGGCTCCATCTACTACTACTTAGATGCTTCAATATAATGCATCTAGTCTTTTAAAGGGTTTAATAGTATGATCCATTACCATGTCAGAGATGAGACTGTTTTCTATACACCTAAATCGGCAGTGAAATCAAGACCAAATGTCAGGCAGTCTCATTACTACTGAGTTCCAAGTTGGTCCAGATATGTATTGCATAAAACGAATTCGGAAGAAAAGAGTCTAGGAGGTGAACAGAGTTCAAGATCATACTTACCATCAATTCCTGATATGCAGAAAAATATTGAGGGAAATTCCCCGAAGCGCCCCCAAGGGAGGATTGTGTTGCCTCTAGCAGATGAAATATCCTCTCTTGTATGGAGAAATCAGTCTGCAGTGTAACTTTCATGAAGTAAATAATAGCAGCGAAACTATACGACGAAGCGATGTGATTTTACTTGAACATTGAGACCCACACCTTTGTCTTCACCATCTTTACAAGAATGGGAAGAATTCCAGATTCGATCACTTGCTTATGAATATATTCACCAACGTTGTTCATCAGCATCTCCAATAACTGCACAGTTAGAACTGCAGTGAATCACCAGCGTGCGGCTAGCGAGATGCGGAGATACTAGCAGTTTACTCATAACGGTTCAAGTAAGAATCTTTCGAAACGTTCTGTCCTTACCGTAATTGAATACAGCTGCGAATGGGGGCTTTTACCTCCCAACTTTTTTTAATTGCTTTCACGACATCTTTCGCAGCCCTGCGCGGTCGGATGAGCAAAGTCACGTTACTCGAATCGACAAGAGACACCCAACATTCTTATCGATGACTAAAACACGATGAGCAGCCGACACCACATCGTATCATCATCGGAGAGAGAAGCTAAAAGCAGCACTCGGCAGATGTACCTCTGATCACGCGCCACTAGTTCGCAGATCTGGATGTTCTTGGCCCAATCCGTCTCCCCCAATTTATCGCTCGTCGCAGCATTGACGAGCTCAGCCGCCATCCTCGTCAATTCCGGGAGTATATCTCCCACTTACTCGCCAGGGAGGGAATGCGCAGAGCAGAGCAGATCAGATCCGAAGGAGTGCAAAACGTTGCACTGCTGCACGCATAACAACAGCGACGATAATGATGCTATCCGAGTCGAGCGAAAAATCAGATGAAGTAGCCGAACAAGAGTAATTATGCAGACAGGAGTGCAGAAACATGCGAGAAGCGATCAGCATTTGGAAGAAATCACGAACGGAGCAGGCAATCCGTGGAACGTGCGGAACAACTTAGAAGAGGATTGAAATGGGACGGACGAGGAGCGTGCCTTGGGGAACGAGAAAGAGCCGAGACGACGAAATCAGAGATCATGCAATGCCAACTGCCAAGCCGGTGAACTTTTCCAGCGAGTTCTCGAGGCGGGGGTTCACTCGGACGCGGCACGGAATGGCGGTGGAGATGAAAATCGCAGGACGCTTCTTTTCACACTCGCAGTCAGAGTGGCGGACAGCGGGTGGCACCGACCGACTCCCACGGCGGAGGCGGCGGAGGAGGCGGATTAAAATGGAAGATTAAAATGGGTAGCACTAGTAGGAACCAGACCAGACCGGACTGTCCTGACGAAGCAGCAGCTGTGCAGTCTTTATGCTTTCCTTAACGACTTTTTTAATTAAATTTATTATCATGTTAATCTAATACGAACGACCGACCCAAAGAATAGATCCGAATTACTTCTCGGACACGGCAACAGCCGAGCAGCAGCGGAGCCCTTTTGTCGACAATGACGATGAAAGGTAGCGCCCCCAGCCCACGTGGCGCCCCCTACTTTTCTGAAAAAGAGGCGCAACAAAAACACTCCCACCATAAAAAAAGTTCCCCTACCAGTGCTAGGCGACTTACTTCACTGTCACAACTTCACTCCTTTGGACTTAGTCAAATTCCTAACAAGTACATTGACTTACCATGACATCACAGATTCGCTACAAATTTTTTATAAAAGTAGATTTCATAATAATGTATAATATTTTATTTCTTATATGATGCCGAGGCGTTCATTTAAATTTGCTCAGGAGCGGCTCTGAATATCTTATTTATATCACTCGCTTCTTTTTTCAATTTTTTTGCCAACGATGTTTGGCAGATCCATATACGAAAGAACGATATACCTTCTTTCCTCGTTTCAGTAGGATGCTGTTAAAAGGAAGTCACTGGACCTTCTTTCAGCCCAAGAAAACGAGGACCAGCACAGCAACTTGCGTCCTGATCCAGCACGCGACCCCCCGACGTTTTCGACCAGCTCTTACACGCTAAATTCGTTGCGATCTCGGTAGTACAATGACAACTCCGCACCGCCTCCAGAAACATAGCCACAACGCGCTATAACCCAAAGTTGCATGTTAAAGAAGCACCTCAAAATTGCTTCCGGACCTCCCATCTTTTGGGGCTTTGGGGGGCTTCTCAAAGCTCAATTATCATGAAGAGGAGAACCCTTCGTCGGCGTCGCACCGAAAGCTACAGATACAAGGGACTGCACTATCCAAGGAGCCCTCCCACAGGCAGAAGATGAGCACTAGAAATTTAAATTACAGTACTAAAATCAACTATTCCAGAAGAGACTGCTCATCTCTCATCAAGCAGATGCTACTCGACTTGTCCATGATCTAGCATGGTCATCGACTTGACATCACAATCCACTCCGTCCCCAAGAACATTAGGAACAGTGTTGAGGCGTGGGCTTCCCATGACTGTCCATGACAAAACTTCGCTGCACCAAAGCAGCGGAGATATTGCACAACCAATCACTTGCAACACAAAACCCCTAAATCTATTTGTCAGATCAGAAAGTACAAAAGAAAAAAGGACAAAATTCTCATGTCTAATGTACTAATAAAGATCAAACAGCAACACTAGGTCCTGATAAATCTACTATCAACAACCACTAGTCGCTCATGCAAGCACCCAAAGAGCCTATCACTTTGCCTCCTCGGAACCCTTCATGAGTGATGATTCTCCATCGCCTCCCTGATGCCCAGCTGCTGTGTTGCCCTGACCACCAGCACCAGTTGTCCCTGTCTCAGAAGCATCTTGCTTGCTTCCTCCACGCGCGTCATTTGGACCTGAGGATGGATGTGGCCCTCCAGTACCTGCACCTCCCAAAGTAGCCTCTGCGTTCATGGGATGAAGGCCATTACTGGGCCCCATTGGTCTCATGCCCATTTGACCCTGGATGGCCTGCTGGTGTTGCTGGTGTAACTGCTGCTGTGGGTCTTGCAACTGATGGGGACTACTGAATTGCAATGGCACCTTCTGAGGGTAAAGGCCTGGCTGCTGAGCCAGAGCAGCAGCCGCCTGAGGATGTTGCATGAAATAGCCACCTTGTTGCATCACCTGATGAGGAGCCATCTGTAGATGCCATTTGGTAAGCATACAAGCAGGGAAAAGATCATCATTAATTGGAAAGCAAATTAACAAGAGAAATAACTACCTGGGGAGGCATTGGTGGTGCCTGCGGCTGGGCATCAGCAATTGCCGCTAAATACATCAAATTCTTTTGCAACTGAGTTTGGTACCTGAATCATCAAGCTACATTGAGTCCACAGATGATGCCCAAGAATACAAACAAGGCTTGCATACAGGCACATGCATATACCCATCCAGCCAAAGCGCACTTACAGAATGAATCCTGATTGGCCAGCTGCACGTACTACTCGATGTACTTCCTAACAAACAAGCCACTGAAGAAAAGCCCACGCATTGAGACGCATATGTTGGTCCTGAGCCACCTACCCAACCACATGCATATGTGTGTGCGCACGACCTAGACCTTTCCCTCTTTCCTTTTGTTTTTACCAACTCCCCCCTTACATACACATATGAGAGAGAGAGAGAGAGAGACTTACTGGGCACACTCAGCGAGTTTGCCAAGATTTTGATTGTCCAATATAGCTAGAATCAACTTCTTGTTTTCATCAAGATACTACAATATTGCCCAAGACAAACATAAGATGATCTAAAAAGTTAGTAAATAGATCATGATATATCAACAGTAATAAGATGCTACACTAGGAACTCAGGTTCTGTTCAAGCGACCATGTATAAAACTGTCTGTCTAACTTAAATGAGGTCTACTAGCCATTATCTGGTATAAATCTGTACAGATGATAGCGAATTCTCCATCTTCTCTATATCACCTATGCATAGGACGAAACTAGGTTCCTATACCATCTAATAAACTTGTGCCATGACAACAGGAGTTCACTACATAGCATACCTATTAATTATATACATTGCATGTACTGTTTATCATAGCTATTGATTACACTACTGGTACTATTAATTCTCCCTCACACTTGCAAAACTTAAGAGGAAAACAGACCTGTACAGGCCACATACGATGTTACTGATTATTCATAATATTATAGGACCCATCATCAAATAAAAGAATGAGAGAAAAGAACAAAGCTGATGAAGAATCAGAAAACCACACATGGCTGACACCACATGAAGGACATGTACATTTACATGGCAAGAGCGACAAATCTTCAGTTTTTACTCAGCTAATCATTGTAAAGTTCTATTTAGAAATCATACATTATGGCTTACCATAATATATACCCGATCATAGTTATGATAGTATTATGTTAGAGTCTACAGATATAAGCATATATCCATGACCTTCATACGTTACGACTTACCATATTAGATATCCGATCATAGTTATGATAGTACCATGTTGGAGTCTAGAGATATAGTTATAAATCCATAAATAGAGTTCTTTCATAAAGTTCATAGGTCTATATTTTTGCCAACAATGTTAATTAAAAAAACCCCGGTACAACACTTGGTTGCACAAGCTTTGCCATCCATTTGCTAAGATACAGTTTGATCTTCATGCATACTTCATGTCTCTGATATGTAAATATCATTGTTCACATACAACATGTAGATGGGCAGACATAGGAAGTCAGGACTCATGCATCCACTTCTCTCTTTAGAAGACTGAAAATCTGTGATTAGCACGAGACCAATTGCCCAATGTCCCGCCATCAGTTTCCTACGAAGAAAGCAATCAACCTGGCGACTCATAGTTCGTAAATCGCACCGAGCGACCGAAGCTAGAATTTAGATTGGCTCAGCCTCGCGCGAAAAGACGGAATCCAGCCATTCTAAGCACGTCCGAGCTATTCATCTCGCATTTAAACGGTCCGAGACTTGAATTGACGAAAGACGTCTGTGAGAATCCAATCCGCCGACCTTACGAGGGTTTTCATTTGCAAGTTTCGGCCCAAGGAGTTACTCTGAGGTTTCCCTAAAGTGCTAATTTTTCGAGCTCCAACATCCACTCCGACTCGAGCTAAACCGGCACGCTTACTCAAAGACGTCACTTCACATGAGATTGCGGACGCGAACGAAGAACGGAGAGATAGAGAGAGAGAGAGGAAGAAGAAGGAACAGACGGCGGGGGAGGATTCGATTGGGGGAAGAGGGAGAGGGAGAGGGAGAGGAGGAGATACCTTTTGAATCTGCTCGGTGGTGATGTTGGTCGGGGGAAACGAGGGCAACACGGGGATCATCTGCGGAGGCTGCTGCATCTTCGCTGGGTCTCGTCTTACTCCTCCTCTTCCTCCTCCTCCCGAACGCGCATTCAATCGAAGGATCGATGGAATCCTCCCCCAAAAACCCTAGGCGACTGATGAAACCCCCCACCCACCCGACGGTCAAGGCCGGTCTGAACTCGAACGAAGAAGACAAGGATGGGGATGGGGATGGGAACGGAGATTGATTGACGAGAGAGGAAAGGAGGGCGGCTTCTGCTCCTGATTTTGCTCCCACGCTTTTTGTTTATTTTTATTTCACGTCGAATGTTGTTGTTTTGGACCGACTCCCCCACCATTGACGACACGAAATCTCGACACCGGACGGTCCGATCCAGCAGCAGCTTCGACCCCCGTGTTCACGCTACCAATTTACATAAAAAAAAAAAAAAAAAAAAAAAATTGTCTGGAAGAATTTCAAATAAAGACCTTAAATTATATTTTCTCTTAAAAAAAAGTTCAGAAAAATTTATCAGAAAAATTTTATTTATTTATAAAAAAAAAGGCTTGAATAATATTTAGTTATAAAACTTAAAAAAGAAGAAGCCTAGAATGAATTTTACCTCAAATAAGAGTATGTATGATTAATTTAGTCTCAAATAAAATCTTGAAATATGAATCTTTTCTCAAGAGAAAACTCAAAGTGGACTTGTTTAAAATTATTACTTGAAATGATCAATTTGGTCTTAAATAAGAGTTCGATTTCATTGACCGGTCAAATCTTTATTTGTAAGTTTGCATGTGTGACTCATGTACTTATTCAGGCGGCAACACTACAATATCGAGCAAAACTCTGGGCTTTAACCAAATTTAAAGAAATCCCAAATTGAAGCAAGGGTTCTCCGAGGTTCTTCTAAGGGCTATTTACATTTCCACAAATATCATTCATGTAGTTTCTCTGTTTTTGATTGTGTATGTTGTTCTCGGCTTGCTAATGTTGTCGTCGAAATAAGTACACAAATCACATGTGCAAGTCAAATCAAGGAATTTGAGCATTCATTTGAGACTCGGTTTACCATATCAAATCCTTATTTAATACAATACTTGTATTATATTCATTTATTATCAGAAAAATTATCTCATTTCAAGTTTTTATTTAAGGCAATATTCATTTTAAGCTGCCTCTTGAAAAAAAAAAAAAAAACGATCCACATTCATGTGCTATGGTAAAATGTGATTATGAAAATGTTTCGTAGTCAATCATTCAAGTAACGATACGACAATGATACCGTACGATCGCCGTCACGACAGAAGTGGAATGATGAACACATCTTATCTGGGCCTGCGAAGCCCAAACATTCGATGAGGGGCCGAAGGCCGATTAGGTGGGCAGGGTGGAGAAGGTGGCCGCACATCATTAAACGAGCTTGGCCTCGACTTCACCAAAACCGTGTCCAAAGTAGTGAAATTGCAAGCGTCGACTTCACCAGAAGTTGCGGATCCATATTGATGGGGCCGCCGGCTCCCGTAGCATTTAATACAAATCGGTCCGGCCATCTCAGGAGTTGGACTCTCGACTTCTTTCTTTTTCTTTTCCTTTAGTTTTAATTTTTCGTGGTTTGTAGCGCAACTGCGTATAGCCCTTTTTATGGTAACGTCGAACAGGACGAAGCGTAAAAGGCTACGCTTAGACAGCCTCTCCTCAGAGCCGTGGTGGATGTGGGGACGGGATCGTATCTACCGTTCGGACGCCGGTAATGTGGCCGAACCTAGTCTAATAGCAAAGGATGGTAAACGGAGCAAGTAGCTGAAACTTCAATTTGTCCAGCTATTGGCAGGATCAGAGGAGAAGAACCCGGGAAGAAACCGAGACGCAATGACGAATGAAGGAGAAAATATTGGGTACGCCTTATGTATCAACGTGGCAAACAAAAAGGCGGTGGGAGCGCGACACGTGTCCTCGTGGGACCCATAAAGTCAGGCGTCTGCTCCTCGACTCAGCGCTTCTTCCTCTCGTCTCGGCTGGTGGCTCGGCTCGGCTGGCAAAAGAAAGGACGTCCTCTCCTTCTGACCTGCACGCTCTCTTCCTGTCAGAGCATTTATTGCGGAAACTTTTCTCTTTCCTTCGTTTGAGAAAGAAAATGGCCGTTCGTTCCTCTTTCCTTCTCCATTTCTTTCCTTTCGAATTTTTGAATCTGAAATCCCCTCTCCGCGCTCGTTGTTGCTCCGCCGTGCATCAAGCGGCCGTTCTCCTGCCATCACCGACGAACCACATTACGGCCGCCGCTACTCCGGTGCTCACTCGCTTCTCTCTTCGGGTTCGTTGCTGCTCCATCATTCGTTCCGGCGTTCCTGGATCGCAGATGCAGCACGCGGAGGAGAAGCAGGCCTCTTCGAGCTCCCTCAACGTCGGCGACGTCGCCCGCCAAGCGAGACCCGCACACACGGAAGGCTCGGAGGCGAGGTTGCTGGAGAAGCTGGTGCTGAGCTGCCTCGTCGTGTTCGACGCTCCTCCGCCTCCCTCTCGCGACGTCCGCTCTGCTCTCTCTCTCCCCCTCTGCGAAGTCGTGACTCTCTTCCAGCGAAACGCGACGCCGACGGCCCTCCACCTCTGCCGGTTGACTCCGTCGCCCTCGACTCCGACTCCGACTCCGACGCCGACGCCGACGCCGCCTCCTCCCCTGAACCCGACTCTGACGCCGACGCCCCTTCGCCGGTTGCCTCCGTCGGCGTCGGAGTCCGTCGCCCCCGACGCCGACGCCTCGGCCTCCGCCTATGCGCCTAACGCCGACGCCGACGCCGACGCCGATGCCCCTTCGCCAAGTCCATGCATCGCAGAAAATGGTGATGCCGACCCAACATTACTTATTCAGTTATTTCCTTTTGCTGATGCCGAAAAGGAGAGACAAGCTTTGGTGGATGCACTTAGAGCTAGTGAAGCTGAATGCGATGCTATTGATGCGAAGATGCAGGAGGTTTTGAATGCACAGATTGCTGCTGAGGATGAGTGTGTTTCTCTGTTGGAGAATTTCTCTAAGGTCAGTGACAACATCTTTTCTTTTTTTTTTTTGCTTGATCCTAGAATGAATTAAGATAGAGTGAGCTCTATAGTAAGAACTTCGCACCACAGGGCAACACAATCATTGGCTGGAGCAGATTGATACACGTTTCTGGTTTTCTGTCTGTCTTTATAAACTTGCGTGTGTAATGGTACAAGCCTTCCTGACTGGATGTTCTTTATATTCATGCTTGTGCTTAGCTGCCCTGTTGAGTGAAGGAAGTCGTTTGTCAATTTTCATCTTTCAATTGGCAGTCGGGTTCTCAAGGTGAACATGGAAAGACTAGTTTTGTCAAAGTGCTTCAAAGGAAAATGAATGGAAAACAAGAATGTCAACTTGACCATTGTTGGGCTGTAGATTATAGGCATGGTAGTGGGTGATACATGTGTGGTGTCATTGGTGTTGGCGCACAATTGTAGCCCTAGTTTTTATTTTGAGATAGCCATGGTTTTAATTGACTTGATGTAAGGTAAACTAAAAGCTTTCAGCAAGTCATATTGATCCCATGGTAGTCTCTGTTTTGCCAATCCAAGTAGACTTTTGGATAGTGACTGTTTTAAGGATAGCCATGCTATCTCTCTCTGAACTTTTTCATTAACTGCTTCATCTGTCCCTACAAAACATGAGGTTGGATCATGCGTACCACGAAAAACTTTCGTAAGCTATCGATTTCATGTGGTAGCCAAATTTAGTTTGAAGCAGAATGACTGACATTTTTACCTCTTATCCTGCAGGATGCAACTGCTAGTGCTGACCTGATAGAGAAGAAGGCAAACTTACTGCGTGCTGAGGAAATGGACAAATGGCTTTCATCAAGTGAAGATTTGGAGGTGAGGAAGATGGAACTTGAAATCGAGTCATATCTGATAAGTGAAGCTCGTAAAGGAGTGAATGTTTCCATCGAGCATTCAATTGATGATGACAGTAGAGAGAAAGAAAAACTTCTTAAGAAGAAGGATGTGTTGTTGGATGAATTGGAGAAGCTGCTTAATTTAGTGAGAGAGAAGGAGAAGCAAATTGCTGAGAATGATGCTTCCATTGAAGCAGTAGAGAAGCGCATTGCTGGTGGTCTCTGGATTTCAGGACATGCAATCAGATATTGGTGCTAAATATGATAGAATGAAATCAAAGCTCTCTCAGGTTGATGCGAAAGTGAAGCTTTATCTATAAAAAAAGAAAGATTTTGATGACGTACTCTCTCAGGAAGATAATAAAGGAGCAAAAGATTAGGAACTTGGGAAGATTGCTGCAGATGAAGCAAAAAGCATACAATGAAGCAGCAGGATTGAGAAAAGGTTTAATGCTCTGCATTTTGGAGTACAGAGAAAGTAAAACTGGGGCTGATGAAGACTGAGGAGAAATTTTCTGAAGATGTCATGAGGCTCCAACAAGAAGCTTCCTCTGCAAGAGCTTCTTTACAGGTTATTTTACTTTTTAGCTATCTTACTCTTTACATGCAAACGACATATACCTAAAAGGTGGTTAAGCTTCACATGCTTAATCTACTATAATTCTGGCCTATGGAGTCTACATGTTGCAACATTTTGGAGAATTTACTTCCAGTCTTCTGAATCAGTAATGCTTGAGGTTCATGTTTGATTATCCAACCTAGGATGAGTGTTGGTTCATGGTTAAGATATACTTGCTGAAGGAATATTCTAAAGACACAGGCAGTGAGTGACTCCTACTTTCTTTCAAAAGTTTGTTTATGCGATATTTGTTTTTTTTTTTTGGTGAAAATAAGAGATGCGACGTATTTGTTAGGGGAAGCCTTAATCTTAAAAGTTTAGGCAACTAGGATATGTAGACAATGTATGTTGAGATCTACTGTTTCCCCTCACAGAAAAGCTATAGCTTGCGAGTGAGACAGTGGATGTAATCATGAAATCAAACTATTGTAGAGCTGGAGTACTGTAACAGGAGAAATAGGAAACAATAAGCAAAAGAGGGAGCAACAGGAGAGTATAAGCAAAAGCAGAATTTGATCAGATTTCAAATCTTGCATTGAAGCGGATATATTGAATTCGATGAGTTGAAAGAAGCTTTGATAGATGACAATCTTGGTCCGAACAACAAAAAATTTATTGAAGACATCATTTTCGATGCTGATCTAGATAAGGTAATACATAATCAGAACAACCTGCAATTTGGAATCTGTGTATATCTTGTTCATATATGAAATAGAGTGCTCATTCTGTGATGGATGTATTCCAGGACGGTCGAATCAGTTATAATGAATTCAAGGCCATGATGAAAACGGTCATGGACTGGAAAATGGCTTCACGCCAGTAGTTGAGAGCGATGCTGAACGGGCTTAGCCAGAAGATGTTCAAAGACACTTTCTTCTCTCAGAGGCTAAAAGATGTTCCACCCATGTCTTCTTAATCTGATCCAGATGAACCGTGGAGAAACAAAATCGAAGTCTCATCAACAGGGTATTTGGGAAGGAGGCATTATACAAAATCATTGCATTGGTTTGCTACTGCAGGGACATAAATGCTGTGGTTATATTATTTAGCATGTGCTATTTCTCTGTAATTAGAGCTGCCTTTTGTTCATGCTAGACTTTTGAACAACTGATTTTGCCTTTCCTATATGAACTACAGATCCTAATTGACCTAAGAATGACAAGGCAACCATTCTTACGGACACAATCCAGGTGCTGAAGGATTTAACCACGGAAGTTAACAAATTGAAAGCTGAATGTGCAGCTCTTATTGAAGAATCTCACATGGTGATTTTATCTTCATCCAGTATCCTGAGGTTCTAATGTCCATTGTTTGCCTTGATGCTAATAGTAACTTTGCATTACAACCAGCTGATGCAGGAGAAGAATGAGCTCAGAGAAGAGAAATCATCTTTAAAATCTGAAGTTGAAAATCTTAATGTCCAGTACCAGCAAAGGACGAGGGTTATGTACCCTTGGGCTGCCATGGATCCATCCGTCATCATGGGTCCAGCCTACTCATATCCAGTTCCAATACCCGTCACTGCAGGTCCAATACCCATGCTCTCACAACTTCAGCCTTTCCCTTTCTTTGGAAATCAGAATGCAAGTGCTATTCCTGCTCCGTGTTCTACCTTTATCCCAAATTCAATGCCTGCCAATCCCACATTTGAACAGCAGTCAACCCAATATGCGTCCACTTCTCACGTGTCAAATAAAAAAGACTCCAAAAGCAGGTCTTCAGATCATCAAAGGGGCAGCATTGCAGAGCAAGACGAAGATCCAAATGACGTGGCAACAGACCTTGAACTTAAGATGCCTGGAATATCATCACATCAGGTTTTTTTTTTATATTCTGAACCAGAGCTAGATCTACTCTGTAAATTGGCACAATATGCATAACAGTATATATTATGCAGGACTTGACGCCCGGAGAAAAGAAGGGCAAGCAGACCCAGAGGAAGGAGATAAGTATTTTACTGATGGGAGCTCATCAAGCAAGCTTTCGTCATCTCAGGCTTTTCCAGATAGTTCCTCCAATAGTGTTAGTGACAACCCAAAGTCCAGTAGATGAAGAGTTGAGTCCAGAAAATCTTAATGCCACAATTTTCTTTTCCTGTTACAAGCCTAACTCATTTTCTAGTCCTTTCGTAGTTTGTACCCCGAGGCTGGTCAGTTGTATATTATGTTGCGTTTGCTTAACTTACAGGGAATTTTTTTAGTTTATACAGATTTCAGAGCATATGCCTGAAACTTGAACAATGAAGGGCACATTCATTACTTTTTAAGGATTTAGCTCCAGCAACCAAGACATAATTGATTGGAGCTTCTGTTTTGCATCCAAACTATCTTGCAACTTTGACCTGCCATGAGGCATAAGCCAGGTTGTACTCCTGCATGAGTCATTCGCATCGTGTATTTGTGATGCCCTGGTGGTTATTAGATAAAAAAGTCTCTAGAGATGCTGTCGTCAAGAGGTAACGAATCGGTGTACAGATGGAGATGTGAGCTAGCATATGCTTTTGGGTATTCCAAACATCATTGACCGGAGCAGAAAAAGGCGAATTCTTTATGTTCTGCGCATCACCTCCTACATTCGCTATTGTATTGGCCATGATTCAACGCGATGATGAATGGCTCTTGAAACCAAGAAGCGTCACCTAAATAATATGATCAATTTATTTTCGTTAATGGCTGCTCAGCATACATCTCTAAATAATTCACAGGAAAAGCAGGTGCATTGCCCATCTCTGAGAGAGACTGAAAAATGTTTACACTTAATTCATTTGCGATGCCAAAAAATTGAGAAAAAGAGAAGGCCTTACAAGTAAAAAAGCATTGCCCATTCTATAATGGAACAGGCCCCCAAATTCGAGGGCGTTAAATATACACTCGCAGCCTACACATATCAACTCATTAGAAGACGTACGCCCGTACAGCCCTTCCTCTCACCAAGTAAACGACCAAAGCCAGCAATCTCTCCAAACCTTCATCCTCAAGCACTTCTCGGCAAACTTGGGTGCCATGCAAAATCCCTTGATACTAACTTTGTACAGGGATTTCCACTGGCAATGGAGCGGAGTACAGAGGCGGTCATCATGGTTGGGTCGGTATATCTTGAGTAACCAAAATACGTACTTGACGTCTCGTGCTCCCTCCTCTCTTTTTAACACCCAAAAGCTCCAGAATGGATCTATATCTTCCTCAAATTCCAATAACCAGATGGGCTCGGCAAGTTTTGAGAGCCCATGCTTGCAGTTCTTAACAGCCTTCTGAACTCCGATAAACTTATTTTCCCATCTTTGTCGACGTTGGCTTCCTCTAGCAGAGGACCGAGGGAGCCTTTCAAACCTGTCTGCTAAAAGGGCATGGGAGCATCATATCAAAGGTTACGTTAACATGCTTAACCATTTCTTTGTACAAGGCAACATAAAAACCTGCGCCACTACTTTGAGCAGAATATACAACAAGAGGCAATACATTCGGCTAGTATTTTCAGATGAGACAATAACCAAATTATCAAGGTCACAAGCTGAACGGTTTCTTTATGTGAAGCTGCAACAGAAAGTAGCTATGCTACTGTTTTGTGCCCAATATGCAAAAAGACAGACAACTTATCCCAACTTTTGGGCAATTTTGCAAGAAACAAACTTCAAGCTCCCAAGAGACGGTCAAAATTCAGTTACAAATTAAAACAAATACATTTAGCCCTGTCTACGTAATTTAATTTTCACTCTACCCATACCCATAGTGACACAAATGAGAACTAGAGGGCAAATGAACGTGGAAGGGATGAATAAATGAAGATAGTCAAAATTACCAGTCGAAGTTCTTCTGGGGTTATATAACCATCACGATCAATGTCAAATATTTCAAAAAAGTGGCCTGTGACCGCAGCTGCCACTTCTCTGAGTCATGTTCCTCCATTCGATGCACATGAAGAGTAGCTGCAACAAACTCAGTAAAATCCACTTAGCTCATCCGTGTTGCTATCGATCTACATGAAGGAAAAATAAAAGAGATTCTTATGCACCATTCAGGACTCACATGTTTGTGCAATATCTAAAAGCTTGGCAGCAGCTCATCTTATGAACGAAAAAATTAGTCCAACATTTCTTGGCTAACAACACAAGCAAGTTTTCAAAATGATGAAACATGAAGCAAGAACTAAATGGAAACTTCAAGCATCGAATATGAACAAAAGAGAATCACCAAAACAATAAAAGAAGAAAGTGAAACTGACAGAAAATGGTATTCCACAAAACCCACCAGAAAAACAAATCTCAATTGCTAATACACAAGGAGAAAACAAGGCCATAACAAAGGTAAAGATAAAAGTTACCGCTTGAAGAATCTCTAAGACACGTGGTCCTTCATCTTGCAGGGAAGATCCTGAGCAAGGGCCTGCATGCATACAACACTCATGATCATGATGTAATTAAATATTCATCAGAGTGAATGGGGAATGAGAAAGAAATGGATACCTCTTTCATTTCTTCAAGACTAATAGAACCATTTTTATCTACATCAATTGCAGCAAATTGATCCTTGAGGTCAGCAAGTTCCTCTTCATCGAGTGTGCTTGCTAGTGCCTGCAAGCAATATTTGTTAGACATTGACATGATATAATATCCTTTCCTCTTTGAACAAATCTTACAGAGCAGTTTTGTTACCCGTAAAGCAAATTGTTTCAGTCGACCGTACTTCACAAATTGTCTCATATTGTTTAAAACTGATACATCAATAGGGATATCTGATGCATTTCCTCCTTCTCTGACCCATGGATATGCTGAAAGTTGCAGCAATGAATAAAGATCAATGTTAAGAGGAAACAGAAATTATTTTCCCAACATAAATGGTCCATGCTCCAATAAGCAACCACTTCTTTTCCTAAATCTTGAAATGAATCTATTAAAAAGTAGGGTTATAGAAGCACAGATGACTAACAAAATTGCCACAGATGTCTCTAATTTACCTGCTCATGATTTGTAAGAGACCGAGATGTAGGAGGTTGCGAAAAACCACTCAAATGAGCCAAAGCATCAGCTAGAGCATTTACACCTTGCTCTTCAATTAGTTTTTGTGCTGTTGGAGTGAAAAACCCTACAGACTTAGGATGAACCACTTTGAGGGTCGCAACAACTTGCTCAGCGGATGACTCCAAAACTTCATGCATTGCTGGAGGGCTAATAAACTCAAATGTGCAACCTACACCTCACTCAATGGATCTGACAGTTCGCCTCTTGACTACTTGTATACATCAAGATAGCCATTCCTTCTTTCCCGGCGCGTCCAGTACGAACAGACCGATGGACAAAAGTCTCTGAATCATTTGGCAGTTCATAGTGGATGACCTGGCATTAGGAGTTGCATACTCTTGTTAATCTTATACACGTAGCTTTGTGAGAGGACAACTAATCGTGCAGGTAAACAAACATAAAAAACTAAATAACCTACGAGATCAACATTAGGATATCCAGCCCATGAGATGCAACATCAGTAGCAACAAGAACAGTGAACTTCCCCTGCCGGAAACCATTAAGAGTTCTCTCCCTCTGATGCTGAGAGATATCCCCATGCAATGCTTCAGAGGCAATGATACTCATAAATGCCATTGACACCTCATCTGCATCTCTTTTAGTCTGTGTGAAAACAATGGTCTTCCCACCTTTCACATACACGTAAGATAGATATACAAAAAGGTCATTTATCTAGTAAAAGCACAATCTATTAAAGCCTACCATAAAGCATGTAGGCAAGAACAAAATCAAAGCCTTCTTCCACTAAGCAGGAAGAATCTTAAGAAACAGCATGATAGAGAAATTCAGGACATATGCCTAATGGGAGACATCCATATGCAAATGTTAGCGAATCAAATAAGCATCTTGATTGGGGAAAAAGATATCAAATATGAGGGAAGCATCTCCTACCGTGATGAGATCACTTAGAATGGTACACTTTGAAGTTGGAGTTGCTGATGTGGCAAAAATTTTAATTCCCTCTGCGAGTTTTCATCTTGTTCTCCAACCTACATCAAGAAAATAAAGAACAGGCAAACCACATAAGCCATCACGCGACATTTTGATGAGCCACACTCCTCCATTTCTGCGACTGTACTATGCAAAAATTCAGGCCTATACCCAATATCGGATCATGCAAGAAGTTTGGGCAGACGGAGACAGAGAGATTGTTATTGAGAGAAGAACTTTACCAAGTCAATTGTCAAAGGATTGTTCAAGTGCTTTCTCGCCAGTTTCTTCACCCAACCAGGCATTGTGGCAAAGAAAAGCAGGCTCTGTCGCTGTGAGGGAAGCTTTTCCAAGATCACCTCCACATCTTCCTCAAAACCAACGGCAAGCATCTGATCAACTTCATCAAGTACCAAAATTCCACTTCTCCCAATTTAAGGCTGTTACTGTTGATCAAATCAATGATTCGACCAGGAGTCCTGACAACTACATTGAACCCTGGGAAAGGACACTTTGTTGGGTAATGTAAGAAACTCCCCATAAACACACACGGTGTTTAAGTAAGGTGTAGATTCCTTAATTTCTTTCTCTACTTGTTTTGCTAATTCCCTTGTTGGTGCTAAGGCCAAAACTCTAGGAAGTTGCCCATATCTAAGAGACATTTACAGTATAATCTGTCATTAGAAAATGCTCAAACATTGAGGTCACCAAGATAATTAAAATTATTACTCAAATACCTCGGACTTCTATGTTCATCACCATCAGTAAGACGCTTCAGTATGGAATCCCAAAAGCTAAAGTCTTCCCGTTCCAGTCTTCGCACGAGCAATTAAATCACACCCTTCAAGCACAGGGGTTAACACCGCTCTCTAACAATCACAGAATAGTACAAGGAACATGGGTTTGCCATTGAAAACATGATGAAACTTGAGTAGAGTGAACAATGAAGGGGGAAAAGTAATGAGTGATGAGTGAACAATCCTAGTGCTGGCAAAAGTAAAGAAACCAAATATCGAGTCGATTAAAAAAACGAATTCTGCCTGTGTAAAGCCTTAGTCCCAACAACATCTTAGTGTTTAACAGCTCAATTTTCAGCATAGGATAGTCATCTAACGTAAGCTACGACAGAACATCCCAGAATACGTATTATGATTGCCTGCACTTAACTCCATCGGTGGTTCGCCTAGCACATTAACAAAGGTCAAGGTTTTCTACTTAATTTTCCAGCCAACTAAGTATGCTCAAACAAAGAAAAACTCAGCCACCAATAAACAACAGCAATTCATACCAGAGCGAAAATATTGGATAACATAGGGGAAGGAAACAAAGGATAAAGCATACTTGAATGGGAAAGAGATGGGTAATGCCACGTTTCTCAACAAATTCCACGAGCCTCTGAGGCAAACCCAGCTTGGAGAGAGCTAGCTCGTCCTCGCTCACACTCTCAGCCTCGCCGCCCTCAGACACGAAGCCGCCCTCATCCTCACTCGCGTCAACCTCGCTCTCCGAGAACCCACCGGTCCCCAACTTCTTGAAAGCCTCCTCGCTCAGCAACCAGTTCGGCGTGGCGATGGCAGACGTCACGAAGCTGCTCAGGCTCCTCCTAAGGCCGCGCCTTTTCACGCACCCACTTTCTAAAAGCCCAAAGGGTCTTCGGACATGGCACTCGCTGGACGAACAGAGCAAGGAATTGAAGTGGGGCTTCTCGGAAAACGACAGAGAAACCACGGCACCAGCCGAGCGATTGCTTCTCGGTTGCGAGTCGGGGGACGGAGAGAGGCGAGCGAAATCGGCCGTCGGGAGAGAGTGCGATTTAGGAAGAAGTGCGCCGAGAGAATGGAGCCCAGAGATGAGGCCGTCGAGTGGAGAGAGAAAGGCCGTCGTCGGGAGGGAGCGACGGTCGTCGGAGGAATCGCTAGACCGGAAGGAGCGTCGGAGGAAGAGAGAGCAAAGAGGAGAGAGAAGACAGAGGAGAGAATGCTTTACACTTTTTTAAACGCCCGCGCGTTGGTTTAAATTGGAACGACGGGAGAGAGAAGAGGGAGCCGAGGGAGCCGACGTGGACCTGCCAACCGACGGAGGCAACCGGCGAAGGGGCGTCGGCGTCAGAGTCGGGTTCAGGGGAGGAGGCGGCGTCGGCGTAGGCGTCGGAGTCGGAGTCGGAGTCGAGGGCGACGGAGTCAACCGGCAGAGGTGGAGGGCCGTCGGCGTCGCGTTTCGCTGGAAGAGAGTCACGACTTCGCAGAGGGGGAGAGAGAGAGCAGAGCGGACGTCGCGAGAGGGAGGCGGAGGAGCGTCGAACACGACGAGGCAGCTCAGCACCAGCTTCTCCAGCAACCTCGCCTCCGAGCCTTCCGTGTGTGCGGGTCTCGCTTGGCGGGCGACGTCGCCGACGTTGAGGGGAGCTCGAAGAGGCCTGCTTCTCCTCCGCGTGCTGCATCTGCGATCCCGGGAACGCCGGAACGAATGACGGAGCAGCAACGAACCCGAAGAGAGAAGCGAGTGAGCACCGGAGAAGCGGCGGCCGTAATGTGGTTCGTCGGTGATGGCAGGAGAACGGCCGCTTGATGCACGGCGGAGCAACAACGAGCGCGGAAAGAGGATTTCAGATTCAAAATTCGAAAGGAAAGAAATGGAGAGGAAAGAGGAACGAACGGCCATTTTCTTTCTCAAACGAAGGAAAGAGAAAAGTTTCCGCAATAAATGCTCTGACAGGAGAGAGAGCGTGCAGGTCAGGAGGAGAGGACGTCCTTTCTTTTGCCAGCCGAGCCGAGCCACCAGCCGAGACGAGAGTTAGAGGAGAGAGGAAGAAGCGCTGAGTCGAGGAGCAGACGCCTGACTTTATGGGTCCCACGAGGACACGTGTCGCGCTCCCACCGCCTTTTGTTTGCCACGTTGATACATAAGGCGTACCCAATATTTTCTCCGAATGAAGAGCGAAGGCGGGGCCCTGGCCTTGGTCCAATGTCCGCCGTACCTACTGAAACTACACCTAGAATCCCATAAATGGGACTGCACAAAAACGACCAATCGCGGCGCGCCATGCATGTCCATCATTTAATGGCATCTAGGAAGCCGTTTCGCAGCGAGAGCGTTTCCCACATGAACCACTCCCATGAGATTGCTAACTCAACTTGGGCTCCTTTATCTCACACACAACTTCTTTATTATCAATAATTTACACAATAAACGATGAAGATCTCTTTTATTTGTTCACTTTTGTTAGTGATCCAAACAGTCGTTTTATGAAAAATACTTTTCAAATCTTATATTTTTCATTACTTTACATTTTAAATAAATGGCTTTTTTTCTTTATCACGGGCATATACTAAAGTATATTGAAATTGCAAAACCTACACAAAGGAGAAAAGGGGCTCCGCACAAAATCGGCATATCAAGATATTTGGGGAGCTTGTTGACTTGAGGTGTCTCGCATTGTGAATCATTCAATGAGGCATGTAGAGCACATGAACTAACTACATCTATTTGTCCGAGATGAATCGGATGATATAGAAGGTTAATAAGATTGCATTATTCCATGTCAAGTGATGGAAAACGCAAGCTTGGGATCAATGTCACATAGTTTTAGGATTGTGAGCTGTTTCCTCCTCTTCCTTCCTACTTTTGATGATATATATGCTTTGCGGGTCTCTCGATTTTGTAATTTTCACAAAGGACGATATAAATGTGGCTACAATGTTGTCGAAAGGATGGGGGAGCAAAAAGGGAAGTGGGGGGAATGGCGAATGTAGTAGGGTTGTGGGGGCATCACGGGGATTGCCGGAGCATTTCCCAAATTCAAAAGCGAAAAATTAATGGATGGATGGCGTGGTGTGTTAAGGGGGCAGGTCTGTAAGTTGGTAGTGCTAAGCAGCGATGCTGATGAGTCCACGTCCGCTGCTGTCCATTCCTCCGTATCTGTCCTAGCATTCTCTCTCCTCTGATGAGTCTCAGGAGGAGGAGGACCATCATCCATCGTTCGTAATCGTAACCAACCCTGACCGACCTCCCCTCCCCGCCGTTATATAACACCAATGTAATTGAAACTCCTCCGTTATGTTCTCAAAGCGGGTAAAGTAGACCTCCCTCCGTTCACGAGATTAAAAGCCAGTCTTTCCTCGTGAATTCCCCCCTTGCCCGGTCTCTTCCGAGCTTTCCATAAAGAGGAAGAGGAGGAGGAGGAGCCCTCTTGCTTGCGTTGCCCGTCTGTTAACATAACCGACAGAATTCATGGAGGTGGAGAGAGTGCAGGCCGTGGCGTCTGCTCTGATGACCGCGGAGACCATCCCCGCCGATTTCATCCGGCCGGAGCAGGAGCGCCCCGCCATCACCACCTACCAGGGCCCGGCCCCCGACATCCCCACCATCGACCTGAGCCTGCCTGACCGCGAGTCCGTCGTGCGGGCCGTCGCCCAGGCCTGCGAGGAGTGGGGGATCTTTCAGGTGGTGAACCACGGCATCCCCACGGAGCTCATCTCCCGCCTGCAGGCGGCCGGGAAGCACTTCTTCGACCTCCCCCAGGAGGAGAAGGAGGCCTACGCCAAGCCCCCGGGGTCCCAGTCCATCGAGGGCTACGGCACCCGGGTCTCCAAGGAGGTCAACGGCAAGCGGATGTGGAACGACCACCTCTTCCACAAGGTCTGGCCTCCTTCCTCCGTCAACTACCGCTTCTGGCCCACGAACCCCCCGAACTACAGGTGCGTCAACACTGTCGCGACAGGAGCTGCTTAATTGCATGGCGTGAGGAGTGATTAGCCTGTTGCATGCAGGGAGGTGAACGAGGAGTATACCAAGTACATGAGGGAGGTGGCGGACAAGCTGTTCCTCTGCCTCTCCCTGGGGCTTGGTCTGGAGGAGACCGCCGTGAAGGAGGCGATCGGCGGGGAAGAGCTTGAGTACAACCTCAAGATCAACTACTACCCGCCCTGCCCCCGCCCCGACCTCGCCCTGGGGGTGGCTGCCCACACCGACCTGTCCACGATCACCATCCTCGTGCCCAACGATGTCCCCGGCCTCCAGGTCCTCAAAGACGGGCGCTGGATCGATGCCAAGTACATCCCCAACGCCCTCATCGTCCATGTCGGTGATCAGATTGAGGTCTTTCTCTCTCTCCCCTTCCCTCCGCCCTTCCCTCCCTAGACGCGACTCTGCGGTCGATTATAACTTCCCGGTAATGCTGTTAATTATCAGATCAAAATATGGAAACGGTACACCAACCATGAGGCGATAGTAATTACAAATTCAACTAGCTTGTCAACGTTTTGAACAAAGGATTCCGTAGATGATAATACCGTGTCGATATTGGCGTAGGTAGGGGTACCTGGCGTCTTCGCATCGTGTATTTCACCGATTGCGTTAAACTTTAGGTTACCTTTTCCTTATTTCGGTGGAGCCTGATGTTGACACAACAAAAGACGTTGCTACATAACATTTATGTGTGGATCTAAAAACCTTTGTTGTTAATGGCCCACGGCTCACTAAATCTAAGCCTCTGCATATAACTTAACTTTTAAGATGAAACATTGCCAATGTATCTTGCATCTCCCTTCCTTGAAAGGGAAGGGGGCCCCATACGGCGCCTGAGCATTTATCTAATTGAAATGATATGAATATGCAAGTTTATACTAAATTTTAGGTTACTTTTTCCCTATTGTCGCTGCGTGATGTTTGATGTGATATAAGGCAATGCAACATAAAGTTTATGTGTGGATCATAAAACCTTTGTCTTTGAAGGACCACAGCTCACTAAAGATTTTGCAAATGGCCTCGCTTTAAGGTTAAACATTGCAAGTGCATCTCGTGCCCCACTCCCTTGAACAGGGAGTATTTACCTCATCGAAATGATCGAAACCTAAAAGTTCATAACAAACTCATGGCGTTTCCAAACTTTGAAGTCTTAAATTTTCACCTCGGGTTCAAGCTGAATAAAATGTAGGTGTTTTCCTTATTAGTTACTTATGCGATGAGGATTGTTGACGCGGGTCATACATGTGGCTGTTGATGTAGATCCTGAGCAATGGACGGTATAAGGCAGTACTGCACAGGAGTACGGTGAACAAGGAGAATGCGAGGATGTCGTGGCCGGTGTTCTTGGAGCCGCCGGAAGAGTGGGTGGTCGGACCTCTGCCTCAGCTGCTTAGCCCCGAGAGTCCCCCGAAATACAAGGCCAAGAAGTTCAAGGATTACATGTACTGCAAACTCAACAAGCTTCCCCAGTAACTCCCTCGGCGATTGTTTCCCGCCCCCCACCCCAAAACACCATTCCATTCCCAAGGGAGAATAACTACTTTTTGCTTTTCAACGCCCTGGTCCCTCCACCTGTGCACTCAATTTGTTTTCAAATGTCCTCTTGTTTTGTTTTGTCAGTTCCATTTTGAGTTGTGGTTGCGCTACCTGCTGTCGTGTCACCATTGGATCGTCTCATTTTGCCCGATATAAACTTGACAAACTGCTATGGTATCTCTCCAGTTCCAAATTACATATTAATATCCGTACATAATCCCACTAGCGGCCGGGCCCTGGGCCCCGGGGGGTTGTCGGTTGGAGTGTACATAATATTCTAACCTTGACACTCCAATTACCATCGCCCCACCAATCGATGGTTTTCTTTCAAGGCAGTGCAGCTTCAATCCACATTATGTTGTGCTCTTGCAAAATAGAAATGATTACGTAACGATGCACAATGAGAATAATAGTTTATTCTAAATCACAAAAAAATAAAATCACAAATAATTATAAATTGTTGTGTGGGATTTATTTCTTCAAAAATTTGTAACTCACAACAGGCTGTTATTTTCGTAGTATCCTCATGACTGCTCCGCTAATAAAGCCCTTGCAAAAACCACACCTTAAAAAGTGTAGCCATGTAGTAACATTTTGTTGTCTCGATAACTATTGAACACCAATTTTGTATGAATGAATGAAAATCGAGCAACTTATCAAAAAAATTATAAACTTATTGCAATTGTCCAATTCATTTTTTTTTGCCAATTAAATCTTAAAATTTTTGCATTTATGTCAATTTAGTTTATTCGGCGATTTTTGGTTGGCTTGTGCTAACGTGAATATTTTTTTCAATTTTTTTGTTCCTTTATTTTCTTTTTCCTTTTTTTCCTCTTCTTCCTCTAGGTGAGGGCTGGTGATCTCCTGCCAAATCTAGTTGGGTGAGGCTCGACTTGGACAATGGCTGGCGAGGGTGAACCTCACCGGATTTGGCGAAGGGGTGGGGCTTGCCAGATTTGGTGGGGCCTCCAACGGTCAATGGTGAGGTTGACCTCGCTAGCCTTACCTCTGGGTGGCGGCGGAAAAGGAAGGAGGGGAAAAAAGAGAGAAAGAAAATAAGAAAAAAGGAAAATTTAATAAAAAAAAGTTGTCCATATTAGTGTTGGTTGAACGACCAATGTCCACATCCGGACTAGTCGCCAAAATTGACCGTATGGATTAAATTAGCATGAATGTAAAATGTTTGAGATTGAATTGGTCCAAAAAAAGTTTATAATTGAATTAGTACAATTATAATAGGTTTAGGATTTTTTTTGGGTAATTCTTGACTTAGACAGTGGCTGGCGAGGGTGAACCTCACCGGATTTGGCGGAGGGGTGGGGCTTGCCAGATTTGGTGGGGCCTCCAACGACCAATGGCGAGGTTGACCTCGCTAGCCTTACCTCTGGCTAGCGGCGGAAGAAGGAAGGATGGGAAAAAAGAGAGAAAGAAAATAAAAACAAAAGGAAAATTTAATAAAAAAGTTGTCTATATTAGTGTTGGTTGGACGACCAATGTCCACATCTGGACCAGTCAGCCAAAATCGACTGTATGGATTAAATTAGCACGGATGCAAAATGTTTGGGATTGAATTGGTTCAAACAAAGTTTATAATTGAATTGGTACAATTATAATAGATTTATGATTTTTTTTTGGGTAATTCTTGACTTGGATAGTGGCTAGTGAGGGTGAACCTCACTGGATTTGGCGGAGGGGTGGGGCTTGCTAGATTTGGTGGGTCCTCCAACGGTCAATGGCGAGGTTAACCTCGCTAGCCTTACCTCTGGCTAGCAGCGGAAGAAGGAAGGAGGGGAAAAAAGAGAGAAAGAAAATATATAAAAAAAAATTTAATAAAAAGGTTGTCCATATTAGTGTTGGTTGGATGACCAATGTCCACATCTGGACTAGTTAGCCAAAATCGACCGTATGTATTAAATTAATACGGATGCAAAATGTTTGGGATTGAATTGGCCCAAAAAAAGTTTATAATTGAATTAGTACAATTATAATAGGTTTAGGATTTTTTGGGGTAATTCTCCCAATGAAAGTATAATCTAATGTTCGGACACTTCATGTCCAAGGCGTATAAAATGAACTCAATCAAGTTCCTAACAATCAAAATTGATATTTCTTTTAAGCTGTGTTTATCTTAGGGAAAATAAATAATTTGAAGAATATTTTCTTCAAAATCATTGTTTGTATCACTTATGAAAATGAAGAAATTTAAAAATATTTTCATTGCATATGGAAATGTTTAGCCATAAATTGTTATTAATAATGAAAAATTATAGATTATTTCAAAAGATATAAGTGATCATTTTTAAGATCATATTTTTTGATTATTTAATTTTTGTGAAATAAATGGAGCTTTAGCGAAAGTGGAAGAATACAGAAATATCATTTCGAGGGATGGCAAAAGAGGAAGAGGCTATAGGCGAGAAGATGTTTGAATGGTATATCTCACCCCGTCGTGATTCGTATGTAAGTACAATTTGAAGATTATTATGGTTAAAATTCATCTCGAGCTCAAGTCAATTGAACGAACTAGACCCGAATCGAATTGGGAGTAAACTCGTCGGTTTCGATATTTCCATGTTGGAGATCCAAGTCGTTTGGACTTTGACCGTGAAAGAAAGAAAATTCTGGACTTGGATCATACCTCGGAAACGTCGTACGATCCGGCCCACTAGTAGTTCGACGGGTCCATGGACATTTTCAAGGGCCGAGTTTTGGGGGGGCGAAGCTGGGCTATTTCATGAAGCGACAAAAGAAGAGGGGAACGAATGAATTACAAGAGAGGTTTGATTTGAAGCGGGGGAGAGAAGCACGAGTGGAGCGGGGGAAGGGAAGGGAATGGCCACGTCAGCAGCATCGGTCTCGGAGGTGCGCGCCTCTCCATCGCTGCTCTCTCCTCCTTATCCGCAGCCGATCACCACCGCCGGAGAAGACTCCACACGGCGGCGACCTCCGCTCCTCACTATTCCCTGAAACTCGCTCCGCTTCACTCCGCTGCATCCAGGAGCAGGAGCAGGAGCAGGAGCAGCATCGTCAGCCACCCTCCACTCCGCTGTCGCGCCTCCAACACCATCGCCGACGTCGATGACGTCACCGCCCGAGTGCAAGCCGGCCGGCATCGCCTCCTCAAGGTACGTCCGTCGATTCCTCCCTCCCATGGATGGAGGATGGAAGCCACTTAACTCGCCGTGTCGGGTGATGAGGTGGTGGTGCGGTGCAGGTCCCGACCTCGAACATCAGGAACTTCAGCATAATCGCGCACATCGACCACGGGAAATCCACTCTGGCCGACAAGTTGCTCCAGGTGACGGGCACCGTGGAGAAGCGCGACATGAAGGACCAGTTCCTCGACAACATGGACCTCGAGAGAGAACGTGGCATCACCATCAAACTTCAGGTTCCCTTCCTGCAGTCCTTCTTCCTCCTCCCCTCTCGGTGTTCGCGCTGCACGATGGTGTGCCCGTCGCCCGTGCCTCCAATTGATCGCCTGATATGTATTTCTTCGCGTCAGGCAGCTCGAATGCGTTACGTGTTCCAGAATCAGCCGTATTGCCTGAACTTAATTGATACTCCCGGCCATGTCGACTTCTCTTACGAGGTACGTCCGAGTGATCTTGTGGATTTTCCATGCTTCCCCGCATTATTGCTGTTACCTGTTTGGGAATGTTTCTGGTTCGCGAGTGTAATATCTGGTCATCGTTGACGGGAGAATAGCAACAGTCTGCCGGTGGGTAGAGTTTTTTCGTTTATAGGAGGCTTTTCTTGATTGCATGAACAGAGGCATGCTGCTGTCGTAAAGACCCGTTGTCTTATTGTTTAGAATAACTTCTGTCTAGAATTAGGACAACGTTTTCTTACCTGCGAATTTGAAGTGTTGAATCGTGTTGGTAATTGGGGCCTCCGATAGTTGAAGAGCACGCTAATCTGGGTCTCCTCCAAGAGAGCAAATTTATACAACATTTTTAAATGCTTGTTCTGCTTGTTCTAGTATTTCTCGTTCTGTTTGATCCAGTATCTTTTATACCTTTTGAATCTAGGTCTCTCGTTCTCTTGCTGCATGTGAAGGTGCTCTCCTTGTTGTAGATGCTTCGCAGGTACTTTCTCCAGATCAGGCTTATCATTGAGCAAAGCTTTGTTTATCATCTATAGCTGGCACCTTGTATCTTTTTCTTTTGGTGGGAATCTTATAATTTGACACTTGAATGTTTGATATCCTAATCTTCCCCAATAATTTCAGAAATAGACATTGGCAGCTTTTTATGAATTTTGACCATAAAATGGTGTGGAATGCCCTGACTTAGTAGTTTTAATAGGCTTAGAAAAGGATATTTAGGTAATTTAGCAATTTCCTCTTTTTTTTTTTTTTCTTCCTGGTAATAAGGTTTTTTGCGGTTCTTTATGCACCCAGCTGATTCCATTAGGTGGTAGATGTCCCCAGTCCATTCATACCAGCACAAGTTTGTGCTCCTTGGAGTAGGATCCCAGAGACATTAGGAGGAAGTTGCTCAATAGTGTTTCATTACAAAGTGCCGACTATCCAGATTTTCCTCCAATTGGCTTATTTAATAACGTATGCTTGCTGCAGGCTCCTTTCATATTGTCAGTCAAATCTCTTTGAAGAACATCAAAGTTTGACATGCCAGAACTATTAGCACCTTTGGCAAAACTTTTGGGTTTCAAGCGTTAAGGATTTTGCTGGTCTTACTCTTTATAAGTGCTCATCAAATTTATCCAGATTGCCATTTTCTTCATATTTGGTCAGCTTAAGCAGATAATTATTGTCATACTGATTCTGCATAGAAGAATCTCTTGGCTATTTGTCCAATTGTGGTGTACTCTTCCTCTTTAGATGTCCAACTTATCCAAAAGGAAAAAGGTGCAGCTTACTCAGATGAAAGCGCCCACTCTTCTAGGATAAATCCCCTGCTTGGGAAATATTGTCTGAGCAAGGGTTGACTGTTGTTTATAGAGAGAGACATGTTCAGCTGCTAGAAAACTTGTTCATGTAGAGTTATTCCTCTATTCTACAGTCATATGTCGTTCCCCCTTTCTTCCGTCTTCACTAAAAGTTGTTCAAGATGGAATTGATTTGTGACATTTGGAATGTGGAAGGCAAAGAGCTGCGAGCAGTATTTAGAGAGCTTGTGCTGCTAGTTGCATGGAGCCGTCATAATTGTTAGTTTTTGAAGAATTTTGTGCAACCACTACCACTTGTTCTAAAAGTATTAAGTTATTCGATGAAAGTATGGTGTTGATATTTACAAGCTGGAATTAATGACTGGGGAAGCAAAATAAGGGATCTAGAGAGATTTGAACATAGAATGCCCTGCTCGACCTTCCTACCTTGCTGGGGGTTGTTTTTTGCTTGTTTTTCTGGTGTGGCTTTCTGTCACCCTAGCTGTGTACCGGCTTTCTGTTTGCCGTGCTTGTTTTCTTTTGCCGCGGTTGGTCCTTTTACGTCCCGGTATCCTTCCACTCAGGTTGTTTTTCTTCTTGAGTGTAAGTTTCGGTGCTGGGATTTTCTGTACATTTGCCTGTCCTCAATATAATTATTACCCTTTCTACCAAAAAAAAGCATAGGATGCCCTGCTGATACCATTGTAGAATTTTGTTGGACCACTGCCCATATTTTAAAGCTTGGCCAAATAGATGAAGGCGTAGCAATATTCAAGTCTTTGCTTTGCTGGGACTTTTTTGTTCGCAGAACTCACCCTCTGATTTATTATGTTTCCCTTAGTAATATGTGACACTGCAAAGTGGTATTCATGTAGTCTGTTCATTTCTTCATATTGGTTTTTCCAATGGGCCTCATTTGACACTGATTCTTGATTTATGGATAGTGGAGAAAATACAATGCAGTCAGGCATTCTGAATCCAAAGAATCCAGTGACGTCTGCTCATGAAATTTGCAACTTTATCTTTTTGACATGACCTAATAAAAGATTATTCATCTAGCTTGTTTTGAAAGGTGTCACACCAATTAGTAAATTGACTACTACCTATCATCAACTTTCTACTTACTCTAGGTTAACCGAATTGAATTTCAAAAATGAACAAAGAAAAGAAAGTGATTAAGGCACTTGTTCTCCATTAAAAAAAATAAAAAATCAAGGTGGCTTATTCACAGGTTTTTTCTCACAACTAGTTTCTTGGCACCGTTTTTGTTTGTTCGAGAAAGGACACTAGCAGCCTTCTTCATTATAACTGAATAATTGGTACTGATTTGTTGAATCATGCATGTCATGTTTGTAGGGTGTTGAAGCACAAACTTTGGCCAATGTATATCTAGCCTTGGAAAACAACCTGGAAATTATTCCTGTAAGTTCAATATTTTTTTAATCAAGGACTGCAGTTACATCTGACCATCATTTTTCCCTTTTCTGGATGTCTCTATGTATTTAAACTTCTTTGTTTTATTCCCTGATTCTTGGGCATTGTAGTAAGGATACTAACAAGTTATTATTAAGCTTGTTCAGTAAGAGTAATTAGTTTGACTTAAAAGATTGAATTCAGTAAAAGGTGCACTTGACATTCTATGGAAGGGTAGGATTAAGTCTTTGATGGAGAATCAATAGCATTTGAGCTAATATCCACCAAAAGGACATCCTTGGTTCCATACTCATAAGACATCAATCTTCAGTATTCAATTTTCAGGTATTATTATTTTGCTTCTTCAATTTCCAGCATTTAATATTACTAACTCTTAAAATTTCTGTACTCAAAATTTCAGTTTTATGATTCAGTTATCAAATAGACCCTAAGCCTTATCCTACTAAGTGGAGCTGGTAATATGGATCTATTTAATTATTGCGACTATGCCGTCTCGAATCCTTCTATAAGATCCAATTGCTCTTGGTTGGACTGAGAATTTGGGTTCAATTCGGTTCAACGTTCCAATTGAATTTTTCGTCTCTAATTTGATTGGAGCATCTTGAGATTGCTGTTTTACTAATCAATAATACCTTGGACACATTTGGTCATGTAATCCTCAATATCAACTTTTTCTTGGATATAGTCACTGTATATCTAATTTTCTCTTGGTTGCCAACTTCTAGTGAGTGATCCAAATCTGGGCTCCCCTTTTTTCAACATAGAACCACCCAAAACAAAGCTTTTCCTCACTAAGAGATGTCACCTACATAAATCTCTTTCCACACATTGCTGAGAAGTAAGACTATTTAAGTGTACATATAAGTATACAGGTGTGCACATAAATTTGGCTTCCGATTTAGGTGGTAAGGAACAGCGTAAGGTTTTGAGACCAAATTTCCTTCTTTCTGACAACATTGGCTTATAAAGTAGTTCTTATTTCTTCAGGTGTTGAATAAAATAGATCTTCCAGGAGCAGAACCTGATCGTGTTGTCAAGGAGATTGAGGAGGTAGGTTCCAAAATAGTTGTTTGCATTTGGCTGTGGCATTTACAGTTCCTTGTTGTTTTACTGGGTGGCACTGTTCTTGAGGCATATTTCATATTATTTAGGTTCATCTTTGAAATGAAATAAATTAATGAAAAGAAAGGGAAAAACACAATTTAGATGGTAGTTAGAAAATATAGATCTTTCTTTTACTCAATAGAGAACCCATCATCTCTAATGAAGCTGAGAGGATATGATGGATGCATAAATCATTCCTAATTGGGAACACTTTTTGCAGAGCCATTTAATAATAGACAGTGGGGTGCATACTCTTATCTCTTGGCCGTATCTAGTTCCTTCCTGGCAAATTTGGGCGTGACGCATAAGGATTTGATCTCAAACATACTTTTGTTTTTTTCTAGCACTAGTCTGACATAATCATAAAATTTCACTCTCAATGACTTATGAAATCAGATGTAAAATGCCCAATCATGGATTATAAAGGTGATCCGCAGAGTCTTCTATCCTTTTATGTCAGTAGCATTACTTGACAATACCGATTATGCATAATTACAAATGTTGCTTGTGTTTCCACAAATGTTTCTGTTCTTGTGAAAATGCTTTTTTGGCACTTTAAGCTTCCAACCCTTTCCAATAAACTGATGTTGCCATCTCAAACCAAATCTCTCTGCAATAACTGATGGTGCTATATCAGCAAAAGGGTTTCTTTTTTCTTTAAATTAGGAGAACCTGTCATGATGAGGCATAAACTAAGGATCCCGTGTTATGTTCTTGTTCACCATGTGCTATGTTGACATGGCAATTAGTTCTGGTGTAATCTTCAAACAGAATAACATTGTGTCCACCTCTTAATCATTGGTAGCTTGTATGAAGTTAGAAACCCTTCTACGGATGATTCTTCCATTATGAAGAGGGCAGCTTCTTTATTCTTTTAGTTATAACAAACAATTTTGGGAAGTTTGGAATAAGTTATATGTGCACAAGTGAAAATCAGTCCAGAATTTCACAATTTGGCGATTTTTACTTTTGTCTGCCCTTATTGGAGGACATCTTAGAATTGTGAAGTGGGAAGCATGATACCAAGTCGGTTTTGTCTTTCTGATGTTAGAATTATTTCCCTATGTTATCTTTATCAATGGCACATCTCATCGTTTTGGCTACAAGAATTTAGTGAGGTTATTTATGTTTCTAACTACCTGCTCCATTTCATGATTCACAAAATGGACTTTTCCTAAGTAGATTGTAATTTATGACTGACACTGATGGTTTTCAAAATGAAAGTTATGAATTAGACTGATCTGCGATATCCCAATTGTTGTCTTGTTGTTGGACTTCCATTGTCTTAATATCTGATGAAGGGAATCGAGTAAGAGACATTGGTAGTACCTTTGTGAAATACCTGTAATGGGATTTTTGATTGTTCAACCATGACCAGTTTTGCCTACCATAGTTTGCCATTCTGCCTATGAGCTGTTCCTTTTGTTAAGATGGAAGACTAAAAGCACATGTCTTGAGCATTCTCAAGGGAGATAACACATAATGCATTTTGGGCATAATAAATTTACCTTTGCCTGCTTTTGTCCTCTAGCAGTTTTTCTTAACTACAAAGATAAGCTCTCTTTATATCTAATTCCTTGCGACAAATGAACTTTGAAGAGTTTTCTTCACTGAATGCTTTTGTTATGTTAAAATGTTTAGCCTCTCAAGTTCATCATTCACCAACACAATGAAATGTTAATGATCCCTACATAGTTTGCTGTTGCTTTCTTGGTTTTTAAGAAGCTTAAAGTTGGAGTCTAATTTAGTTGGATGGTACATTTATTCATTAAGTAGTACTGTTGTTTCCTGCTTGTTGTTGGATCTTCTCAGTGCCATTGCTCTGTTTGAGCATCACAAATGAAGAAACAGAAGCTCCAGTGAAAAGTGTGTGTTTCTTTCAGGTGGTCGGCTTAGATTGCAGCAATGCAATCCTGTGCTCTGCAAAGGTCAGTCCCACACATGCTTGCACTACAAGGACATTTGGCTCATTTTATAATCTTATGCACAAGGTGCTAAAATCTTCTGTTCATTAAGGAGTGACGCTTTACTTTCAAGTTGCTTTTGTTCTGTAGGAAGGGATAGGCATACGGGATATCCTTGACTCTATTGTTCAAAGGATTCCACCACCTAGCAACACTATTGAAAGGCCTTTAAGGGCTTTAATATTTGACAGGTTAATGTTCGCCTCCCTCGAAAAGTATCGGCTTGCTAATTTTGACAATCATACTCTTTTCATCATCCAAGTATTCATTCATAATTGTGTTGTTATCGCTAATCCATTGTTGCCCCATTCTAAAAGTTTTTGTAAAACTATTTCCATATTTTATATGAGCTGTCAATCTTGTCAAGTGCCATCATAGTTATATGAGAGAGGGTTACATTGAGAACAAAGAAGATGCCGGAGGAGTGGATGAAAAACACTTTGGCACCTAGGGTATTGGCTTTTTTATAAACAATTTTCCTTAAAATTGTTTATTCGCATGGTATTTTAGCACAATGAAAGAATTTTAAATTTTGATGCTCCTCGTACTTGTGTTTTGTAAGTTCTCCTTTTGTTGTGTTGAGTCTTTGGTTATTTATTCCATTTGTTACATCTATAATTTGTGTTTTGTGTGTAAGTTTTGGCCTACATGCGGGGCTGTCAAGAAATATGCTACTATATGTCGTGGGTCTATTTCAGAACAATTTAAACTTGTGGGGCAAATGGTTGTTCAACAGTACCTTGTTACAAGAGTAAAAGTTGCATCCTTATTTTATTCTGTAGAGGGATTAAGCGGACAAGGCAAATGATCATATGGAAGAATAATTCAGCACAAAGTGGAGAAACTGATTTTCGTTTATGGCAGGAATATTGACTTTGGAGGTGATTTTGAGTGTTAATTTAGTCATCATGGAAGCTCAAATGTTGTGATCTAGAGTTTAGAGTGTCCTAGAGAGTTACTATGTTCTCATGGATCCATTTAGCAGAAGGATGGAAAAGTTGATGAAGACCTTACCCAGTATCAGCATGATGGTTGGAAGTGGACAAGTGCATTTGGTGTTTGTGCAACCATCAAATGTTGCTAATGGTTAAGGATCAATTTGTATACAATACAATAATAAGGTTGGTGATGCTATATGGGACAAAATGGTGGTTGGCCAGATATTGATGCTTGCAGAAAATGAGATGAGAATTTCCTTTGGTTGTGCTAGAATTTAACCTTTGTGGACAAGTAGGTGAGAACCCAAATAATGATAAGATTGAAAAGGGTGTTTAAAGTGGTTTTAATACATGCAATGACAATCTTCTAATGCTCTGGTGAGAAGATATAGTTGTAGGTTGGAGATGCAGGCTAATAGGGGTGAGGAAGATCTGGAAAGATCTATCAAAATGTTGCAGAAAGATTTGGAGCACTTAAATTTTACGGAGAACTTACTATGAGTGCAATGGAGTGTAATAGAGCTGGTTCCATTTAGTGGTATAAGGCTCAGTAATCTTTGGAATACTGATCATTTTCCCGTTGTCATGCTACTAAAAGGGATCTCTGATCGCCATCATCTCTAGACTTCCCATTTCCTTGAAATGATTTTTTCTCACTTAATGGATTTCTGTTTATATTTTCCAAACTACATTTGCTTGTAATACTTCTGTACTTACATTTGCTTGTAATACTTCTGTACTTTCCTCATATGTGTCTAGTTAACTTTTTAATTGGAGACGTCTAAAATTGCTGGGAAGAAAATGCTTACAAAATTTAAAGCAAACAGGGAGAAATTAAACTTTCTTGAAAGGCTGATGTTGATCCGTTGATGTGTATTTAAGGCAGTTCAAGGATAATCATCCATAACTCATGTTCTTTTGAAGTTCTCAATGGACTTCTTTCTTGTCTATTAGGTATAACTATTTCTTTTTAAGTCAACCTACTTAAATCAATTTTTTTTTGGAATCTCTCTCTCTCTCTCTCTCTCTCTCTCTCTCTCATGTGCGCATGCATGAATGCACTTGCATTGCACCCGCACCCACACAAACGCGCATAGGAAATTGTGTATGCTCAAGTATATGCAAATATGCTTATGCCCTCACCCATTAGCATAAAGTTTTTCTGATGTTCCTGCGGCAGTCTTCGCTGCTTGACAACATGCTTTCTGAAGGGAGGGTGGTTTATGTGTTTCTCCACATGGACTGCCGCCTAAAGTTTATGCCTCTATGCTGTGATGGGCTATCTAAGCATTTCATTGTGAGTAGAAGCCCTCAGACCAGCTTTAAGTGGAGAAGTGCTTAATCATCTTCAGCTACTGATCTTATGATTATCGATTCATTTAGCCTGTGGTTTTACTTGGCCATTGACATATGTTTTAGCCAGTCGCTGCTCTGCAAATGGTGAAAAGGTTTTGTGTTATGAAGTCCAGCCCCAAAGCTTAAGTTTATAGGTGGAAGGAGACCACATGAATATAAAGAGCTTTTATGACCCATTGTCAAGCGAAGTGGGACAATATTTCAATACCTTCTTTGAACATCCCCTCTCACGTGCAAATCGGTGCTGCACGAGGAATTTTTTTTTACCACGCCCTTTCGCGTAAGGGATAACTAGCTTTGATACCATGTTAAAAAGTCCAACCCAAAAGCTTAAACCTATAGGTGGAGAGAGACCACATGAATATGAAGAGCAATTATGGCCCATTATCAAGCGATGTGGGACAATATTTTAACATTTTGAGAAGCAATAATTTCAGGGAACATATTCATTGACAATATCTCTTGTTTGTGAGATTTTTTTGGTTTTACAAACATATGCTGCAGCTAATTGTTGCAGCTACTGCTGGATCAAAATGCTTTTTTTTCCCTTACTGCAATACGTACATGACTTGTCAAGCTTCGATTGACTATACATCTATGTTCATCTTTCTTCTGCAGCTACTATGATCCATATCGAGGTGTTATTGTTTATTTTCGAGTCATTGATGGGACCATTAGGAAAGGTGACAGAATTTATTTTATGGCAAGTGGGAAGGTAAAGTTCTTGTCATTGTTTTTTTTTTTTTTTTTTTTTTATCGATCTCCCACTGCACCCAACAGCATACAATTGTGCTTGTATGTGAACATTCTGCTATTTCCAAGTGCAAAGCTTAATGACATAACTTGGAGAAGTAACAGACAGCAAAAGAACTATAATGAGGGCTAAAATTGATGAATTAAAGCTGACAGAGAAATGATCTTCTAGGATTCTTAAATATCACTATTGTCTAGCGAATGAGGAGAAACTAGTGACGAAAGATTTAAAGATCTATTTAAACTAGGGTTATGGACCATAAGTCAATCTCAACTCTTGGTCTAACATAAACAACTTCGAATCTCAACCATTGGAACTCATTAATAGTCACATGACTTAACACATGACCCTTATTAGCCTCATAACATAGTGGAATACTAAATAAAAAAGAAAACACTTAAAATACTAAACAGAATGTTGTTCCTGCATAACTTGATGTCTTTATTGCTTGTCAAATTGTAACTTACGATTTGATTAAGATTTCTTAGAGGTCCTAGGGATGTTTGTAATGAATATATGTCGATTGTTTAATTTCAATTTTACCTTTACAGGATTATGTTGCTGATGAAGTTGGGGTTTTATCTCCAAATCAATTGCAAGTTGAAGAGCTATTTGCTGGGGAGGTAATGGAGCAAGATTATGTATTTCCACTTGAGTCTTCTTCTTCTTGGTCATTACATATTAAAAAATATGGTATTCTTCTCTTTGCTTACTCTCAACTTTTGTCTCTTGAAATGCCAGTATGCCTTCTGCTGTTGTCTGTAAGAGCTATAGAATCTAGTACCTAGATGAGATGTCTGAAGTTCTGGCCTTTTGCTTATGGCTTATATTTAAAAAATCATAATCTGAGAAGTGAGACAAAATTGAATCATTTCAAATATAAATATTCTCATATTTTTAAAGATTGGAGATGTCCAATGTTAAAGTTGTTCATGATAAGTCAGTCATGAAACAAAAGTCAGATTCCAAATGCATCTGTATATAATAAGAAAAGTTGGTAGAATGGAACTTTGCGGTTAAGCTAATTGAAATATAAATCAATAGTAATTATTCTTATTGTTTGGTAGATAAATTTAAACTGCTTGTATTACTGAAATTTTTATACATTTCACGTTTGTAGTATCGTAGTATCAAAATTAAAATGTTCAAGAAGTCAATTTACCGATCACTGCAACACATAAGTCTTCATGTTGTTACAACTAAAGTAAAAAGCCTTTGCTGTAGCTAAAGGCCTCAGTCAAACCAAAGTTTGATCTAAGATGTTTTGTTAGTGACATGTCTGGGATAGCTTGCCACCTTTTATTTTCTCTTGGGGAGTGGGGCTGGGGTGGGTGTTTAACGAACTGCCTGTGTTAGGTAATGAAAAGCACTACCATGATTTTTATATGCATGCATATATGAGAGACTACATGCTGACTCTATTTGATAGTGGACTTATTTGTTGTTGACTCAGATTTTCCAAAACTCATTTTTAAGGCAATTGTCCAACCAAGAAGTGAGCACTCGTGTTCCTGTAACATGTTTAAAATTTCATTCTATCTTGGATAAATATGGCTGCTACTCATGGTCATGGCAAAATCCAATTACTGATGAATGCATTAAATTCCAGCACAAGTAAACTCTTATCATCCTTCTTCTTTCTTAGGTTGGATATGACTTGATTGGCATACTGAACTAATCCATCACCAGAATCAGGGATGCCAGTTAAATTGTAGAAATTACAGTCATACCTGATGTTGATGTCAAGTTAAAGCATATTAAGTTATACACTTGCTTAGTCTCTACTACATATGTATATATATATACATACATACATATCTATTTTTCTGCTTAGTATTTTATTATCTTTCCAGGTTGGGTACCTCTCGGCTTCTATAAGGTCTGTAGCAGATGCCAGGGTAGGTGACACTATAACTCACTATGGCAGAAGGGCACAGGACTCATTGCCTGGATATGAGGAAGCTACGCCAATGGTGTTTTGTGGCTTGTTTCCTGTTGAAGCAGACCAGTACTGACCTTGATTATTGTTTACACTTTGAGTTTGAAGAGATCATTCTACCTCAAATTATTTATGTTATCCAGTTTTTTTCTCAATATGTTCTAAGGTTTCCTGAGTTACGTGATGCCTTGGAGAAACTGCAACTTAATGATGCTGCATTGAAGGTTTGTTACTTGAATGATGAATCATGTTCGAATTTTCTTATCCTAGGCTTGAGAGTGTGGTGGCTTTCTATGACTTTAGTGTTGGTGATATTGGGCCACCATGGGCCTTATGCAATCATAGCTGTTTTGAAGGCTTCTGGTTGGCAATGTCTACATGCATATTTACCAATTTTTTTTCAATGGTATATTCAATTGCAAATTGGCATTGAATGCCTCTGTTAAAGGCTAGTAGCTTTAATGTTGCTTCGCAGGTTGTCTGCAAGAGGGCCTGTGACTGTGTTCAATGAATCTGGCCCATTTTCATAATTCTTAGTTACGTACTTGAGTTCGATTTCTATCTGAATATTATCTGTTTTTTTACTGTTAGATAGAAGTATCACCAAAACTAAAGTTGTAAAATAGGGGGTAGAATGAGGATATTTCTTCATGTGAAGAAATGGCATATGGATATTACCTTCTCTGAAAAGTTGGACATATTTTACCTCTGTATCTCAAAATGTGAATTTAGCAATGATGGATATAATGGGAGAGAAAAAAAAGAATAGAGGAGCAGTCGGGGCAGCAGTCAAGCTGAAATAATGGGAGAGGGTTAGGGGATGGCAGAACCATGACTTGATGACTAGATACAAATATGAAGAATGCAAATCTAGGATTTAAGCATTTGAAATTAGGGGTAAACTTGGTTCAATTTGGAAAAGGAACCAGGTGTGGTCAAGCCAAAACAATTTAGTCTCTCAAGACCAAACTGGTTGTGTAGTAAATCTGATGCTATTTTAAATATATTTTGAGTTTGACTTTCCAGTGTGGTTTTGTTGCTTCATCTAGTGGATAATTTTGATCATTCCAGGATTATGGATAATTTGAATCCATTTTTCCCCAAAGGAAGCTTCTAGAAAATGCAAGTGCTTGCTAATAAATTTGTATTTGTTTTCATAGCTAAAAGTGTCATTTATCCAGAAAAGACAGGGTGGACTACTTCCTGCAATACGATACACTGTAAATTAATAAGTTTCATGAGCTGGGCATATCAATTGATTTTTGCTGGGAGGAAGTATTGATTTCATCAACTCATTTAGAATTTTGGTGGAAAAATTGACTCAGAGGTTGGAGAATTTAATTTAGTCTATTTGACCTGTAATTATTCTTTTCAAGTACAGAAAGAATTAGTAATACTCCATTAGTTGTTTCTTTGCTGAGGAACTGTTTGTACATCATCCAGTATGGACGTAGTACCTATTCATACTAACCACTTGGTTTGTTGCTATTCTGACATTTAAATTTCTTTTGCTTAGTTTGAACCTGAGACATCAAGTGCCATGGGCTTTGGCTTTAGATGTGGTTTCCTAGGTCTCCTCCATATGGAAATTGTCCAGGTTTATTCTCATTGAAACTGCTCTTTCTCGTTTTCTTTTAGGTCGGATTTTGTTAACAGAATTGTAAGAGAAACTCTGAAAACGGAATCCAGAATGTTGATTTCGGTTACATTTTTTTTTTTTTTTTTTTTTATACAGGAAAGACTTGAGAGGGAGTACAACCTGAGCCTAATTACGACTGCTCCTAGTGTCGTTTATAGGGTGAACTGTGTAAATGGTGATATTGTAAGCCTCCAATCCTAAGCTATTCTCTTCTCAACTTTTTATTTTTATGCTTTCCATGAGTTTATAATTATTATTGTTATTTATATTATTGTTGTTATTATTATTACTACTACTATTATTTTTCCTTTTTGTGCTGTGTAAGAGGACGTGCACATTCCAGAATATTAGCAAAGAGGAATTGCAATTGCGAGAGTTTGTTATATTGAAAAACTTTTCCTGTAGACTTTGCTATGAGCATGGTGATGCCAAAGCATTTCTTATAACATGCAAGTTTGAGAAGACCTGGGTTTCTTTGACTTTCCTAGTTGGTCAATCTTAAAGTCAGCCTTTCGTTCTTTATTTCTAAGCTGGAGGAAGTTTATAACAGCAAGTACTTATTAAGAAAAAGCTACAATGGCCAAACCATTTCACGAAACTTCAGCTGAAGTCTGTGCTTTTGATTAAAGCATGATAAGGGACTCCAATGTATAGTTGATCATTTAGTGGATTATCAAGGAGTATGTCCTGAGGATCATTCATGTGGAAGAAACTTGATGATCACATGGAATGGTTCAGCAGAAACATTTGATTTTGAGTAAAATGACCAATGGTTGGAAAAAGGTCAAAACTTCTCCCAAAATGTGCACTGTTCTTGGTTGTATTTATTTAGGAGAAATTGTTTGGCCTTGAATAGGCTCAGAGTTCTGATTTTTAACATGACAACATCGTTGTCCCTGAGCACACGAAACTCTTGGCGGGGATTGCTTTAGGATAAATTAGTTAGAAATTTGCTCCTAGCACCTTCAATACCTTTGCTCCAGTCAGTTAGCCAATCGTTCATAAGATGTAGGTGTAGCTGTAAATTGTAGTTCAAATTCGTTTCTTGGACGATTCCCCAATCTGAATTCTTGGGCTTTTGAGCTTATTTTGTTTTTGTATGGATTAAGCCATACATCAGCTGCAGCAAATGTATGATTTGATATCCAGTTGTTTTATGAATTTGTCTTAGTCAAGATATATGACTACCATCATGAATGCATTTTTGGTGAATATAAGGTCGAATGCTCAAATCCATCTCTACTTCCTGAACCTGGACAAAGGAGGTCGATTGAGGAGCCAGTTGTTAAGGTTAGTCTTCAGTTTTTTGTCTTATTTTGTTTTACCTTTCTGTTCTCTCTTAGTTTTTGTTGTTCTGGTTAAACTTGTATCTTGATCGAGTAAAGTGAAGAGTCACTACTGTTATATTTCATCTTTTACTAATTATTGCAGATAGAAATGCTCACACCAAAAGATTATATTGGTCCAATTATGGAGCTTTCTCAAGACAGAAGAGGGGAGTTTAAAGAAATGAAATTTATTACGGAGAATAGAGCATCCCTCACCTATGAATTACCTCTAGCTGAGGTAACTTTGGTTTTAATCTACTTTCTTAGATTGTTACATATAGATTACATAGTGGTCCACATTGTTTCTCTTTTGTTATTCCGTTTCTTTATATGACAGATGGTAGGCGACTTTTTCGATCAGCTAAAGTCCAGAAGCAAAGGTTATGCTAGCATGGAGTACACTTTTCTTGGGTAAGTTTATGGTGTCGCTTTGCTTATTCACTGGACAGTCGTTATGTCTAACTTTAGTAGAAAGTTGTTATTAAGTCCAAACCTAAAGCTTAAATTGATAGGTGGAGCGTGACTAAGTAAATATTAGGCACATTGAAATCCCATAGACAAGCAATATGGGATACTTTAATACACTCTTTACGTGCAACCCAGATTATGAATGACGGGTGGAATTGATGACATAGGGCCACATGCACAAAATATAATGGGATGGAATTTGGCTCTAATACCATGTTAGAATGTCTATTCCAAAAGCTTAAGTTGATAGGTGGAAAGAGACTACATAAGTATAAGGCCATTAAAACTCCATAGACGAGCAATGCGGGATACTTAAACAGAATTGGTAATTTTAGATTAGTCACAGTTTATATCAAGACCAGTGATTATTGACATGAATAAGGGCTGTCTTCAAGACTGCTAAGTTAATGCGGTCTGTAGTTGTTCAAATAAGCTCAAACTCTTCATGAGCTGGCAAAAGAGAATAGGATTATTGTAGAACGTAACAGGATAGCTACTTTATCTTTCCTTCATTTTTCTTGCTGCTTTCATGGAAGTTGGAAAAATAAGAATATCTCTAAAAGAAAGAATCAACTCAATTTTGTTGTCTTTCGTTTTCATTCCACACTGAAGGACTTGTTAAGTACACTGAAATGACCCAACACTTGTGTGCTTTGGTGAATACCAATGATACATTTTAGTCTATACATACGTTCATATGTACATATGTATATTGATATCTTTCTTTGTTTTTTCCAGTCTTTTAGGCCTCGCCTTGCTATATTTAACTTGCATATTCAGTTTAATCAGCCTCTAGAAGGCCATCATCTGGTTTGGCAAATCCTTTCAAGATTCTGTGGTCTTATACTCAAACCAAGTATAATATTCCTCGAATAGATTCATTCCTGATCACATCTTTTCTTTCATTAAAAATAACCTCAAAATTAAAGGCCTACACTGGTATGAGTTAAACAATAAGGTTTATATCTATGTAATCTAATACTTTGAGATTTGTGTATCCACTTGGCTTCCATTTCCCATATCTCAGTCTTGAGTGAGCCATTCTGTTATTATGTTCATACTGTATTCAGTTCCTGCCATGGCAGCTGATATGAAAGCATCAGTAGTCCATTTCATGGTTCACTTATTTCTTGTTGTTTCTCATAATTGTGTGCACTTTGAATTTGACTGGCAGGTACAAAGAGAGTGATTTGATAAAGCTTGACATCAGGATCAATGGTGATCCAGTGGAACCACTAGCAACTATTGTTCACAAAGACAAGGTAATTTGTGTTTTCTTCAGTTCTGTTGATATAGAGCGTGTATGACCCTAGGCTTATGTATATTAAAGAAAACATGGCAACAAAGCATAATGGTGTTGAAGAGTCCATGCACCTAATCCCACCTATTAATAAATGACAACTATACTTGACCTATTGCGACAGCATTAAGCAAATAAATGATATGATTGATCTGATTAGATACAAGAAATTTAAGTGTGTTGGTACTGTATGCTACATGTGCATGTTATTTCTTAATTTCTTCTTTGTTCTTAGCTAAAATTGAATGTTTCTTAGTGAATGATTTGTGTGAAGTTCCTTAATTTTTTTGTTAATTGAGGTTGAACTTTCCTCTGATGAAAACAGTGATCTTGCTTCATTTCTTCTGATATGGTAAGGATTTTACTTAAAAAATAAAGAGAGTAGGAAAGAACTTTGTGCATGAGAGCATTATAATATAATCATCTCATAACACAGTAGGTTTGCTGAGAAATGGTAAAGCCAAAATAACTATCTGAGGTGCATCCGAGGCAAATCTGGTCTGGAGTATTTGACATAACTAAAGAGGAATTGATACATAGTACGCTAAGATTAAGAAGTTTTAACTGTTCTCTACTTGTTTTGACTTTCTTCTTAGATGTAATCTTACAGCATTTTTTGTGATTTGTTGTTGATTTATCTCTCTATTTGTGCATTAGACAATTGTAGAATTGATTTCATTCAATTAATGGAAGCTTCCCTTTCAGGCATATTCTATTGGAAGAGCTTTGACACAAAAATTAAAGGAACTTATACCAAGACAAATGTTCAAAGTCCCCATCCAAGTAAGACATGGATGTTTATTTGCTGGCTGCACTATAATTAGTTGTTCTAAAGCAGAGTAATCTGAAACAAGCATTGTTTTGCCCCTAATTTCTAGCTTGAATTGAAACTCCTCTGAAAAAAAGAAATAAGCCTCTACCATCCTTGGCATGCTTAATCACTATGACTTAAGGGTATATACCATCAGTATGAGGACATGGCATTGCTGATGTGCCAAATTGGCATGATAGGGCATGCTTACTTGGATCAAATAATTTCATATGGAAAAGGAAGTCTATTATATAAAGTGATTAAAAACGAATTTTCAGATACAGATGAAAAAGTATAGGTTTAACTAAGTAATATAAAAATGAAAAGGAAGAATGGAGGGAGGGAGGGAGGGAGGGAGGGAGGGAGGGAGGGAGGGAGAACCCTGTGATTAGTGTACGGATGTAAGTCATTGCAACAAAGAGGTATGCAGACCCAAGTTGCCTTTTACAATTGTTGAAAGCTGTGAGGAAAAACTAATTTTGTATTATTCAATAAAGTTTAATAAATATACATCAAAATAAGCCCTTAAGGTCCTAAAGACCAGTTTACACTTCATACTTCTAATGCTTCCCCTCAAGTTGGAGCATATATATTAATTATGCCTAGCTTGTTACAAATATGTTTTATCCTCTCATTACCCAACGATTTAGTAAAGATGTCTGCAAGTGACTTGGAAATGATGACTCCACTTTGCAACTTCTCTTGTATAAAATGAGAGTTAATCTCAATGTATTTTGTTCTCTCATGAAACATAAGTTTGGAAGCTATATGCATTGTAACTTTATTATTGCACCTTAGAGTTATGGGTACTAAATCTTTAAAGCCTAACTCAGTTAATAATTGTCGAAGCCACACTAATTCACATGTTACTTAGTGCCATGCCTCTATAGTCCGACTTAATATTGGAGCGAGCAACAACACTCTGTTTCTTACTCTTTCATGGTACTAGATTTTCTCCAACCAAGGTACAATAACCAGTATTCCTTTTGCTGGAGCTTTCTTCAAATACCTCTATCCAATAACTGCATCCTAGTGAGATGTATGAGGGGAAGATAAAAATTGGCTTATCACACTAACTGGAAAAGCAATGTTTGGTTGAGTAATTATGAAATAATTTTCTTTACTTACCAGTCTTCTATATCTCTCATGATTATTAAGAATATCTCCTCTCAACAACCAGTTTAATCCCTTATTTCATGGGTAAATCAAGAGACTTTAATTCCAAAATACCTGTCTTAGTAAGTAAATCTAGGACATTTTCTCTATTATAGAAAAATACCTTTCTGTGACTGCTTTGCCTCAATTCTTAGGAAACATTTCAATTTTCCTAAGCTATTAGTTTGAAATTGTTGCTGAAGATAGGTCTTGAGTTCGGCCATACTAATCAAGTCATCTCTCGTGACGATAATATCATCTACACAATCAAGAACAGTTTGTCTCTCCCTTATTGTTTATAAAAGAAAAAATGATCATTTCCACATCTAAATAGCCCAAAAAATAGTAAAACCTCAGAAAATCTTCCAAACCATGCCCGTGGGGATTTCTTCAAACCGTGTAAAGACTTTTTTAATTTGCAAACTAGTCCAAATTCCCTTGAGCAACAAACTCTGGAGGTTGCTTCATATAAACTTCTTCATGAAGAGTACCATACAAGAAAGCATTCTTGACATTATGGTAAAACAAAGGACAATTATATTTAGTACCAAGAGACATCAAAATACAAACAGAAATAAGCTTGGCAATGAGAGAAAAGTTATCAGATAGTTAACTACATACACTTAAGCATATCCTTTGACAAAAAGTCTTGGTTTTAAACGAGCAAGAGAATCATTGGGGTTGACTTTTATAGTATATACCCATCGACAACCAATAGTAGTTTTTCCTGGAGGAAGTGGTACTAAGTCCCGAGTTTGATTAATCTTGAGAGCCTTTAATTCTTCTTCCATTGTTATCCTACGATCATAACTTTGTAATGCCTTAGTGATAGACTTAGAGATAGGATATTGTTCAACAATAGTTAAAAAGGCCTAAAAAGTAGGAGACACAGAAGAGTGAAATAAAATTTGCAATAGAATGTAGAGTACAAGTCCGTGTACCTTTGTAATAAGCAATAGGAAGATCAAGATCATATACAAGAGGAGGGCCAGCTAATGGCGTTATGGAGCAAAAGATGATGTAGTAGTGATGGGAGGAGCGGGGGGAGCAACAACTACTCAAGGATGTCGAGTATAAACCTAGAGAGGGGGTGGTTCCTATGTAGTTATTGGTGAAACGGTTGGAATAGTTGACCGAATGGTGGTCACATACAAGTCTTCATCTAATTCAGACACAACAATTAAAACATTATGATAAGGAGTAAATTCAGAAAATGAAACATTAGCTATCATAAAATATTTTATCAGTAATGGAAAATAACAACATTATCTTTTGTGTACGGGAATAACCCATAAACATACACTTGATAGTCTTGGGCTCAAGTTTTGATGCTCCAAGGATGATCATGAATAAAGTAGACAACCAAAAATACGAGGTTGTAGGACAAACAGTGACCCATTGGGAAATAAAGTAGAAAATCGAATATCACCTTGCAAAATAGAAGTAGACATTCAATTAATGAGATAGTATGTAGTTAGAACAACATAGGATCAAAAGGTTTTGGAGAGCATCTCAAATAGTATGGATCTAGTAGCTTTCAATAAGTATCTATTCTTCCTTTCAGCAATATCATTATGTGGATTCATGGATTATACCATGTTGAGCCATAAAACTAGAAAAATGTGCGGAAAAGTACTTCTTAGTATTATTATAATGTAGAACTTTAACATGCACACTAAATTGAGTGTAAATTTCAGATATAAATGCATGAAAAATAGAAAACAATTTTGAATGACTTTTCATTAAATATAATCAAGTGACTTTCGAGTAGTTATCAACAAAAAGTAACAAAATATCTGAAACCCAAATTAGAAACCACGACATGGATCTCAAATATCTAAATGGACTAACAAAAAAGGAGACGCTGCTCGTTTAATGACTCGAGGTGGGCAACTAACACAATATAATTTGCCGAGTTGGCATGACTCGCACTCTAGACTAGATAGAGATTGAAAACTAAAATTTAACTTTTGAAGATTATGTAGAGAAGGATGACCAAGATGACAATGGATCTGATGTAGATATGCAATACTTGAGCAAGCAATTGAATGAGTGTCTTCAAGTACATATAGCCCCCCTTGCCTCACGTCCTCTACCAATTGTCCTCTTCATAGCAAGATCCTGGAAAACACAAGAATTATGATAAAATGTTACCGAACACTATTAAGTTTTTGGTTAATTTACTAACAAACATGAGATTAAATGGAAATTTTGGGAAAAAAGCATTGAGGACAATGGCAATGAAGGAGTTGGACAAACAGTGTCAATCCCCTTAACATGTGTAGATAATCCATTGGCTAGGGTAACTATGAACGAAGATGGAGAAAAAGAGGAAATATATTTGAAAGACTTGACATGTGATTGGAAGTCCCCGATTCAATGATCCAAGGGTGAGAAGCAGCTGAAAGGCATGTAGTAGCATTACCTATTTGTGCTAGAGTAGCAATAGAAGAAGCAAGCTATGAGATTTGAAATTGGTTGTATTGGGCATATTCCTCATCAAACATAATCATTGCCTTGCTTTTAGAAGACTATGGAGGAGAGTTAGTATTAGAAGTTACGAACTAGTGTTGCTGCCTTGGTCTCCCATGTAATTTGTAACAAAATTCCTGAATATGATCAAGTTTGTCTCAATAATGACAAGTTTGTGTAGCCCTGGATGTATTAGTAGACATGTGGGATTGTCTATAAAGATGCTGTTGGCCTTGACCTCTCCTTGTTCCTATGCCTCGGCCTCCTCCTTGGCTACCATGCCCATTATATCCTCCATGGTTTTCTCCATCACTCCTATTGCCACTACCGGTTCGAGTTTGGGATACAAGAGCTGAACTACCTACCGTAGATGTAGTATCCTAAGATGACTCACGAGGTACTCAAAGAACTTGAGCAACGTATCTGTAACTGATGCAATATTCTCTCCTCCAAGAATTTGAGATTTAATGGTTTCATATTCAAAACCAAGGCCTCTTAAGAATCACATTACAACCAATTGTTCTCTTTGACGTTGCATTTGTTGAACATCAGTTGAAATAGGGAGAACAATATTTAACTCCTCATACATGCTCTTAAAGTCTGCTAAGTATTGTGTAATAGAACATCCTTCCTTTTAGATTGATAAAACTCTTGCGATAGTTCATAAATCCGTGACAAGTTATTTTGGCCAGAATATAACATACTTAAATACTCCCACAGTTGTATGACCGTATCAATGAGTTACTAGATCAACTACATTACTCTCCATGGAATTTAGCATTTGACCAAGAATACGTGCATCAACAGTATCCCTAGTTACAATATCCTTAACCTTAGACTCAGTTAAGTGTCTATCGATTCCTACCTGTCAAATTAAGCTTCACGATTTTCTTCTATTGGTGAGGGTTAGCACTACTAGAAGAAGAAATCACCTTAGTCATCATAACTTCAACTGTACTCTTTGCGGGATCGCCCATTTTCCAAATAATATAAGAAAATTCTGACCCTAGTTTCCTTCAAATAACTCAGCCTCAATAATTCAATAACCCAATATCATTGCACAAAAAAATCCACGTGGAAATCTCCACAACCCACATGAAGTAACAGAAAGTAACCAAATTCGTAGATCATCAGATATATATAATGGGGACGAGAGTAGAAAATGGCTGCACTATATCTAAGCAGCAGCAGTTTTGCTTCATCACAAGTCTCATTCACTTAAAAAGCAAATAATCAAAAAAGCATTGAGATCTCTTTTGCAGCAACTTAAAGTTCTAACCCAAAGCAAAAACATCTTCTCCCATGAAAACACCTCCAAACCCAAGCTCGATGCGGTGTCAGTGCCTACGCTTCGCATTGTACTTGATGGTGTTGTCAGTCCTCATGCCAATCTAGTGAGTCTACAACCAAGCAAGCCGCGTAAGTTGCGATGGAGTCACGCAACCAAAACTAGTGACCCAGCAAGCCGTGCATGCAAGAGCACAAGGAAAGGTCAGGAAAGGAGTTGCGTGAGGAAGCAAGAGAGGGAGCGGACGCTCAATGGTGACAAGCTGCGACGGCGACGGCCAACTATTTCGGCGAGTTGACCGTGGCGAGTGGTTGCTCCGTCGACTAAGGTTAAACCTAGGGCTTTGATACCACGTGAGGAAAAACTAATTTTGTATCATTCAATAAAATTTAATATATATACATCAAAATAAACCCTAAAAGTGCTAACGACCATTTCACCCTTCATACTTCTAACAAAAGCCACTGGTGAGTGTAATTACCCTTGGTGGTAGCTGAAGATGGTTGTGCCACAGACCATTTCACCCTTCATACTTCTAACAACAGCCACTGGTGAGTGTTAGCTGAAGATGGTTGTGCCACCAGTTTCAGGAACTAGTGTGGTCACCACTAGGGGTGAGCGGTTCCTGATTCTGGTTTTGGTTCGGTTTCGTCTGGAATCTGGAATCTACTTTCGGGTATAAGTTTCTCAATTTTTGGAAGCTGGAACCTACTTGTTAGAATCAATGAATCAACGAATCTATCCTATCACATGTTCCAGGGTTGGTTCAAGGTTTCATCAAGTTTTTTTTTTTTTTTTTTTCATTTTCAGATTTGAACCATAACGAATAACAAATAAGGAAAGAAATAAACCAAAGAGAAACCAAGTAGACTAAGAAAAGCTCTTAAGATAAGCTCTCATCAAGCACTATATCATCCATAAGTAAACATAACCCAAAGAAATCTTTTGCAATAAAAAATAACTGTAAATAGTTTCTAAAGCAAGTGATATGACTCCCGATTCCCGATATAAAGTGGTAAATGAAAATGACACCACCACTCTATCCAGCAATGAAGGAGGGTAGTAACCTTGCCAAAAGGCCACAGGAACATAAATTTTCAAGTTTACAAGTGAAAATTTAGTTAAGAATTGCAAGACTCAAACACTTGGAGTTGTCAATTATAATAGACCCAAGGGCAAAAAAAGGCGGATTCCTCCGCAGTTCCTAATTGTTCTAAGCACAGCTCATGAGGTTCAGGAATCAACCGATATACACAATGCAAACTAGGGGCTTTCTTGTGGTGCGTGGATGACAATTATGACAAAATCGACAATGCACATCACACAGCCCAACATCCCCAGCTTGTGTAGTTTCTCCTTCAAGATGAAGCGCGCCAACACGGCACTAACCAATTGATCCAAAGTACAGTAACGACTCGATTAAGGGATGCCCAGAAACTGAAGCATGAAGTTAATGGGTCAATTTCTTGGCTTCTTTCTTCTATATCATGATTATCACTTTGTTTCCTATAAAAAAGAATGCAACATGAAGCAAAATAAGTCATTTTTAAACTAACTATCGAAGCTGAAAAAACAATGCACATGCTTTGAGTTCATTAGATAACCTCGACTTCAGTGGTTAGAATCGATTTAGCGAGCTCTTCAAACCACAGCGTTACTGGCATTGTTCTCCTCGATAAAGCTAATAGTGGAGTTTATATACAGAAGAGTGACGATGCCTATGAAATCTTTGCCAATCTGGCCATCTTCACAAAAACTCAAATTTTACCCTAAAACAGAAAGAGAGACAAAATAGTAGAGGAAAAATTCACCAACCCCACCATTTGTAAGTGCAATGGCCATGATAGCAGCAAACTCCATGACCCAGGATAGGAGATTCCACATGAACCCCAAGAACTTCGAGGGTTTCGAGGGAGGTCCGGCGATTACGTGAACGCGGTGATGGCGAAGAAGACATGAGTCTCATGGCACCAACGGTGGCACGGACGGTGTGGTGAAGATAGCGGCAGTTGCGGCACAACCCACGGCCAAGGGGGGAAGAGCTTGGTTTTGGCAGAGGTGGTGGCGGTGACAGTTCTGAGCAACGATGGCCCGGACGGTCGAGCGAGCGGTGGCAAGAGGTGGTGATGGTGGCTTGGGTACGGTGGCAGCAGCTAACGGTAGTGAGGGGCGGTGTGGATGGTGCGATAGCTTGTCGGGCTCAATGGCGAGACGGCTCATCGGACGAGTGTGGGGCGGTAGTGTGGTGGTGGTTCGGTGGCCAAGAGGTGGTGGTGAGTAGAGCGTGGGGCGGTGGTGTGGTGGTGGGTGAAGTAGCAGCCAGCATAAGGAAGGAAGAAGAAGAGGAGGAGGAGGGGGGTTTCGGCTGAGAGAGCGGGAAAGAGGAGAGAGAGAAGAAAAGAAAAAGTTGGGAGGGCAGGAAGTGACGTGAGGAGAAAAAGGGAGAAAAGAAAAGAGAGAGAGAAAAAGAAAGGGGAAGAGGGGGAATCACGTTGGGGAGGGGGAAAAGAGAAATCATGTGCCATAGGTTTTTATTTTTACTCTTAACCGATTCCGGTTCTGCCGGTTCCGGTTCCCATAGGAACCGGAATCGATTTCCTTGAAAAGGGAACCGGGAACCAGAACCAGTCTCTTTAGAACCGGAAACCGAACCAGACCCTCCGGTGCGGTTCTCCGGTTCCCGGTTCTATCCGGGAACCGCACTCACCCCTAGTCACCACCCACTAGTGGTTGGCAAAAGTAGACCCCCCCTCCTAGACTCTCTAACTCTCTGGTTTGAGATTTTACGTTCCTTTTTCTTTTGTATTATCATTTCTCTTTCTGTCATGCTGGCGATGTGTCACTTAGTTGTTGCCACACTAGCACAATATTCTCCAAATTGTCACAATGTCAATGCCACATCAGTAACCTACAGTTTTACTAACAGGACTCAATCCCTGAAATTATATAGCACAAAAAGAAAGTTGCAGGATGAAATAAAAAGAAAAAAATAACTTAAGGGACCAAAAAAGGACTTAACCTAAGAAGAAAGGAAAGTCCTATATGATATCTAATTTTAGTATTTTCTTCGAATTTTCGTGATGGATAGGAAGTTAAATGTCTTGCAGTTTTGCTAAATTATTGCTTTGACAGAACAAAATGACATGATTTATTTTTGTCACAGGCATGCATGGGCTCAAAAGTGATTGCTAGTGAATCTTTATCAGCAATCCGGAAAGATGTTTTGGCCAAATGCTACGGTGAGATGAGACTACTGTTTTAATTAGGCTTTGCAGCTTTTTCCCAAGCTTATCACAATGAGAAAAGTTATGATGTATGCTACTTATATAAAGTAGAAAATCAAGTTTCTTTAGGTCTTTAAGGAAGATCATATCCCTTACCACACACTTAAGTTTTTGCCTTTTCCTCCTTTTATTTGGATTTTTCATCCTGTGGGCGCACACTCACATGTTTGTGAGTATCTATCGTCTTTCGGAGTTGTTTTATTTATATGGGTTTTTTTGTCCATATTATATTATTTAGGTGGTGACATCTCAAGGAAAAAGAAGTTGCTGAAGAAACAGGTACTAGTTATTATCATTTAGAAGCATCCATCCACTCATTATTTCCTTATTGACTTTGTTGTGAGTCTTGTGTCTCAAACTTGTAATTGCTCTTTATCAACCTCGTGAAGAAATCATAATAAATATCATTTTAGGACTTCCTGATTTTTAAATCCTCCGGAAATCCTCCTGCTGAACCCTAATAAGTGAAGCCTGAATTTCTGTCATAATCAAGTTCATTTGATCATTATTCCCTGCCTGAAATTTTGTAAGTTGTCTAATGAAATTTTCAGCTTAGGCTGTGGATTAATTTGAAATCATTTTGGACAGATGTGTCTAATATCTTTTCACTAAACATCTGTGAAGAAAGTATTCACTCAAGTTTTTCCCCCTTTTGGAGGACAGAGGATTTCTCCTGTATCGACTGTTTGGAATCTTTGGATCATTTCAAATGAACTGAATAGAAATGACACATTGTGATCTGCATGATTCGTGGTCTGTTAAACAAACTTGATGAATGTATAATCATCTGATAGTGTGGCTTGACCTGGAACATGATATAAGCAAAGAGACACTATACACATATGGTACAAGACAAATCTGACAAGATTGATCATTACTATCTATTTGTTAATCAAGAAATACTGAATCAGCAGACTGTCAGACCGTTATAGACAAATGAGGATGAGGCAGAGATCAAAGAACAACTGGAAGCAATGGTTATCTCACTTGAGTATATTTGCTTAGACAGATTTATATGTGTTGATATTAAGGTGGAATCATTTATTTTCCTCGGGCACAAGTCATTAAGATTCGTCAGACCATTAGGAACACATGAGGATGAGGCAGAGATCAAAGAATGTTTGAAAGCAGTAGTTATCTCACTAGAGTATATTAGAGTTGATATTCGAGTGAAGCCTTGTTTAATTTTGAGTGCGAGGCATTAAGATACCTTTATCCTTTTTTGCCTTTTTGGGTGGCTTTTGAATATGAAGGTTCTTTAAAAAGAGTGCGCACCACCCGTTCACAATCATCTCATTTCCAAGAAAGGTGAAAGCATCCGAGGAATTGCTTTTAACTTTGATGGATTAGCTCCATTCTTTGTTGTTTTCTGTTTTATGCAAGTGGATTAGTCATATACTAGTACAATTTTAGTATGGCAACATAGAATTTTCCCTACTCATTACGATGAAGTCCCAAAAGAGTGAAAGGGGTAGGACAGGATGTAAAATGGTTTATTTCTCTGCCTTGTGTCAATGGACAAATATGCTACACATTGCATGAGTCAGAAATTGTTCAAATTGGATGTCTAAGTATCCCCAGCTATTTTTCTACATGGTGGTCCGATGCTGCTGCGTTGTGGCTTTTCTGTGACTTATTTTTCTGTGATTTTACGGTCTAATATTCTAAAGGTCTGCTTGATTGTACAGTTGAATTTTTACTCATTTAAAATTCTGTGATGCGACTGATCAGGGAGCTTTCTATGCAGGTGCTACATACAAAGACAAATACATATGCCTAAGATAAAAAGATGATAGTAATTTATAGAATTCAAGAGTCATTAACTAATGCGATATATGTGAAGGATGAAAAAATGTTGGTCTTTCTGCTTTTATTTATCTTAAGTTGCATTTCATCGTTGCATAATTTCTTCAGTAATTCTGGGTCCATACCCAAATGCACTAGGAGAAAATTGGGATCTTCAATTTTGTACTGGCAAGTGTCTGTTTTGTGTTGAAGCATGCATATGTTTTTGCATCGATGTGAAAATTGATGATATTTATGGAAATTTTGTTAATCTGACGAAGCTTTATCTTCTCTATTATTAGGCTGAAGGGAAAAAAAGAATGAAGGCGATTGGCAAGGTCGATGTACCTCAAGAAGCCTTTATGGCAGTGTTGAAGCTTGAGAAGGAAGTGTTGTGATATATATTCTGCTGACTCTGGCCGTGTAAAATCGTTTCTCAGAGGATACGCGGATGCTCATGCCTTACTGAAAGATTTTGGGTAATCCCCGCCGCATTTGGTTTGCTTCTGGGTCTAAGAGAAAAGAACCAAGCAATGTAAAACAATTGTATATGGTTTTGGTAGCAGCTTGGATTTTTCTGGTTTCTGTAGTCAGCTTGGTGCGATATCATAGTGGAAGCCCCTTTTCTATTTATCTGAAGTTCCTTTTCACCGTCTGAGTTAAAATTTTTCTTTAAGACTGAAAAGTTGAACCAGGTAAAATTTCTAATTATTAATAAGAGGAGCTCTATCCACGAAGTTATGGGCTAGCTCAAGGGTACTCTATGTTGGCTAATTCAATGAGATCACTAATTACAATAACTTTAAATCGTTTGGGAAATGCCTTGTAATGTATCAACAATTGTTTTCAGTATCCTTAGTGACTGCATGTGACGTTTTATTTGAACAAAGCAAGTCAAAATAAAAGTATTCATAGATATCTTATTGTAGCATATATAGTTAACGAAAAACTAATTTTTAAACTAGTGATAACTTAATAATTTCACCACGTGATTACGAACTTGAAAAGAAACTCGGACTATATCCGAAGTTAAGAGAGATCACTTAACCTCCCCACTAGGATAAGTAACAACTTTTGAAGAGTAATAGTTTTATCAACATCTTGTTGATCACTAACTTTTCAATGTGGTTGGTAATTTTCCATGTGAAGGGTAAGTATCAAAATCAAGTAATTATGTTACATAACTGTTCATTTGAATAATTTTTCATAATGAAAATGTAAGTTTGCTAGTAATTTTCAATATGACTAATATGTTTCAATAAGGAAAAGTAAATTCTAACTTAACACAAAGGATAAAAAATTAACAAAAATTCAAGACTATGTTCCACATATTTATCATATTTTTATAACACAAAAACTCAAAAATAATACTCGAATGACATCCATCCACATCCATCCATTAGAATCTGTTAAAAATCACTGTTAAAACCTGACGTGGCTCTGATGTAGATGTGGCGCCATGTGATTGCCCTTGCAGAAAAAATAAAAATAAAAATAAAATAAATTTGAAAAATGAAAAAAATAACTAAACACTTTTCATGGTTACTGTTGATCAGCGCGGTATTCACTATCTTCAGGAGCTGATTCGTGAATGCTGACCTCGGTCGAGGTTGTCCATAGCTTCCTTGATCTGAGATAGAGGAGGTGGGGGCCCGGCGACCTTGAATCAAAGGTTGCCGCAACAGTCCAGTGACTATGAGCCTTACTTGACGTTCTAGAGTTAGATCTTGCTCTGTTCGCAAACATCAAAGTGTTCCTTTTTTCTTTGGGGCCGAGCTAGCCAGAATCTTGAGTAGCCAGCAATCTGATCAATTTAGTCCATGTCGCCAGCCGCTCGAGAGAGGGGGGTGGGGGCTTTATTAAACTTTAATCAGAGCAATCTAATCTGTTAGAGTTAGGCCTTAGGCTATTAAAGTCAATTACATTAATGAGGTGTAAATTAAGCTCATAAAAAGTGAATTGGACTTAGTTAACACTATAAAAATACATTGAGGTCTCATAATTCTGGCTGGCAATCTTAGAGCACGCAGAGAAAAAGACATGAGAAAAAGACATGAGAGAGAGAGACTGTTGAGAAAATATGGGATCAAATTGGGTAGAACAATGAATTCGGATTTTTAGAATAATCAAGTCGGATTTTAATGCGTGATATTACTTTTTTATAGCAATTTATTTGAAGCAACAAAGTTTTTTTGAAAGAATGCTAAAAAGATAAAAATGATCCTCTTTTGGAAAAGGATAAACAACAAAATTTCAAAATTGCAAAGTAAACAAAATCATTTAAAAAAAAAATATAAATGCAACATTTTAGAAATTTCTCCATATTTTTTCAAAGGTTGTCTTGAAGAGACACAAACAAAAATTTGGATAATAATAATAATAATAATAATAATAATAATAATAATAATAATAATAATAATAATAATAATAATAATAATAATAATTTTTTAATAAATAAAATGAATTTTTTAGATTTTGAATTGATTAAAGAATAAGCTAAGAAAAAAAAAAAGATGAAGAGGTTAATGCTAATTAAACCGTGGGCGCGCAAGCATGCAAAGTGCTAAATGTACCTAATAATCGCGCACCCGCATGCGGGTATGGTGGGGTCTAACTAACACCCGATCATTTCTTTAGGTATGTTAAAGAAACTCAACACTTATTAATTAGCCTACTTCCTCCCACTTTTCCTATGTGAGACAATAAAATATACACATAGTTTATTTTACAAACAAACTTTCAACAGAGATGAGTCACGGCCAAGACCCCTCACGGCCATGGCCTTGCCCCTTTGTCAATGCCCCTCTGGACCGATCGATTTGGTTTCGGGTGGGTCAATGGAACTAACCTCATTTACTTTTTGGGAAATTCCAAATAAGGGTTCGGAATAGAGTTGTGTGAAATAAGATTCTAAAGTGATTATGGTTTATTTCAAATAAAGGCCAACCTCATCGGTTGTTGGTTAGCTAAATATTTTGACTGGTGAAAGGATGTTCATCCAATCACAATTTTAATTTTAAATTATTTTTATTCTTCTCTCTCTCTCTCTCTCTAGCTTTTCAGCAAGGGCCAATGACTATTGATGAGGGCTTGACGACACTTACTGGTCGCTAGTAAGGGCTAGCAGGACTCGACCACCCTCACTAACCCCTGATAAGGGTCGACAAGGGCTTGCAAGCTCTTGCCGGCCATGGACGAGGCCACCCTTGCCAAATCAGGCGAGACCAACCCTCATTGGCTACTAGCAAGGTGACACTCACTCATAACTGGCGAGGGTCGGCCTCACTTGAGGGTGAGGGTTGCCTTGCCCAAGTGAGGCTATCCTTTGCCGACTGCTGGCGAGGTGATCCTTGCCCAAATTTTGCGAGGGCTTGCCTAGCTGATGGTCACCTTTGCGGCCTCCCCCTAGGGTGAGGGTCACCTCGTTGGTGGTCAGCGAGGGTGGCCCTCGTTAGATCAGGCAAGGGCGACCTTCACCCAGCCCTCTTCGGTATTGTTGGTTATCGGCGAAGAAGAAAGAAAAACCAAAAAAAGGAAATCAAAAGAGAAAAGGAAAGAAAAAAGGAAAAGAGAAGATAAATGACTATAATGCCCTTAACTAGTAAAAAAGTTAGGCCTTTATTTGAAATAGACATAGAACTTGTTTGGTTAAGCTTTGTGAAAATAATTTTGAGAAAATGAAATACTTTTGGGCTAAAGGAGTTTTTTGAAATGCTATCGTGTTTGGCAAATTGTAACTTTAAAGTGCATTGGAAAATTGCTTTAGTTTAAATGCCATTTGGTAAAACTTACATTCGTAAAGGGCTTTTATTATTATTATTATTATTATTATTATTATTATTATTATTATTATTATTATTATTATTATTTTTTAAAATCAAGACTAATTTGTCGAGCTCGCCATCGGTCTACCATTAGCGACCAGATTTGGCCGTCGGGCAACCTCATTTGAGGTAGCACGATTGAGGTGATGATTGCCCGCGATGCATGACCCCGACAGTGGTGGCCGGGGATGAGTGACCCCTTAGGTGATGATCATCGAGGACGCGCCATCCCTCAACGACGGTCATCGGCCTTTGGTTACTCTTTGGTGCAAACCGGGGAAGATGAACAGTGATGGTGAAGAGATGAGCAACGTCCATGGACTTGTATTCCTAAAATGTTGAAAGCCCAAAGTGCCCTAAGACCCGCTTTGGGCTTTTAGCCTTCTTAATGCCGGCATTTGGCTAATGGGGTTCCAAGAATACTCACCAAACACTTCATATTTTCCCCATTGGGCTTTAAGAGCTCAAAACCCTTTAAAAATCTGAACCAAACAAGGTAGATAGTCATTTTAAGTTCTTATTTGATATAAGATCTATTTCAGGCATTTATTTGAAAAAAAATAATGATACTTCAGGCCTTAGTTTGAAATAAAGTCCACTTCAAGTCCTTATTTGAGAAAATAAAAGTACTTTAAGCCCTTATTTGGAATTTTTCATACTTTCTTTGTTTTGTTTTTTCTTGATGAATTCTGAAAGCAAACTTGCCCGAGCAAATTTTGACCGACTCAATAATAATTTCATCTTGCAGAACATTGCTTGTTGCAGCCACCCGGTAACAACGCATTGTACAACTAGCTAACTCGGAAACAACATGGCGATTTCAACTCCACCGATCCGAGTTGTGATGAAAAGTGAAAATGACATGCTTACGTGTAGAGCTACTAAAATTGGCAAGAGGGAGGCGTCGATGGTTGAGCGAGAGGGAGGCGTTAACAGTTGGGCGAGAGGGTAGCGTCAAGGTAAGGTTGCAGTAGGGCGTGAGTTGCTAGCTATGATATCTCCCTTTTAATTTTAGGGTGACGGAAGGATTGTACCATTCAAGCCCTTTATATTTTCATTCTTTAACTAAGAGAGTTTGTGAACGATAGGAAAAATCTCTCTCTTTAGGGTTTGTGAAATTGTGAGCAAGAGAGGCAATTTTCGGATGAAAAAGGGAAAATTTATCCGATGAGGGTTTGTGAGTGTCTTTTTAAAAGATTGATCTGGGTAGATGGGTTAACATTAAGAATCGATAATTCGATTGATATTCACTGGTTCCAATTTTATTGAATTGGAAATTGGGTCGGCTTCCGCAAGAATCACAAAGAATCGACTTGTTTGGTGTGGTCCGGTTTTCGTTCATCCGCCTTTTATGTCCACATTTGTCCAGTAATTTTCGGTCCTTGATTTCCGAGATTTTGAGTTTCTGTCGAGGCGAGGAAGGCTGGTCAAATCTCCACTTGTTTCCTTTATCGGATTCCATTCAGTTTGGACTACCGCTTCAGGGATATCGAACAAATATTCTTTTCACCATAATTTTCACTCGTCTTTCTTATGCATGTAACGCCACTTATCCTCACTTATTTTCCTTATCCGACGGTCTCCCACTTTGCTTCTCCACCAAATCCATTTTCTTCCCAAAATTGTTGATTACATGTCGCAATTTCTTCCTTGCTCAGTATCTTCCCGGACAAATCTTGCATGATTGTTCTTTATACTCTTCTTACACGTGGGGTCAATTCGAAACACAAATCGTGACTGTGCCGATGCAATTTAAGTGAACATATGAAAGTGTTACTAATGCAAATGCAAATTAAATTAAGGATATTATGGGATTACCAAATATTATGTGTCAATACAAATTCCTCACCATAACACATAATGATGGGTGAAATAATATCCCCATGTTGCCGCTACAAAAAAAAAAATAATAGTTAGCTTTTGAGATCATAACACATAAAGGACGATAACTTTACATTAGATTTCTGCAATTGCACCAATATAATAAACAATGACTTTGCAGTTCTTGTTTAGTGTCCCCATGTCGATGCTACACCCATGGTAATAAAATATAGGTAGCTTTTGAGACCTTAACACTGAAATGACCACAATTTCACATAAGGTTTCCACATCAGTACCAAATTAATAAACAATGACTTAGCAGTTCTTGTTTAGAGGACTAAAAACAACAAAGCATCTCACAAAACTCAAAAATCATTCACATTTGACTTGTTGCAAGATTCCTCCTCTAACACCGACGTCCTCACAATTGCACCAAGAACCGAACCTAATTTTTCCCTTCGAGTTCTAATTTTTCCAGTCAATTGAGCAAGTGAGGGAGGATGATGAACCTCAAGTGAGTGACTAAGTGAAAGCGACGGAGACAGCACGCACACAAGCAAGCAAGCGACGCAACGGTGACCGAATGACGGTAAGAGGGAGAGAGGAAAAAATGTAAACGTCGAACGTAACTTCACAGTGCTCCGGTTTTGAGAGAAGCTCATGCGACGTGGTTCTTTGGCCTAGACTTCATGCAACGTCATTTAGGCAAGTCAGCCACGACTTTTTGTGCGAATCATTTAGGAAGTCCACGTGTACTTGTTTTAAATAAATAATGCGATGTCACATGAAACATTTTATTATAAAAGTCATGCCATATTTTTTGTCAGAATTACTCATTGGAGGTACATAAATGATCATTTTTCTTCCATTTCCGATACATAAATGATCGTTTTTCTTCGATTTGTATTTATATGAGTTGGCAAAAACTTTTAGCATCATATTTAATGTTGTATAAATTTTTTGACACTTTAAGTATCCTTATACCCTTTTGTTTTGCAAGATAAAAACAGCATTCTCTAGACAAAAAATAATTTAAAACATTGACTCATGACTCGAGAACAGATACAGAATGCAACACATGTGGCTCGACGACCGCACACAAAAAATAATTTAAAACATATGAAGTTTTTGCGTACAAAAGGGCACTGCAGCGATGCACGTGGACACCAGAGAGAGAGAGAGAGAGAGAGAGAGAGAGAGAGAAAAGCACGTATGAGGCCGAGAACTTCACGGGAAAATGAGGACGAGGGTGTCCAATCCATGGCTAACGATACTATTATGAGCAAGAAGAAGGTGGAGAAGGAGAAGATACTGATATTCGGAGCAAGTGGATACCTGGGCAAGTTCATGGTCAAGGCCTCCCTTTCCATGGGGCACCCTACTCTTGCTTATGTCCGCTCCACCAATCCCGATCCTTCCAAGCAATGGTTGCTGCATGAATTCGAATCGATGAACGTCACCGTTGTACAGGTACCTACGACCGAAATAATTTTCTCATTCAGTCCTTTTGTGTGTGTGTGTGTGTGTAAGAGACCCTAAAGTGTATATAAATAGCTACTTTGTTTTCTGGGGTGTAGGGTAATTTGGAAGAGCATGAGAAGCTTGTGTCGGTGCTCCGGAAGGTTGATGTCGTCATCTCGACTCTCCCCGTCCCTCAACATTTCCAACAACTCAAGATCATCGACGCCATCAAAGAAGCCCCCAACATCCAGGTGAAACTAATTTAGCTAGTCTTATCGTAATTAAATCGAATTCATATATATCAGTTGCATGTAAGTGTGCATGCTTAGTCCTTGTACATACGTAAAACTGTGTGTGTATGATGTAAAGAGGTTTGTTCCGTCGGAGTATGGCAATGAAGTGGACAGGGTGAAAGGGGCGCTGCCGCCCTTCGAAGCATTGCTGGAGAACAAGAGGAAGATCAGGAGAGCGACCGAGGCTGCGGGGATTCCCTTCACCTATGTCTCTGCCAACTCTTTTGCCGCTTACTTTGTGGATTACTTGCTCCATCCCCATGAGCAGCGCGACCATGTGGTCGTTCATGGAACTGGCGAGGCCAAAGGTACGATTTTCATAGCTAAAAATAAGAATGCATATGTAATTAAATAAAGAGATTTACACCTGATTTGGAATCCATCATTCTTAATGTGGAACCATAACGGTCTAAAACTTAAGTGTTTCTCCTTTATTGCCTTTTGTATCATTAGTTTAATTAGACTGCCCTTCACTTTAGCATTAAACACTCTTTATACGAGGATAATTGTGTGTGTTAAAATTAGAGGAGAGATTTGAGCACTATTTATAGAGTTTTTAGCCGGATCCTCTTATTATGGGCTAGATTCAATTCGGCATACACTAACCAGTTATATATTAGATTAATTAATAAACATTTTATTTTGTCTTATTAGACTAATACCGTAAAATGGTAGATTATAATATCAATTACTATAGCTCGCATTAGAAAAACTTTTACTATATGTATGTACGGCCATCCAATTTGCATTCCTACTAGACTTGATTTCCATGTGGTCACATGTATGTACAGCCGTCCTAAATTACGAAGAAGATGTGGCATTCTACACGGTAAAAGCGGCGACAGATCCAAGAGTAGCGAATCGTGTGGTCATATACCGACCTCCTGGGAACATCGTTTCCCAGCTAGACTTGATTTCCCTGTGGGAGAAAAAGACTGGACGGACTCTTAAAAAGATGCTCATTCCGGAGGAGGATATGGTCAAGCTCACTGAAAGTAAGATCTGAGTTTTTCCCTTTTTTTGCTTCTCTATTGATATCTCTCTACATAATGTTAAAGATGCCATAGTAGCTACTGTACATATCATTGAATCTTCGCGCCTAAACTATTCAGTGTCTTTACTGCTCTGACTATCTCGTGAGGGCAAACGCCCAAGGTGCTTAGTCGTTTCGCTTTGACAGAGGATGTTTATTTGCTGCGTGTGGGATTATGAAGTTATGCGCATCTCAATCTAGTATAAAGGTTCACAGAATTAGGTCCCGTTTGATTCAGCATTTCCAAGGGGCTTTCAGCCCCGAAAGCCCATTGGAAAAAAATTTAGGTATTTGGTTCAGCATTTGGAGGTGTCCTTGGCCAAATCCTGGCATTTGAAATTCTGAAAGCTCAAACGGTGGGGATCTACTTTGGGTTTTCGGTATTTCGGAAATGCAAGTTCACCTCTACTATTCATCCATTGATTTTTTTTAAACCGATCATTTTCTCCACACCCCAACCGCCGTTGATTGGTGACGGAGTTTCATCGGATTTTATTTTTATTTTTAAAAAAATAATAAAAACCCTTTGCAAATGTTGGGTTCACTTTTTTTTTTTTTTTTTTTGTTATTTAATAGCCCAACTTTTTATCAATACTAGAATGATCATTAATTAAAGAAGATGATTAATACTACAATAATTAAAATAAAATTATTCAAAGTTGAAAACAAACCTAAAAAAACCCTAGGCCAAAAGTTGAGCTTTGCATCTAATTTATAATCAATTTCTTTTAATATAATTTTTAAATAAATTTACTAATATATATCTTTTACATTACTTTCAACATGAAAATGTAAAATTTTATATAGTCATTATTTCTTTTTGCAATTTTAAAAATACTAAAACTAAAAACTTAATTTGGTTACATTAAAAGGCTTTTCAAATATATGTTTATCAAACAGTCTTGCATTTTCCAAAAGCACTTTTCAGTTATAGTTTATCAAACAGTCTAGTATTTCGAAAAACCCCTTTATAGGTATTTGCATTCTCCCAAGGGCATTTCTCCAAAGCTGAACCAAACGGGAATTAGAGCCTTACATGCATTTTCGAGAAAAATTATCCTGTATTTTTACTAATCCAGTCATAAATCTTGTACACAAGATGAGATAACCATGATGTGAGAATTGCAAATCAAATGGTGGCTTCTCCACCTCAAAAGTTTTCAAGGAAACCTGTTGACTTATTTAGCCGGTTTCCTTAGAAAAATTAAAAATCTCACTTGGGAGATTTCCTCAAATCCCCTCAAATGAGATTCCTTAAATATGAATAAATAAATAAAAAAATAGCAAAAAATATAATTCTAAAGAAAATTAAATACCAAAATAGAGGTGATCACAAACAAAAAAAATATTATTGCTAGCAAAAATAGATTTTTATTTTTTTAGAAAGATCTAATAAATTTTAAAGATTTTAAAAAAACTTCAAACATTTACTTTGCGACTAATAAATAAATCATTGTACGTTTGAATGGCTCCTTATCCTTTTCGCTCAAATTAAGTTGTTTTACAAGGACTCTTTGGTGATTTAAAATCAAGATTGGTGATGTCGATTATGCAATATGCATAATAACATATGAAATAAAGAAAATATCAAAATATAAAAATGACTTAGTAGAGGAAAAAAATTATCCTATTGATTGGAATCTCATAGATGAAGAGGTGAAAGGACCTAAAAAAGATATTAGTTCAATCTTAGGATTGCATGAGTCAAGACTAAAGTTTAGAAAACAAAATTCAATCAAATTCAATATGTGTTAATTGATCACAAATCCTAAAATAATTGAAAATTGATACCAGATATTCACTTTTTCTACTTTTTTGAGTTCCTAATCTTTTCTTTTTATTTTGGAGCAATATCTACCAACTTTTTCTTTTTGACAAGAGAACAATGTCCACTATTTTAAAAGTTGCAAATGAATCCTTCATAAATTAGAATTATTTGAATATTATTCACTCAGATTTGTTTATAATCCTACTATTTCTCTAATGTGGTTGCCCTTTAAAGAATAAATCCATTTTCGCCTTTTCAGTTTACCAAGTTGCCTATCTAAGCTTATCTAAAAATTGTGGCTAGAAGTTCACTGTTACGATGGCAAGGCTCGACCTCGCTTGCCCTTGGCCTCACCCAACTACCACACCAGGAGTGGGCGAGGCTAGGTGAGGCTCAACCTTGCTAAATTTGGCAAGGTATGCACTTGCCTCTAGCTAGCCATCAAGGCTTGGCGCCATCTAGAGGAGGAAGAAGGGAGGGAAAAAAGAAAGAGAAAGAAGGGGAAAAAAATAAACAAAAAAATTACATTTAATATTTTGAAAATATTACTTAAAGTTGTTCACGTTAGTGTTGTTTAAACGACGTAAGACGGCTGACATCCATGTGAGATATTTCCAACTTAAATTTACCGGATGCACTAAATTGAAAAAATTAAAATATTTAGAGAGCAGCCCAGGGGTGGGCGAGGCTCGCTTGAGGCCAACAAGGTTGACCTTGCGGCTTTAGCCTTTGGCCGATTGACAATGATTGGCTCGAGGAGGAAGAAGGGGATAAAAAAAGAAAATAAAAGAAAAAGAAAAAAAGGAAGAAAAATACATATTTTAAAAACATTTAAAATGTTATAAAAAAATTGTTCACACGTTATGTAGGATAGCCAGTGTCGACATTAACAATTTTCAGTCAAAATTGACCAAATGAACTAAATTGGTAAAAAGTGAAAGTGGTTTTGGACAGTCAATTTCTGCATCATCGTTGGGTGAGGCCCTTGCTAGATCCACAATGAGGGCGGGCTTACCCTGAGTGGGTGAGGCCTTGCTGTTGTAGGATGACCTCAACCTTTCCTAGTCATGGTGAGGTCCGGCGACGGGGAGGGGGGGGGGAGAGTAAATATTGTAAAATATAAAAAAAAACCAAAAAAAATAAATTAAAAAATTGACAACTTAGCATTGGCTAGTTAAATGTGGTAGATAGGCTGAATTGACATAAGTACAATAGATTTATGGTTAAATTGACAAAAAAATGTTTATGACTAAATTAGAAAAAAATGTAATAGGTTTAGGACTGTTTTGGTAATTTTTTCCCCGTAAAGACTTAGTAATGGGTAATGACTAGTGACACCTCGCCAAGATCAAATATAAGCAAAGTCTGCATGAATTCTGATGGTGCTACGGAACAGAATAGGATCTCTCATATATTATGTGTTGGGTGATCCATAGACAATCATTATCATTAGCAAGTAATCATCTCTTAATTTTTGTGGTTTTTATTTACTCATCATCAGGTCTGCCATATCCGGACAACATACCGGTGGCGATACTTCACAACATATTCATAAAAGGAGAGCAGACGAGCTTTGAGCTGACGGAGAATGATATGGAGGCCTCCACATTGTATCCTGACCATCCCTACACTTCGGTTGATTCTCTCCTCGACCTTTGCTTGCTCAATCCTCCCAAGCCCAAGTTGGCCTCTTTTGCCTGATGCTCCTCATGTTCATTCAATTAAGACGTGTGATCTATAGCTATTCTCTCGTAGTTTGCCCAAGTATGCGTTTGTCCCAACCCATCCATCACCGGTATGTACTTGATTGATGATGTATGAAAATAATGAGGATTTCTGTATTGTCTTAAAAAGCCTAATGTAACGAGTCCTTTGTGTCTTGCTCCGGGCTTCTCCAGGGCGCATCGTCCGTGCCCACTCAAGCATTTATTATATAATGTCTACAAAATGTTATTTGTTTGGTTTAAGTTATTGATTTTTGGATTGGATTTCTGGTATTGGAGATTGGTTATTTATGCTCAATATGACTGTGAACCTAGTGAGAGGTTTTTGGGGTATGCATACGGGTTTAGGATATCCTTAAGGCCTAGCCAATCGCTTTGTAGGTGGAGATCTTGCCAAGGGGGAATCTTGGTCGCCTTATCACAAGGCTTGTAAGAATAAATGATGCTTGTGGAGTTCTTTAGGGAGTTCGACACCTCAAACTCTCACATTCTGAGCAAAATATTTTCCCACGCCCGTCATTTGCCGAGCATATTTCGCCATCTATTTTCACGTTCATCACATGGTGACTCGTGATGGAGATTATTTTTGAATCTGGATCTTTTTTTCTCATTAGCTTTGTTTTATTTAATTACTCTACCATCGGTTGGCAAGGTTTCATCATAAACAGCTTTTATATAAGCTAATTTATCCGAAAGTCCTCAAAGTGGAGAGCCTAAGTAAATATGCACATGCAAATCGATTCAAAGTTGATAGAGAGCAGAATGCATTTTACGCTTTGTAAATATCTTTCATCATGTTTACTCTTAAGTCGAAAAATCTACTCGCAACCCACTACATCAAAGAATCAGCTGCCATGTACCATGATGGACAAGAGCGGCGAACTCATCCAACATGGCTTGTCGCCACTCAGGATGTTTCAAGACTTGTGACACACGTGGGCTTCAAGGGTAGCGAAAAGACATATTTGGTGGTGCAATGGATTTATTATGGTTTGAAGATATTGTTAAGGGAATAGGTGCACATAGAGTGAGCACGAGTTGGTTGAGTGGCGGTGGTGGGATAGGTGATGAAGATGGAGGGGAGATCAATGATATGGAGCCGATTCCTTGTTGCTCTTGGGAAGAAGCGACAGCTCCATGGGTGAGTCGCGATTGGCTAGATGGGGTGACTATAGGAGAAGAAATATCACGTGGGACCCCATTAGTAATAAGTGACTGGTGCTACTAGACGAAGGATACAAAGGAGGGGTGAAAGAAAATTGAGCGTCATCGAGAACATATATATGCATTTTACGACCCAAGAAACTAAAAAATAAGAGACCTTAGGAGCGTAAGGTTTTAACATAGAAAACATAAAGACCCGAAAACCCTAAGTTTGCGATGATTAAGAGTTTGAAGAAAGAGTAAGTTAAAAGAAGAACGAAAATCCAAAATCGGTTTGGGGAGTCGTCATATAAAATATGTGGCAGTAAAAAAGGCATGCAACCAAAACGTTAATAAAATAGAAGCATGAGAGAGAAGGTTGAGGCTGGTTTCAACCATGTGTTGATGGTGGTGTTTGGCGAATCCATTGTGTTGGGAAGTAAAAGATGGTGTGATAACAAGCATAATGCTGTGATGGGAGAAAATATGATCGAGTCTGGTGAGTTCATCTCCTCTATCGGATAAACTGCGATAGTTTTTTTGACTAAAGTTAACAAGTGATTTGAATTTAACAATGATGACTTGGACATTGGATTTCTAGTGAAGTGGATACGACCAAGTATATTTCGTGAAACGATGAAAGAAAATAACATACGATCAATAGCCATCACTAGAAGTGACAGGAGCAGGGCCCCAAACATCGTTGTGTAGCACGTCTAAGGGTTGACATCCAACTAGTCTTGAAACATTAAAAGGAAGATGATGACTTTTGTTGCACTGACACAACGTGCCGGTAGAAAACTTGACTTGATGAAAGGATGTTGGTAAAGAATTTTCCCACAAGAATGCTGTAAAATTCGATGAGACAGGTGGCCCAACCGAGAATGCTGATTAACCAGATGAGCTTGTTCACTACTAAAGGCGGAAGGGGTAGGAGGCAAGCACAGTTTGGTCGAGGGAGGTCGATAAACATCATTGTGATTTGGCCTTTGCGATAGAATTGCCTCCGTGCGTCGATCCTTAATAACAAAGTGAAAAGAGTTAAATTCAATCATCACATTATTATATTTACAAAGTTTAGGAACAGAGACGGGATTTTTAATGATAATGGAAACATAAAGAATATTAGATAGTATAAAGAAAGATGAAGGATATAGAGGTGTGTGGATCCCACGTATGTGGTTTGCAAACCTTTACAATTATCAATCACGACTTCAGCCGGATCATTGTATTCATAAGGCAACGAGAGGTTGCCTTGGGCAGTGGTGACGTAATGAAAGGCCCTGAAGTCAAGGACCCAAGTCTAGTTGGCGGGAGCTATGGCGGAATTGTCTGCACGTTTTACTCATGTGACTTTGCTGGTCGCAATGTTGACAAATAAGAAAAATGCGCGGGTAGCGACTTGTGGATGTATCTTTAATTGGAGGCACTGTTACGATCATAGGCTAGTCGATTTGTGTGAGGAATTTGCCAGTGTTGTCGCTGGTTCTGAGGTGACTACTTGGTGGAGTTTGACATCTTGTTGGAATGGGAGGACCTCCGTGAAATTGGCGATCACAACATGGAGATCAGTAGTGGTGTTTTCACGCTTGAGGAATTCTTCGCAGACAACTAATTTATCATGGAGCTCTTCAGAGATCAGAGGGGTGTCGCGGGAGCGAATGGACGCTGATATCTTGCGGAACTTAGTCTCGAGACCATTGAGGACGTACAAAATGAGATCCTCAATGGACACCGCGCGGTCAATAAGGGTGTGCTCTTAAGCAATCGATTTGAGGCTGTGGATAAATTCAAAAATAGATTTCGAGCCGCAAGTGAATAGTTGTAATCATTCCTCGATAGTCATCATCCGGGCACGGAAACGATTGGCATATAGATTCCCACGGATGCACTAGGTTTCCCGTGAGGTTTCAGTAGGTGGGGAGGCAAGCAGTATTGCAGTTTTAGAGAATGGCGTTAGAATAGTATGTGGAGAAGCTGGTCTTGGGGTGCTAGGTTGGGAGTCATTATGGTGATAATGTTGGTTTGTTGTTGGAGGGAGCCATTGATGTAATCCAAAAGATCATACCCTCGCGAGCAGGGACAGGGACTGGGCTCCCCATGAAGTATAGTTAGATGGCGAGAGCTTGACGGGAGCTGAGTGACTATGCCGATGGCGATTAAGGTGGAGCTTTTGGCATCAATGAAGGGAGAAGACAAGACAGTTATCTGAGTGGTGCTTTCGTTTCGGCCATGAAAGAATCTCGCTTTGAGCATTTTTAAAACTCTAAATACCATATAAGATAATGAGTTGCAGAGTCAAAGGATAAGTTTCATTGCAATGTTATACAACATTTATACACGTAAAAGTAGTTTTTTTTTTTTTTTGGTAAAGGTAAGAAATAGCAAAAGTAGTTGTTCATAGAAGAAATAATCAAAAGACAAACAAACTAAATATGTGTGGTTGAATCTAATGGATCGGATAAGTTTCATTGCAATGTTATAAACATTTATACACGCAAAAGTAGTTTTTTTTTTTTTTTTTTTGGGTAAAGGTAAGAAATAGCAAAAGTAGTTGTTGATAGAAGAAATAATTGAAAGACAAACAAACTAAACATGTGTGATTGAATCTAATGAATCGTCAGCTCAATCTCAAATTTTGCTATGTGAGTTTTGAAAGGGGAATTTCAAGTTTGCATTGCACGGGAGCAAAATTTATTGTCCAAATCATCAAGATGAAGGTGACCCATTAAGGCTCTATTTGTTAACTTGTCGAATAATAATTGATTATATTATTTTGTTTCTAGAAAAAAAGAAGAACAAAAATCCATTTGGTAAATTTTTTTATTTTCAAGAACAATTTCATAATTAAGCCCAACTTAATTTTCTTTTTTCTTCTTCTTCTTCCTCTTAGCCTCGTCACCACTCATTGCTAGCTACTATTGCTGCTGTCGACGATCGTCAGCAACCGGCAAGAGAGGTTCGGCAAGCTTATCAGAAGCTTGCTTGGCCACTGTAAGTCTTGGTCTCACATTTCTATTCCGAGAATTAAAAATTTTGGTAGGTATGAAATATCTTCAAATGCTCACAAATTATTTTTGAGAACAAGATAAAAAGGAATCATTTTTAAGAGGAAATTCTTTTAAAAAATAAGAGTAGGGTCACTTAGCCAAAAGGACAAAAGCGTCATTTAACCAATAGGAAGTCGAAAACAGGGGGCACCGATGGTTTAGTAGATCGGGGAAATTGGCAGAGGGAGAGAGGGAGGGAGAGAGATAAATAGATAAGGCTCGCCACTCTTCTTCATCGACATCGTCGACGTCTAGACTAAGCACAACGGGGAGAGAGAGAGGGGAATGGCGATGTCGAGTGGTGGTGGTGGCCTTCTTGGCTCTGCGGCTACCCTCTTGGGTAGTCCTGTAGCTGGAATGTCGATGCGTGGTCATACAAATGTCACCATGTGGACTTGTCCCCTTCCTCCTCCTCGCCATTGCGGCCTCCGAAAGCACTCCTCTTCTCTAACTTCTCCTCCACCTTCTCCTCCTTTTGTGACGGCCGTGGCCGCCACCGACTCCTCCAATCAGATCAGCCCGACCCAGGTATCTTCCCTTCGCCTTCCCCATCCTTGTTTTGATGGGTCGGGATCAAAATCGTGACTTGTTCATCGTCTCTTACTCTGCACTAGCAGCAGTCCCAATCCAAGAGCAACAAGTACCACTTCGTGGTCGCGAATGCGAAATTCATGCTGGACGAGGAGGAGCACTTCCAGGAGCTTCTCTTCGAGCGCCTCCGCAACTACAGCGAGCGCAACAAGGAGCAGGACTTCTGGCTTGTCATCGAGCCCAAGTTCCTCGACAACTTCCCCAATATCACCAAGCGATTGCGCCGGCCCGCTGTCGCTCTTGTCTCCACCAACGCTAACTGGATCACGTGAGTTCATTCCCAACTTTGAATTGCGAAACTCCTACCTTTCTGGGATAAGGTTCCTGGAATCTGAATATTATAAGAACTTGGTATCCAGGAGCCCCCGATATCATCAATTTCATTGCAGCCAAACATGGCGAAATGAAATGAGGGAGCAACCAAATTGAATTCCTTTCCTTCTATATTGGAAAAGCTGCCATAGTAATAATTCCGTGCTCGCCCCATTTTGGAACTTGGCTAGAGTTACGAAAAATTTGACTGCTTTTTGTCCCGTCGATTATCATATATTGAGTCCTTGCACTCTTCTCATGCAAACGCTGTGGCATGTAGAGGTAGCTTGTACCGATTTGCCTGTCCGTGATCCATTGTTGACTTGCTGTAGAGTTGTGAGTCATTGCCTAGGGGCTACCTCCATTTTCAAATCAGTGTCTTTTTCTGCAAGAAAAATGCCTTGATGATTACATGTTGAGTCTATGAAACTCTTTTGATGTGGACATCAGTTGGAGTGAGCATCGTTTGTATTCTAATTATCAATGATTTGTTGTCCAAGCAGTACATATATGGCTCATTGCCTGCCCCGATTTTCAAATCCTATTCTTCTTTTGTAGAATAATGATACAATGGGTTCATTGCTTGTTGATTATGAATTGAGCCCTTGAACTCCCTTGATATGAACGTCATCTAGAGGTAGTATCCTAGACTGACTAGCACATCCATAGAACAATTTCAGTAAGGCGATCGTTTCGATGATGGCAGTTAACGTGGTCCACCCAAAATGTTGTTGTAATGACATTATCCATTGTTATATATACTGGATATGCATTTTGTAATTTTAGCATGGCATTTTCAGATTGCTTGCTGCATTGTGCTGAGGACTCTCCAGGAGTAATGTGATTGTATAAGCTTCTTTTTCTTAGATATATAGTAGATGTCTCTATAGGCACTGCTATTCTTCTTTTGAGCTGAAAAGATATTCTCAATTGGCATTCCTTAATGTAACCTGGTAAGGTGGCAAGCTTGATTCTTATGGTCCTGGTCACACATCACTTGCGGATGGTTGCATATAATGGTCTTCAGCGTGAATCGTGTAGAATAATCATCTCTATATCATTGCTTGCTGTCTTCATGTTGATTATCAAATTCCATATCCTTTGGGTTGGATTCTGATAGCACTGCCTATATATCATTTTTCTTAGCTCTCTCCTATGTAATATATCATTGTGTTTTTCCTTAGTTTTACACGTGATTTACATGCCAGTATTAGTTGCTTCATCTAACATAACTTAGCCCTATAACAGGTTCATGAAGTTGAGGCTGGATAGAGTGTTGGCTGATAGCTATGAGGCAGATAGCTTAGAAGAAGCATTGGCTTCTAATCCCACCCAAGTAGAGTTTGAGAAGCCGGCAAATTGGGTGGCGCCTTATCCAAAGTATGAATACGGATGGTGGGAGCCCTTCTTACCCGCAGGATCTAAAGAATTGAAACTGTAGTACTACCTTCTCGGCGTTGCCCTTTTGGCTTCTTTTTATTTTTCCTTTAATTTAAATAGCAGAGCTTATCCTTGTCTACAATATTACTTACTAGCCATCGAAGAGGTATCAAGATGTCCGCATGATATTTGTTCTTTCCTTTTTCTGATATTTAGTAGAATGAAAGAACAGGAGATTTACGAACATCCTGCAGGTTACGAACTTAGGGGCCAAACTTTTTTCAAAATGAGCTGTTTGGCGTTGAACGCAATCGTTTCTAATTAACTAGAACATTAAATATATGAAAATATAATGTGAGAAATCAATATGAAAGATGATTTGCTAATAGTATATAATGTTCCAAACATTAAAATGATTTGAAACATGTCGAATACGATTCTCTTAGTTAACTTGAAAGTTGCCATCTAACATGAGGCCCGAGTGGGGCTGTCCGGATTCAGGCTTTTAGATTCTTCAAATACAAGCAGAAGGGCAAAAAGAGGTCAACCTGGCAAAGCAAATATCAAGTATTGGACGTAGTATTTGCTCGTTCCCCTTTCCAAAGTTTGCCATGATAGCTCTCCTGTTGTGGTGGGATTTTCCTCCACCGCCAACTTGCTTCGCCTTTCCCTTGCTGAATCTGCAAAGATAGAATGGCCAGGGTTCCAAATCCTCTCACTTCTGATGGCCTGCATACCAGTGGACCATGTTATCCTCTCAGGATTGCTGTTTCCTAGTGGAGATGATATTGAGCACATGCAGATTGTACATCTGCTTTCTGACTTCAATTAGAAGAATACAACTCAAAAAGAGTCCTTTAGATCTTGAGGAAGAGAGTTCAAGAACCGCCAGGGAGGTACAAGGCAATGTAAATCGACGCAATGCTATCCCCATTCCATCCTGTCATAATTTACTAATGCTTTTCTTTAATGACTTGCACTTATACATTGACAATATCACCAAATGATTCAGCATTTTTATCAATGTAATGTCGGCATGAATATGCAAACTTGATACTTGTTATGCTGCCGTAAATCTGGGGATTTGTCCGTTTTAGACTTAATGAATTCTGTTCTGCAAGTTCCAGAGTGGCTAACTTCCCCGTTACCCCTTCTTCGTCCTTTTCCGTCAATTCGAATCAAAGAAAGAAAGAAGTGCAATGCCATTGGTTTTTTTTTTGGTCTGAACAATGCCATTAGTTGACATGTATAGTTTTGCTCGGAATCTGAGTTCGTGCGCCCTTTTCCTCGTCCAAAACAGTCCACTCTGTTTAAAAAGATATGCTGTCCAGTTAAATTGCTCCTCCCAAATACCAATGGGGACGTCCAAAAGAAAAATAGCCTCGGTCAATCACAAAACAGTCCGTATTAGCAAAATTTGTCATTAAAAAGAATGTGAAAAATTTTAAATGACAAAAAAATACAACGATTATTTTCAATTTTGAAGAAAATGGAAAGAGACAATTAGTGATATTGTCCCATAAAAAAAAAAGGGGAAAATTACATAAAAAACCCTAAATATTTTTTTTTTTTGATTGGGCACTAATATCTAAGCTTTTTTTTTTTTTTTTTTTTCATTTCAATACCCCTAAACATTTAAAAACACATTTTTATCAATAATGACTGTTAAAAATCCCGAACAAAGCCGCTAAAGATTTTAAATTACGATTGTGGATCAAATCGAGATGAAGGTATTCTTGAATCACGAATATACGTTCGGGAGTATTGGTGAAATGTCGAAAAGTGTGGGGTATTGATATTCTGCTATATGAATTTGATAAAATTAACCTGAATTTTTTTCTTTGAATAAATATGGAATAGTACAAGTGACATGTCTTTGGTTGATTTTCTAATTACCATTAAGAAAAAATGACAAAAAGTCTAGGCAATGAGCTATACATGCTTTTGAGAAGGGATAAGTGAATTAATATTTCTGAAATTTGTTGCCAACGTGCAATTGAGTCTTAATACTTAAAAAAAGTACAATAAAGTTTTAAAATTTGTCAAATTGATATAATCAAATTCATAAAACGTATATTTATTTACTTTCTTGTAACAAGTAGTACCAATGTGATCTTCACCAAGGCCACATTAAAAACATTCAAAATTTGGAAAAAAAATTAAAAAGAAAAAGGAGACAAAAGAAAAAGGATTACAAATTAAAAAAAAATAAAAAAACTAATTTTTATATAAGAGAAAGAGGCAAAAGACAACGTGAACAACGGGGTGGACTCCTTGAGCAACTTCAATCCGTGCCTTCCCTAACTCTAATTCACCTCGAACGGTCCAATGAGTGCCGCATTAGCATCATAATTGTTCTATTTTGATTAAATTTAAAACTCGATTACACTTTTTAAAGGTTTTACAGCTCAATTATATTTTTACGAAAAATTTAAGATTTTTAATACACTTATTCCTTAAATAAACTATGAGTGCAATTGATCACAAATGATTTAAGTGATGGGAATCCCCGAGAAATCCACGGGTTCAAAGGGGGGGAAGGTTTAGGTGGGCTTCAATGCACCGCAATAAAAACGATGATATTGCGATTGTCTGACCCATCACGAGTCCGAGAATCATCGTACCATTTTTCGACACCCACAAAGGATTGCGATCGTAAACCGCCTTTCGCTCTGTTTTCTTCGACCTTCGTTGGTTTTGTGGGCGGTGGCGGCAGGATTTGGGAGCGGAGGTGAGAGAGGATGTCGGGCAGGTTGCTGAAGAAAATCCTGAAAGAGCAAGAAGCGCAGCAGCAGCAGCTGCAGCCACCATCGTCGGAGGACGAGGACCGTGATTCCCACTCTCCCGATTCTAAGAAGAACCCCTTCGACCTCCTCGGCAACGACGACAACGACGAAAGTGACGACCAAGCGGTCCCTGAATCGGTTCGACCCCTTATTCCCTGTTCGCTTCGCTTCGCTTTTCTTTTCCCATATGATCAAATTCCCTGTTGTTATTGCGTAAAGCTTCAAAGCCACCCGGAAAGTCTAATTGGATGCACCCCGCTCGCAATTTCTCTTGTCACTGGCGCAATCGGGGAGGAAAGTCGATTCATTTTATACACAAAAGATGAATTGACAATGTCCTTGTATTGGTCGGGCCTCTTTTTGGCGAATCTTTGACCTTCATTTGTCCCTAGAACTAGCGTGATGCCAAGTTTCTCTTGTCGGATGTATTGTAACTGTGCTTTGATGCGATTTCAGTTGTCAAGATAAACTAGATAAAGAAAGAATTAATTGCTTATGAAGATGTGCTAGATTAGAGTGAATGTGCTGGCAGCAATTTTGGACTTGTGGAATTCGTCCAGTGGTGGGGGGCAAAGGATGCATTCTAGGTAGAAGAAGGATGTGAAAGCAAACTTAGTGTTTCACTTACATAACCGGGTTAGGCAGCGAGTCGGCAAAGAAGACATGCATCTATCTTTTTCTTTGTTTCATGCTATTCTATTGAGGTAACTTGGTGGGTTCTTTATCAGGCTAGGTAGATGGATGGGTTTGGTTACATGCTGATTCATCTTTTTATGCATTCAAATCAGTTGAATTGATTGTGTGGAAAACTCAAAAAGTTCGATGTTCTAATTTATGGGACTTATATTGTCCCCATGCTGTGTTTCATGAGTTCCTCATCTTGCGGGGCCTTTGAGGCAGTTCTGGTTTTTATGGGGATTTTTATCAGGTTTTATGATAAATATCTGAAGGTAAATCAACATGATGACTTCATCTGTTATCGACAAACCAATTATTCAGATGACTGTCTTTTATTTATCAGTATGATGTTGTTCTAGGCCTTAATCCATTCTAGTGTGTACTTTATGATTATCTGAACACCATAGAAGTCGAAAATGCTTCTATTTGTTCTTCTGATATTTATCTTCACACATGACCACAATCTTGGTTAAGGATTAAATTTGCATGTCATGCAAAGTGCCAAGTTTGATGGGTGCCCATGTGTATCTGAGGACATTAATAAGCACAATTAGTTATCATATGTGATCCGATAAACATGGATGGGGCAGTATTATTTGGATATCATGGTCACATGCATTCAGCTTCAGCCTCTGTTACTGTCTGCCTTGAAGAATTTTCAATAGTGTTGGTAAAAACACCATTTAGGTACTGATGCTATCTAAGACATTTCAATGTGTACAAATTGAAGACTAAGTAACTAATCATCAATTTAGCTACAGTTGTCGGAGACAACCTGTAGAGTCTTTATTAGGTGAAGTCTGATAAGTCACAGATGATAGGCTTGTGTGGAACATACTATTTCACTTATTTCCTCATTGCAGTTATGTGGTAATTTTATTGAGATTCATCCTTAACTCCTGCTTAAGTTTGGTCTGATCTATATTGTGTTCTGTCTGATAGTGCTTTCTGAGACAACCTGTAGAGCCTTTATAAGGTGAAGTCTGATAAGTCAGAGATGATGGGCTTGTATCGAACTTGCTATTTCACTTTTTTCCTCATTGCAGTTATGTTATATTTTTGTGGAGATTCATCCTTAACTCCTGCTTGTTTGGTCTAATCTATGTTGTGTGCTGTCTGAGTGTGCTTTCTGAGACAACCTGTAGAGTCTTTATAAGGTGAAGTCTGATAAGTCGCATATGATTGGCTTGTACGGAACTTGCTATTTCAGTTATTTCTTCATTGCAGTTATGTTATAATTTTGTGGAGATTCAACCTTAACTCCTCCTTGAGTTTGGTCTAATCTTAAATTGCATGCTTTCTGACTGTGATAAAGTTCTATTTTATATTTGTTCATATCATCTTGTTCGCAAACAATTTATCTGTTAATAAGAGTGCTCTGCCTGCAGGACTTTCAATCTGCTGCAGTTGATGCACAATCACGAGGAAACTCTGAGGAACAGGAGAAAACTCTGCTAGCAAGCACTCTCGAGGTGGTTTCATCATCCAACCATAAACCAAGGAAAAAGAAGAAAAAGAGAGAAAAGAAGGAATCTTCACACCACAATGAAATTAAAAAGTCCTCAGACTTTGACGAGATTCTGGAAAATTTATTGATAGATGTAAAAAATGAAAATGATCACAGAATAGATCATCACAGTGATATAAAGGAACAAACAGTTTCTGTATTACAAGTGAATCAAAAGTACCTAAATGCTGAAATGGAGCTGCGACGAATTTTTGGGTCTAAGGTTGTAAAGTCATTTGAAAGTAGTCAAGTTGGCAGTTCTAGACACACGCGTGGGGGAAGACGCGGAAGCCATAATTCTAGAAAGACAATACTTGTCACTCCATTGGACCATTGGCCTCGCTGGGATGCATCCTTGTCCATGGAAGTTTTGGAAGCAAGGGACGGGCTCAACCACCTTAGGTAAGGATCATGTTTCAGTTTTTCTCAGTAATGTTTTCCCTGGTTTTGCTGTGCATCTGGTTCTTTTGGAGACACTGAGGTTATTCGTAATGATAATCTGCTTCTTAAAGTGATTGGAGGCTGCAATTTCGCCCCTAGGATCGAGGGAATTTAATACCCATAAAGAATCGGGAATATTTCTATCACAATGATAAATGCTTGGTGGTCCATGCTTAATTTTCAAATTTGAGTAATCTTCCTATGGCAAGGTGTACATCGACTTTGGTCTGTGTTCGGTATTTGTGATGTTAGAGTCATGGATCTAAGCAGTGTGAAGGCTCATCCCTTGAGCATCTTGGTTTGGTTAGGCAGCATCTCAGGATGGTTGCATCCATCAGGGTGGGTGACTTTAAGAACCTCCCATTAATGTGCCATTATGCACACCACTTGAGCAGGGGCACTGGTGAAGTTCATACTAGCAGATGAGATTGTGAGAACCAAAGCCCTAACTTGTAGCACACAATTTCAGGGTGTATGAGTTTGAGATTTACCTCATCAAGTGGTTGTCATTGAATAATACCTATGGGACAAGGCTCGTGTTGAATTTCTGCTGAACAAGGGAGGTTTTTCAATTTGCAATTCATTCAATAGTCTCTTGACGGTATGGTAGCAATGCATGTGAAAACCATATGTGATCTCACCTTTGCATCTGTCCCTATATAAGATGTTCATTGTCTGGACTCTATTAACATTACTCTAAAGCCAGCTACCCAAAGACTTTGTTGATGCATGACTACTGAACTCCTTCATGATCAAATGCCTGATTCTGAAGAAAAGATGTTCTGATATAACTAATGTGGTTAATGTAGTCGGTTCATTTTGCTGTTTGGGCTCTGTACATGGTGAAGCAAGCTCTCTGTGTATCCTCCACAAGCAATTATATGTGGGGACACTAAAGTGGATGTACACATTAAGGACGCTTGATATCTTTCTTTGATGTAGGAGATCTTTTCACGTTTTACTGAATCAACTTATTAACTTTTTCCTTCAGTCATGTTTAGATGGACTGGGAGGAGTTTTATAGACATGGCTGGAATATTTGCCAACATGTGCTGTATGCTTCTTTTAGTTCACAATTTACCAGGAGTTTGGCTGTATATTCCATCTTTTAGCTTGTTTATATTTTTTTGCACACTAAGCACTGACGTTCTTCAATACTTAAATGTGTAACAGATATGTCCATTCATTGTCTTATGTTCAAGCTCAGAGGGCATTCGAAGCTGCCAAAGCTACTCATGATTTTAATGCAGTAGCAAGTGTTCTGTTATACCATCCGTATCACTTGGACTCACTTTTGACAATCGCTGAATACTTTAAAATTGTTGGTGAGCATCAGATGGCAGCAGATGCCATTGGCAAGTGCTTATATGCCCTGGAATGTGCATGGCATCCTCTGTTTCCTCCATGGCAGGGTAATATCCAATTGAAATACAACCATGAGACAAACCGACCTCTATTTAAGACACTTTTCATACACATGAACAATTTGGAAAGGCGAGGCTGTCATCGGTCTGCATTAGAAGTTTGCAAGCTACTGCTTTCATTGGACGTAGATGATCCAATGGGGGCTATGTTCTGTGTCGACTACTTTGCCCTGAGGGCAGAGGAATATTCATGGTTAGAAGACTTCTCTGAAAAATATAAAAGTGACAACTCTTTATGGTTGTTTCCAAATTTTTCATTCTCTCTTGCCATCTGCCGCTTCTATCTTGAGCAAGAGGATCGTCAAAAAGATGTGCATGATAATGATGCAAAGTCATCATCAGTTGATCTTCTGAAGCAGGCGCTTATGCTACATCCATCAGTGTTGAAGAAATTGGTGACAAAGGTTCCTCTGAAGGACCAGTTCTGGTTAAAAACAGTCAAACATTGGTTCTTTCGATCAGAGAATATGGAAATACCGTCCCTCGATCACCTTATTAGTATATACATAGAGAGGAATTATCTTATATGGAGATTCCCTGGTCTGCAAAAGTTGCTAAGGGACACTGTGGAGCTGGTTATTGAAACAATAGAAACTAATAGAAGTGATGCAGAGGACTGGGCATGTGTGAGGAAAGAAGCTTTTGCATCTACCAAAAATGAGTAAGCCTTTTATTTTGGGCTTGTCTTAATTACTTTTCTATCCTTCGTTTTGATAATATTGCAATCACCAAATGGGACGATGAATGCTTGGTTCATTAAGGAATATGCTAAGATGCATGCGGTTAGGGTCAAATACTATATAGAACTTTGGATTTTGTTTTCCAGCTTTATGGTTTGTTCATTGATTAGCAGAGTTTTGAGTATTTTGTTACGTGTGACGTTTGTGTTGTTGCTAGTTATTGACAAGCATGGCTTCTCTCTACCCTTTTCCCTCCCTTTTGGGGACACAGGTACAGCCATCTCTTGGTTTCTGATTTTTCTGATTCCGTGGCATCAATTTCTCCTGAAAATATGCAACAATTTATGGGTGAACCGGGGATAGGAGGTGGAGTTCTTGTTCAGGACCAAGCTGCCAATCCAGCTGGTGGTGCACACGCAGTCCGCAATGTGGCTGACAGGAGTGCTTTAGCTGTCCTAGTTGAGTCGATATTGCCTTGGGTTAATTATGGTGGAGAAGATGGTGATGGAGGCGAGGATGCTGAACGCTTCAATGCAAATGCCCAGGACAATGCAGACTGACTAATTTTTTCATCCGAAGGCAAAAGCATAGTGTTACAGATTTTTTGAGCACTTGTGGTTTTATTATCTTCATAATATTTGATATGTCCTAAACTGATTTATGCCTTTTCGGTTTTCTGTACAAAACTATGAAGGGCCTGATGCTATTTTCTGTTACAGAGATCATAGGCTCAACCGATCGTTAAACTGATAACTGACGCTGACAGAAATACCCACTTACATCTGCTGTTCAATCACAAAAATGTTGGCGTAGTGAAACATAAAATCGTGTGTACATAGACAAGACAAAATAGCTACCTACCCATAACTTCTCAAATTCGAACTGGCAATTGAAGTATAATCAGCAACGGCTTGTAATCTCCACGAGATATTTGCTTAAAGAATTTCCTACTTGGGCATGACACTATAAACTATAGAATAATGCCTGTCAATTTGACATGGTCTAGTTAAAAGACAACTAAGGTGAATTTATCCTCGACCAGTTAAGAGAATGCTATCACAAAATTTAAAATAGTTTGTCGATCGTTAAAAAATGAATTTCAATCAAGTAGACAGCCTATATAAGGATGGATCAAATTCTGCACGATCTAGAGATTCTAATGCGGGGAAGTAATCACGAGTACACTGGTCACCGTGGGATGGATCTTGAAACAAAAGCAAGTGCTGGGTATCGGCCGACATCCTATGAGCTGCTCAAAAGCTGAATCAATCGATATCCCAACAAAATTCCTTTCATGGTATCTGACAAAATTCTGTACATATGGCTATTGTCTTCGAAGATCAAGTCTACCAGCCAGTAAGATTATTTTTTTTTTTTGGTTGGTAGCCAGTAAGATTACAAAGCATTTCTTTTCACCTTCTATTCTGGCACCTCCTTACGTTATCTCCTTTTACCCAATAAAGGTAGGTACTAACTTCAAATATCCACAACATTCTCAAACTAAGATAGTTATTCCCTAAACAGCAGCTGCCCTCTTATCAGACGAGATTCTTTCTGCCATTTTGCTTGAAGATTGGCTACTAATTCCACAGCTAGAGCCATCTCTTTTTAAAAATGACCGCTGTATGATCCTGATGGGAATTCCACCTAATTCAAAGTCTTCCTCCAACGACCTCGTTAAAAATCTGATGTCCGTGTTTGAGAGCTGTGTCTTCCCACTGACAAAGGCGACAAAAGTGGGTGGCCTAGCTTTCACCTGAGTGAAGTACTTGATCTTGGGCTGGGCAGCCTGATTTTTCCAAGAGTGCCTGCTCATAACCTAGAGAGAGAGAGAGAGAGAGAGAGAGAGAGAGAGAGAGAGAGAGAGAGAGAGAGAGAGTCAATGTAAAATGCATTATGGCAATCAAATACTCCAACATGCACTTGGCTACTGGCTAGTGATACAAACAAGTCAATTGTTGGAAGAACTAGAGAAGACCAAGTGTTATTGAAGACTAACCTTATGCAACCAATGGTTAAGACGAGCTGTTGGCAGTCTTAGACACCATTTCTCATACGTATCAATGACCTGGTGTATGACAGCCATCCTGCCCCTACCCTCTAAAGCAGATATGAAAACGACAGGTATAGACTTCACCTGTTAAAAAGCCATGTCAATGACTCCAGCCAAGTTCCTCACTTAAAAACATGAGAAGGCATCAAACCATATTTCATTATGGGCTGTGGAACATTAGTCTACTAATAAGGACATTCTTCTTGTTTGATTTCACAAGAGTTATTGGTACTGCAATCTATGCTGAAAATACCAACTTACCTTTTGACCTCTTGATTTTCCAACTGCTCACATAAGTTCATGGATCCACAGATTTCTAAATTGTAGCAAACCATCAATCTAATTTCTAGAGAAATCTTTCAACAGAATTTTGTGAATACGAGAATAGGGGCAACAGGCCACACAAGAAAGGCATGTCTCCATTGGAAACCACTTTTTGATAGGTAAAGCTCTAAGTTTTGCCCTCACGACCTAACTAGTAAGAGACACGTCTGATATTGCATTGTTCACAGTCCAGTAAATAGATTATATAATCACCAATCCTCAGGACAGGATGACCAAAAGCAGGCACAGCATGAAGACTCATCTAGTCACGATAAAAGCATTCGAATAGTTCCATAAAAAATGGCAGATACATTTTAGGTATAAAACAGTTCTCAGTTTGCAATGCTTGGATCAATATAATTTAATTAAAGAAGCTCAAGAGATGGGCAGAAACAAGGCACAAAGTCCTGTAGTATATATTCTTACGAGCGAATCTTTTTTTCATCATGTAGAAATCTGTAACAACACCTGCAGACAGAGGAAAAGGGCTACTAGAAAGGAGAACTGAAAATAGCATAACGAGCCATCCCATAAGATGCTTGTGAAGAAAATGGAGTATCACAGGAGGGATATTTATAAGAAAGGCAAACCTGGGGAATCAAAGTCTGGATTTCTTCTGGAACAGCTTTCATCACCTCTTCATATAACATCGAGTTCTTCTTCCTTCTAAGGACATCCATCTTGTTGACAATCACAACCAAGCCGCGTCCTTCTTCTACAGCTTGTCTGGCTATGACCACTTCAGCATGCTTCATGCTTCGTTGTGCTCCAGCAATCTAACAAGGTAGAGGCAAAAAATGCATCCAGAGTAGTTTCAACAATCGAATCTATAAATCGAGGCATCAAATATGATAAGTTACAAATTGCTCTAATCATCCCTCAGCTAAAATCTCTGCTATTGGATAAGCATCCTTTGTTAAATTATTTGCAAAAAGTCATAATTTGAACTTAAAATGTCACAGTTGGATGAAGTGCACAGTAAAGTATATTATAACGAACCTCTTCTGCATCAAGGACTAAAGCTACCACATGAGCACGCATCAGATTCTTTCTGGACTGTATGATGCTCAAGGAAGATGGTCCTTTTTCTTGCTTTGTCCTTTGCAACCAGCCTGCTGTGTCAACCTAGAAGATAATTCATATTAAAATCAAAGGTCAAAAAGCGACAGTAAAGACGATAATCACATTTAGAGTTAACAGAAATTCTTACAATAAAGAAGGGCCAATAAAATAAATTCATTCCGAGCAAAGACACTGAAAAGCTTTATTTCGCTAATACTATTCACTTGATAGAACACTGGATGAACAGCATATTTATCACCAAACAAGGGCACGGACAGTGCAACAAACATTGTAGCGGGTATAAATCCTCTAACAGTTAGGGCTGGAAAACTTCCAATCCCAATAGAAATCTCAACCTGAAAGTATATACATGAACCAACCTGGATATAACTGGTCCAGTCAAGTAGATCAGGTTGAAGTATAGTGGATTGGAAAGGATGGAGACATGGAGAGTAGTTCATATCAAGACAAGTAGTCTGAAAAGACAATAACCAAGGGGGGAACTTTTTTCACTTGCACATTTGCACATGCAGTTGGGGGAGAGGGGAGAGAGAGACATAAAGAGAGAAATTCTTGCTGCTAACATAGCCACCAAAATTTTCAAAGAAAGCAATAAGGCAAGAAAGCAAGTCAGCACACCAACCAAATAGCCATGCTTATTCTATATAATGTCCCAAACTTATGCAACCTTAAAACCTTCGACAAAAGGTGATGATAAAAATGTTCGCACTTACCAAATAGATAGTTCTGCCTTGAAATTGAAAATGAGCTCTAATTGAATCTCTTGTTAGACCAGCTTCTGGACCAACCAGAACGCGATCTTCTTGTAACAGAGTATTCAACAATGTAGACTTTCCAACATTAGGTCTCCCAACTATTGCAAGCTGGAGAGGCAACTTAGACTCATCAACCTCATCGGATTTGGAACAACTTTCATCATTAGAAGCATTGTCACTGTCTAGAATAGAAGAAAAAGGTAATTAGGTTGTGCGAATTGTGGAACCAAGGCCTACTAATCTGAAAACTTAAGGTATCAGATAGATGAAGGTGAAGCGCAGTAAGTGATTATAAGGAAAGGCAAATGAGAAATCGGGAGAGATTTCATTTGAAGAACTCCTTTGATACTGGCTAGAGAGAGAGAGAGAGAGAGAGAGAGAGAGAGAGAGAGAGAGAGAGAGAGAGAGAGTCAGGTTTAGACTCGACTGCAATCTGTACATAAGGTTTTGGACTTGTGTAGTTTTCCCATAGGTACGGCGCAAACAGAGCCTCATACTCTACAACAAAAAAATAAATTCTCATGAATACGTCAAGCAACTCTTACCATTCAGAACATCAATCATACAATCCTCAAGGAGAGGCCTAAGAGCTAGATATAGTTCTGCCATGCCTAAACCAGTCTCGGCAGATATGGCAATAGGATCACCAAACCCCAGTCTGCTGGCTTCTGCAGCTAAAACAGCAAGAGAGCCATTATCATCATCCAGTGATTCTGCTTTATTCATTACGACTATAGGTTTCATCCCAGGCGCATGTTTCCGCAGCCACCTCCCAACTTCCAAATCCAAAGGGTGCAAACCAACTCTGTTAATCAGAACAAATCTTGTTAACAAACGAAGTCATGTGCATTACGAACATGAGGAAACTGACAAAGCAAAACCAACTATGGAAGTAACACTGAGATATCTTTCCATACTCCAAACTGGGAAGTACAAAACTTGTGAACAAATGACTATAGATGTTTGCAAGGACGCAATTATGCATTCCACGTAGATGTTCTAGGCGATTTTACCTCTACCTTTTATAATCTTCCCATAGTGTCTCTGCTGTACGTAAAAGACCATAGGAGGGTCGCACGGAATAGACAGATGCAAGTAAGAGCTCACCTAGCATCTATCAGAAAGATGGCAAACTGGGACCTAGCAAGAACCTTTGCAATCATCGTTGCAGTTCTGTCCAGGATTGAGCCAGAAGATGCAGCCATCTCCAAACCAGCAGAGTCCAACACTCTAAATCTTAGATCACTCAACTTGGCAATGCCTTCTCGTATATCTCTTGTCACATGGTCCTCTGGAGTGTTATACACGAGAGCCTCCCTCCTCCGAATCAAACTACACAATACCTAAGTAATTAATATAGGGAAATAATTTGTCAAAACTTGCCAATACAACAATACTTGTCGCATTGATTGACACAGAGCTAGAAAAGTCAAACCTACCGGTTGAACAATGCAGACTTGCCTACATTTGGTCGTCCGATGATGATAACAGTTGGAAGATCATTAATATCAACTTTGGTAAAGTCTACTGGTTGAACTTTGCCTTGTATAAGGTTAACCTTCTCAGAATGAACCCTTCTCACATCCGTGTGTGGGCTAGTATGTAGTGACTCATCATTGACAAGGGTGCAAAAACCTCTGGTGGAATGAGAAAATTTAAGAGACTTTGAATTCAAATAGGCATTGACAAAGCCGCTGCTAAGCATTGACCCTGAGAAGCCACATAGATGTTGACAATCAGACATGGAGAACACAAGAAGATAGTTTTTCTAAAGCTTTCTTTATATAATTTGAGAGGATGCAACCGTCATAAGAGATCACACTATTACAATTACAGAATTGTTACAGTAGATCAGTTCTAGGAGACCCCATCACGGTGTCCAAATTCATGTGAAGTATATAGAGCATATAGATAAACTGAGATAGAATTGCAAGCTCAGCTGACTATTTAGCTAATTGCAATGCATTAGCACTGTGTTTTTATTAGTTGTTCACCGGAATCCTACTTCCTTATCTAGAGTGATCTTTGAAACTATGCTCTACCAAAAGGAAAAAATGAGTGATGCTTTTCCTATTGATGACCAACACTCATGTCATACAAATTCTTACATGTGGAAGAAAAGAAAATTTTTACCTGTCTTGGTTACAGTTCCTGCAATAGACTTCAGTTCTCTGGACTTCAAAACCAAGGCAGCAGCAATATGATGTGACATCTATAAGGATGTGACAAATCTGGTCCACATTATTGCTACTCAATAACAATGTCAGTCATAGCAATAAAAAGAGCATAACATACTGTGGGACACATACCAGCTTCGCAACATCATATGCAGTGTCATCTACAACGCACAAAGACCAGGAGCCAGCTGCACTTCTACCTTTTGCTTTCTGAATATCAGAAATCATTGTGCTATCATATCCATGTTCTTCCGTTTGTGTGTCAGATGTAAAGCGTGAAAACACCACAAGTCGGGCATTTGCTAAACAGATGTGTTTCAGATCTGCTCTTCTTATCAAGCTTGCCTTCAATGAAAAGGTCCATATTCCTTGCATTTCTGCCGTCCAAACTATTACTATGAGCATGTATGAGGCAACTACAGACAAGTGTCCATGTAAATGTAACATGTGGTGAAAATGCAATAACTAGCAAACTAACATGACTTGAATGCGTTGGAACATGCATCCAAAAGCTCATTCAACCTTCAAGATCGAAATGTGGACGCTGGACAAACATACGTGGATCCTATCACCTACTGACACGGTTTTGCCTAGTTAAGCCAGAAATTTATCACGAATCATGCATTCACGCAAGTTGAAATCTGGACAGCAGACATCTCAAATGAAATTCACACAATCTCATGGTCTTACTCCTAAGAGAAAATCTGACTGGGCATGTGATGGATTCCTCAGATAGATTAGATGACTTGGCACCAAATCCTCATCCAATTCTTCTATTAATTCCGCAACTAATTCATGAATCAACATTTGGTTACAGAAAGACACTCAAACATCCAATTGAGGCAAGGAACCAAAGTGGTGGTCAATTTGTAGTGAACCTGGAGAAATATAAACTTGGTTTTACCTCGACGACAATAGGTGCCGGTGAAATGTGGCCACCTTGAGGTATCAAAGACAATGGCACGGCTCGGTCCGGTTCAACTAAAGTTGTTGTCACCAACGGAGCGATAATGACACCCGCGAGTGGCTGCAATGGCTGCAGCAAAACAGATTGTCACGGCGGGGGCGGGGGGGGTTGCAAACTACGAGGACGGCGGATGATGGTTATTGGTGCGGTTTCAAGGAGTGATGCTTGGACCAGCAACTTGGAAACAACCAGTAGTATAGGGACAATGAGGAGTTGGAGCAACAACCAGTGGGGAAGGGGGTGTTGAGCGTAGGGCGGAAGGGACAAAAGGGGGAGAGGAGGGGGAGGCAGGGGAACGAGGGAGATGGAAGAGCTGTGGTCCCCTTAGTCAGATGACGGCGAGCGCTCAAGTGAAGAGAAAGGGGATGAGGAGAGAGAGAGAAGAGAGACCAGGAAAACCCACTCGTACTGCAAGCCTGGAATGGGAGGCTCCTACCAGTAGGCCCATCAAATGGGTGGGTCGGGTCGGGTATGGGTCTAGTCGAATATAGGTCGACCCATATTTGACTCATTTAACCCGTTTTGACCTATATTCCTATAGTGTAAATCTAGTGATCCATACCCAACCCGACCCATATTGCTAAAACCCATTAATATTCTAGAAAAACCCACGCTCACTTTAAGCTGCTAATTGGATAAAAACCTCAAATCAAATTAAAAAATAGTAAATAAAATAAAAATATGTTAAAAAAATCTATAAATTGAAATATTTATGAAGAATTAGACTATGCACATCTTTTCTTATCTAAAGCGATTTTCTGAGATCATCTGTTGAAAAATCTATAAAACAACCAGGGATTTTGCATGACCCAATCAAACAAACTTTTTTCCAGCTGGAAGATTTGCAGACTTAATCATTTTTGACTCATGTAGATGAGTTAAAAGGATACTTGATTCTTCTTTGTTCCTGTCATCATCTCTATCAAATAATTCTGCATTTTGAAGAGAGGTCAATCTGAATTTGGCCTTCAGAGGCCTTATTCAAATGCTGGCCAAATTGATGCCAAACACCTACTCTTTTGATGGCTTTAGGAAAGAAATTAACATATCAGAGATTGACATTGCCGCTTGGGCCCCTAATCTGCCCTTGCAGAGCACAACAATTTGCTTTTGCTACCATATGATACTTGACTTTCATTACTTGCATGGCTGGAGCTTTACTGCTAGTGCATAGTGGATCATTCCACTAAGACACTGCAGATAATCATTCAAGACTTTTCGCATTTTTAATAGCTATTTGTCGCTATAATAAGATACCAATCTTCATATGTTGGTCCTCATTCTCCAATTTTGCTTCTCAGGCAACGACTTTTAATCATCAAAAACATAGAATACAAAAAACCACAAGATAGCAAAATGACATCAGTTTTCCAAAGGAACACTTAAAGGAGGTGAAAGTTTGAAGTCGAATTTCTTTGGGGAATTTCATCAAACATTTGACCTATGCGCGAATCGAAACAAAGGGGAGAGAACTAATCTAGCAATGTAAAGATTCGCACTTTTCTTTCTCTTCTTCCAGATTCACGCAGTTTCGGCACCCAGTCAACGAGCTCCGACCTTCGCTATCCAACCAATCGCACGCAGCTCGCTCGTACCTCCTAACCCAGATACTCAACACTTCCCTCATTACCCACCCAACGACAGAACCCACCTAAGAATATCGCCGACGGGCGCTCTTTCTCGCCAACCCAATCACATTCAATCAACCGTTCGACGAACGAACCCGCACGCCACGAACTCCAAGCACTACCCACGAACTCACATCTCTTCACCGTCACCCAGACACCAAAAGAAGAGGAAAGAGAGAGAGGGGGAAGCATACCGAGCAAGGGATTGTGGTAACCCAGAACTTCGAGATGCTTGCCTCATTCGTCTTAGAGGCGAGCGGCGGAGGTGGGTGACGAAGGGTAGCTGAAGAGACTTCGTGTTTTTCAGGTTTTGAAAATGGGTCGACCCACGTGAACTCAACTTAAAACATCATTTTAATTGGGCCATTATATCTTCATGACCCATATACAACCCGAGAAATATGAGTCCAAAAATGGGTTAGTGACCCATTTTGCCACCCCTACCTACCGGAGATGAATGAGGACAGCCCCAATTATACACAATATACTTGCTGGATCGCATTATCATTGATTCATATTTTTGTTTTGCATAACCAATAATAACGCCATTTTATTAGGCTTCTACACGGAAAATGTGGCATTTTTGGAAAATATTTTCTAAAAGTTATTTTAATTATTTTTTGGTATTTGGATGAAACCTAAAAATGAAGTGGAAAATATTTTTCGTTATCCGGTATATACTCTTTTTCATTTATTTTATTTTTAAAATGGATTTTTCATATTTTTTAAAATTGATTTTTATTTATTTTTAATTTTTAAAATCCACTATTAATTTTTTTCATTATTAATTTTAATTTTAATTTTCTTTTTTTCCATATCCTTCTTTCTTGCCATGGCAATGGCCCGCGACTAGCCATTGGTGAGCTCGAGCTCGCTAGATCGACGAGCTCGATGTTCGATTGGTGACGGCTGATGACTAGTCAAGAAAGAAGAAATGAGAAACAAAGAAAAGAAAAAAAAAAAAAAAAGAAAAAAATAAAAAATAAAAAAAGAAAAAAGAAAAAAAGAAAAAAAGAAAAAAAAGAAATAGAAAAGAAAAATGAAATAAAAATAATTCGAATTAAAAAGAAAAAGAAAATTAAAAAATAATTCGAATAAAAAAGAAAAAAAAAAAAAAAAAGGGGAGGATGAAGTGAGGATTTGTAGAAGTGTGAGATAAAAGAGATCAAATGTATCCACTTTTCAAAAGTGAAAATATATTTTCCTTTCAGGGAAGCTAGAGACGCTTGTTCCACTTAATCAAAGGATCTTCAGTGAAAACAACCCATCTATAGAGATTTTCCCTTCCAAATTCTTGTATTCACTGATATCTAATTCTTCAAGTTTCTCAAGTGACTCCAGGAGAGCTTATCAATGACATCTTTTGGAAAATGCTTGCTTTTAGAGGTGTACTTCATTCATTAGGAATTCCGCCACCTAAGGTGGAGTTCCTGATATGAGTATTAGGGAAAGCCTTTCCTTCTTCTAGTGAATGCTTTCAACCAATTAGTCATGCCCCCCTCCGCCCCCGCCCCCGGGCGAGTCTTTTCAATGGTACTTGAACCTTAAGTCGCGGCTATGACTCCCCCAAGTATAGTGACCAGTTCCATCTTTCCCCCGAATTTCATTAGTTCCGAGCACAAGTGCCTTCTCATCTATCTTCATTCCAAAGGTGAAATTTCCTTCGAGTGATGCTATGGCCAGTAGCTTGAATATTTAATTAAGTCAAACTTGTGTTATAATGTGTTTTCAAAATTTGCTTTGACTAAAATTTATTGGTTAATCAAGTTGAGCTCAAACTTGTTGGGAAGTTATTTGAGTTGGAGATGAGCTTGAAAGATCAAAGCTTAATTAAGCTCAACCTACGAATTTATTTCTAAAAGTTTTGAACAAAAAAAAAAAAGTGGTTACCAAAGATTGTCTTCAAAAAGTGTGTTTGGAAAAGAAAATACAAAATAAATGAGGTGTCGGGTTAAAGTCTCCAAACTTTGCCTCAATCTTAAATCCTCTCTTAAAAGGATCTCCGAACTGAAGAAGGAGGAGAATTCTAAGCTCAGGCAATAGGAAGTTTCTTGGTGCCAATTTAGTCCTAAATATTTTTCCTTTGTGCTAATTCAGTCATTTTCATGGAAAACATTTTCCCAAGGAATTTATTTTCCGTGAAACGAAAGTCGGAAAATCCGGAAAACATTTTTTTGAAAATTATTTTTTGTGAAATGAACGAAGCCTAGTATAGTGTGATTATTATTGTCCTTTCAACTTGGATGGCTTTCTACTAACCTCATTTTTTCTTCTTGACCGGGTCCTCGTCCTTAAAATCCATCTCAAAATTGAAGCTAATGAAAAGTCTGAGTGCCCATTTCTCTTGTCTTTGGATATTATTCCACCATTCGGTTTATACAAAGTCTACCAATTCATAACTACTAAGTTAATGAGTCTATAAACAAGCTCTAAACAAGTACCAAACCATGAGCTTGTCTTTTTGTGAATCTAAGATAATTTCACTTATGTATCACTATGGAGTTCTACACATGACAATAGTTTCAATTGCAAATGAGATAGTATAAGGTAGTTTGTTATCCTTACTACTGTAATAGAAATATTGGCTTGAAATAAAAATATCATCCATTTGCAAAACAGCAAAAATAATTTGACTCTTCCCTACGTATCAATTCATTCATCTCCTTCACCACCAAAGGCCTATTTACATGGTCCATACTAGCAATTGGATTTCGTAAGTTAGTAATCATGAATTGTCCATCTGTGAGAAAATTTTTAAGCATTTAACATTAGATAAAAAACCATATTTGCTAATTGAGACATATAGATCTTTAATTTGAGTGTTCACTATGCCAATTGAAAGTGAAAAGGGATAATTTGCCATGATGTTGGAGAATATATGCATTCGGTTTCTCATCTCACGAGGCAGAAGCATTCGATAAGACAAAGAACAGATAGTCAGACAGGGTCTCTACTCCATAGGTCAAACTGCCCTCAACGTTTGCATACATATGACCAAGTGAAGCAACTAGACTTAGGGTTTGGGAGTAGCCTTGAGAAGCTACTTTGAAGCCCCAAAGATCCTTGGGCCAAGGTAGGGGTGTTTAGCAAAAAAATTTCAAACCCCATTTGTCAAATGTCAGCATTCACAAGGCTGAAAGCCTAAGGTAGGTTGGGGGCTGCCTTGGGCTTTCAGCCTTCTCGACATGCTGAGGAAGGGCTAAATAAAAATTTTTCTTCCCAAATTATTCTCGTTGGTTTTTCATTTTTCCGATTTTGCTCTCATTATTCATCACCATCTTCTTCTTCTTCTGTGAGTGGTTGTTAGCGAGGGGCAGGCAGTCGCCGTCGATCGTCGCCCAAACGATTGTTGTTGGGGGGTGGCGCGACTGCCGTGTCATCTGGGTCGCGGCGAGGTCGCGTGACACCACCGCGACCCAAATTCGGGGGTGACGAGGTCGCGCGAGAGGTCGTGCGACTAGGGCGACGAGGACCTCGCATAACCCTGCCGTGACCCAGATCCGGGGTGGCGAGGTCCTCCCGTGACCTCGCCGCCTAGATCTAGGTCGATCTGCCGAGGTCAGGTGGGTCACGCGACCTCGCCGGATCCGGTCGCCGGAGGTCGCGGTGGCGTTGTGTGACCTCGTCGCCCTAGATGCAGGGTCGCCCGATGGGGTCGCTGGAGACCGCCCGACCTTGAGCGGCCTTTGTCGGTGGTCTTCGGGGGTCGCTCAACCCCGGGCGGTGTGGCACCCCTCGACACGGCCCCCGATCCGCTAGGGTTGCCACAGTCCACTTACCTTTCACTTGTTCTAATAACATGTCACTCTGATACCATTGAATTATAGATGGATCCATAAATCTTGGGGGTTTGTATCATTTAAATCGGTCCTAGTGCAGTCCATATAGCGGAAGCAAAATCAAAATCTCCCTACCCCATACTCCAACAAAATAATGCAATGCAATGCACACTAATTACACATTTTATAGATAAGTTAAAGCCGAACCACTTTTATTTACATAACTATGATGGACATCACGAGTCGGTACAAAAAAGGCCAAGGCTTTACTAAGCTTGACTAAAACCCAAAAGTACCCGACCCCACATCAGACATGTACATCAATCCATCATCCAGTGTCGGCTATCCAAAAAGTGTCATCCTCTACCAGTCACACATGTAATCACACCTAGCCCGGTGGCGGTGGTAGCATCCCCATCATGATCTCGTCCCGACGAATATGCACGGACAGGAACTCCTGGACTACAGGGCCATCAAGTAGACTCACGTCATACATAACTAAAATACGAACATGAATGAACACCAGACCACGAACACCAACACAAGAATGCTCCGAACACTCGACTTCAATGTCAGACGGTAAGTCATAGAAAGTACCACGCATGATCGGTAACAGAGGCATCTCTTAATCTGAAATGTTAGTCTCCAAATGGGTGAGTACAACCACTTAGCAGTAAAAGATCCATCAAACTACATAATGCAACAAGCAAGACAACCAAACTTTCATGTGGAATGCACATATCATCCATGCAACCATGCTTATATATCCATGAGGTCCATTCATTAAGACAATTTATGTTCCATGCCATATGCACACACATGCGCATGATTTACATCATCCATACAATCATGTATATATTCCCATGAGATCCATTCAATGCCTTCATGATCACATTCTTAATGTCAAATAGTACCAACTCAATTTCATAGGCAATTCATGCACCATGCCATATGCACACACATGCGCATGATTCATTTTCCCATTTTGATACTCAAAAGGATCTCCAGGGACCAGTGATTGCATCCCTCATATTGCTCGCACCCAACTTGGCATCACGAGGAACCTTCGGCACACACCTCCGGGCATCCGGCACATACCTCCGGGCATCTCGCACCCCAACTGGCGTCACGAGGCCATTTGGCACACACCTTCTGGGCATCTCGAAACTCCCGAGAACATCCGGACACACACCTCCGGGCGTCCCGACACTCCCGAGGCATCCTCGACTCAAGGGTCCAATGGTATCATCAACATCATAGTGTATATTCACATGTCTCACTTTCAAATAGCATTTGATGCAACAATGTCAAAGGTTTCAATCAAATTTTGATGCCATATGATATGCTGAATGTCACCACATATGCCATATAATTAACAACCCAAGATAACACACCTCATAGAGCGATTCATTTGTTCCTGAAAATAAAATAATTTTCGGATAAAACAGAATGCACTCCTTTAATTAAAATTCTGGAAAAATTAGTAAAAAATATTAATAAATTCTGAAAATTTAACATGTTATAAAAGAGATCTAGAGAAAAAGGTTTCTTGAAGAACACCATGTCAAAAGAACTTCGTACGAGTTGCTATAGTCCATGCATCACAGCCTTAAAATTTCAAAACATCACCATTGCACAGTTTTATTCACAAATTCGGTATAAACCCTAAATCAACTCAGAAAATTCTGAAATTTTGATTGTTATGGAAAAAACCTAGAGGTAAAAGTTTTGTGAAGAACTTAAAGTCATATTCATGATAGATAAAAAGCTATAGTCACCATACTCTTCCTAACCCTCGGTAACGATTTTCAGATTTAACCATTTCAGAAAAAAATCATTTCACCAACCAATACTTGTCCGTTTGTTTTCAAATTTTAGTATGTTACTCCTCAAAATTTCATCTACAACTTTTATCAAGGACATAAACCAAATTTCGGCTAGATAATTACAGAAAATTCACGGAATCGCCAAAGGTCAAACTGTTTTTCCATGAAACAGTTTACTAGCTTGAAGAACTACTCCTACCATTTCAAAATTCCAACATTCAGCATCACAACTCAAGCATCTCTAAAATCCATTACAGTTCACACACAACCACAACAAGAAAAGTGTAGATTAATGGACTCTCACTTGCCTTAAGTCCACGAAATCACAGCAAGCAAAAACAATGACTTGGGGCTTCGGGCGTGGCTCAATCCGACGGCGGAGCTAGGTGGCATCGACGGTGGTAGCTGGCGCACGCATGGCGGGGCTGGTCTCCTTCCTCCCTCGCTGAAGCACCCTCACTCCCACTCGAACTCTCCTCTCTTTCTCTCGGATTCTCTCTCGCTCGCCCACTCGGTCTCCCTCTCTCTCGCGAACACACTCTCTCTCTCTCTCTCTCGGTTGCTGCCTTGTCCATTCCCCCCCTCTCTCTTTTTCTTTCTTTCACCCTCATGATTAGCTAGTAATCTTGAGGTTTTGCATGGCAATGGACACTTGGCTTCAAAAGAAGGACATGTGGCTTCTTCCATGGGACAAATGGAGAGGGTGGCGTGAGCTTCTCCACCCAGCTCCTCCTCCCTTCGGTCGACAGCCCTTTGGGCTTCTTGGGCCGGGCCTTGGTCTGCCGAACGGTGGGGGGTTGTGGGCTGGTTTTGACGTTAAGAAATTAGCCCACACCTTCTCCTAATAATCCACCCTAAATCCCCACTTATATACATAATTTCAAATATTCACATGGTCATGAATTTTGCAACATTAATCAATGGAATCCAACTTATAAAATACACGGCCAAGAATAGAAAATTCCTTATCAACTTATCATTTAGTACAATCCTTGATCACACATGGACATAGGACACATTTTCAACCAAAACAATTGTCCATTAAATGCTCGGCCTTGTTTAATTGTAATCCATTGGTGTAATGGCTATAATATAGTCCGATGGTGCTTCCATCACCTATTCATGGATTGTAATGCATCTAGAGATCGCTATGAAATTTTAGGATGCCACAGGCAGCCCTCCCCAATTGTCTTCGGGGTTGCCCGAGTCAAATGTCGGCCGTTAGCGACAAATTTTGATCACCAGCAGCCGCTTGCCCTTGCCGGTCAATTTTTTATTTATTTTTCTTTTGATAATTTTTTTTATCACAAAAGTCCTTTGTAAATGTAATTCCCCTAAACACCATTTTGCTCAAAAGTACTTAACAATGGACTTTTGAATTGTAATTTACCAAACACAATTTACATTCTGAAAAGTCCATTCAACCTAAAGTCCTTTGCATTTTCTTAATAGCTTTCCCTAAAAGTCTAACCAAACGCACTTTAGTCTTACAAACATGATTGAATTATAGTTTTATCCAGTGAAGTTCACAGAAAAAGATGAGAGCACGTTATCATAAATGAGGAAGAGTTAAATTGGCAGCCAATATCATTAATACCAAAAATACCCCCAAAAGAAGCAAAAGGAAAAGTCCCAAACGATCAAGCAAAGCAACAACTAGACTTGGACACAATACTCCATTTTAGTAATTGTAGTTTCATCCAGTAAAGTTCACAAACAAGCCAGAGCACGATATCATTGAAGAGAGACTTGAACTGGCACCTAAAATGAACCATTTACACTAAAAATACCCCCAAGTGAAGCAAAAAGGTAAAAGCTTGCTAAGTTGAGTCATTCCCCTAAAAGTTAGTTAAAATGGGCATATTTAAACATGAAACTATACACAAAATGCTTGCAATTAGAATCATAAACTTTTTTTGGTAATGAAAAAATTGAGCTATACACAAAATGCTTGCAACGGTGTTCCTCTTCATTAACTTGGAAAATTTTTAAGGTGAAAAAAGAAATACGGTTAATTTAGCTGGAAAAAAATAGAGAATTTTTTTTTCTCCTAGTGGGAGCACAAGGATCGTCTTTGCTGATTTATATGGAAACGAAAATGCTAGATAGTTACTTGCAAAAGGAAAATTACGGCTGCCATAGGAATCTTCATTTTCATAAGGCTCCAAATGCCTTCTCTAAACATTCATATGGGAAAAAGTGAAAAGACACTTGCAAAAGTGCCCATGTCACCTGGATAGCTCGTAAAAGCAAATTTTGAGAGATACCAATTCCATAATGCCCATGATAACCAGTTAGCGAACACTCAAGATATGTCCAATTAGGAAACTTGACTCTGAACACCCATAATTAGATGCCATGAATGAAAATCCAAGACTAGTTACAAGAATTGCCACTACTCATCTGGCAAATCTCAAGAATTTAAGTCTCCATTAAATACAGATCATGGGCCAAGGACATCACTTCCAAGGGTTAGCACATCACACCCTCACCAAAATGTTAACAAGTGCTATATGCACATTATGCTTGCTTTTTTGACAACCACGATTGTCTTATTTTGTCTAAAATACAAAGGTGCACAATTTGCTCAACAAAGTGAACAACTGACCATACAAAGAAATATGTTCAAGAATCCAAAAATACAAGTGGATACAAGCACCATACATCCTGTAGGAAGGCACAATTCTTTGCAAATATTCAGAAAAAAAAAAATATTTTTTTGGGGTCAAGTTCAAAATTGGGTGATAGTTCATACAACATATGAACCCTACCTAAAGCAACATGTCTACACTATCTCATTGAAAGAGGTAGCTAAAAAGAGTACAAAAACATTCAAATCATCCACTCCACGTGTCCCCGCGAGCATATATTACCAAGCATCTTTGTAGCTATGGTTTTAAAGGTACAAACTAGAGCCACCTTCTACCGAAAATGATGATAATAGAATACGAGTTTTGGAGAGAATGAGGGGGTGAATCCATCTAGAGGGATCGAGCCAACTTGTGGCCAAGTAACTCTCCATTTCAACACACAAGCAATATAGAACTAAATTGTCAGGCATTATATCAACTGGAGATTCGATATTAAGAGCATCCCCAAGAGAGAGCTTCTATAAACAGGAAGAGAACTATATGCTCATCGCATCACCTCTAATCCTCCAAAATAAAATATCACAAACCACATCTTTGTAGAGTTCATGCATTAACAAACATCCCCATAGAAATATCTAGGCATCACTCATCACCCTAATCCACAAAGAAAAACAACAATTCAGCAGCTCAACTAAATAGAATTGCGCTAGATACTCTCCTTTTGCAAGTACGTCCAATAGAGAGGCATCCAATGACAATCAGAGATCTTATGTCGAACTTCAAACCCTCAAAGCATAGTCAAGCTAGTTCTTGCACACCCTATCATAAAAGCATGGCCAAAATATAAATTGATTAGGGGCAGACCCATATACATATAGAGTGAAGACATTAAAAGAACCCCAAATCCAAGAATTGGGAGCTTATCCAATTTCAAACAAAGCTTGGACACCGCAATTCATCAACTCGGCCACACAAAAAAGGCAATAGATCATCACTTATAAAATCTGGCAAAATTCCAACCTATAATAAGAACAAAGACAATTATCATCTTTCCACTTCGAGGGAATCAATTAAGGAATATGATATTCAATAAAAACACAAGTGCCTACACATCATGAGTAGATCAAAATTTCAGTTCTTCACCCAGTCCTAAAGATGATCAACCAAAGATAGATCTGAATAGATATTTGAACTCAAAAAAGCTTAGTTATTCTAAGCAATAATCGACCGACCTTGTCATATGTACCATTCCTTAGACAACATCCTCAATCAAAGAGATCGCTCCATGAGAAAAGAAGCTACTACCAATCCACTGGATTATAAATTCAAAAATAGCTCTAAAACAACAAAAGGATGGATCAATCAATTAAAGCGATTGCTCAGCAAGAAAAGAAGCTACTACCAATCCATGGGATTATAAATACAGAAACAGCTCTAAAACAACAAAAGAAAGGATTATATCCACAATAAATGATCAAAGGAGGACCGTAAACACTAAGGATGCACATGACCACTCCTAAACAACCACCTAAATAATAGATATCACCTGGTAAATTAAAAAGTTCCATTGAAGGTTCTGTACCAAAAGAAACACATCAATCATATAGAATGAAAGCTTAAGCTAACTAAATTGTGTGAAGCTAGTATTCGGGGAAAAAGAAAAGAAAAGAAAGGCCAGATGAATAAATTGCACATAATTTACCAGCAATAGATTTAGTGATTGTAGCATGCATTACAGGAACAAAGAAAAACAAGCCAGAACTTAGTGGATCTCAAGCTTTCCAGACTTAAACAATCCCTACAATGGAAGATAGTCAATGATAATTCATCTTCTAAAAACAACAAAAGCCAATAGAAGCTCAAAGAAAGAAGAGCTTGTTAAATGAAATCCAGGATGAACCATCACATATTGAAGACGGTCCACATCGAACCAGAAGAGGCTTGCATCGAAGGAAAGAGAACTTGGCCCTAATCATCTCACTATAAATGGAAAAAATCAGAAGTAGGAAACAAACTTCATTGAAACCGATAACTGCTTGGAATCCACAAAGTGGCTGTTTGTCTAATTTCAAATGATTGTCAACTTAGCTCACTGCACCCTGCAGATAATCAACTTAAGACAAACTCAAATCAAAACTACAAAATGCCTAGAAATCTTCAAAATTTCAGTCCATCACCTGTCCTGAAGATGTGATCAGAGACTACTACTTCATAACTCAAGCAAATATAGATTGCATAATAGATCGCCACTCCTCCAAGAAGCCCAAGTGCTTTATTCTAAGTAAAATGACCAGCTTCTATCTATGTATTTATCATCATTAGACAACATGCTGAAGAGATTACTCCAAAAGGAAAGATGCAACTGCCAATCCATTGAAATGCATACTCATCTTGATAAAAAATTAAATGGAAGCATCAATCTAATGATGAAACATCCAACAACATCGCTATACAATTGAACATTACATACTATAGGGAAAGTTTTGGCAAAAGGTAAATGTTACCGCAAAAAACAGTGTGAAAAACAAATATTTTTTCTGGAAAAGAACATATCCTGCAAGGTTTCAGATAACATAGAGAAAAAGAGACAATAGGTCACATGAATATAACATCTCAGCATAGGAAATCACCATCTAGACAACGTCAATCTCATCAAATATTAACATGGGAAACCTGACAAAAAATTATTCAAATAAGCCAAATTTAACATCTATTTAGACAATATTCAAGCAGACATACACTCCAAGTCAAAACAAATGCATATGCAAGAGACGTATTTCCTAATGAATGTGCAACAAAGTACATTGAACCTGAAAAAGTCCATGACAAATAACATTTAGGATAGTTCCATTAAAGAAAAAGGTAAGACATGCAAATCAAAACTTCTCCATCCAATCCCAAAGAGAAAGTAGGCTCTAATATGCCAAAGAACAACTGGTATCAGCTATCATCATCCATTAACAAATAGAAACAAAATAAGAAAGACTAAGAATGCAAATTGTGATAGATATATGATGTACATCGTTTCAAGATAAGATATTACCAGTATGCCTTGTAGTAAAACCAATTTTGTTAGCAATAATAAACCTTCAAAGTCCCAAGAACCAAAGAAAACCTACAATTTAGATATCTATATGGCCATTCACTAAGTCCAACAACTCAAAGAACCATTGGTATGGAAAGAACGCAAAATGACCTCTTGCTCTGTACCAAAAGAAAACATAGAAGTTGTGTGAAAAGAAAGGCAAAACAAACTAGGTAATGCCTGGAACCAGTTCCATTAGTCCTCCAAAAAGCCCAAATGTGGCATTTTATGCAACCAATTGACCACTTGCATTGTTTTTACTGCCGTACAACATCCTCAGACAAAATGATCACTCCAAGAAGAAAGAAGCCACTGCTAATTCACAGAATAGCGAATACCAGAATCAGCTCATAATACAATTATGACTTGATGACAAAATTTAGAGATGCTTGACTCTATGCACAAGATGAGAAGCTAGTCCTTCTTTGGGAAATTGAATAATCAATGGGAGTAAAAAAAAAAAGGAGATAAGAAACTAAAGATGCTTAAGACCACTACCATTAGTGGCACACAAAAGGGATAAAGAATTACCCTAAATTATTTAAATAATGAAGTAGGCTCATCTACACTGGTAGAGTGAAATGAAAGAGAGGGTAAAATTTTTATAGTATAACCATCTAAATGACGAGTATGAATAACGAACTTCCGTAGCCCCTTCCTCATCCCTAGTGGCCATGGATACATAGTGGTTTCGTACTTCACATTCGATCGGTGATCAAACTCTAGGCTAGTAAAAGATCACATAAATCAAAGCCCATGACTGAAGATTGCATGACGAGAGTCGAGGTTTAGCGTATAACTGGAATCATAAACACGTTTACTTTTCACTAGTTCTGCTCTTCGATGTACGAAAAGATAAAACCAATCCATCTGGAAATCGAATTTAGGATTCTCCTCGGACCCTGGAAGCACTCTCCTTCCTCGCCTTTTTACCGAGCTAGAGTTTCATTAAACCTTAGTTTCATCCAGTTCAGAAAAGCCATGGCAAGTCCCAGGCTATATTGTTTAATCGTACCTTTCAGTCTTCAAACCTCTCCTCCAAGAAAATGTTGAGCTCCCCAAGTTCCTTTATTTGGAAGCGTCGATAGATTTTCCTTTGTTCGTCGAATTTCCTGTTCGTCATCTCCGGTGATGATAAGATCATCCACGTATACCAACACTATGTCCAGCTTGCCTTCTCGAGCTTAACAAATAGGCTGAAATCTGCAGGCGCCAAACATAGTATATGACTGCTGTAAAGCAGAGCTTTAGGATCGGGCTAGTAAAGTAAAGGCCGAATTCTTAGTTTTTCTATTAATTAATCTATCGGCAAACATCATGAAGGTTGGTTGCAGGCCGATCATATCCACATTTAGGATAGAGCGAGCCCAAATCCACCCCGCATAGCTGCACCGAAAAACAGAGATGTTCGGCACTTTCATCTTCAAGGATGCACGGGCCACAAAGAGTCATGGTGTTGGGATAAAATCTGCTAACTCGATCTGTCTTTGTAAGAAGCCCGAGTTGAGGGCCATCCGGTGATAATACTATGCTTGGGGGTATTCCATTTTCTCCGAACGATGCCTGCATAGTCGACCTCAGGATTGGTCTACATAATGAGGTTCCAGGCTATTTTGGAGTTTCAATTTCCATCCGGGCTGAGAGACCAAACGAACCTGTCTTCAACAGAGAGCTGCGGGAGTTCCTACAGGGCAATCTCTTGCATTAAAAACTGTCTAGCCATTCTGCGGTAGAGTGCAAACCCTAATGATGCCCACAACATGGCAGAGTGCTGGAGAGGCGAGGAGTAACCTTCAGAAAATAACATTGCATAAATAGAACTAGATCGACTTAACACTCATAAATGCTCGATGAGATCGAAGTATGAGGACACGAGGGATGGACTACTTCTAGGAGGGAGAGACCAGCTTTTGAATTTCAATAAAATTAAGACAAAGCGGGTCTAAATTAAATAATGATCAATTGGGGAGTGTACACCATGCAAAGAAAGAACCATCATAGATCATACATCGACCACACCAAAGGAATGAGAATCGATTTATGCATTAATTCGAACATTATGGGACTGGAGAACAAATTTCATTCAAAGTAACAACTGCCTCGTGAAACCATAGAAGTTACCCAATTTCAGACAATCATTAGCTCGTAGTAGATCACCACATGTCAAGTCTAGCAAGACTTCGACCTGTGAGAGAACTCCCAAAGATAAAAACTGAAGAACAAATTCCCATCAAAACCAATAAATTTGAGTCTATCCCCCAGTCTTAAATGTGACATCAAAAACTAATAATTGATTGTCTCAACCATAATAGCCCAAACATCTGTATTTTATGAAACAAATTGACAATGCCATGGTAATCATCATCCTTGACATCCCCTTAGACAAACAGTTCACTCCATGGGGAAAGAAGCCACTGTGAATTCACCAAATAAAAAAATCCACGAGGCGCTCATAAAACAAATGTTTAGTGTCACGACCTACCCTCAGGGGGAGGGAACATGTTTAGGGGTATTGCCTAAAGGATGGGCTTATGTCCCATGATTAGGCGCGGGCTCTACCAAGCCATACCCCACATGATGTTGAGATATTCTTAAAAATTTTGCATAAAAGGAGTCACCACTAACTTATTGGGGTCGGCTAGAAATCAAGTGAGGTATGTGAATATACCTCACTTCCTACGCAACCAGAGAAACTAAGATTGGGGACTTGATTACACTAATTAATCAATTAGTGCCATTTGGTACCTAATCTTGTTCATTTTAAGAGAAAATATTTTTGTCAGGTAGTTTGGATTGATTTTACGCCTATCCATTAACATGTGAGGTGATCATGTGGGTGCGCAATAATTAAAGTAACAATCATAGCTACCAAGATTCTAATTGCAATAAAATTAAACACGTGCAATTAGACATAATTAGATACGACAATTAAACACACGATATAATCAATGTGCAAGCAAATAAAGGCCTAATTATACTAAGAAGGCAAGACATATCAATTCCTAATCAAACTTTATAATTTTGGGTTTTGGATTTTTTTTTATTTTTTAAAAATAAATTATATATTTTTATTTTTTAAAATTATTTTATTTTTTTTTGATCGGTTTAGGCCCGACCGTCTCTTGTCGGTTTAGGCCCAACTTGGGCCCGAGGGTCGGGCCCAAGTGAGAATAGGAGTCGAGTGGGCCATATTTGTGATCTGGCCCACTTGGTTGGCATTCCCTTGGTCGCGATTGCCAAGTCGCGACTAGGGGTGCTGCGAATGCGCATGCCGGCGACGGTGCCGTGGTGGCCAGGCGAGGGGAACGGCGCGGCTTCCTTGGTTGCAATGGTGTCCTCTTGGCAGCCAGGGGGTCCTAGGGCTCCACGCGGGGAGCGGGGGAGAGGACCCATTCGGGCAATATAGCGAACATGTGATGCGCATGGACAGGACCAAGAGCCTGCGGCTCGGCCAAAGCACGAACGTGGACCTAGAGACCTAAGGAAATCTACCGGCATGCAAGGAAAGTAATAGGATTAGACAATGGGGCCGGAGCTTGCTTGAAATGGGCGAAACGAGCTTTGGCCAAGCTCGGTTTCAAAAATTGCACGCCAAGTGTTTGATAAAAGGCCAACTTGGATTTCGAGGAAGACGGCGGCGAACAACGACGAATGGGCGGCTCTTCGACAGTGGTGGGGCGTCCTAGGGGCTCCCTACACCTTGGGGGCTCTCTACACCTTGATTTCGTTCCGTATCCTCTTGATCTCGTTTCCCCTTTTTCTTTCTCTTTTCCCACTCCCTCCACTCACGCATGTGGCCTCAGCTGACCAACCAGCGGCCTCTGCTAGCCGGCTTTGATCCCAAGATCACGTCGCTTGCTTGCCATGTGATCTTGTTGCCCCCGTCACGGCTCCTTTCTGCATACAGGTGGCTACTTTATGCTTCATTGCTTCCCCATGTAGAAGACGGTTGGAGAGCCAACAAACGAGCTCGGGTCGGGACAAAGGAAGAAGGGGGTTGGGCCGCACAAGGGGAAAAGAAAGAAAGGAAAAAGGAAAAGAGAGAGAGGGGCCCAGGCCCATGTGGCTTCTTCTTCTCTCTCTCTCTCTTTTTACATATATTTTTTTGGGGATTTTTTTATTAGTTTTTGTTTCAATTTTTTTAATGTGCTTGAAAATAAAAAATATGTGTCAACAACTACCCCTTTTGAATGTAGCATCGAAGAGGTTTCATTCAAGGACATAAGACACTTAAATTATTTTGGCGGTAGAGAGACCCTGGGTGGATAGGTACGTATCGGGTCGATGAAAAGGACTCATAATTATAGAAGCGCGTCTTGTCAATAAGAGGAAGAAAAAAAGACCCCATGCTATAGAAGCATGCCGTGTCATAAGAAAAATGAAAGACCCCGGGCTACAGAAGCATGCCGTGTCATGAGAAGAAGGAAAGATTTTGGACTACAGAAGCACGCTGTGTCATAAGAAAAAAGAAGACACCCCAAGCTACAGAAGCACACCGTGTCATAAGAAGAAGGAAAGAAGAGACCCCGGGCTACAAAAGCACGCCGTGTCATAAAAAAATGAAAGAAGAGACCCCGGGCTACAAAAGCACGTTGTGTCATAAGAAGAAGGAAAGAAGAGACCCGGGCTACAAAAGCACGCTGTGTCATAAGATGAAGGAAGAGACCCCAGGCTATAGAAGCACGCTGTGTCAAGAAGCAAAAGAGACCTTGGGCTACAAAAGCACACCGTGTCATTAGAAGAAAGAAGAGACCTCGGGCTACAGAAGCATGCCGTGTCATTAGAAGAAAGAAGAGCCCTCGGGCTACAGAAGCACGCCGTGTCATAGGAAGAAGAAAAAGGAGGCCTCACCGCGTAACAACGGGTTTTGACCGGGTTGAAAATGCATGATTTGAGGAAAACTAATGAACCTTTGTAGATGACATAGTTTAAGGTTGACCATGAACCTTTTGAAAAATCGCAGTTTAGGTAGATAGACTCATGAACATTTTAAAAGCATGGTTTAAGGACAAACTCATGAACCGTGTGGTTTCAAGATGGACTCACAAACCTTTGGGGATGACATGGTTTAAGGCTAACCATGAACCTTTGATTTTAGGGAAGTACTTGCTAACTCCTTGAAATTGCATGGTTTCACTGAGGAATCTTGTCAAACTCAACTGGAGCAAATGTCATTAGAGACGTCATCAAAAGACATATTGCAATATTGCAGTATTAGTTGAACAAGCTAATTGAGCTTAGTTTAACCGCCTTAGAAAAACATTTGATGTCAATCAGCATCATGCGGCGCAAAATTGTCATCTTCTTAGGGATATATTATTAATCATCAAATTCTTTGGGAGTCACGTTCTTATCAGAATGACTATGACTCGTGAAAAAGACTCATTAAGCATGCCACACTAGAGCTTCTTAGTAAGAAAGGGCTTCTCACACACTCTCGATAAGATGGCTGCTTGATCCCATCCATTCACGTGGGAGATAATTGGTTGCTAAGGGTATCTCACATAACCATGTCGAAGGCTTCTAGAAACATTTGCAATGAGCACAATCTGATTGATAAAAAGGTCTTTTAAAAGGATTGTAATATAGATTTGGTCATGGGTACGCAAAGGGATTATTGCTTTGGGGTTAATAAATGAACATTTGTCGTTATCTTCATCGGGTTTACAAGTTGAGAACTTGGAAGATAAGACAAGATAGAATTACCTCCACTCCTTCAAGCAGTAGCTTCTTTGTGGCATTCTCATTTTCACTCAAACCATCCCAATCAGAAGAGACTTTGGAAGAGGGTTGTAAGGTTGGTTTGGGAGAGGCTCGAAAGGCTTAAAATTTTCAAGAAGGTTTTTAAGAGTTGGTGATCATCACGGCATCGTGATCAAGTCACTTGATCTTTCGAAATCATTTGGCTTTTGAAACATAGCGCATCTCGAAAGTCCCTTGATTAATCATTTCTGCAATGGAGCTTTGCTCCTTTTTCTAATTTCCTTTGCACTTGTGATGATGATTTTGTTTTTTTTTACGCAGGTACTTGGACTTTGATAATTTTTCTTCACATAAGATGCAGCCTTTTGGCTCTTTTTCTTGATGGGCATTGGCCTTGCTTTTACCAGGCACATTGCTTTTTCATGCCCCCTAGTTTGTCGAACTCTTTTTGAACTTTTGGAGCTCTTATGACTTTCGAGATGCTTTTCACATTTTCTTGTGACTGCCAATTGTATTTGGTCAATTCTTATGTCTTACCCTAGTGAAGGGAGATGATTACTGTTTGGAGTTCAGAAATGAATAATTAGGCCCAAATTGGTTAAAGCAATGGGTATTAGTGTTTGGGTAGAGAGCAAATGCTCTTCTTCACCTTGGGATGAGTCAAGCTCTAATGAAAATTCCTCTGAAGCTATCACCAGAAGATTGATGCAAGTGAAGGTAATAGAATATTCTCAATCTTTCGCACTACAACACGACTGTAACCCCCTATGTTGCCTCAATGTAGGGTCCTTCTCGACACGGGTACTTTGAAGGATCATCTTTATTCACCCCAAAGGGGTAGCAAGAGATTAATGCAACTCTTGGGATTGATGAATGAAACACCTTTATCATTTCAATCTATGTGCTCAATGTGAATGAATCCTTCGCCCTAAGAGAATGTCGCTTTTCACTCAACTCTCAAAAGTGTTTGAAGGATGCGTTTTGAAATGGCTTACCTTTCTTCATCCTAAGCACTTCTTGTTTGGCATGGTTAATGTTTCACTTTTCACTTTGCTGAGACCATCTAAGTAGATCAATCTCCATAGGGTAATTTGATCCGAAATGAATAACCAACAAAACGAGAAAACAATTTTGAGATAAAATGGATGCTTAAAAAGTTTGTAGAATTTTTTTTATTCATTTTCGTGCTTGTCTCTAGAAAAGCACCAAAGGTTCCTTTTTTGTTTTTGTTTTTGTTTTGTTTTTTGTTTTGTTGCTTTTTTTTAAAAAAAAATATTTTTTGTAAATTACAAGAACTCATCCTTATATTCTCGGATTTCCTCGTCCTTGCAAAACAATCAAACTTGGGAGCATGTGGAGGCTCAGGCCTTAGTGACCATCATAGGACTAGTTTGATATGCTTTCACATGTTCTTAATAAAACATGCATCTATTTTATCAAATGAGGAAAGATAAGGCCGTATTACAACACACACCACCCTCAACCAATGGCTTAAGATCAGGGATGACCACAGTTCATGCTACAAGCAACATAAACAAGAAAGAAATAACAACAGGATCCCATGCAGGGGATTGGACATAAGACATAAAACTAAGCTGAATGAGAATCGCACTTAGTCTGGAGGGATAGCTACAACTTCGGAGGACTAGCTTCCTCACATGTTAGGGTGGTGCATATGTCGTCCTCCTCGAAAATTAAGTTCACTCACTTTGCATGATTTGGTAAGGGGTTCTGTTGCACGTTAGGTTGAACTTCCTTGAAATCAAGATGCCCCCTTCTAGCAGTTGCTGGACTTTTCATTTCAGCACATAGCAATTATCCACGTCATGCCCCCTCTCTCCCATGTGGCACTCAGGTCTTGGTCACATTGAACTCAGCGAACTTCGCGGGGTTGTCCCAAGGTACCTCCTTCGCAACCATCCTCTTTTCGAGGAGCATGGGCAATAGCTTCAACAACGGGCATGGTAATGGGGAAAATTGCCTCCGAATGGGTCTCTTGCCCTTGTCATATGCCCGGATGAGCTTCCTCGGGCCATTATAGGCTTATACGCGGGCGTTGAAGGTGGCTTAGAGAGAAACGGCTCTTGCACCAGCTCTACTTCAACCGCAATTTCTTTATCTTTTCTCGCCAAGAATTTCTTCGTGCCTCGGCAGATATCTTTCCCTCAACAATTGCCCATTCGACTCCTTCACCTACCTCGACCAGTTGTGAAAAGGTCTGGCAACTTGAGAACACTAACCCTTGGAAGTATTCAAGGGGAAATGTCTTAAGGAATAGTTGCTTCATCTCCCTCTCATTCAGGGTTCGGCTTCACTTATGAGGCCATAGTTCTCCACCTTTGCGTGAAGGCCTTAAATGACTCATTCCTCTTCTTCTCAATATGGGTCAACTCCTCCCTCGTGGGGGCGAGCTCGGTATTAAACCGGTATTGTTGCAATAACTCATTGGCTAAATCTTCCAAACTGGTGAATTCTTCGATGTCCAGCACGTGATGAACCACGTTAGGGCAATGCCTTCCAAGCTATCTTGGAACGTGTGAATAAGGAATGGCATGTTATCAGCGTAGCGAGCCATTTTTCTCAGGTAGTACCTAATGTGGGTTGTGGGGCATCCAGTTTTGTCATACTTCCTTGTGAACTCAGGCTCTTGGAAAGTCTCGGGGAAGCTTGTCTTGGTATATGGAAACAGCTTATTAGCTCCTTTTAGCTCGTAACCTTGCAAGGCGCATGGTCGTTCCTCCATTTTTGCCAAGCGTTTTTCACTTTCCTCATTTAGGCGGGGTGTTGGGTCTTCCTTTGGAGGAGGATCCAAATTGATGATGATAGGTGTGATAGAAGAGCTTCTCTAGCAATTTCCTTTCTAGAGAGATTAGCGACGTGCGTGCCCCCCGTCGACAGGGGAGCGTGTCCTAACGTCGTAGGAGTGGATGTTCTAGTGATGGCTACAACGGGGGGCTCCTTAAGCTTCTGGCTAATTTCAAGCATCATCGCAGTGAGTTGGGCTAGCTGGTCCTCCATCTTGGCCATGCGCACGTTGGTGTCCTCATTCTCCATTCTAATTTTGCGCTCGTGCGAATTGGGGATCTCCGCTTTGTTGTGTCGACGATCGGCATAGGACAATTGATCGGCTAGTGCCTGATGCAAGAGTAGATAAACATATATAAGTAGAGTAATAATCAGGCGGTCGGCCCACGGCAAAGATCTAATCGCCCAAACTTGCTCGTTTCATTGAAAGCCAGGTTGCCACATAATGCAAGAAAAAACATGAGAAAACCCCTAAACAACAAAGCTACTTCGAAGACGGAAAGACACTCTCCTAACTCCCAATTTTCAACATTGAGACTTGAGACAAACTCCTTAATACTGCAATGCATACGAGTGTGGTCTTGCTACATATTGCACTTGACTCAATCTAACTAATGAGGACAGCTTCCGCTCGTGGCACCCCCACTAACTCGGGTCAACTTCGAGGCACGCTCCTCGGCTTCCTCAAGCTTCCTTTTAAGGTGCTTTATCTTGGTTCGGTGGGTGATCTTCAATGGCACTTTAGGAATCTTTGGGCAGAGGCTCTCCTTTAGGGGCATAAATGATGCGAAGCTCGGGTACCCCCATTATATGCTGACAAAAGTTACGACCAACCTAATTTGTCATGGACCGACCAAAACAAGAAGGCAAAATAAGTAAAATGCGAAGAAAAGAATTTGAAAAACTTGCCCTACTCATGAGTAGCAATGCCAATGACATAGACATGCGCATGGATGGTGGTTTAATTTCTATTCTAGACGGCCCAAAATGGAGCCACGGGATCACATGACTGAATCAACAAACTCATGGCTAGGTTGTGTTACCCATGACTCCAACTTCGTCAAAGAATCGACCCGTGTCGCATGCTTGCAGACCAGGGTGGGGACCTCTGACATCAAGAAAGAAATTTCGGGGTTGAGATTGTGAAAGCTAGTACGAGCACCTAGTAGGGGTGAATAGGTGCGAAAACAACTTTTCGCAAAGTAAAGTATATGATTTCGCTTTTAAACCAACTCTGTTTAGTAATAGATTATGAAAAGGAAATTAGACTCTAACAATCAAATAGAGTTACGATCAAAGTAAAAGAGCTTAGGGAAGATAATAAGAACACATGGTTTATAGTGGTTCGGCTTAATTCAAGCCTACGCCCACTCTTCCGCATTGACAGTCCACCGGCTGGATTTCACTAAGAACCAAAAGAGTTGTTACAATATAGCTCTTCCTTGATTCCATAGTGTAGAGACTTTGCTACACTTCCTCAAGGTTTCACAAAAGTATAAACTCTCTTTTGAATACAAGTTTTCGCTCAACAATTGAATTGACTAAGAACAAGGAGTTTCAGAATTTGGAATTGTTCTATCGCGCACACACTCAAATAATTGGAAACATCTTCCTTATATACTCCTCCATGCCTTCATACCCATTGGCACTTACCAAAGGAGTTCTTCTAATCTACTCATTGGACATAATCAATTTAGGGAGATTTCGAGTCATTTAAGGAATATGACGATAGCCCACCAATCTTGCTCGCCCATACAATCAGGATCTAGGTTTCCATAAGTAGAACCTTTCAAGTATGCTTCGCCAATCAACGGTTTCAAATTATCCGAATTGAAATCAAAACGAATAATAGATTTAGATATGCTATATCCAGCCAAGAGATCTTCTTCAGTCGATAAAATCAAATCCTTAACGAAATACTTAGTTCTGGATAAGTCTTCTTCGATGGTCTAGAAACTGTCAATGAGGATAAACTTTGAGTCTTAAGTCTGGTGGTTCGGCGATCTTCGGACTTTGACTAAAGAGTCGCAAGTCTTCATACTAGACGATGGATATGTTTTGTCGGTTTCAAAACACGCAAGGAAGTTTTCTCCAACAATCTCCCCCTTTTTGATGGTGACAAAACTTTCTTGCAGATTTTGATATTTTTGACCTACAAAACAATACTCAAGCAAACATGGATATCTCACAAAAGATAATTGACTTAGTAAAGATAGCATTAAATTTGCATCCACAGGAAATAAGTTAGTCTTGTAAATAAACAACTATCTTTGCAATGAAACACCAATAGTGCTTAAAATAAACAAACGATCAAATGATCCATCAAACGATCCAAATCCAGTCACAACCAAACAACCAAACAAAAGTAAAAAGTCATTCAAAAAGTAAGGTCAAACGAGAGTCAAGTTTCAAATCTGCACCATCTCTCCCCCTTTTTGTCAACATTAAAAAAAAAAGGTAGAGACAAAAAGATAATGGAATTATGGATGCCTAGGAACGCGAACAAGTTGGAAATCTCCCATTGACTGGACAATCCCTTTCAGCTTTTTTAAATCCTCCTTCAGTTGAGCCACATCTTCACCATTGGCATTTGCTTGAACTTGAAGAGTAAGGGAATGAACTTGATCATGCAAGGAAATTGAAGAGGCTTGACCTGCATTTTGCAAGTTCTGAACTTCGCATCCCAGGGCATAAATTTGGCCTTGCATCTCCATAAGAACATCAAGCACTTTGCGAAAGTCTGTTGAATTTTTAGTCTGAGTACTGGCCTCTACATGATCAGTAGGAGTATTTGCAAATGATGGTAAGCCAATAAGATTACTCATATTTGGCGATGAAACCTCATGACCTTCCTCTAGGAATTGAGAGGCATAGATGTCTTCTGGATTTGCAGGTGAACGACTAACACCTTCATTGGGAACATCAATTGAAGATGTACCTCTTTTTCAGCACCTCCCCCTGTTTTAATGCCCTCAAGAGGTGAGAAGTATGCTTCATGCTATGTTTCCTCTTGTTCACCTCTCCCTTCTTCTTATTCTGCAATCCTTTCTTCCTCTGCTTCTTTTTGCATTGAATCTCTCTCTCCACTCTTTTCCTCTTCTTCTTCTTCTTTGACTCGATCCTCTCTCTCCTCTGTCTTTGGAACAACACTTTGTAGATTTCTTAGTGCAAGAGCGGAAATGGTAATATCATCCTCATCCTCTTCATCCTCCAGAACAAGTGCTCTTCTATTCTTGGATGGAGCTATCATGGGCTCCTTCCCTTTTCGTTTTGCAACTGAAGAACCTTGGTGAGACTTGACAGGGGTTTTCTCTTTCGATCGCTCCAAAACCTTGTCTAGCTCTTTCAAACGTATTTTAGAAATCATTTTCAATCCCACCATCATTTGATCACATGATCGAACACTAAAATCCTGGGAGGCTGAATATCGAAATGTTTGAAAAGCTTTGTAACAAGCGCTGAGTACGGTAGTTGCCCTTTGTCTTTCGCCATTGTTCTGTACATGTGAAACATGATTGTGTGAGGCAGAGAGAACTTCTTGCCAGCATTGATGGCATACATCAGCTTTGCTTATGAGTTAGAGATGTTGGTCTTCGAAGTTGACTTGGGTCTGAGGCAATTGATCATGATCTTGTGAAGCAGAATGTTAGAAGCATTCATCCTCAAGTATGAAATTCTTCCTTCAGCCATTCCATCCCAAACAAGCTCCACCGTCATATGACCAACAGACACATTAATCGATTGGAATGCCCCTCGCTCTACTCCAATCACATCCGCCAATATATCCATGTCAACGATATAGTCCTGATCTCGAACACTAAACGAAAATCTATTTGCATCCAAGAAACTTAGATTAGAATAGAAGTAAGTAGTAAGTTCTGGATATGCCTCTATCGTCTTAGAATAAAAACGCTCAAGCTGAAGTCGAGTGAATTTCTCTCGCAGCTTCACATTCAAAGAGTCAAGAAAATCAAAGTCTACACTTCTCGGATTGATCACCCCTCTTTTTAGCAACTTAGAGTAAAGTCGCTTGTGTTCCTTTGAGCGAAACAAATATGTCTTTTTGCTTTGAATATTTGCCCCGACACCCATTCTAGGCTTGAAATGAGTGTACATTTTGTCATCATCATTCCCATCAGGCTGACTAAGACCTCCAACATGTGGATCACTAGGGATATTCGCAAATGCTCGATCTGCCGACCCCGTAGGAGCAATCTCCAATCGTTCCATTGTTCGCAAAAAGTGGGTTTCATTTCGATACCCTTTATCTTTAAAAAATTCATCGATATAGTTCAAGGGAGTGCCTCCATTCTTCAAAGTAGAGTAAAGCTTAAAGATAAAGGCGGGCTTTTGAGATCTTATGGGTTCTGCGCCTTCAATGATTTCTTCCTCCGCTCTTTGATCAATATCTTGAGGTCTAGCTTGAGAAGATTGACGCGGTTGAGAATGTTGTGGGCTCTGTTGCTCTCTTGGGGATTCTTCTTCCTCGGTGAGGTCAAAATGTGTCGGACCCTCACGCATGTGTTGTGGTCCCCTATTCGCGATCCTTGAATACTTTCTTTGGGATGCCATTCTCACAGTCTTTGAAAGATTTCCAAACTCGATTTGCGAAAAAAGGTGAGAACTTTGAAGATTAAACTAGAGAGTAAAAGTAAGAAAGCGAAGGTCTGTGCTTTTTAGGGTTTGTGAGGAAGACAATCAGTACATAAAGCAGTTGAAAAGAGGCATACGGAATGACATAAAAGGTAAAATAGAAAATACCTTTTCAAATATAACTGCCTTTTTGAAAGAATAGATAACCGTCTTTTCAAAAATAACTCATTTTTCGAAAAGGAATGATTGCAATAATTGTGAAAACTGGGGAAGATAATCGTACCTTTTCGAGATTAATAACATCAATCAATTACAGATTAATAGATAATTGTACCTTTTCGAGATTTTATCAGTGAGGTAAATTAAAAAACTTACAGTCATAAATCTTGAACTTTTGAGTTTGAATATCATTAGACTTTCATCCCTAAGTCTGAACTTCTTTAGACTTTAAGATATTGAGTCTGGAACGAATACGCTTGAATTGAATTTTCTCCAAAGGCTTTGTGAAGATGTCCGCTAGTTGATTCTTTGAGTCAATGAATTGAATCGAGACTTCTCCATTTTGAACATGATCTCTAATGAAATGATGTCGAATCTCTATATGCTTTGCTCTCGAATGAAGAATTGGATTCTTGGTGAGGTTAATCGCACTGGTATTGTCACATTTGATTTAAGTGCATGAGTCTTTGATTTCCAAAGTCTCTTAGTTGTTGCTTTATCCACAAGATTTGTGAATAACAACTTTCAAGAGTCACATATTTTGCTTCTGCAGTAGAAAGAGCTATGGTACTTTGCTTCCTCGAAAACCAAGATACTGTTATGTTCCCAAGTAATTGACAAGTGCCCGATGTGCTCTTCCTATCAACTTTGCATCCTGCTAGGTCTCAAGGTCTCGAATATTAAAGTCTCATTCTTTAGGATACTCCAAGAAGTAGATGCAACGTATTTGATAATGCGTTTTGCAGCACTTAAATGAGATTCTTTAGGATCTGATTGAAATCTGGCACAAATACAAACACTAAAGAAAATGTCAGGTCTAGAAGTAGTAAGATAAAGAAGTGAACCAATGATACTCTTGTATAGCTTCTGGTCAACTTTCTTTCCTCCCTCATCTTTGTCCAGCTTCGAGGAACTTGACATTGGTATGTCAATCTTTTTGCAATTCTCCAAGCCAAACTTTTTAACAAGTTCTTTAGCATATTTTTCTTGGTGAATGAAAATTCCTTCCTTCAATTGTTTTACTTGAAGTCCGAGAAAGAAGGATAATTCACCCATCATGCTAATTTCAAACTCATCCTACATAGTCTTAGAGAATTTCTTGCATAGATTTTCATTAGGAGATCCAAAAATAATATCATCAACATAACGGCTTCACCCGATAGGCTAGTTATCTCGTGAGTAGCCATCTTAGAGAAGAGCACTATAGGTGCGTTGATAAAAATACCCAACTTATCCAATAAAAAATAGAACATGAAAATAGGATGTTAAAGCAGCTCCTTTTGGTGGAGATGGAGTCCGCACAAAGAAGAAGGGTAGTGTTCTTGGCGTGCTCGAGAAGTTGGAGAAGGTGGAGGGGCATAAAGTCAAATAAAATATCCATATTCATCATGTCTTGGTCCTACAAGCCCACATGTTCATCCCCTTTGTCCCCCAATATACTTTCTTGCATAATAATTCCCATAAACCACCAATTTGATGCCAAAAGTTACAGCCACATACAAGCCTCCAAATTTCACAACTTCGGACTTCAATTTCTTCACCAATTCTCCAATTTGATGTCCAATTTTGTTGAAGAAGAAGCCCACACAATTTTCATAATTTCCCTTCACCGAATAGCTCACTAAGGAGGCCAAACATCCACTCAATTTGGCCCCTCTGAAATTCCTTTCGTTTCCGAATCGTCCGAATTGATTTTCCGTAAAAATCCCAAACTCACTGAAAATTCTTCGAAGGATGAGTCAACGTTCTAAAATAAATTGTGACATGATAGAACTTTCAATTTCTGAAATCGGGTTCAAATTCGCGGTTAATTTCAATCTGATGCGATTTTAGCTTTTAGGAATTTTTAGTGCAATTGATCTATGGTTGATTATTTTCAAGCCACATTGTACATCTTTGACTCATTGGTGACTTTTGGTTATCTTGAAAATCTCAAAGTTTTAAATATGGACACATGGTACAAAAACGACAGAAAAATTGGTCTAGTGCCGATCGACGAGAATTTTGCAATCAGGTGGAATCACCCAAGTTTTGATCACATATATTAGTCAAATCGACCCATCTCCGATCTTTGATCGATTTTGATTGTGCCGTAATGACCCTTATAGATTAGGATGATCGAGCAGTCGATTATTGGTCGAATTCTCAAGTCTATTGCGTTAAAATTCCTTAATGGCTTCACTTGATAGGTTAGTTATCTCGTGAGTGGCCAACTCAGAGAAAAGAACTATAGGCGCGTCGATGAAAAGCCCAATTTATTCAATCAAAAAATAGAATATGAAAATCAGGATATCACAACTAGATTGATGCCTAAGCTCTTGAAACCTTCGAAGATGTCGGCCTTGGCGAGATCGGAGAGGGCAGACTCCCTCATGAAAGCGAAGGTAGGGTGACCGAACTTATCACTCGCTTCCACGATGAACTTTTCGATGTATCTAGTGCCTCCGATCACGAGGACTTTGCTCTTTTTGCCATCTCGAGGGTTTTCTCACGGCGGAGGCATGGTCTTTCCCGGCTAGCTGGCTTTGTCTCGTGTTGCAACTGTTGGCATGCATCAAGATGAGTCGTCCTTTTATTTTGATTCCGAAAGGGCATATTCGGTGTAAATTTGACTTTCCGCCCCCATCATCCTTTACTTGGAAAATTAGTGTTTGCAAAGTGGATCAAGAAAGAGAGAAGCAAATTAGATACAAAGTACCAACCTATCGATTTTGTCTAATTTGACCAATGATGTGAATTTTTTTTGAAATATGAACAACTTAATTTACTAAACATGAGAAATTCTAAATTCAAGTTTTTAATATAGAATCGGTTGTTGTGTTAACAAACCTCCGTAAAGTTTAAAAAGAAATCAATCACGAAATTAAATAATTAAAATCTCTTTGCTAAAGACAGAAGTTAGTAGTTACTTTATGACAAAAAAAAAGTTATTTTATCTTTCTTCATTAGATATTGTTGACATTGTGCCTAGTTCGTGTACTTTCGACCTTTATAAAAGGTTGTGAGACCGAGAGTTGAAGTAGGAAGCCGAAGAAATAGCATTCTCAATGAGAAAGTTCATAATATTATTATTCTTTGGAATCCAACTCTTGGGATAATGTTATCCATCAATTTCATCCAATTACAACTTTCAAAATTAAACAAAAATTTCAATAATAAGTCTGGCTAGTTGAAAGTTCTTTTTAAATCATAAAATTCGTGAAATCTAGTGGACAATGACTACACCAAAGTGGCCGATGCTGAGTATTGTATGCCATCTTTCAAGCCGAGGAGGAAAGGATATTAGAAAAAATACCAAGCACAAACACTACGAATGCAACGTGTGATATTCTAAAAAAATCCTACAAAGGCTATTATCGTGTCAAATAGATGTGGCTTCAAACATTTCAAGGTAATTTTGAGTCTTTACACATGAATGATTCTAAATCAATCTCGACATGTTTTGATTGTGTACAAACTATCATTAACCAATTGTGGGTTAACAGTGAAAAACTTCAAGAAGTACGAGTGGTTGGAGTCTTAATTGAAAGATTTGACTAGTTGTTGTAACAGCTGAAGAATGGCAAGATGTGACAACCATGACGTTGGAGTGATTGATGGGTTCATTATATTTGCATGAGCAAAGAATGAATTAAAAGTCCATCAGTTCAAATCCTAAGCAAGCTTTGTAGAGTCAAGTCAGTCAACCAAGCTGCAGAGGGAAGAGGTGGCGGAGGTACTTGAGATAGAGGTGGAAATTCAAATTCCACCAAAAATATATATAACACACGACAAATCAAAACTCAAGTATTCTAAGTGCAACAAATTCAAACATTACAAATCCGAATGCCAAGTAAAGATGTGGTACAAGTATGTAGAATAAGCGCACACCATCGATGCTGACGAAAACATAATGTTAGTGTGCAAGAAGGATGACTCAAGTGTCATGGGCCGAGAGTTTCCTTGGCCTCAGAGCGACCCGTGGGCGCCTAGCGAGCGGAATTCGCCAGGCCAACCTTCATTCTTTAGCTGTTCCACAAACGATACAGTGAATGATTCTTCGTGCGAAATCCCACCATGCCTAGCTTCGCTCAGGCATATAGTCCATCGAATGAGACAGTAGTTCTCTTTAGGCACAACAACTGGTTTCGGCCTGCCATGGCCTCGTCAGGAGAGCGGCATCAGCTCCCGATCAGTTTGTGCACGGGATGCCTACCCCATCTTCAGAGCTCCTAAATGATATAATCATTCTATCCTAGAATTCCTAGCACCAACCGTCTTGACGCCACTCCCACGGACCAGTTGTGTTCTACCCTTCTACCTCACACTCTTCACCAGATAACCCCAAGTACCACTCACAAGTGTCACGAGTACAGGAGGATTCATGGACCGTGACACAAGCACGTGGGCAGCAACATCTATTATTGACATTTGTGCTTCGCATGTCCTCAAACTAGGAGGTTGTCCATGCCATGAGATGATTAGCGGGAGCCGCATTTCACACTTGAATCTTGAGAAGCAGCATCCCCTATTATTTACTATTCAAGCTGATGTGAGAAATTTACGGTCGGTTTCGAAATCAGACAAACTGATCAAGGTACTGATTTGTGGTTGTGCATTTGACATCGGGGTAGAGCTTTGAAGCTTCCACTCTGAACGATGGCTCAATCTCAAAGTTGTTTTGATCTCCTTTCACGAAAATCGAATGAAATATGGCCAACATGACATTGAGTGGAAATGCTACCTCTGCAATATGACCAAGACAAGTAGACTAATCGAAGCTTGAGAACAGAGAGGATTTCATGTGATTAAATCTAATACAAAAGCATCCCTAACCTTGAATGTTATTCAAAACTTGCTCCTTTGGAACATACACCCTCTCCAGGGTCTTGCCGATCTTCCTCTCCCACAAAGACACCAGCTCATTAAAAGAGAAGATGTTGTCAGGAAGTCTGATGTAGAGAGTTTTGTTCGAGGTCCTAGGATCATCCACGGCTTTGATGGTATAGGTGCTGATGTCATCCTTCTTATTAATCACTGTTTTATATCAACGGGAGAGAGTTTTAGAATTACAGAGCAATCAATCTATCTAGAGTTACTTTCAGCTCGCATCTAGTAAATAATTATCTTGATGAGCAGATTCATCAAACAATTGGCATCCATATGTTCTTTTCTCAACCACATACATCAAGATAATCTTCTTTACATGCTGAATAGGTGGCATTGTGCCAAGGTAACCCACGTGACATTCATATCATCTATTATAATTGAATTGTGAAAGATGTACAGAAATCTCAACGGCTTAAAATGCAAAGCATTTCAATAGATTGCTTCTTACCTTTTACATTTTCCATCTCTTGAGATGACAACTTTATCTCTAGGTGGAGCTGTAGCCCCAAGCTGTGCCAATGTCGGAAGGATGTAGCCCACAAAACTATTACAACACACATAGGTATGAGGGATTCCCTCAGCCTCGACAATGTGGCGAATCTTGCCCTTGATGGCAAGAATAGCTTTTATTGGCTCCACAACATGGACACTATCCATGTCATTTCCAAACATTGAAGGCAAGAATCTCTAAAAATAAACACAATGAAATAAGAAGAAACATCTTTGTTAAAAAGCAGAAAAAATTTAGAGCATATTCCCCTTAACCAAAAAACATGTATGAGTTTCGACGAAAAAAGGAAGACAAACTTATATGAGACTGAATTCAAGTTGTTTCGAAAAGTTACTATAACATAGTAGAAAGTTGTTGGGAATAACTGATTCCCTAAAATGGATTCGACACTAAATCCGTGGCATCCTAAAACTACATGGCAACCTCTAGATGCCTTACAACCTATGGAAGGGTGATGGACGTATTAATGACCTATGTTGTGGTCTTTAGACCAAAAGAAGTGTAATAGATTAATGGCCAAGCACCTAATGGGTGAATATTTTGTTGGAAACATGTTCCATGCCCATGTGAGATCAAGATTTATTTTATGAGGAAATTATGTCTTTGGCCATAAATTTTATAAGTTGGATTTTATTAATCTATGTTACAAAGTATTATAGTTTTTTTTTTAAATTAGTAACTTAGTACTTTGTATAAATAAGGATTAAGCTATTTTTTTTGGGTAATCTTGGGTCAATTAAGCTTGGGTCTTAGGCCCAAGAGTGTTGGGCCTAAGATGGCCCAAAATGGCCGGCCCATAGAGCATATGAGGAGCCGTCGACCGCACGAAGAAGGGGGGGAGAGACTGGTTTGCATGCCTCCCCCATTTGTCCTAAGAAGATGGCCAAGTGTCAAGCCATGCAAGATTAATGATGGCTAATGATAGAGGGAAGGAAATTAGGGGGAAAAGTGACTGGATGGAGCTAAAGGAACCGAGAGAGAGAGAGAGAGAGAGAGAGAGAGAGAGAGAGAGAGAGAGAGAGAGAGAGAGAGAGAGAGAGAGAGAGAGAGAGGTGTGCCGCACGGTAGAGAGAGAGAGAGAGAAGAGAAAGAGAGGAAGGAGAGGAAATGAAGAAAGGAAGAGAGGAAGGAGGAGGGCCATCCGTCGATCGTCCGCCTTGCTCACCGCCGTCCATCGCCACCGTGTCTCGCTGTTGTGCTCGCCGTTTGCTTAGTTTGGAGGCAAGTGGGATCCCTTGATCTACTCTTGCATGCTGTTCTTAGTGTGTGTGATTGAATGGTAACAATTTCGGATGTATAGAATGTGAAAAATTGAAGTTATAAGAGTGGTGCTCTAGTCTAGTGTACTGTTCTTGAGAAAAACAGCTCGACATTAGATGTTCTAGTGACTTGCATGTGATGTTCTAGTTGAATTTTGGCTTTGATCTCTAAATGAAAGTTGTAAAGGACATACTGAGGTTTAACATATTAAAATTTTAGAGAAAAAAAACAAGAATAAGTAGGTGAAATCGTGGTCCTTTGAAGATGGTTAGATCTGGAAATTTCGGTACTAGGAACAGGGGTTTTAACAGTCCATATTTAAATACCTAGGAAGAAAAATATGACTTTTATATCTTCATAAAGTATCTACCTTATGGTCTTGGCTATGTCATAGTCGAGTTTCATAGTTTTTAAAGGTCATTTGGATATTTAATCGGAAATGTTTCTAAAACTGTGCAATCTGATGTGTTCGGACTTTGTAAGTTGCAATGAGTGGACTATATCGTTTTGTATGAGGTTATTTTGGAAATATGTTCTGCATGAAATATCTCTCTTCATGTCTTCCCTACAACTTATTCAAATTTCGTAAGTTTTAAAGTTCATTTGCCTATATAACCAAAAATGTTTCAAAAACTGTGCAAGTTGAACTATTAGAATAGTAGTACTGTGATGCATGGTCTATACCGAATTATATGGGGATATTTTGGTGTAGTGTTCTTCATGAAATATCTGCCTTTATGTCTTGAATATCACAAGTTCGAATTTCATAATTTTTGAAGGTCATTTGGGTATTTAAATAACATGTTTTTTTAAAACTGAGCAAGCTGGATTGTGCGAATTTCAAAAGCTGTAATGCATGGACTATTCTGTTTTGTATGAAATTCTGGTGGTGTTGTGTTCTTCATGAGATAAATGCCTCTAGAGCTTGTCTATGATGTATTAAATTCTTAGAAATTATTAGGGCCAATCACTAAATTTTAAGAAGTGTAAATTAAAAGAAAGCATTCCGTTTCTAAAATAATAGCAATAATCTATGAGTTTGCCCCATGAATTTTATTGTTTTTAAGTGATTGAATCTTGCTGCACATGTGATGATATTTGGCATTACATATAAAACCAAAAGCTGAAATTGACCTTATAGCCATCACATCATGTGCCATGTTGATATTGAGACACAAATGTGAATATGAATTATGATAAATGAGGATACTATCGGAGGTGTGAGCCGACAATGCCCCGAGACTGTCGGGATGCCCGGAGGTGAGTGCCAGATGCTCGGAGGTGTGTGCCGGATGTCCTCGGGAGTTTCGAGATGCCCGAAGGTGTGTGCCGGATGCCCGGAGGTGTGTACCGGAGGTTCCTCACAATGCCAGGTTGGGTGCGAGCGATAAAATGTGGGATGTAATTACTGGTCCCGGGAAAGAAAAATGTGGTGACCCAATTGAAAGATAAAAAGATGAAATTGAATCATGCATTTAGTATGGTGACATGCATGCATGGTAGAATGATGTTACATGTAAAAGTGCATGGTGGTATATGCACATGATATGGTGACATGTATGCATGGTTGTATGATATAATATGTATAAGTGCATGGTGGTATGTGCATATAGTATGGTGACTTATATACATGGCTGTTTCGATGAAATGTGCATGGCTAAAAGGTAAGACATGTTTAACATGTATGAACTATATGTACTCTACTATGATGTCATGATTGTTCTGTTTGATGCATTTAGTAGTTTAATGGATCTTTTACCTGTTGAGTGGATGTACTCACCCCCTTTGGGGACCAACATTTCAGATTAGAAAGATGCCTCTCCCTCCGGTCACGCGGGGTACCTTTTATGGCCTTCCATCTGACGTGGAGGTCGAGTGTATGGAGCTTGATTGTGTCACCATCCTGGGTTTGGTGTTCATACGGGTTCGTGTGCTGGTGATGTATGATGTGGGCTTGGCTGGGGACCCGGTCATCCAGGAGTTCTTGTTTGTCCACGTTTGTCGTGACGGAGTGATGCAGGGGATGTTGCCGCCGCCACCGCCCGATGCGCTAGGATAGGTGTGAAGATCTGCGTGAGGAGTGGGAGTTGACGTTTTTTTTTGGATAGCCGACACTTGTAGATGGAGGGTTATACATGATCGATGTAGGGGGTCGAGATCTCTCTTTTAAGCTATAGCCAAGTTTAGCTAAAAGTCTTGGCTTTTTGGTTGTACCGACTCGAGATTTCCATCATGAAAATATAAATAAGAGTGAATCGACATTATCTTTTCTTATGGTGCGTAGTTGGTGTATATTGTATCATTGTTATGGGAGTAGATGGATGGTGTGACTTGTCCTTATATTCACTATGAGCTGCGCCGGATTCTTTTAATATATATATATATAAATGCCTAAGAAACTACGGTTCTTCTTTAACCCCGAAATGAAGATATGTAACTGGTATTCATTAGGTGGAGCAATAGGTATCTGTGGCAACCTTACTAGATCGGGGGTGTCACAAAATCAAACCCCTAAAACGAATGTGGAAAACGAGCCCAAGAATAACATGTATCACCAATCAAAGATACACCACGGAATTGAGCGTACCTTATTATCCATAGATTAAACACCAATGTTGAAGATTGATGAAGGATTCTGATTCGGTTTATCGAGGAGTGTACTGTTGCTTCAAAAGGGGGAGAAAACTTAAGTTCTTTTTGGGAGAGAGAGAAAAGAAAAAACACGTACGTACATTGAAAATGTATGCTCCCTTTTCTTTTCTCTCTTACGTCTTCTCCAAAAGACGTATCTCTTCAACGTAAAACGTTTCCCCAAAAGACACAACCCTTCCTCTATGGGTTCTTAATCTGCGAGCCAGGTTCTTAGGCCCAACATGGGTGGATGGGCCTTAAGCCCATCATCATAGACTAAACCCATCATCTCCCACTCGCACATGGTGGGCCGAACATGATCCTCTTTACCTCTCTGCAACATTCATACTAGTAAATAATCCATGTGACCAGCATACTTTGAGAACTCGTTGCCATACATCTGTTAGGAATATACAACAGCTCATAATGTGCATCGCACTATGAGTAGATTTAGTAAGCAGTATCCTAGATCGATCAATCACATTTATATCTCTCTCTTGATCTCTTTTTAAATAATGATATATTGTATTAACAATTATGATTATCCCAAAAATAATCATAATTGGTTGACCAGTGAATACAAAACTAAAATGTGATTTTCCAAATTCGATCTTCCTATTTCCTTCAAACTCTCAATTTCAGTTCAGCTTGCTTTTCTAGAAATGTCTCATTAGATCGAATCAATATATGATCATTGGCAACATCCTAAGATAACAAACATTAAATAGAAATCTTGAGAATAAGTAAGAGTCATGAGGGCACTAAGTTGAGGAACTCTTTTCCTCAAGAGTCTTACATGGCATAAAAGTTGAGATCAAAGTTTTGCCACTTTTATTGGTTGTCTCATGCATACGTAGTATGAAATACGTATTACGGTATTTAACTCATTTCCAATGGAGCGTATGTCTACACTTTTAATACCGTACAGATGATAGTTCAGACATACCCAATGTCTAACTTGAGTTCACATATATACTCATACATAGAATTCATCAGAACTCACATCTGGCATCATGGACAGATGAAGTAAATATGTGGGTTATTTTACTTTCGGACATAGTAAATATTATGTCCTCATCTTAACACTTAGTTAAGGTGACATATATATTTTAAGCTTGAGCCCTCGATTATCACCTAGATAATAAGCTTAAAAACCATCTCATCTCTATTTATCACACAATAAATAGAGGCGATTATCCGTGTGAGTGGGCTAATATTTTATTTGTCCGACATACTTTCTCAACTTAATATAATGCACTGGGCATTAAGATGCATAAACGTCAAACAAAGATTTATAGGCATTAATAATGAAAAAACACAAATTTATTAAATGTGAACACTTTAGGGAAATTACAATATTCAGTACATCAGCCTCTACACAGTCCTAGAGATTTTACATGACCACAAAACACATCTCTAGGTATTGGCTCTGTTATATGATCTGCTACCATTCTATGTGTAGAAATGTACTGTAAGTTTACATCTTTTCGTGCAATCATATTATTGACAAAATTATACTTGGTATCTATATGTTTGGTCTTGCCATGATATTTTGGATCTTTAGTGACGCTATAGCTGCTTGGCTATTACAGTTAACCAATAATGGATTTGCAGCATACCCAATAATACCTAAATGATCCAAAAATTTCTTGAGCCAAACACCTTTTTGTACTAGTACTGATAATGCCACGAACTTAGCTTCCATCATGGATAAGACTATACACGTTTGCTTCTTACTGCTCCAAGATATGGCACCATTATTCAATAAGAAAGCAAAACTAGAGATAGATTTTCTTTTATCTAAATCTCCTTCCCAATTAGCATATGAATAGCCTTCAAGTCGCAGATTATTTCCTTGGTAATTCAGCTTGTAATCAGTAGTTCCCTTCAGATACCTCAGTATTCTTTTAATGGCCTTCCAATGTGCTTGACCTGAATTGGATTGGTATCTACTCACCATTCCAACTGCAAATAATATGTCAGGTCTTATACACATTATAGCGTACATCAAGCTCCCAATAGTACTAGCATAAGGAACATGTTTCATTTGTTCATTCTCTTGTAGAGTCCTTGGACACTGTCTATGGCTCAACCTTTCACCTTTTGCACTAGAAGTATCAATGGGTTTACAATCTTGCATACGAAATCGTTCAAGAACCTTATTTATGTATGTTTCTTGCGAAAGAGATAATGATATCTTCAAACGATCTTTTAAAATCTTAACTCCAAGGATGTATGTAGCCTCACCCATATCTTTCATCTCAAAGTTGGAAGTTAGCCAACTCTTGACAGTGTCAACAAACTCCATATTGCTTCCGGCAATTAGTATATCATTAACATATAATGATATGATCACAAATTGATCTTTAGATCTTTTGATATATACACAATGATCCTCATCAAACATTGTAAAACGATATGCCATTATGGTATTATGAAAACATATATGACATTGTCTTGACGACTGCTTAAGGTTATATATCGATCTCAAAAGTCGACATACCTTTTCTTCTTGGCCTTTCATTATGAAACCATCAGGTTGTTCCATATATATTTCTTCATCTAATTCTCCATTGAAAAAAGCAGTCTTTACATCCATTTGATGTAACTCAAGATCTATACTTGCCACTATTGCCAGAATAATGCGAATTGAGGTAAATCTCACTATAGGAGAAAATGTTTCTTCATAATTAATTCATTCCTGTTGATTATATCCCTTCGCCACAAGGCGAGCTTTATGTCTTTCTATTGAGCCATTAGCTTTATGCTTTATTTTGAGAACCCACTTGTTCCTAATAGATTTGCGTCCTTTTGGAAGGTCAAGTAGTTCCCAAACATGATTTGATTTCATTGACTCCATCCCATCTTCCATTGCATGCATCCATTTTTCCTTACTAGGAAAATTTAGAGTCTCATTAATATTTCTTGGCTCATCCTCATCTTGTGGAGCAACCATAAAAGTTTCCCTTTCAATGTCAAATCGTTGACGGGGAATACTTTTGTGACTTGTTCGTTGTATGGGAGATTGTACACTTTACACATCATTCCTCATCATGCTCCCACTCGGATTAGATAATGACGATATCATTTCATTATGTGGTTGTAATTGAGAGTGAGTTGAATTAAATTCATCACTTCTCATGTTACTCCCACTTGGATGAACTCCATTAAGTTCATTATCTTGATCCAAGGTTTCAAATAGGGAGTAATCCTCACCTATTTCACCATTCTTAGGAAATTCATTCTCTAAGAATGTGACATCCCGCGATTCGAATTCAGTTATACTTCAACTTTCCTGCTCACCTGTGAACACACACCCTTTCGACTGTTCAGAGTATCTTATGAAAATACTCTTCTTTCCTCTAGGACCCAATTTCCCAAACTTGTGAGAGGGCTCATGAGTATAGGCAGCACAATCCCATGGTTCAAGAAAACTTAAGTCTGGTTTTTTACTTGTCCATAACTCATATGGAGTGAAAATAACTGATTTGAAAGGCACCCGGTTAAGCATATATGTAGCAGTTAATAACGCATCATTCCAAAAAATGATAGGTAAGTTAGCATGCGTCATCATGGACCTAACCATTTTCAGTAGGGTTCTGTTCTTTCTCTCCGCAACACCATTTTGTCGAGGAGTATATGGAGTAGACAACTGTCTTTCTATTCTTTTTTCATCACATAATTTTCTAAACTCATTAGATAAATATTCTCGACCTCGATCGGATCGCAATACTTTTATTTTCTTGTCTAATTGATTTTCTACTAAGTTCATAGACCTTTTGAAACAATTCAATGCTTCAGATTTATGAGAAATCAAATAGATATATCCGAATCGAGTATAATAATCTATAAATGTGATGAAATAAACAACCCCATGCCTTCCTCTCACATTCATCGGACCACAGACGTTAGAATGGATTAATTGTAAAGAAAATTCAGCTTTTTAATATTTTCCAAATGGTTTTCTTGTTGTTTTCCCTGCTAGGCAATGCTCACATATAGACAAATCGACTTTTTCAATATTGCCTAACAAGCCAAAGAGTCCTCTTTGGCTAGTCTATCCATACGTTATTAGCCAATATGACCAAGTCTAGTATGCCACACACTTATATCATTATCATATGAATTAGGAGACGTGAAAAATGAATAACAAATATTGGCATTACTATATGTGGCATCCCAAAATTCATGGCAATCTCTAGATACATTAAGGCCTATGAATAGGTGATGGAAGTACCATCAAGTTGTATTGTAGCCAATTGATCCATGATTTGCAATAAGATTTATGGCCAAGCTTTTAATGGATAATTACTTGATAGGAAAGAAAATTCTATTATTGGCCATGTGTTTTATAAGTTGGAATTTATTGATTTATGATTTCAAGTTTTATGGCCAAGTGATTAAGGGAAATTAATTATTTATATGAATGGAAATTAGGTGATGATTAAATGGGAAAAAAATTAGAGAAGAGTGGGCCAAAACTCTTAAGCCAAGACCAGCCCACAGGACCCCACCATTCGGCCACTTGGGCCTGGTCCGTGAAGCCCAAAAGGGGAGAGGAGCTACCGTCGACCAAGGCTGGTGTAAGCTCAGCTGGATGAAGCCCATCTTGCATGAAAATTGCCAAGTGGCGCTGGCATGCAAGCTCAAAAAGGAAGAAAAATTAGAGAGGAAGAGGGGGCGGATTAAGCGAGGAAAGGGAGAGAGAGAGTTACCGTCCGAGAGAGGGAGAGCGAGCATGTGAGAGAAGAAGCGGAAGAAGGAGGAGTTCGTTCGTCGCCTAGTAGCCGCCGTTCGTTCACCGCCTTGCCCGCCGTTTGTCGCTGTGTTTGTGCACGGATTTGAGGCAAGTAGAGTCCAAAATCCTACCCTTTTCTTGCTGTGATATGTATTGTAAGGGATGGTTAACTTTGGTTGTGGTAGAAGTGGAGAAATTCGAAGCTCTAGGGAGAAATATGGTAGCCTTGCATTCTGTTTTCTAGGAAGGCAGTCCAACCTTTGAGGAAATTGTGAGCTGCATGCAACATTTTAGTTGGAATATTATTTTGACTCCTTGATAAAATTTGTAGAGAACTTCTTGGAGAGTAACATATCAAAATTTCAGAAGAAATGAACAAGTATAGACCGGTGAAACTATTTTTCTTTGAGGAAGTCAGATCTGGAAATCATAATGCTGACTTAGTGTGATTTTGTGAATTTTATAAAATTCTCCGGTTGAAATTCGATCTCGTGTTCTGAATGAAAGTTGAAGATGACATGTTGAGGAGTAACATACTAAACTTTTAGAGGAAATTGATGAGTTTACATGGGCGAAATGATTTTATTTGAAATGGTCAGATCTGGGAATTTTTGCCGAGGGTTAGAGACGGCTACAGTGATTATAGTTTTTAATCTATCACAAACCTGATTTGAGTTATACATGAAATATTTAATTCTAGACCTTGTCTATAACATATAAAAATTTCAGAATTTTTGGAGTTGATTTAGGATTTTTACCAAATTTGTGAATGAAACTGTGTATGGTAATATTCCGAAATTTTAAGGACTGTGATGCGTGGATTGTATTGATTTGTGTGATGTTCTTTTTGTTGGAGAAAAATTCCTTGAGTGTTTTGAAGTTGACAAAATGTTCCCATCAGTCTAGTCTGAAGACTTGCAGACTCTACTATCAAAGTCTGAAGTCCTTCGGAGTGCTAGACTCAAGACTCAAAGTCTATCCTCATTGACAGTTTCTAAGACCATCGAAGAAGGCTTATCCGAAACGAAGTATTTCGTTAAGGATTTGATTTTGTTGACTGAAGAAGATCTCTTGGCTAGATATAACATGTCGGAATCCATTATTCAAATCAAGATAAATTCAGGGATTTTGGATCCGTTGATTGGCAAAGTATACTTGGAAGGTTCTACTTATGGAAACCTAGATCCCGATTGTATGGGCGAGCATGATTGATGGGCTATCATCATGTTCCTTAAATAGCTCGAAGATCTTCATAATTGATTCTATCCAACTAGTAGATTGAAAGAATTTCTTTGGTAAATGCCAACGGGTGTGATGGCATAAAGGAGTATATAAGGAAGACGTTCCAGTTATTCGAGTGTGTGTGCGATAGAATAATTCCAAAATTTGAAGCTCCTTGTTCTTTGTCAATTAAACTGTTGAGCGAAATATTGTACCCAAAAGAGAATTTATATCTTTGAGAGACCTTGAGGAAGTGTAGCAGAGTCTCTATACTGTGGAATCAAGGAAGAGCTTTTCTGTAACAACTCTTTTGTTCATAGTGAAATCTAGCCGGTGGGCTGTCAGTGCGGAAGAGTGGACGTAGGCTTGGATTAAGCCGAACCACTATAATCTCTGTGTTCATATTCTCTTCTCTACGCTCTTTTACTTTGATCATAACTCGTTTTGTTTACAAGAGACAAATTTCCTTTTCATAATCTATTGTTGATTAGTGTTGCACACTTATCTCGTAAAATTGTTTTTACACCTATTCACCCCTTCTAGGTGCTCATACTAGCTTTCACAATTGGTATCAGAGTTTGTGTACTCACTTAAGTTGAAGTGTTTTACTTCAGACTTAAAGATCCATGGCTAGTATGTTGGCTCCAGGACTGGTTGAAGGGCAAAGCAATACCAGACCACCTTATTTTGATGGAAAGTAATATAACATATGGAAAAACAAGATGAAGTTATTTCTAAGATCAAAGGATCCTCTGGAATGGGATGTGGTAGACAAAGGAATCATTCCTAAAGCTGCACTTGTCTTAGAAAGAGGAAAATAAGCCGTTGAGTCTAGCGAAATGACTCAAGAAGAGATAACTAAGAGACAAGCTCTTGATGCAAAATCAATTTATTCTTTGTATTGTGCATTATCACCTACTGAATATAACAGAATATCTTCTTGTGTTACAACTAAAGAAGTCTGGGATAGATTACACATCACCTATGAAGGAACTGATCGAGTGAAAGAAACTAGAATCAATATTCTGCTCGGTCAATACGAAGCATTCAAAATGAAATCAGGAGAATCTATCACTGACATGTTTAGTCGTTTTACAGAAATCGTGAATGGTCTTGAAAATTAAGCTCAACCAATTTCTAATCCCATGAAAGTAAACAAGTTACTGCGTGGACTCTCTAAGGATTGGAATCACATAAAGATCTCAATAAGGGAGACACAAAGAATTATGCCACTTTCTGTCGATGAATTAGTTGGGACTCTTTAGTCTTATGAAGTGGAGTGAATCAATGAAGATGAAGATCCTAAAGGTAAGAAATCCTTGTATTAAAATCTAATGATGGTTGTGATGTCACAGATTCTGAAGACAATATGGATGATGAGGAGCTTGCTCTTATGATAAAAAAGATTGAAAGCTAAACAGAAAGGGGAGAAGATTCAATCCAAAGAAATAAAGTTTTCAAAAGCAACAGACTAAGTTTGTTGAGGATGATGAATCCAATAGAGATGTAGTCTGTTTTGAATGTAAGAAAATGTCCCTTTCTGAGAAAAAAGAAAGGAAAAGCTGAGAAATATCGAAAGGCACTCAAAGCAGAAACTTGGAGTGATATAGAATGTGAAGAGAGTGATGATGATTATGCCAATATTTGTCTCATGGTACAATCAGACTCAGATTTAAACTCCGAGATAAACTTAGATTTAGACAGTAAATTCGAGGTAAGTAATTTGAATATTCCTTCTAGAGTCTCTAGATATATTGATGAATTGTGTCTTAGTCTCAAAACTTCTCTAAAAGGATTTCCGAACTCAAAAGAGAAAATTCTGTACTAAAGCAACATGAAAATGTTTGGAAAGAAAATGTCAAAAGTCTAGACAAATGTTTTACTACTTTGAAAGAAAATGCAGAAAATCTTTCAAAAGAAAATGCATTCTTAAAAAATGACATCTCAAATATTTCTAAAAGATTTTCTATAAGATTTGAGAAACTTGAAAAAATTCTTTCAGCACAAAGACCTTACTTCAACAAATCAGGTTTAGGAATGACTGCTGAAACCATTCCTCTAATTGATTTTCCTAAAGTAAAGGAAATAATTAAGCAAAGACCTACAAGAGATGCTTACAAAAATCATTTCCAAAAAGTTTTTGTAAAACCAGTAGGTCGCAGTGCTCTTAGATGTTCTAAGTGCAATAGCTCAGACATTTTGAGAAAGAATATCCTATGGTTTGGAAACCTGTTAAGAAGGTATGGGCAAAGACCGTATATTATACTAACACCAATGGACCCAAGAAAATATGGGTATTAAGGAAAGCTTGAGTCTCTTTTCTAAATGTAGGTTACTATTAAGAAAAAGGTTAAATGGTACCTAGATAGTGGATGCTCAAGACATATGACAGGAGATTCAAATTGCTTCATAAAGCTTGTTCAAGTTAATGGTGAAAAAGTTTCTTTTGGAGGAAACAACAATGGAAGAATTGTGGGATACGGAACTGTAAAGATTGGAAGCCTCACGATCAGTAATGTTTCTTTAGTGAAAGGACTCAACTACAATTTGCTAAGTATTAGTCAATTGTGCGACACCGGTTTCAAAATCAACTTTCAAGAAGGAATATGTTCAGGAACCAATAAAGACTCCTCTCAGTCTTTCATGAGTCGAAGACATGGAAATATCTACCTCTTGGATGTCAAACCAGATGAAACCCAATGTCTAATCTCAATTCAAGAAGAAGCAAACTTATGGCACAGAAAACTTGGGCACATCAACATGAAACAAATAGCCAAAATTTCAGCAAAGAAGCTTGTTCGTGGACTACCCACCCAATTTGTCATATCAAAAGTTTGATCTATGCACACCATGCGTGTTGGGAAAACATGTAAGAAACTCGTTCAAATCAATAAATCAAGTTTCCACTAATCGTGTACTGCAGCTCTTGCATATGGATCTCTTTGGACCAACCAGAATTCAAAGCATTGGAGGTAAGAAATACTGTTTAGTGATTGTGGATGATTATTCACGATTCACTTGGGTATATTTCCTAGCAAGTAAGTCTGAAACCTATTCTTATTTTACAAAGTTTGCTAAAAATGTCCAAAATGAGAAAGGGTATGTTATTTCAAGTATACGGACAGACCATGGAGGTGAATTTGAAAATCAAGACTTTACAAAATTCTGTGATGAATCTGGTTTTCAGCATGTGTTCTCTTCTCCATATACTCCAGAGCAAAATAGAGTCGTGGAAAGAAAGAATAGGTCGTTTCAAGAAATGGCTAGAACTCTTTTAATTGAAAGTAACATCTCTTCACGTTTTTGGGCTGAAGTAGTTTCTACAGTATGTTATATTATTAAGAGAGTCTTTCTAAGGCTTATTCTAGAGAAAACTCCCTACGAGTTATTCAAAAAAGAAGAAGCCTATTGTTTCATATTTTCATGTGTTTAGATGTAAATTTTTATATTGAAAAATGCCAATGATCGAGTTGAAGAAAAATCAGATGAAGGTATTTTCCTTGGATATTCTATCACAAGCAAAGCTTACAGAGTTTACAACAAGAAGCCTCAATCTGTGGAGGAATCAATGGATGTCAAATTTTAAGACGTTATGCAAAATCAATCGATTCACACTCATCTTGAAGAATCTAAACTAGCTCCAGACTCTACAAAGTCTAAATCTCCATAAGCAGCTCAACCTTCAGAAGATGAGCAACAAATGATCAATGAAGATTCAAATGAGGAAAAAGATAAACAGTCTGACAAAACAACCAGCAACTGGAAGCATAAGTCCAATCATCCCAAAGATCTCATTATTGGTGATATTAATGAAGGAATCACACAAGATCAAAAAAGGTGTAAAGAGTCCAGTGCTATGGCTCTTATTTCTGAAATAGAACCCAAGAGCATAGAAGAAGCTTTAATTGATGAATGCTAGATTGAAGCTATGCAAGAAGAACTCAAGCAATTTAACATTAATGATGTATGGGAATTGACTCCTAAACCAAAAGGTAAATCCATCATTGGAGCTAAATGGGTTTTCAGGAACAAGATGAACGAGAAAGGAAAGGTCGTAAGAAACAAAGCAAGACTCGTGGCCAAGGGATATACGTAAGAAGAAGGGATAGACTATGATGAGACTTACGCACCAGTAGCAAGGTTAGAAGCAATTAGATTATTACTTGCTTTTGCTTGTCATAAGAATTTCAGGTTATTCTAAATAGACATCAAAAGTGCCTTCCTAAATGGATTTATCCAAGAGGAAGTCTACGTGGAACAACCACTCGATTTTGAAGACCCAAGGAAACCAAATTCTGTATTCAGATTGAAAAATGCTTTATATGGTTTAAAGCAAGCACCTCGAGCTTGGTATGACATACTAAGTAAGTTTTTAATTTAAAATGGTTTTGTGAAAGGTAAAGTAAATACTACATTTTTTTTTTATCAAAAGAGAAAGCAAAAGTTTTCTACTTGTTCAAATTTATGTTGATGATATTATTTTGGATCTTCTAATGAAAATCTGTGCAAGAAATTTTCTAACTCTATGCAGAATGAGTTTGAAATGAGCATGATGGGTGAGCTAACCTTCTTTCTCGGGCTTCAAATGAAACAACTGAAGGAAGGAATCTTTATTCATCAAGAAAAATATGCTAAAGAACTTGTCAAAAAGTTTGGACTAGAAAATTACAAAAAGACTGATATACCAATGTCAAGTTCTTTGAAGCTGGACAAGGATGAAGAATGAAAGAAAGTAGACCAGAAGTTATACAGGAGTATCATTGATTCACTTCTTTATCTAACTGCTTCTAGACCTGACATTTTGTTTAGTGTTTGTATTTGTGCCAGATTTCAATAAGATCTTAAAGAATCTCATTTAAGTGCTGCAAAGCGTATTATCAAATACATTGCCTCAACTTCAAACTTGGGTCTCTGGTATCCTAAAGAAGGAGACTTCACTCTTCTTGGATACTTAGACGCAGACCTAGCCGATTGCAAAGTTGATAGAAAGAGCACCTCGGGCACTTGTCAACTACTTGGAAGCAGGACAATATCTTGGTTTTCAAGGAAGCAAAGTACAATAGCTCTTTCTATGGCGACGAGTATGTAGCTTTTGGAAGTTGTTGTTCACAAATTCTGTGGATAAAACAACAGTTGAGAGACTTTGGAATTGAAGATTCATGTACTAAGATCAAATGTGACAACACCAGCGCAATCGATCTCACAAAGAATCCGATTCTTCATTCAAGAGCAAAACATATAGAGATTCGAAATCATTTCATTAGAGATCATGTTCAAAATGGAGAAGTTTCGATTCAGTTTATTGATTCGAAGAATCAACTGGCGGATATGTTTACAAAGCTTTGGAGAAAAATCAATTTGAAGTTATTCGTTCCAGACTCAATATCTTAAAGTCTGAGGAAGTTCAGACTCAGGACTGAAAGTCTAAAGGCTCTCGAGACTCAATCAATCAAGATCTACGACTGTAAGTTATTTCTATTTTAGAAATTTATCTCTCAGATCAAATCTTGAAAAGGTACGATCATTCGAAATTGATTGGTGTTATTTCCCAATTTTTGTAATTATTGTAAACCTTCCTTTTTGAAAAAGAAGTTATTTTTGAAATGACAATTATCTAATTTTTGAAAAGGCAGTTATTTTTAAAAGACGTTTTTATATTTCCTTTTTATGACGTTCCGTATGCCTCGCTTCGACTGCCTTATATACTGTTGGTTCTACTTCGTTTTACTCACAAAAACCCTAAGAGAAGCACCAATCTCCCACTTCTGTCTTCTTCTCTTGTTTAATCCTCGAAAAGTTTTTATCTTTCTTGGGAAACAAGCTTGGAATCTCTCAAAGACTGTGAAAGATGTCGTCTCAAAGAAAGTCTTCGAGGATCGCGAACATGGGACCACAGCAAATGCGTGAGGGGCCTATGTACTTTGATCTCACCAAAGAAAAAGAATCTCCTAGACAGCACCAGAGCCCACAACATTCTCAGTAGCGTCCATCTCCTCCATCTAGACCTCAGGATGTTGCACATCAAGAAGAGGAATAAATCATCGAAGACGCAGAGCCCGTAAGTACTCATAAGCCCACTTTTACCTATAAGCTTTATCTTGCTTTGAAGAGGAGTGGTACTCCGTTAACTACATTGATGAATTTCTTAAGGACAAATGGTATAAAAATGAAACTTTCTTCTTACGCACGATGGAACGATTGGAAATTGCCCCTGCGGGGTCGGCGGAAAAAGCTTTGGCAAATATCCCAAGCGATCCACGTGTTGGAGGGTTGAATCAACCAGATGGGAATGATGATAGGATGTACAGTCAGTTTAAACCTATAATGGGTGTTGTAGCAAAAATTTGAAGCAAAAGGACGGATTTATTTCGATCGGAGGAACACAAGCAACTGTACTCTAAGTTGCTGAAGCGTGGGGTGATAAACCCTAGAAGTGTGGACTTTGATTTTCTTGACTCTGTGATGACATTGAAGAACTTGAGTCGTTCTGTTCTAGAATTGATGGAGAGACAGGAAAAAGACAAGGATGAGACAAAACAGAGGACTAGAGAGAGAGAAGATTTGGAGAAAGAAGTAGAGGAGAGAGATGCAGAGGAGGAAAGAATTGAGGAAGAAGAAGAGGAAGCGAGCATGAGGAACACTTTTCTCCACCTGAAGGCATGGAAATAGGGGGAGATCCTGAGAAAAGAGGAACGTCCTCATTCCTTACCACTAGTGAAGGAGTAAGTCGTTCTCTAGTAGATCTAGAGGACATCTATGCCACTCAATTTCCTGAGGAGGGACATGAGGTTTCATCGCCCAATCTGCGTGATCGTGTTGAATTGCCATCATTTGCCAATACTCCGTCGATCATGTAGAGGCAAGTACTCGCACGCAGACAATTTGGCAGACTTTCGCAGAATACTTGATGTTCTTTTGGAGATGCGAGGCCAAATTTATGCTCTGGGATGCGAAGTACAGAACTTGCAAAATGTAGGTCAAACCTCTTTAGTTTCTTTGCATGATCAAATCAATGCCCTTGCTATTCAAGTTCAAGAAACTGCTAAGGGTGAAGATGTTGCGCAACGAAGGAGGATTTGAAAAAGCTGGAAGGGATTGTCCAGTCAATGGGAGATTTCCAGCTTGTTCGTGTTCCCAAGCAATCTTAAAGCCATTCTCTTTTCGTATCTACCTTTTTAATGATGACAAAAATGGGGAGAGATGTGGTGCATATTTGATTTTGAACTTTGAACTCAATTTTTGAACTTTTGTGTCGATTATGTTTGATTGACTTGACTTTTGTGTTTGGTTGTTTGGATTTGGACTGTATTTGGATTTGATTATTTGAATGTTTACTTATCTTAAGCACTATTGATATCTCATGGCTTTGCTCATTTACAGAACTAACATATTTTTTGTGGATGCATATTTTAATAATATCTTTATTAAGCCATTTATCTTTTATGAGATATCCTTGTTTGCTTGAGTAATGTTTTGCAGGTCAAAGTTATCCAAATCTGCAGGAAAGTGTTGTCACCATAAAAAATGGGGAGATTGTTGGAGAAAACTTCCTTGAGTGTTTTGAAGTTGACAAAACGTTTCCATTAGTCTAGTCTGAAGACTTGCGGACTCTACTATCAAAGTCTGAAGACTTGCAGACTCTACTATCAAAGTCTGAAGTCCTCCGGACTGCCAGACTCGAGACTCAAAGTCTATCCTTATCGGCGGTTTCTAAGACCGTCAAAGAAGGCTTATCCGAAACGAAGTATTTCGTTAATGATTTGATTTTGTCGACTAAAGAAGATCTCTTGGCTGGATATACTATGTCGGAATCCATTATTCAAATCAAGATAAATTCAAGGATTTTGGATCCGTTGATTGACGAAGTATACTTTGAATGTTCTACTTATGGAAACCTATATTCTGATTGTATAGGCGAGCAGGATTGATGAGCTATCAAATCATGTTCCTTAAATAGCTCGAAGATCTTCCTAATTGATTCTGTCCAATGGGTAGATTGGAAGAATTCATTTGGTAAATGCCAACGGGTGTGATGGCATAAAGGAGTATATAAGGAAGATGTTCCAGTTGTTCGAGTGTGTATGTGATAGAATAATTCCACATTTTGAAGCTCCTTGTTCTTTGTCAATTAAACTGTTGAGCGAAATCTTGTACGCAAAAGAGAATTTATATCTTTGAGAGACCTTGATGAAGTGTAACAGAGTCTCTACACTGTGGAATCAAGGAAGAGTTTTTCTGTAACAACTCTTTTGTTCATAGTGATATCCAGCCGGTGGGCTGTCAGTGCGGAAGAGTGGACGTAGGCTTGGATTAAGCCGAACCGCTATAATCTCTGTGTTCATATTCTCTTATATACGCTCTTTTACTTTGATCATAACTCGTTTTGTTTTCAAGTGATGAATTTCTTTTTCATAATCTATTGTTGATTAGTGCTGCACACTTATCTCGTAAAATTGTTTTTACACTTATCACCCCCCCTCTAGGTGCTCATACTAGCTTTCACACTTTTGATATTGTGTTCTTCATGGAATACTTTCCTCTAGATCTTGTATATAACATGCCAAATTTTTAGAATTTAATAAGGCTGTTTACTAATTTTTTTAAAAGAATTATGACCAAAAGAGTGCAATTTGTTTTTCATCCAAAATTTGCTGTATTTTCAAAAATAAATGAATTTATTCCACGTGATGGAAGGTCTTGAGTGGTTGATTATGCTGCATATGTAGTGACATATGGTATGTTATATGACATCAAATGCTGGTTGAGACCTTTGATAATTGTTGCATCAAATACCATGTTGAAATTGAGATAAATGTGAATATAAATTGAGATAATAACAAGACCGTCGGAGGTGTGAGCCAACGATGCCTCGGGAGTACTGGGATTCTCGGAGTGTGTGTGCCGGATGTCCTCGGGAGTTTCGGGATGCCTGGAGGTGTGTACCGGAAGCCTCGGAGGTGTGTGCCGGGGGGATACCTCATGATGCTAGTTGGGGTATGAGATACCCGGAGTGTGTGTGCCAGATGCTTGGAGGTGTGTGTCGGAGGTTCCTCGCGATGTCAGGTTGGATGTGAGTGATAAATTGAGGGATGCAAACATTGCTCCCTGGAAAGAAAAATGATGTTATCTAATTGAAAGATAAAGATTGAGAATTGAATCATGTGCATGGGATGAACCTCATAGGAATGCAAGCCTGGAGTGCATGATGATATGTGCACGTTGCATGATGATATATGCATGGCTGCAATGTGAGGTATGCTTGAATGCATGAATGATGTGTATTTTATTCATGATACCTTGATTATTTTGTTTGATGCACTGTGTAGTTTGGCAGATCTTTACTGCTAAGTGGTTGTACTCACCCATTTTGGGGATTAACATTTTAGATTAGAAAGATGCCTCTTTCACCAGTTGTGTGTGGTACCTACTGACGTTGAGGTGGAGTGCATTGAGCATTCCTGTATTAGTACACCTGGTTTGGAGTATGTCCGAGTTTGAGTATTGGTGATGTACGACATGGGTTCAGCTGATGGCCCTATTATCCAAGAGTTTTTGTCCGTTCATGTTTGACGCAATGGGGTGATGCTAGGGATGCTACCGTCACCGCCGCTCGGTGCACCGGGTTGGGTGTGAAGGCACGTATGACTGGTGGGAGCTGAAGTTTTCTTTTTGGGGATAGCCGACGCTTGTCGATGGAGGGATGTACATGTTTCATATAGGGTCGAGTTCTTTTTTGGGTTATAGCCAAGTATAGTTAAAAATCTTGGCCTTTTTGCTGTATCGACCCGAAATGTCCATCGTGAAAATATAAATAAAAGTGAATCGGCTTTATCTTTTCTTTTGGTGTGTAGTTGGTGTGCATTGCGTTATGGTTATTGAAGTGAGAAATGATGAGATACGTTTATGCTTCTGCTGATGATTGCGCTGGGACCTTTACAAAAAAAAAATGGAAAATTATTCTATTGATCAACCCCTATGAACTATAGTTTCACTTATATTAAAAAGTTACCTTACTGGTATGTAGTAGGATAAGTGACAAGTCCCTATGGTGACTCTAATGGATTGGGGGCCGTTAAGGGGTGCCACACTGTAGTCAACATTTAATATAATAAAATCATCTAGAAAATAACCAGAACCATTGTAATTTGTATCCAAATACAAATCCACACCACTATTATAAAAGTTCATATTAAAACCAAACTTAACCAACACTAAGACAGACACTAAATTCCGATGAATCTCCGGATCCACCACGCATGTTCAATTGACAGATGCCAATTCCTTTTACTTCGGCTCTAGAGTTGTTTCCACATAGATCCACTTAGTTCCAGTTGGTACTTGTCATAATTCCACAAATGATTCTCTATCTTTCGCTACGTGGTTTGTCACTCCTGAATCTATAGTCCACAAAGGATTAGACTTAGGTAAGAATATATAACTTGACACATTAGCAAAGTTCTTAAGAGTACAAGGGGTGAGTACATTCTTTGACTCATGACAGTCGCGAGCGTAGTGACCCTTCTAGTCACAATTGTAACACTTCACCCTTGAAATACTCTTCACTCGAGGATGTTTTCCTCTCTTATGTTGGTTAGCTCTTGGTTTTTTGCAAGAAAGACTTGATCCCTTGCATTTCCACATATTGAACGAATCAATGCGCTTGCGCTTAAAGCTCGAAGCCCCTTATGAGTTGGAAACAACACAGCAAATGTCTGTTTACTGCTCAAATGCCTTTAGGCGGTCTTCTGCTAGCTCAAGGTGGCACATAGCATCCTCAAGATCTTCCATAACATGGTCAAGAGCTTTTAGTGCTTCTTACTTTTCAAGCACATATTGAATTCTCTTATTCAATATTTCACAATTCTTACTGTTCATTTTGTCTTCTTTGTTCAAATCAGCAATTATGTTTTTAGTTGCTGAAGCTATAGATATGAATATATCAGACACATATGCACGAATTATTAATGCCTATCATTTATGCATTCATTTTGCATAGACCTATCATATTAATGAATAATTTTAAGTAAGGTTTCAGAATAAAAAAGGTCACTATGTTTTCAATCATCATCCAAAAAATCCTAACTTAAAACTATCATTAATATAATCATCCATGCAAAATAAGTTCAACAAAGTCACTAAAACTTTCTCGAACTTTCTACAACTAATTGTAAATTAACATACTAATTTACAACAATAAATAACATTGAACTTTCAATAATTAAACATGTCAATTACACTAAGTAATATATCTAGAGGAAAATATCAACATAGAAAGAGATATTTACACCTAAAAACATCTCAGACTAATCTAAAAAATAAATAGGGAAAGTCTTTTCTAATCTATCAGTAAAATTCTCTAAGAATTCTAAAGGCGTATTGGCCAACCATGGAAAAACTTTTGGAGAGCTCTCATGCCACCTCCAATGCACATTCACTTTGTGCCATGTGGCACTCATCCCAATGGTTGAAGTTTTAGTTAACTCAATCCTATAGTATTCTCTTATAAAAGCTACTCTAAGCCTCCTATAATCCGGGATCACGTTGACCTCCCATAGGCGATCTAACACTGCTTGCTATTAAGGTGGAAGAGTGTTCATTAAGGCTGTCACCTTCTCAAAATCCGGCATAGGATAACCATTTTAGATGATTTCTTGTATTATCTGATTGACCCTGATCACATGTGATACTGCATCACCGTCATTCCACCGATAATTAGCTAACTCAGTCATTAGCCTTTTAAATCTTGCATTTTCCCCCTCCGTTCTCGGAAATGCAGGTATGCGTGCATAACGTATCATAGTTTCTACAACAAATGCAAAACAAAAATGGATTACTTATAGTCCACAATAAACAAAAAGGGAAAATACAGAATTTTACATGGTTCATGTAACAAATGCATAATGAAAAAAAAAAAGAGGATTACTTATAATCTATAATGAGCAAATTGGAAAATACAAAATTTTCCTTTTTTTTTTTTTTTTGATTAACGCCAGTCAACTCCGGTCAACAGTGGTCAACGCAGGTCAATGATGGTCAATCATCAATGGTCAAATGGGTCAACGGTCAACGGGTCGAGTCAATCGGGTCAATAGGCCGTTGGGTCGGTCCGGTTGGATTGGTTGAGCCGGTCGGACAAATTGATTGGCACATGCCACGCGCGTGCCTGGCTGACGTCAGCTGGCGCGTGCGCGGTAGGCGCCAAGCCTCCATGTGTGCATTGCACGCGCCTGGGATCAAAACGGCGTGTGCGTCGCACACGCTTGAGGAAGACTGGATCGGCGCCTGTGTTGCACGCGCCGACGACACCGATTCCTTCCGGCCACGCATAGCGGTGCGTCCGATGGCCTTCGGCGACGATCTGCCACTCGATTTTCTTGTATCAACAAGAGCTTCGACCCTAAGCTATCGATAACGAATTTCGACTTACAAAAAATCACAGAACAGGGTGAACAGTACGTGGGTGTCGGGATTTTTCCGTCCCTGATCGGCCAACGGTGGTGTTTCATGAAAATATAATCAAAAGCAATTCATAAACATGAAAAGGGATCGGGAAACATGAACTAGGGCTCTAATAGCAATGTTGGGAATAACTGATTCCCTAAGACGGATTCAATACTAAATCAAACCCCTAAAACGAATGCGGAAGATGAGCCCAAGAATAACATGTATCACTGATCAAAGATACACCACGGAATCAAGCGTACCTTATTGTTCACAAATTAAACACCAATGTTGAAGATTAAGGAAGGATTCGATCCGGTTTGTCGAGGAGCGTACTGTTGCTTCAAAAAGGGGAGAAAACTTATGTTCTTTTTGGGAGAGAGAGAAAAGAAAAAACATGTACGTACATTGAAAATGTATGTTCCCTTTTCTTTTCTCTCTTACGTCTTCTCCAAAAGACGTATCTCTTCAACGTAAAACGGTTCTCCAAAAGACACAATCCTTCCTTTATGGGCCCTTAATCTGCAAGCCGGGTTCTTAGGTCCAACATGGGTGGACGGGCCTTAAGCCCATCATCATAGACTAAACCCATCAAAAGTGATCACAAGTGAATTAATAAATTCAGCAATTCAGCAAAGTCGACCCTTAGTGCTATAAGAAAAATAGAAGAAATAGAGCAGTAGCTAGATAACTCTATCAAGTATAGAATAGGCAGACATTCTACTTGCTTGGATAGTTTCACAAGTAACAAGATATCAGGTAAGCCGAATGCCTTTTGTGAGCATGCTAAGTTCCACTCGCCATTGACTGTTAACCACCCAAAGCAGAGACAACTACTAAGTACCATTTCAAGGATTAACTAGTTCATGTTTCCCGCACTCTCCTATAGTTGAATTCAAAATAGTTACTCTTGAATTTCACTGATGACTTCTACACAAGGTTATGACCATTTTAAAAAGAAAGAAGTTGAAGTCTACAGATAGATGAGTCCATCCATCCCATTTCATTAAAGCAAAGCTCGCAAGGAGATCGTGATGCACCTAAACCAGTAAGACAAGAATCAAGCTAACACCCATTAGTCAAATGCTAAACCAACAATAAGAACTTGAAATGAAATTACTAGGCAAAACACCACCTTGATATTCCCAGCTGCTTTAATGGCAGCAACAATCATGTGTTGGTCCTTCACTTGTGCTCACCTCACAGCAGAGATTACCACATCTACTTGCTTAATCACAATAGACTCTCTTGATTGTATATGTCTCCCCGAGAATCAAATAACTAAGAGCTTATTGAAGTTTCTGTGAAAGCTAGTACGAACACCTAGAGGGAGGGTGAATAGGTGTAAAAACAAATTTCCCGAGTGAAGTATGCAATTCTAATCAGCGATAGATTATGAAAAGGAAATTAGACTATTGTAAACTAAATGAGTTACGATCAAAGTAAAAGAGCGTAGGGAAGAGAATAAGAACACAAGGTTTATAGTGGTTCGGCTTAATCAAAGCCTACGTCCATTCTTCCGCCTTGACAGCACACTGGTTGGATTTCACTATGAATCAAAAGAGTTGTTACAGTGAAGCTCTTCCTTGATTCCACAGTGTAGAAATTCTGCTACACTTCCTCAATGTCTCACAAAAATATAAACTCTCTTTTGAGTACAAGATTTCGCTCAACAATTGAATTGACTAAGAACAACTGGAACGTCTCCCTTATATACTCCTTTATGCCATCACACCCGTTGGCACTTACCAAAGGAATTCTTCCAATCTACCCGTTGGATAGAATCAATTAGGAAGATTTTGAGTTATTTAAAGAATATGACGATAGCCCACCAATTTTACTCGCTTATACAATTAGGATCTAGGTTTCCATAAGTAGAACCTTTCAAGTATACTTTGTCAATCAACGGATCCAAAATCCTTATATTTAATTTTAATTTGAATAAAGGATTCCGACATGCTGTATCTAACCAAGAGATCTTCTTCAATCGATAGAATCAAATCCTCAACGAAACATTCAGTTTTAGATAAGCCTTCTTCGACGGTCTAGAAACTATTAATGAGGATAGACTTTGGGTCTTGAGTCTGGCAGTCTAGAGGTCTGGAGGTCTTCAGACTTTGATGGAAGAGTTTGCAAGTCTTCGGACTAGATTGATGGAAACGTTTTGTCAACTTCAAAACACTCAAGGAAGTTTTCTCCAACAATCTCCCCCTTTTTGATGGTGACAAAAATTTCCTGCAGATTTGAATAACTTTGACCTGCAAAACAATACTTAAGCAAACATGGATATCTCACAAAAGATAATTGGCTCAGTAAAGATAACAATAAAATCTGCATCCACAGAAAGTAGGTTAGTCCTGTAAATGAACAATTATCTTTGCCATGAAATACCAGTAGTGCTTAAGATAAACAAACGTTTAAACAGTCAAATCCAAATCCAGTCCAAATCCAAACAGCCAAACACAAAAGTAAAGTCAATCAAGCACAAAAGTCAACAGTTCAAGAGTTTCAAGAGTTTAAGATTCAAGAGTTTAAATCTCAAATCTGCACCACATCTCTCCCCTTTTTTGTCAGCATTAAAAAAGTGTAGAGATTGAATTATGATTGCTTGGGAACACGAACAAGTTGGAAATCTCCCATTGACTGGAAAATCACTTTTAGCTTTTTCAAATCCTCCTTCAGTTGAGTCACATCTTCACCCTTAGCATTTGCTTAAACTTGAAGAGCAAGGGCATGGAGTTGATCATGCAAAGAAACTGAAGAGGTTTGACCTGCATTTTGCAAGTTCTGTACTTCGTATCCCAAAGCATAAATTTGGCCTTACATCTCCAAGAGAACATTAAGCACTCTGCAAAAGTCTACTGAATTGTCAGGTCGAGTACTGGCTTCTGGTCGATTAGATGGTGTATTGGTAGATGATGGCAAGTCAGCACGATCACGCAGATTGGGCGATGAAACCTCATGGCCTTCCTTAGGAAATTGAGAGGCATAGATGTCTTCAGGATCTGCTAGAGAACGACTTACTCCTTCACTGGTGGCAGTAATTAAGGACGTACCTCTTTTCTCAGGATCTCCCCCTGTTTCAATGCCTTCAGGCTAGGAGAAATACTCCTCATGTTCTGCTTCTTCTTGTTCTCCTTTGCCCACTTCTTCTTCTTCCTCAATCCTTTCCTCCTTTGCTTCTTTCTCCAATGATTCTCTCTCCAGTCCTCTGTTCAATCTCGTCCTTGTCTTGTTCTTGTCTCTCCTTTGTCTGTGGAACATAACGACTTAATTTCTTCAATGCAAGAGCAGAAATTGTGATATCATCCTTATCCTCTTCATCCTCCAAGATGAGTGCTCTTCTTTTCTTGAATGGAGCAACCATGGGCTCCTTCCTTTTCCGCTTTGCAACCGAAGAGACTGGGTGAGTCTTGACAGGGGTTTTCTCCTTGAATTGCTCCAAAGCCTTGTTAAGTTCCTTCAAATGTATTTTAGAGACCATTTTCAGTCCCACTACTATTTGATTGCATGTTCGAACACAAAAAATCCGGGGAGGTTGAATGTTCAAATGTCTGAATAACTTGGTGACAAGTGTTGAGTAAGGAAGTTGGCCCCTGTCCTTTACCATTGTTCTGTACATGTGGAACATAATAGTGCGTGGAAGAGAGAACCTCTTGCCAGCATTAATGGCATACATAAGCTTTGCCTTCGAGTTTGAAACATCGGTCTTCTAAGTTGATTTGGGTCTGAGGCAATTGATCACTATCTTGTGAAGCAAAATATTTAAGGCATTCTTCCTCAAATATGAAATCTTTCCTTCCGTTGTTCTATCTCAAACAAGCTCTATCATCGCATGACTAATAGACACACTGATAGGTTGATATTTCCCTCTTTCAACCCTAATCACATCAGCCAATGTATTCATGTCAACCACATAGTCCTGATCTCGAACACTGAAAGAGAATTTATTCGCATCCAAGAAACTGAGATTCAAATAGAAGTAAGCAGTAACTTCAACATGAGCCTCTATCGTTTTAGAACAAAATCGTTTGAGTTGAAGAAGATTGAATTTCTCTCGTAGATTAACATTAAGAGAATCAAGAAAATCAAAGTCCACACTTCTAGGGTTAATCACACCACGCTTTAGCAACTTAGAGTACAGTTGCTTGTGTTCCTCCGAGTGAAACAAATCTGTCATTTTGCTTTGGATTTTCGCCGTAACACCCATTCTAGGTTTAAACTGGCTGTACATCCTATCATCATCATTCCTATCAGGTTGACTCAGCCCTCCAACACGTGGATCGTTTGGGATATATGCCAGTGCTTCTTCTGCTGACCCCGCAGGGGCAATTCCCAATCGTTCCATTGTGCATAAAAAGTAGATTTCATTTCTACACCATTTGTCTTTCAGAAATTCATCAATATAGTTCAACGGAGTACCACTCCTCTTCAAAGCACGGTAAAGCTTAAAAGTAAAAGTGGGCTTATGAGTTCTTACGGGTTCTGCATCTTCGATGATTTCTTCCTCTTCTCGATGTGCAACATTCGGAGATCTAGATGGAGGAGATGGACGCTGTTGAGAATGTTGTGGGCTTTGCTGCTGTCTAAGAGATTCTTCTTCCTCAGTGAGATCAAAGTGCGTAGGTCCCTCACGCATTTGCTGTGGTCCCCTGTTCACGATCCTCGAAGACTTTTTTTGAGACGACATCTTTCACAGTCTTTGAGAGATTCCAAGCTTGTTTCGCAAGAAAGGTGAAAACTTTTCGAGGATTAAACAAGAGGAGAAAATAGAAGTGGAAGATCTGTGCTCTCTTAAGGTTTTTGTGAGTAAATGAAGAAGAACCAACAATATATAAGGCAGTCGAAGCAAGGCATATGGAACGTCGTAAAAAGGAAATATAAAAATGCCTTTTTAAAAATAACTGCCTTTTAGATAACTGTCAATTCAAAAAAATAATTTCTTTTTCGAAAAGGAAGGATTGCAATAATCACGAAAACTGGGGAAATAACATCAATAAATTACGGATAGATGATCGTACGTTTTCGAGATTTGATCCGCGAGATAAGTTTCTAAAATAGAAGTAACTTACAGTCGTAAACCTTGATTGTCTGAGTTCGAGTGTCTTTAGACTTTTAGTCCTGAGTCTGAACTTCCTCAGACTTTAAGATATTGAGTCTAGAACGAATAACTTCAAATTGATTTTTCTCCAAAGGCTTTGTAAATATATTTGCCAGTTGATTCTTTGAGTCAATAAACTGAATTGAAACTTCTTCATTTTGAACATGATCTCTAATGAAATGATATCAAATCTCTATATGTTTTTCTCTTGAGTGAAGAATCGGATTCTTGGTGAGGTTGATTGCGCTGGTGTTGTCACATTTGATTTCAGTACATGAATCTTCAATTCCAAAGTCTCTTAGCTGTTGTTTTATCCACATAATTTGTGAACAATAACTTCCAAGAGCTACATACTCTGCTTCTGTCATAGAAAGAGCTATGGTACTTTGCTTCCTTGAAAATCAAGACACTGTCCTGTTTCCAAGTAGTTGACAGGTGCCCGAGGTGCTCTTTCTATCAACTCTGTATTCAGCTAAGTCTGCGTCTGAGTATCCAAGAAGAGCGAAGTCTCATTCTTTAGGATACCAGAGACCTAAATTTGAAGTTGAGGCAATGTATTTAATAACACGCTTTGTAACACTTAAATGAGATTCTTTAGGGTCTGATTGAAATTTGTCACAAATACAAACACTAAACAAAATGTCAGGTCTAGAAGCAGTAAGATAAAGAAGTGAACCAATGATACTCCTGTATAGCTTCTGGTCAACTTTCTTTCATCCTTCATCTTTGTCCAGCTTAAAAGAACTTGACGTTGGTATATCAGACTTTTTGCAATTCTCCAGTCCGAACTTTTTGACAAGTTCTTTAGCATATTTTTCGTGATGAATAAAGGTTCCCTCCTTTAGTTGTTTCACTTGAAGCCCGAGAAAGAAGGTTAGTTCACCCATCATGCTCATTTCAAATTCATCCTGCATAGACTTAGAGAATTTCTTGCACAGATTTTCATTAGAAGATCCAAAAATAATATCATCAACGTAAATTTGAACAAGTAGAAAACTTTTGCTTTCTCTTTTGATAAACAATGTAGTATCTACTTTACCTTAGACAAAGCCATTTTGAATTAAAAGCTTACTTAGTCTGTTGTACCAAGCTCGAGGTGCTTGCTTTAACCCATATAAAGCCTTTTTCAATCTGAACACAGAGTCTAGTTTCCTTGGGTCTTCAAAATCGGGTGGTTGTTCCACATAGACTTCCTCTTGGATAAATTCATTTAGGAAATCACTTTTGACGTCCATTTAGAATAACCTGAAATTCTTATGACAAGCAAAAGCAAGTAATAATCTGACTGCTTCTAACCTTGCTATTGGCGCGTAAATCTTATCATATTCTATCCCTTCTTCTTGCGTATATCCCTTGGCCACGAGTCTTGCTTTGTTTCTTACGACTTTTCCTTTCTCGTTTATCTTGTTCCTGAAAACCCATTTAACTCCAATGATGGATTTACCTTTCGGTTTAGGAGTCAATTCCCAAACATCATTGATAATGATTTGTCTAAGTTCTTCTTGCATAGTTTCAATCTAGCTTTCATCAGTTAAAACTTCTTCTATGCTTTTGGGTTCTATTTCAGAAATAAGAGCCACAGCACTAGACTCTTCACGCCTTTTAGATCTTGTGCAAATTCCTTCATTAATATCACCAATAATGAGATCTTTTGGATGACTGGACTTATGCTTCCAATTGCTGGTTGATTTGTCAGACTGTTGATCATTTTTCTCATTTGAATCTTCGATGATCATTTGTTACTAGTCTTTTGAAATCTGAGCTGCTTCTGGAGATTTAGACTTTGTAGAGTTTGGAGCAGGTTCAGATTCTTCAAGTTGAGTCTGAATCGATTGATTTTGCATAAAGCCTTGAAATTTGACATTCATTGATTCCTCCACAGATTGAGTCTTTTTGTTGTAAACTCTGTAAGCTTTGCTTGTGATAGAATATCCAAGGAAAATACCTTCATCTGATTTTTTTTCAAACTTACCAACTTGATCATTTGCATTATTCAATAAAAAACATTTACATCCAAACACATGAAAATAGGAAACAATTGGCTTCTTTCCTTTGAATAACTCATAGGGAGTTTTCTCCAAAATATGCCTTAAAAAGACTCTATTAATAATATAGCACGTTGTAGAAACTGCTTCAGCCCAAAAACGAGAAGAGATGTTACTTTCAATTAAAAGAGTTCTAGCCATTTCCTGCAGCGATCTATTCATTCTTTCCACAACTCCATTTTGCTCTGGAGTAGATGGTGAAGAGAACACATGCTGAAAACCAGATTCATCACAAAATTTTGCAAAGTCTTGATTTTCAAATTCACTTCCATGGTCTATCTGTATACTTGAAATAATATATCCTTTCTCATTTTGGACATTTTTAGCAAATTTTATAAAATAAGAAAAGGTTTCAGACTTACTTGCTAGGAAATATACCCAAGTGAATCGTGAATATATCCACAATTACTAAGCAGTATTTCTTACCTCTAATGCTTTGAGTTCTGGTTGGTCCAAAGAGATCCATATGCAAGAGTTGTAGCACACGATTAGTGGATACCTGGTTTATTGATTTGAATGAATTTCTTACTTGTTTTCTTTACACACATGGTGTGCATAGATCAGACTTTTGGTATGTCAAATTGGGTAGTCCACGAATAAGCTTCTTTGCTGAAATTTTGGTTAATTGGTTGATGTTGATGTGCCCAAGTTTTCTGTGCCATAAGTTTGCTTTCTCTTGAATATATGTCAGATTGGGTATTCCCATGTCTTCGCCCCATGAAAGACTGAGAGGAGTCTTTACTAGTTCATGAACATATTCCTTCTTGAAAGTTGATTTTGAAACCAGTGTCGCACAGCTAACTGATACTCAGCAAGTTGTAGTTGAGTCATTCTACTAAGGAAACATTATTAATCGTGAGGCTTCCAATCTTTACAGTTCCATATCCCACAATTCTTTCTTTGCTATTTCCTCCAAAAGAAACTTTTCCACCATTCACTTTTACAAGCTTTATGAAGCAATTTGAATCTCCTATCATATGTCTTGAGCATCCACTATCCAAGTACCATTTAACCTTTTTCTTGATAGTGACCTGCATTTAGAAAAGAGACTCAAGCTTTCTTTGGTACCCATATTTTCTTGGGTCCATTGGTGTTAGTGTGATATACGGTCTTTGCTCATACCTTCTTAACAGGTTTTGAGACCAAAGGACATTTTTTCTCAAAATGATATGAGCTATTGCACTTAGTACATTTAAGAGCACTGCGGCTTATAGGTTTTACAAACACTTTTTGGAAATGATTTTTGTAAGAATCTCTTGTAGATCTTTGCTTAATTCTTTCCTTTACTTTAGGAAAATCAATTAGAGGAATGGTTTCAGCAGTCATTCCTAAACCTGATTTGTTGAAGTAAGGTCTTTGTGCTGAAATAATTTTTTCAAGTTTCTCAGATCCTATAGAAAATCTTTTAGAAATACTTAAGATATCATTTTTCAAGAAAGAATTTTCTTTTGAAAGATTGTCTACATTTTCTTTCAAAGTAGTAATAATTTTGTCTAAACTTTTGACTTTTTCTTTCCAAACATTTTCCTGTTGTTTCAGTGCTGAATTTTCCCTTTTAAGTTCAGAAATCCTTTTGAGAGAGATTTTGAGACTAAGACACAATTCATCAATGTATCTAGAAACTTTAATAGGGATTTTTAAATTATTTACCTCAATTTCACTGTCTGAACTTGAGTCTGAATTTGAATTTGAGTCTGATTGTGCCATGAGACAAATATTGGCATAATCATCATCACTTTCCTCACATTCTGTGTAACTCCAAGTTTCTGCTTTAAGTGCCTTTCGATATTTCTCAGCTTTTCCTTTCTTTTTCTTTAGAAGGGGACAGTTGGGTTTGATGTATCCCTTTTTCTTGCATTCAAGGAAGACTACATCTTTATTAGATTCATCATCCTCAACTGACTTATTCTGTTGCTTTTGAAAACATTGTTTCTTTGGATTGAATCTTCTCCCATTTCTGTTTAGTTTTCTGAATCTTCTTATCATGAGAGCAAGCTCTTCATCATCCATATCGTCTTCAGAATATGTGACATCAGAATCATCATTAGTTTTTAATGCAATAGATTTCTTACCTTTAGGATCTTCATCTTCATTGATTTGCTCCACTACATAAGACTGAAGAGTCCCAACCAATTCGTCAACAGAGAGTGGCATGATTCTTTGTGTCTCCCGTATTGAGGTCTTTATGTGATTCCAATCCTTGAACAGTCCACACAGTAGCTTGTTTACCTTTATAGGTCCAGAAATTGGTTGACCTTTATATTCAAGACCATTCACGATTTCTATAAAACAACTAAACATGTCAGTGATAGATTCTCCTAATTTCATTTTGAATGCTTCGTATTGACCGAGCAGAATGTTGATTATGGTTTCTTTCACTCGATCTGTTCCTTCATAGGTGATGTGTAATCTATCCCAGACTTCTTTAGCTATTTCACAGGAAGATATTATGTTATATTCGGTAGGAGATAATGCACAATATAAAGAAGAAATTGCTTTTGCATCAAGAGCTTGTCTCTTGATTATCTCTTCTTGAGTTATTTTATTAGACTCAACAGCTTCTTTTCCTCTTTCTAAGACTGGTCCAGCTTTTGGAATGATTCCTTTGTCTACCACATTCCATTCTAGAGGATCCTTTGATCTTAGGAATGCATTCATCTTGTTTTTCCATATGTTGTATTCCTTTCCATCAAAATAAGGCGGTATGGTATTGCTTTGCCCTTCAACCAGACCTGGAGCCAACATACTAGCCATGGATCTTTAACTCTAAAGTAAAACACTTCAACTTAAGTGAGTACATAGGCTCTGATACCAATTGTGAAAGCTAGTACAATCACCTAGAGGGGGGGTGAATAGGTGTAAAAACAAATTTCCCGAGTGAAGTATGCAATTCTAATCGACGATAGATTATGAAAAGGAAATTAGACTCTTGTAAACTAAATGAGTTACGATCAAAGTAAAAGAGCGTATAGAAGAGAATAAAAACACAATGTTTATAGTGGTTTGACTTAATCCAAGCCTACGTCCACTCTTCCGCACTGACAGCCCACTGGCTGGATTTTACTATGAATCAAAAGAGTTGTTACAATGAAGCTCTTCCTCGATTCCACAATGTAGAGACTCTGCTACACTTCATCAATGTCTCACAAAGATATAAACTATTTTTTGAGTACAAGATTTCGCTCAACAATTGAATTGACTAAGAACAAGGAACTTCAGACTTTGGAATTCTTCTATCGCGCACACACTCGAACAATTGGAACGTCCTCCTTATATACTCCTTCATGCCATCACACCCGTTGGCACTTACCAAATGAATTCTTCCAATCTACCACTTGGATAGAATCAATTAGAAAGATTTCGAGTTATTTAAGGAATATGACGATAGCCCACCAATCCTGCTCGCCCATACAATTAGCATCTAGGTTTCCATAAGTAGAACCTTCCAAGTATACTTTGCCAATCAACGGATCTAAAATCCATGAATCAATCTTAATTTGAATAAATGATTCTGATATGCTGTATCCAGCCAAGAGATCTTCTTTAGTCGATATAATCAAATCCTAAATGAAACATTCAGTTTTGGATAAGCCTTCTTCGACGGTCTAGAAACTGTCAATGAGGATAGACTTTGGGTCTTGAGTCTGGTAGTTCGGAGGTCTTCAGACTTTGATAGAAGAGTTTGCAAGTCTTTAGACTAGACTGATGGAAACGTTTTGTAACTTCAAAACACTCAAGGAAATTTTCTCCAATAGTTTCCATAAGATTTTGTCTAAAAATGTGCACGTTCACATCATCATGCAAAGCTGAAATTTCGTTAGGCATTTGAAAGAGGAGAGGAACGTGATTTCTGATTTCAACCATGCACAAAGACAAAATATCAGAGAAGAGAGAACAACGCCATATTGTAACGTGACTCCATCCACTCAATCAAGTGAGAGATAGATAAAAAAATCAACTTCGATCCTACTAATAAAAACATTTCTCAGAATGGCGAACGAACGCAACCGCATGGGAATAACTACTCACCTGGAATATATTGATGCTTGAGCTCTTGAAATCTTCGATGATGCCAGCCTTGGTGGGGTCGGAGAGAGCAGACTCCCTCACGAGAGCGAAGGTAGGGTGACTGGACTTAGCACTCACCTTCACGACAAACTTTCCGATGTATCTAGTGCCTCCGATCACCAGCACTTTGCTCTTCTCGGCCATCTCGGAGGGTTCTTTTACGGTGGAGGCGCGGTTCTTCCCAGCGAACTTGCTCAGTCTCGTGCTGCAATTGTTGTTGCCTGGTGGCACGCATCGAGATGAATCGTCATTTTATTTTTGTTCTAAAAGGGCATAATTGTCTTTTTGGTGAATTGACTTTCCCACCACCATCATCCTTCGCTCAGAAAATGAGTACACACAAAAGTGGATAACGAAAGGCGGAAGAAATTTACGGTGGAGAATGAGTAGGTGACGTGAAATTTTTTGAAATCACAACTTGACTTACCAAAAGTCATCTAAATTTGATCGAGAAAATTGATTATTGTGTCGACCAAACCTCCATTGAGATAGAAAAGAAATCAACAGTTCTGATTTATGATAGGTTGCGTGTTCTTTACAAAATTCAAAAATGATAACTCTTGTTAAAAACAGATGTTCTTTTTTTTTTGGTAAGTAAAAAAAAAAATGCTTAGTTAGACAACAATCCACAGTATATTAGGTTTTGGAATAAGAATTTGGCAAAAGATTTATCCAGACTCATCACGCATGCCTCTTTTTCTTCATGTTTGTTCCCTCGCAGCCTCTAAGAATCCCCCAAAACATTAACAATAATTCAAAATTGCGACAAGTTTGACAGTCGGTTTACGCTTGTTTTAACTTGTTATTCTTTTAGACGTGAAAGATAATATGACATACAAAAATAGAGAAACCCGTGTCTTGATGTTAGCTTGGATTGGCCCATGAACCATGTCGTGACCAAAATTTTCGGGTTTGAACCACCTAGGGTTTGGCTAATGGATTGTTAAGTCTTGACTTAACTCGGGCTCTCCTAAGCCCATACCAATTCGCGACTTGGGTTCAAGTTCTTAACATGCAATTGATTTTCAATTAGGAGTTGCCACTAATCTATTTTTGGTGGGTCGATTAGGAACCCAAGTAAAGTAATGGGAGATTTACTTTACTTCTACGAACCAGAGATTTATGAGTTCGAGGACTTGGTTACGTTAGATTTCTCTAACGCATTTTCGGTACCTTTCTCTTTTATTTTGAAAAATGTTTGGCAAGCAGCTTGAATTGATTTTGAATCCATTTCCCTAACATGTGAGGTGATTGTATGGGTACGCAAACTACCAATTTAACACCCAAGTAAAGTAGCAAATAAATTGCAGGACTTACCTCATAGCAACGGAAGCATCTGCAGTGTTAGATCAGAATTCATATCGACAGTCCTAGATATGATTTCTAATTAACACACAATTTCTTTTTTGTTTTGTTTTTTTTTTTTCACTTATTTAATGAAAATAATGCAATATGCAATGCAATATAACTAAATGACCTAATTCTAATGTCATGCAATTTCTAATTAAATGGACCTAATAACAATCTCTAAATGATGTGCATTTCATGAATCTAATCCTATATGACATTTGCCGACATTTTTTATTTTTCCTAAAAATGCAATCTATCCTAGAGAATGTTACTAATTTATTCTAAGACATTTTTTTTAAATTTTTTATGAAATTCGAAATTAAAAAAAATGCAAAGATTAACTATCTAGATTAAAATTATATCTAGCTTATATTAAGGGTCAGGTCAGACTAAATCCTAATTTAAACTAAGATATTATCTTAACCTAGTAGTCTCTAGCCTAAGATGTAATCTATCTATAAAAAGCAATCTAAACTTAAAATGAAACATGCAATTTTATCCTAATATGCCATGACATATAAAGAATGCCCTAATTCTACATAACATATGCATGATGATTTTTTTTTTGTGTTTTTTAATTAATTTCAAAATTAATAATTGCCAAATAATTAAACATGCAATCCAAGCTAAAAATCTACCAGCCTAAGTTGATTGATTTTTATTTATTTATTTATTTTGGATTTATTTGAAAAAAAATTCCTATTTTAAATATGTAAATAACCTTGAAAAAAAGTCTAATCCTAACTACATTTTTTGGGATTTTTTAAAGAATATAAAATTAATTTAAATGACACGATGGCAAGTCAAAGCGAAGCCGGCGAGGTCGCGAGCAGCGACAGTCCGCACCAACGTGATGGTGCGGGCTGCAGAGGACGCTAGGGCGGAGGAGTGCAAGTGCGGGTGTCGGCGCTTAGAGGCGCTCGAGCAACAACACGGCGGTGTCGGGTGCTCGGGCGGAGCCGGTGCGGAGATCGGGTGGTGGCAAAGTAGGGACTCTGTGCTGGTGCAAGTGAGTAGGGGGCGGCAGCGTCGCGGCTAGGGGCAGAGCAGAACCGTGATCGAGGCAGAGCAGTGGCGTGTAGACGTCGGGTTGACGCGAATAGGCACGGCGGCACTTCGTCGAGCTTCACGGACAGCGAGTGAAAGCGAGATCTGCACTGAGTAGTCGCGAACAAGAGGGCGAGTAGGGCGGGGAGTGGCGTCGAGTTGCCACGGTGGAGCTTCGGGCTGAGGACAGAACAGAAGCGGTGTCGCGTGGACTCGGGATCTGGTAGTAGCCGAGGCGAAGGCGCAGTGGAGGTGGTCGCGGTGGGCTTTGGCTCCGGGCGGCGAAACCGGTTGTAGGCGGAGTAGCGGTGGCCGGCAGAGGAAGACGTGCGGTGGCTTGGTTGGAGGGGTGAGCATTGACGATGGGCGCGACGGCGAGACGATGGTGGACTCGGTAGTGTCTTTTGGTCTCGGGTTGCCGCGCAGGGATGTCGGACGAAGTGGTGTTGCTGCGTCTGGTCACTCATCGGAGGTGGTGGTGCGAGAGCTCGATCACGGGAGCTCGGGCAGCAGCGAACAAAGGGGGCGTTGGGAGACTTTCACGAGGAAGACAATGAACAATCCCTTTTCTTTTTTCCTTGTTTTCTTTTTTCTTCTCTACTACACACGTCTTCTCACATCCCCTCTCTGTTTTTCTTTTTGGCTTTTTGTGTTCTCTTTTCTTCTTTTTCTTGTTCGACAAAGAGAAACGCCCTTGTGTGGCCGAATGTAATATGTGTGGACTCCTCCCAAACCTTACGCGAAAAAAAACCTTTTTATAGGCCAAAGATTAGGGTTTTAATTTCCTTTTCAAATCAACATCCGCGGAAATTTCTTTTTTGCACGCAATATCACTTTTTTTATTTTCCACATATCCTAATTTTATCGCCTAAAGATAAGACTACAACCCGATTTTCTTAAATTCCAAAAATCCACCGTAATATCATTTCAAATCTCCATTTAGGTAATTTTTGTTATTAAAAGGAAACGGGCTCGGGCCAATTTATTTGCTTCGCGGGCTTAGTCGAGCCTGCCAAATTGAAGCTCAGAACCACTAATTTGAACCCATCCATCACCGGTCCAATAAATGCCAAAATAAATGTACCTAAAATTATACTCTATGCAATTAATTATTTTTTTCAGGGATAAAATTACCCCCTAATTTTTTATACAATAAATAAATGACCGGATCGCCAAAATTTATGTGTCAACAAAACCCATATCAAACTCCAAAACAGAAGCAACTTCTCCAAGCACTGCAGAGATGCACCACATTGAACATTCATACTTGATAGTGTGTCCTCAGACTTGGGGGTTGTACATGCCATGTGATGATCAATAGAAGTGACATTTCACACTAGGATCCTAAGAAGCAGCATCCTATATTATTTATTATTGCACGGTGATGTGAGAAATTGATAAGCATGTTTGGTTTCGATAATCAAACATATTGATCGAGGCATTGATCCACAGTCATGTATTTGACATCGGGGTAGAGCTTTGAAGCTTCCACTCCGAACGATGGCTCAATCTCGAAGTTCGTTTGGTCTCCTTTCACGAAGATAGAATGGTATAATGACAATATCACGCTGTGCGGAACCACAGCCTCTGCAATATGATCGGACAAGCTTTAAATGTTAGAGAGAACAGAGAGGATTTCAGGCACTTAAATCCAATAGAAATGCATCCCTAACCTTGAATCTTCTTCAGAACCTGCTCCTCTGGAACATACACCCTCTCTAGGGTCTTGCCGATCTTTCTCTCCCACAAAGACACGAGCTCATTCATCGAGTAGATGTTGGCAGGAGGTTTGATAAACAAAATTTTGTTTAAGGTCCTTGGATCATCCACAGCTTTGATGGTATAGGTGCCGATGTCATCCTCCTTGTTAAACACCGCTGCATATTGACGGGGAGAGTTTTACAATTTATCTAATAAATAAATCACAGAGCCATCGATCTTCCTAGGGTTACTTTTGGCTCACATTGAAGAAGAATTATCTTATCAAACAGATTCATTAGACAACATGCAGACAAATGCATTCATATGTTCTTTTCCCAAACAAATACATAAAGAAAACCTTTGTGATCTGCCCGCTAGGTGGTATTATGCCAAGATAAACCACAACAGAATCATATCACATATTAGTCTCTAAAATTGAAGACTAATGGATGTAAGAGTCCCATTATCTCCAGACAAGGACGTTACCCAAAAATTATCAAGCTTCAAGAATCGCCTCTCACTCTGATCACTACTGTAATTAATTCATTGTTAATGTACAAAAAAAAACTTAACTAATTAGAATACGCATTTCAACGAACTGCTTCTTACTTTTTTTATTTCCATCCCCGAAGATGACAACTTTATCTCTAGGGGGAGCTGTAGCCCCGGGCTGTGCCAATGTCCGAAGGTGGAAACCTCCAAAAGAGTTAGAAGCCACAAATGTATAAGGGATTCCCTCAGCCTCAACAAGGCGGCGAATCTTGGCCTTGATAGCATATCCAATTTTTGCTGGCTCCACAGCATCGTTACGATCCACATCATCTCCAAACTCTGAAGGCAAGAATCTCTAAATAGAAAATAATTGATTCAGAAGAGACATTTATCAACAAAAAACTAGAGTGCATTCCCCTCATCCAACAAATTTACATGAGTTATGGCAAAAAGAGAAACCAAACTTATATGAGACTGAATTTCACTTTTTTCTTCAATATGTGACTATAATAGAGCAACAATAAAAACAAACTTATATGAGACTATATTTCAATTTTTTTTTTTCAATATGTGACTATAACAGAGTAAAAATTATTGCAAGTGAATCAAGACTAGCATTAAGGTGTTGTTTGGTAACACTCCGGGAAACTTTCTTTTTGGTTTTTTTTTGGTTCCCCGACACAGAAATAGAACAAAAACGCATTTGGTAATTTTTTATTACTAGGAACAAATTTAAAACCAAACCAAGAAATAAATAATAATTGTTTTTTTGTTTATGTCTTTTTTGTTTATGAGAACAAGTTAAGAAACAAGCATTTTTTCTTTTCTGGTCACCGGCCTCGGCAATGGCTAGCGACCGGCCAAATGAGGCCTAGCAACCTTGCCAAACCCTCGCCAGCCCTTGATGAGGTCGCCCCAAGCTCATTGATTGCCAACGAGGCCCCCCTTGACCTTGCCCGACCACCACGAGGTGGGCATCGCTTGGATGGGCGAGGCCGACCTCGTGGTGGCTGAGTGAGGTTGAGCCTTGCCAGTCACCGGCCAACCATGGCCAAGGTTGGCGATCGACTAGAGGAAGGAGAAGAAAAGAAAAAAGAAAAGAAAAATGTAATAAAATTATTAATAAATTAAAAGAAATTCCATTCACACAAAAATGCATTTGGGATCGTACCAAATGCATTTTTGTTTCGGAAACAAAAAAATTTGTGCAGTTACCAAATGTCTTTAAATGCTTAGAAACATGTCCAGAGAACAGAAATAAGAAAAATCGTTTCTGAACAAAAATTATTCCCGATAACATAAACATTACCATACGTATCAAGTGCTATTAGAAAATTTGAAGAAAAGAAAACTGAAGATTTAATTGTTAGGGCGATAGCCAGATAACTCTGTCAAGTATAAAATATGCAAAGATGCTGCTTGCTTGGACACTTTTCACAAGTAGTAAAATATCAGGTAAGTTCTAACCGTCAACCCCCCAAAGCAACAAGTACTAAACTATCCACTAGCTGGGTTCTGAAAACTTATTTGCTACAATAATAATTCTACCGAAAAAGACCATTTGAAGGATTAAGTAGTTCATGTTTTTCATTATCGATCAAAGAGCAGGGTACATGACTGTAATCCATATTGAGTTTGTAGAACCTTTTGACTTTTTCGATGACCTAGAGGAAAAAACATAACCACAGTGAAGCCGGCATTGTCCGGTACTTGAATTTGAAATAGTTAGCCTCAAATTTCACCGACGACTTCTACACAAAGTCATGACCATTTAAATAGGAAAGAAGTGAAGTCTACAAATAAAAAGTGAATCCATCCCATTTCATTAAAGTAGAGCCCACAACAAGAACGTGATGCACTCATACTAGAAGAAAAGACTTAAGCTAACAATTAACACCAACCTATATCGTCAATCAAATGCTAAACAAACAATAATAACTCGAAATGAAATTACTAGACATGGCACAACCTTGATATTCCCGGCTGCTTTGATGGCTGCAACAATCCTGTCTTGGTCTTCTAGCTGTGCTTGCCCCACAGTAGATATTACCACATCAACTTGCTTAATCGCACTCAACAGACTTTTTTGATCGTATATGTCTCCCTGAGAGTCAAATAACCAAGAGCATGGACAAACAATCAATAAAGTCAGCAATCATCAACCGATCCAATTTTGGCCAGTAGGAAGACTATGAAAAAGGAGAAATACGAAATCTGATGCAGATAAGACTTCAATACCTTCACCAGACGAGAAAAACTGTTGTGAGAAATTTTTATATATATATATATATTTTAAAAAAGCCGCTATCCACAGAATTCTTGTCCATGCATTACCTACCAATCTTTTGAAAGGTTACGACAAGGTATTTGCAATGACATCTGAATTACAGATCAGCGACATGTACTTCTGTATAAAAATTCATCTACACAGTACCAAACATATGGAAATTTTCATATGACTTGTCTAAAAATGGAAATTTTCACAAGATTTGTCTAAAAATGTACTCGTTCGTTTCAGCATGCGAAGCGGAGGAGATTCGTCAATTAGTGTGAAAAATGAGAGGGAGATTGTTTCTGGTTTCGCCAACTTACGAGGCCGAAATATCAGAAAGGAGAAAAAGCACGCTGAATTGTAACGTGACTCCATCAACTTGATCTTATGAAAGATTAAGATGAAAATTGACTCCGATACTACTGATTAAAGACATTTCTCGGAATTCCGAGCAAGATCAAATGGCAAGGGATGCTTCAATTCCTCGAAGCAGCACCGAATGTGGGAAACGAACGGAATCACACGGGAATAACTACTCACATGGACTAGGTTCACGCCTAAGCTCTTGAAACCTTTGATGATTTCGGCGTTGGCGGGGTTGGAGAGAGTGGACTCCGTCTCGAGAACAAAGGTAGGGTGACCGGACTTAGCACACGCTTTCACAATGAACTTTCCGATGTATCCGGCGCCTCCAATCACCAAGACTCTGCTCATCTCTGCCATCTTGGAGGGTCTTTTCATAGCGCGCGTGGTGTTTTCCGGCGAACTTGATCGGTCTCTGACGTGACTTTGCTGTAACTGGAGAGAGAGAGAGAAGGCGGGGGTTCTTATTTATCTTCATCACGGGACGTAGTGTCATTGGATGATTCTAGAAGGGTGTAATCGTCTTATCATTGAAATAATTTTTCTTATTGAGGTAATCCTTTACTAGAAAAAGGGTACATGGAAAGTGGGAAAATAGACGGAAGATAACAATTTCGTTTCATTTTAGTGATTATTTAAATTCTTGAGAAATAAAATAGTTAACTTAGCAAAAAAACAAGAAAATTTAATTTTGATGGTGCTATAAATTTAAGTAATCGTAATTGATGAGGAACTAGCCGAAACTACTTTTTTACGTTGACTTTTATCATATGAAAAAAAAGGGGTATAAAATGGGCAATGAGCTACTACTCTACATCCATATGGTAGCATGATATCATAGAGCTTCATAGCTGCCATGCTATTTTTTCGAGGTTCAATGACTTCTTTCTCTTGAAAGGGTTGATCACAAGATTACCCTTCTTTAATTAACTGGCCAATACAAGCTTACTATATTTGTAATTCATATCATCTAGGTGAGAAAAAAGCAGCATTACGAGTGTCCATATATGGATTGATTAGTAGAAAGTTATTAAACCTTTGACATCTATACCAACTCATTTTTTTTAAAATTTATAAAATGGGCAATGAGCTACTCTACATCCATATGGTAGCATGATATCATAGAGCTTCATAGCCGCCATGCTATTGTTTCGAGGTTCAATGAATTCTTCTTCTTGGGAGGGTTGATCATAAGATTACCCTTCTTTAATTAATTGGCCAATACAAGATTACTATATTTGTAATTCATAAACTCCATGTGAGAAAAAAGCAGCATTACGAGTGTCCACATATGGAGTGATTAGTAGAAAGTTGTTAAACCTTTGACATCTATACCAATTCAATTTATTTTTTCAAAAAAAAGGTATAAAATGGGCATTGAGCTACTCTACATCCATATGGTAGCATGATATCATAGAGCTTCATAGTCGCCATGCTATTGTTTTGAGGTTCAATGAATTCTTTTTCTTGGGAGGGTTGATCACAAGATTACCCTTCTTTAATTAATTGGCCAATACAAGATTACTATATTTGTAATTCATAACCTCTATGTGAAAAAAAAACAGCATTACGAGTGTCCATATATGGAGTGATTAGTATAAAGTTATTAAACCTTTGACATCCATACCAATTCAATATTAAAAAAAAGGGTATAAAATGGGTAATAAGCTATGTCACGCCTCGATCCTCGAACGCGTGCCCATCCATTGGTGGTCGATTAAATTGAGACATCCCATAACGCGTCGCCGACCCATTCATTTTAATGTACTTGCGGAAGTGAATAAATAAATTTTCAGACAAGACGAAGATGGGATAGAAAAGTAGGGCCACAATTTTGAAAATCACAACACACTTTTATGTACAATGCAAACTAAGTTATATACAACGTTAGTCTATATTCACACGTCTACCAAACATGAAAGAACTACTAGTCCTCTAAGTGTTCGAATCCTTAACCGAAGGCTCAAGGGTCTCTAGCTCTGGGGAACTCGAGTCTACCACCGAACCACTTGGAGGGTCAACCGTACCCTTGCCAAAAGCAATCTCTGGCACCAACATAAGAATCTCATATTCCAATAGGGGACCTTCTCTGGGTCCATCTTGCCCTTAACGATACCACGATCTGAATTGATTGGGCACCCTCTGGGATAGACCCACATCAACCCAGACAATGGATCTCATGAGTTCGTAGACCCAGTCTCCTTGGCTCCCAGGGAGGGGAATCTAAGAGATTTGTTCGGTGACCTTCTTTGACTGGCCAAAACGCTTAGGAGGAACAGCCATCTAAGGACCTGTAAATGTTAGCTCACGACGGGGTGAGACGACGTCTCAATAAGTTCACCCCCTAAACTTCGACTAGGAAGGAAATACACCTAAAAGCTATTTATACACACACAAGATAGCAGACTTACTCGCCACAGTTCCTTCCTGCAACTTAGTACAGTTCACGATCTCAACTAATCCACTCAATTCAAATCGAACCATCGATAAACCGGTCAATCAGCTTAATTACAAACCAACAATACTATCTATCAATTCAATACCATATATCAATCCTCTGATACCACCATTACTCACAACAATTGCAATATATGGTCATAGGTCGCTCAAGCTAATATATATAAATAGATAGCTCGCTCAAGTTGATAAATATATATAGATCGTGCTCACTCAAGCTGATAAATAACCACACTGAAAATACTCAATCAAATAATTGTGTCTGGATACACGATTGGCCTGAGCCAAAATTTCAATATCTTTCTTTTAGAAATTCCCACTAATTATAATAGTCCATAAACACATTTTTGGCGATATAAACCGATGTCTGGTATTTTCCAATTAAATGCCGAAATTACCTAAATTTGGAATAAATACCCAAAATTATAATTCTCACTCAATTTGCATAATTTAGCATTAAATTAAATAAACCAAGCATACCATTGCAATCAATACAAAATTCCGGTCACCAGTTATCCCGGTATAATTGTCGAAAATTAATAAATAATTAAATAAAACTAAAATTAATTAAATAAATACAATTAAATACCATAAATAGAGACTTAGGCCAGAAAAGCCTGATAAAATACCAAAAAGGGCTCGAAAAATTTTCGAATCTATCTGGATAAATAATACAACCTATCTAGTTGTTAATTAAGCCGATCTAACCACCTAACATGCAATAATGAGTAATTAAATCGCTAAACCATTCTAACTAACCACCTAAACCATACTTAGCCTAAACTAATCAACCCTTAAGCACAATTAACTCCATAAGAAGAGTTTAATGAGTAAACTCACTGGTTTTAAAATCCAATGAGTCCACAATGATGGCAAAGCGGAGACAGCACACTATGAGGCTCGGAAGCGGTCTTAAATAGGCCTCGAAGCCCATGGAGGTTTGCAAGTCTCGGCTTTTGGAAAGGTTGAGCTAGGCGATGGGCTGAGTTGGAACGGCCAAGGTGGCTAGTGGACGGTTGCAGCGGGCGGTGGTGACGATTGACGATGGTTGGACGGCGATGGAGATAGCTCAGGTAGTTGGATGGGAGCTCGACTGGGCTTGAGGAGGCTTAGGGGACAGGCTTGACATGTAGGACAGCGGGTTGGAGGTGGATGGCCGACAGCACGTGATGGGGCGCGACAGCAAGCGGCGGGCTTGGCGACGATGGGACGGACATGCGACGGCTAGGGAGGGGCTGCTTGGCTTTCTCTACAACTCTTGAGCTTCAAAGCTCTATGAAAATGGAGAAAGCAGGCTGGAGGAAGGAGAAAGGGGACAACACAAGCTTGGAGGGGGCCACTTTGCTTCAATCTCACCCCTTTGTCCCCTTGGCAAGACCCCACTAGATGGGCTAGCTTTCTTAGCACATTTTGCAGCCACCAAGCTTCCTTAGGAAGCCAAGGAAGTGGTCCAAAGGTTGAGGACCATGGGGGTTACGAATTTTGAAGCATTTTCCCCCAAATCCACTTCAATTTCCTCTTGAATTAATTCAATTCGGCCCCCATAAATCCAACTAAGATGCCCTCGGCCAAATTGACATTTTTCCTTGCCAATAAAACCAACTTGTAGCCTAAAAACATGATAAAAAATGGTCTCCTGAATTTTCCGGTAAAAAATGGCCCTATAATGAATTTCCGCCAAAAAATCTCGGTTTGCAAAACAATCTTTGGAGGATGAGTCGACATTGTTAAAATAAATTGTGACATTACATAACTTTCAATTTTTGTAATCGGATTCAAATTCGTGATTAATTTCAATCTGGTGCGATTTTAGCGTGACATAGCATACCGAGTAGTTTTTAGAAATTTTTAGTACAATTGACCCATGGTCTATTATTTTTGAACCACATTGTCGCGACCAAATTTTCGGGGGTGAACCACCTAGGGTTTGGCTAATGGATTGTTAAGCCTAGACTTAACTCGGGCTCTCCCAAGCCTATACCAATTCGCGACTTAGGTTCAAGTTCTTAACATGCAATTGATTTTCAATTAGGAGTCGCCACCAATCTATTTTTGGTGGATCGATTAGAAACCCAAGTAAAATAACCAGAGAATTATTTTACTCCTAAACAATAAATTGCAAAAACTTACCTCAAAGCAACGAAAGCATCTACAATGTTAAATTAAAATCCACAAAAATAATCCTAGATATGGTTTCTAATTAATACGCAATTTCTTTTTTTTTGTTTTCACTTTTTTAATGAAAATCGTGCGATATGCAATCTATTTAAGAAAATGCCTAGAATTATAATAAATTAAGAAAAATATTATCTAAAATTAAACTAAGTGCGATTTAACCCTAATATGAAATGGGTGCAAAATATGTCCTAATTCTACATGACATATGCATGATGATTTTTTTTTTTGTTGCTGTTTTTATTAATTTTCGCAATTAATAATTACCAACTAATTAAACATGCAACCTAAATTAAAATGTAACAACCCAAATTGATTTATTTGAATTTTGATTTATTTTTATTTTTCTTAAATTTGAAATAAAATTCATATTCTAAAATGTAAACCCTAAGACATGCAATATTCTACCTCAAATATATCTCGAGATAAACAAGGCAATTAAGACGAGACAATTAATTCAAAATCATCAAAAATATCGCACATCATTCAGATCAAGAGATAATATTTCGCTAATAAAATCGATAAATTGATCTTAAGCCTTAAAGATCAAAATATCAATTTTACTCCCGCTTGATTAATTATTTCATCTAAAGCCTTATAGATGAAATAAGAAAAAAACTGGCGCGGTTGCGAATCAGGTGTTATATTAGGATCTCCAATTATGCATAGATGGGTATTTCAACTAAAGAAAACAACATATAAAGAGATAATGATAAACAAAAAAAAAAACCTAAACTTGCCTAATAAAGTAAAGAAAAAATACCTAATTAATTTTTTTTCTTTTTTTCTGTTAAAAAAAAGAAAAAAAGCTTGGCCGGTTCGGAGGTTCGGCGAGGGAGAGCTCGTTGGCTAGGGTTCTGGGGAGGATGAAGACGCGGGCCGGCACGGGGATGACGTCGGATCCGGGTGCAGTGTGTTACGGATTGGCACGGGGCGGCGTCGGATCTGGGGGCAGGTGTTGTAGGGCTGTATGGCGAGGAGCTCTGGCGTATGGATCTCGGTTCAGTGACTTCGTGAGCGGAGTAGGAGCAGCGAATCGAGCCTACTGGACGTCAGCGCAGAGGAGGACCGCGGGCTTGGCTACTGGATGCAGGTGCGAGATCAGCGGGTTGCGGATCTCGGGCGAGGCGGGACCGGGTCGCGACGACGGAGAGAGATCCGCTACAGGAGGCGCTCGGGTTGCAGCTGCGGCAGTGGGCAGGACAGAGGAAAACCCAACAGCAGGGGGTCTCGGCGAGAGGCGGAGCTTCGGCGGTCGGAGACTCGGGGGTCAGGTTGTCGCAGGCGGAGGACGACCGAGCGCAATGCCGGCGCGGGCGGGGTTCACCGGCGAAGAAGATGAATAGTGCCGATTTTTTTCTCGACGCTGTACACTCCTTTTCGAAATTCTACTCTAAAAAATCAAATTTTCACCTATCTTGCTTTCAGAATTTGTTGATGGAATGGACCCCCCACAATTTACCGTACGTGACCCTTTTATAAGCCCAAAAATTGTATCTTAGGAGTATATTTCATTTCTAATTTTGCTTGAGCACGATACTCCTAAATATATCGATAAAATATTTTTCGCATATTCCATCAAGAAAATTCCCCTTTTGTGCAAAAGTGCATCTCCAAGTGTATATTACCTAAATATGTGAAAATTTTTAACGAAATATAACAAAAATAAATTTTTTCTAAACTATATGCCATGTGATTATGATTTTATTTAGCAAAAATTAACCCAAAAAATTTAGGTGTCAACACACATTGTACATCTTCAACATATTGGCGACTCTCAGTTGTCATGAAAATCTCGAGATTTCAATTACGGAAACAACGTACAAAAACGACAGAAAAATCAGTCTAGTGCCTATAGACAAGAATTTTGCAATTTGGTGGAATTGCCAACTCTTTAATCACATATCTTAGTTGAATCAACCTATCTCTAATTTCTAATCAATTTTTAACTGTGCCGTAATGATCTTTGCAGATGAGCACGGTCGAGTAGTCGATTCTTGGTTGAATTCTCAAGTCTATTGCGTTAAAATCCCTTAACGACTTCACCTGATGGACTAGTCATCTCGTGAGTGATCAGCTTGGAGAAAGAACTATAGGCACGTCGATGAAAAGCCCGATTCATTCAATTGAAAACAGAGCCTGAAATTTAGGATGTCACAACTCTTCCCATTTTATAAAAATTTCATCCTCGAAATTTAAACCATCACAATTCTTTAAACAAAAAGGTGGGGGTATAGTTGTCTCATCGAATTTTCACTTTCCCAAGTTACTCCTTTAGTGCCGTGGTGTTGCCAGACCATTTTAACCAATGGAATCGTCTTGATACGCAGAACCGATCTTTTCGATCCACAATTTGAACCGGTATTTCCACCTATGACACTTTGTCGTCTACGTCTAATTCCTTAAAATTGAGCACGTGGGTCGGGTTAGGCTCATATTTCCTTAATATCGACACGTGAAAGATGTCATGCACTTGTGCCAACCTCAGCGGTAATGTAAGATGATACGCTAGGATCCTGATTCTCTTTGGAATCTCTAAAGGACCTACGTACCTCAGACTCAACTTTCCCTTCTTACCGAAACGTGAAGTACCCCTCATTGGTGACACCTTCAGAAAGACGGGATCACCAACTTGGAATTCCAATGATCTCTAGCGCTTACCTGCGTAGCTTTTCTAGGGGCCTTGAGCAGTCTTTAATCTGTCTTTGATAACGGCAACTAGATCCACTGATTGTTGAACCAACTCTTGGCTTATGATCTTTCACTCTCTAACATCATCCCAACACACTGAGTTTTTTAGGCAAAATATTCGAAAATGAATTTTCTATGGAGCAAAAGTCAATTTTCTCTGACAAATCTTCATTCTCTGATTTCACCTGACTTTAAGGGTGCTGTGATATCCAAATTTCTCTAACAAATCTTCATTCTCTTACTTCACCTGACGTTAAGGGTGCTGTGATATCCAAAATGATAAATCGGAAGAAAATAAAGCTTTTGGAACCCATTTTTCCCAACAAATTTCTAATTGTCCGAGTTTTTGAGGCAAAATATCAAAAAGGAATTTTCTATGGAGCAAAAGGCAATTTTCTCTTGACAAATATTTGTTTGTCATTTCACCTGACTTTAAGGTTTCTGTGATCTCTAAAATGATCAATCATACAAAAATGAAGCTTTTGGAACCCATTTTTCACAGCAGATTTCCAATTATCGGAGTTTCTTAGGCAAAATATCAAAAATGAATTTTCTATGTAGCGAAAGGGAATTTTCTCGGACAAATCTTCGTTATTTGATTTTACCTGACTTTAAGGGTCTTGTGATCTCCAAAATAATTAATCGGTAGGAAATAAAGCTTTTCGAACCCATTTTCCCTAGCAAATTTCTAAATGTTAGAGTTCTTTAGGCAAAATATCGAAAATGAATTTTTTATGGAGCAAAAGGCAATTTTTCTAACAAATCTTCGTTCTGTCATTTCACCTAACTTTAAGGGTTCTATGATCTCCAAAATGATAAAATCATATAGAAATGAAGCTTTTGAAACCCATTTTTCCCAGCAGATTTCTAATTGTCGGAGTTCTTTAGGCAAAATATTGAAAATGAATATTCTATGGAGCAAAAGGGAAATTTCTTCGACAAATTTCCGTTCTCTGATTTCACCTGACTTTCAAGGTCTTGTGATCTCCAAAATGACAAATCGCTAGGAAACAAAGCTTTTGGAACCCATTTTTCCCAGTAGATTTCCAACCGTCGGAGTTTTTTAGGCAAAATATCGAAAAGGAATTTATGTGGAGCAAAAGGGAATTTTCTTTGACAAATATTTGTTCTCTTAATTCACCTGACTTTAAGGGTCTTGTGATCTCCAAAATGATAAATTGCTAGGAAATAAAGGTTTTAGAACCCATTTTTACCAGCAGATTTCCAACCGTTGGAGTTTCTTAGGCCAAATATCGAAAATGAATTTTCTATGGAGAGAAAGGGAATTTTCTCTGACAAATCTTCGTTCTCTAATTTCACCTGACTTTAAGGGTCTCATGATCTCCAAAATGATAAATCGGTAGGAAATAAAGTTTTTGGAACCCATTTTTGCTAGCAGATTTCAAACCGTTGGAGTATTTTAGGCCAAATATTGAAAAGGAATTTTCTTTAACAGATCTTCGTTCTCTAATTTCACCTGACTTTAAGGGTCTTGTGATCTCCAGAATGCTCAATCCTACGGAAATAAAACTTTTTAGAACTCATTTTCCCTAGCAAATTTCATACTGTCCGAGTTTTTTAGGCAAATTATCGAAAAAGATATTTCTATGGAGCAAACGAGAATTTTCTCTGACAAGTCTTCGTTTTGTGATTTCACCGGACTTTAAGGGTTCCGTGATCTCCAAAATGATAAATCCTATGGAAATAAAGCTTTTCGGAACCCATTTTTTGATTTCTAATTGTCAGAGTTTTTTTTTGCAATAATATCGAAAATGAAGTTTCTATTGAGCAAAAAGCAATTTTCTCCGACAAATCTTTGTTTTGTCATTTCACTGGACTTTAAGTATTATGTGATCTCCATAATGATAAATTGTACATAAATGAAGCTTTTGGAACTCATTTTTCCCAGCAGATTTCTAACCGTTTGAGTTTCTTAGGCAAAATATCGAAAATAAATATTCTATGGAGCAAAAGGAATTTTCTCCGACAAATTTTTGTCTAGGGTTTAGGGTTTTAGGGTTTAGGGTTTAGGGTTAAGGGTTTAGGGTTTAGGGTTAAGGGTTTAGGGTTTAGGGTTAAGGGTTTAGGGTTAAGGGTTTAGGGTTAAGGGTTTAGGGTCTAGGGTTTAAGGTTGAGGGTTGAGGGTTTAGGGTTTAGGGTTTAGGGTTGAGGGTTGAGGGTTTAGGGTTTAGGGTTTAGGGTTTAGGGTTTAGGGTTTAGGGTTTAGGGTTTAGGGTTGAGGGTTGAGGGTTTAGGGTTTAGGGTTTAGGGTTGAGGGTTGAGGGTTGAGGGTTTAGGGTTTAGGGTTGAGGGTTGAGGGTTTAGGGTTTAGGGTTGAGGGTTTAGGGTTGAGGGTTGAGGGTTTAGGGTTTAGGGTTTAGGGTTTAGGGTTGAGGGTTTAGGGTTTAGGGTTGAGGGTTGAGGGTTTAGGGTTTAGGGTTGAGGGTTGAGGGTTTAGGGTTTAGGGTTGAGGGTTGAGGTTGAGGGTTTAGGGTTTAGGGTTTAGGGTTGAGGTTGAGGGTTTAGGGAGGGTTTAGGGTTTAGGGTTTAGGTTTAGGGTTGAGGTTGTTGAGGGTTGAGGGTTGAGGGTTGAGGGTTGAGGGTTTAGGGTTGAGGGTTTAGGGTTTAGGGTTTAGGGTTTAGGGTTTAGGGTTTAGGGTTTAGGGTTAGGGGTTTAGGGTTTAGGTTTAGGCCTAGGCCGAGGGCCTAGGCCCAGGCCAGGCCAGGCCAGGCCCAGGCCCAGGGCCCAGGCCCAGGCCTAGGCCAGGCCCAGGCCCAGGGCCCAGGCCAGGCCAGGCCTAGGCCCAGGCCCAGGCCCAGGCCCAGGCCCAGGCCCAGGCCCAGGCCAGGCCCAGGCCCAGGCCCAGGCCCAGGCCCAGGCCCAGGCCCAGGCCAGGCCCAGGCCCAGGCCCAGGCCCAGGCCCAGGGCCCAGGGCCCAGGCCCAGGCCCAGGCCCAGGCCCAGGCCAGGCCCAGGCCCAGGCCCAGGCCCAGGCCCAGGCAGGCCAGGCCCAGGCCCAGGCCCAGGCCAGGGCCTAGGCCCAGGCCCAGGCCCAGGCCCAGGCCCAGGCCCAGGCCCAGGCCCAGGCCTAGGCCCAGGCCCAGGCCTAGGCCCAGGCCCAGGCCCAGGCCCAGGCCCAGGCCCAGGCCCAGGCCCAGGCCCAGGCCCAGGCCCAGGCCCAGGGCCCAGGCCAGGCCCAGGCCCAGGCCCAGGCCCAGGCCAGGCCAGGCCCAGGGCCCAGGCCAGGCCCAGGCCCAGGCCCAGGCCCAGGCCCAGGCCCAGGCCCAGGCCCAGGCCCAGGCCCAGGGCCCAGGCCCAGGCCAGGCCCAGGCCCAGGCCCAGGCCCAGGCCCAGGCCCAGGCCTAGGCCCAGGCCCAGGCCCAGGGGCCCAGGCCCAGGGCCCAGGCCCAGGCCCAGGCCCAGGCCCAGGCCCAGGCCCAGGCCCAGGCCCAGGCCCAGGCCCAGGGGCCCAGGCCAGGCCCAGGCCCAGGCCCAGGCCAGGCCCAGGCCCAGGCCCAGGCCCAGGCCCAGGCCCAGGCCCAGGCCCAGGCCAGGCCCAGGCCCAGGCCAGGCCCAGGCCAGGCCCAGGGCCCAGGCCCAGGCCCAGGCCCAGGCCAGGCCCAGGCCCAGGCCCAGGCCCAGGCCCAGGCCCAGGGCCAGGCCCAGGCCCAGGCCCAGGCCCAGGCCCAGGCCCAGGCCCAGGCCCAGGCCAGGCCCAGGCCCAGGCCCAGGCCAGGCCCAGGCCCAGGCCAGGGGCCAGGCCCAGGCCTCAGGCCCAGGCCCAGGCCTAGGCCCAGGCCCAGGCCCAGGGCCCAGGCCCAGGGCCAGGCCCAGGCCCAGGCCCAGGCCCAGGCCCAGGCCCAGGCCCAGGCCCAGGCCCAGGCCCAGGCCCCAGGGCCCAGGCCCAGGCCCTAGGCCCAGGGCCCAGGCCCAGGCCCAGGCCCAGGCCCAGGGCCCAGGCCCAGGCCCAGGCCCAGGCCCAGGGCCCAGGCCCAGGCCCAGGCCCAGGCCCAGGCCCAGGCCCAGGCCCAGGCCCAGGCCCAGGCCCAGGCCCAGGCCCAGGCCCAGGCCCAGGCCCAGGCCCAGGCCCAGGCCCAGGCCCAGGCCCAGGCCCAGGGCCCAGGCCCAGGCCCAGGCCCAGGCCCAGGCCCAGGCCTAGGCCAGGCCAGGCCCAGGCCAGGCCCAGGCCCAGGCCCAGGCCCAGGCCCAGGCCCAGGCCCAGGCCCAGGGCCCAGGCCCAGGCCCAGGCCCAGGCCCAGGCCTAGGCTCAGGCCCAGGCCCAGGCCCAGGCCTAGGCCCAGGCCTAGGCCCAGGCCCAGGGCCCAGGCCCAGGCCCAGGCCCAGGCCCAGGCCCAGGGGCCTAGGCCAGGCCCAGGCCTAGGCCCAGGCCCAGGCCTAGGCCCAGGCCCAGGCCCAGGCCAGGCCCAGGGCCCAGGCCTAGGCCCAGGCCCAGGCCCAGGCCCAGGCCCAGGCCCAGGCCCAGGCCCAGGCCCAGGCCTAGGCCAGGCCAGGCCCAGGCCTAGGCCTAGGCCTAGGCCTAGGCCCAGGCCTAGGCCCAGGCCCAGGCCCAGGCCCAGGCCCAGGCCCAGGCCCAGGCCTAGGCCCAGGGCCCAGGCCCAGGCCCAGGCCCAGGCCCAGGCCCAGGCCCAGGCCCAGGCCCAGGCCCAGGCCCAGGCCCAGGCCCAGGCCCAGGCCCAGGCCCAGGCCCAGGCCTAGGCCCAGGCCCAGGCCTCCAGGCCCAGGCCCAGGCCCAGGCCCAGGCCAGGCCAGGCCCAGGCCTAGGCCTAGGCCCAGGCCCAGGCCCTAGGCCTAGGCCCAGGCCCAGGCCCAGGCCCAGGCCAGGCCCAGGCCCAGGCCCAGGGCCCAGGCCCAGGCCCAGGCCCAGGCCCAGGCCCAGGCCCAGGCCCAGGCCCAGGGGCCCAGGGCCCAGGCCCAGGCCCAGGCCCAGGGCCAGGCCCAGGCCCAGGCCTAGGCCTAGGCCTAGGCCCAGGCCAGGCCCAGGCCAGGCCTAGGCCTAGGCCTAGGGCCTAGGCCCAGGGCCCAGGGCCCAGGCCCAGGCCCAGGCCCAGGCCTAGGCCTAGGCCCAGGCCCAGGCCCAGGCCCAGGCCAGGCCCAGGCCCAGGCCCAGGCCAGGCCCAGGCCCAGGCCCAGGGCCCAGGCCCAGGCCCAGGCCCAGGCCCAGGCCCAGGCCCAGGCCCAGGCCCAGGCCCAGGCCTAGGCCCAGGCCCAGGCCCAGGCCCAGGCCCAGGCCAGGCCCAGGCCCAGGCCCAGGCCCAGGCCCAGGGCCAGGCCCAGGCCCAGGCCCAGGCCCAGGGCCCAGGCCCAGGCCCAGGCCCAGGCCAGGCCCAGGCCCAGGCCCAGGCCCAGGCCCAGGCCCAGGCCCAGGCCCAGGCCCAGGCCCAGGCCCAGGCCCAGGCCCAGGCCCAGGCCCAGGCCTAGGCCTAGGCCTAGGCCCAGGGCCTAGGCCCAGGCCCAGGCCCAGGCCCAGGCCAGGCCCAGGCCCAGGCCCAGGCCTAGGCCTAGGGCCTAGGCCCAGGCCAGGGCCCAGGCCCAGGCCCAGGCCCAGGCCCAGGCCCAGGCCCAGGCCCAGGCCCAGGCCCAGGCCCAGGCCCAGGCCCAGGCCCAGGCCCAGGCCCAGGCCCAGGCCCAGGCCCAGGCCAGGCCAGGCCAGGCCCAGGCCCAGGCCCAGGCCCAGGCCCAGGCCCAGGCCCAGGCCCAGGCCCAGGCCCAGGCCCAGGCCAGGCCAGGCCCAGGCCCAGGCCCAGGCCAGGCCCAGGCCCAGGCCCAGGCCCAGGCCCAGGCCCAGGCCCAGGCCTAGGCCCAGGCCCAGGCCAGGCCCAGGCCCAGGCCCAGGCCCAGGCCCAGGCCCAGGCCCAGGCCTAGGCCCAGGCCCAGGCCCAGGCCCAGGCCCAGGCCCAGGCAGGCCCAGGCCCAGGCCCAGGCCCAGGCCCAGGCCCAGGGCCCAGGGCCCAGGCCCAGGCCCAGGCCTAGGCCCAGGCCCAGGCCCAGGCCCAGGCCCAGGCCCAGGCCAGGCCCAGGCCCAGGCCCAGGCCCAGGCCCAGGCCCAGGCCCAGGCCCAGGCCAGGGCCAGGCCCAGGCCCAGGCCTAGGCCCAGGCCTAGGCCAGGCCCAGGCCCAGGCCCAGGCCCAGGGCCCAGGCCCAGGCCCAGGCCCAGGCCCAGGCCCAGGCCCAGGCCTAGGCCCAGGCCCAGGCCTAGGCCCAGGGCCCAGGCCCAGGCCCAGGCCCAGGGCCAGGCCCAGGCCCAGGCCCAGGCCCAGGCCCAGGCCAGGCCTAGGCCCAGGCCCAGGCCCAGGCCTAGGCCCAGGCCCAGGCCCAGGCCCAGGCCCAGGCCCAGGCCAGGCCCAGGCCCAGGCCTAGGCCCAGGCCCAGGCCCAGGCCTAGGCCCAGGCCTAGGCCCAGGCCCAGGCCCAGGCCCAGGCCCAGGCCCAGGGCCCAGGCCCAGGCCCAGGGCCCAGGCCCAGGGCCCAGGCCCAGGCCCAGGCCCAGGCCCAGGCCCAGGCCCAGGCCCAGGCCCAGGCCCAGGCCCAGGCCCAGGCCCAGGCCCAGGGCCCAGGCCCAGGCCCAGGCCCAGGCCCAGGCCCAGGCCCAGGCCCAGGCCCAGGCCCAGGCCCAGGCCCAGGCCCAGGCCCAGGCCCAGGGCCCAGGCCCAGGCCCAGGGCCCAGGCCCAGGCCCAGGCCCAGGCCCAGGCCCAGGCCCAGGGCCCAGGCCCAGGCCCAGGCCCAGGCCCAGGGCCCAGGCCCAGGCCCAGGCCCAGGCCCAGGCCCAGGCCCAGGCCCAGGCCCAGGCCCAGGCCCAGGCCCAGGCCCAGGCCCAGGCCCAGGCCCAGGCCCAGGCCCAGGCCCAGGCCCAGGCCCAGGCCCAGGCCCAGGGCCCAGGCCCAGGCCCAGGCCAGGCCCAGGCCCAGGCCCAGGCCTAGGCCTAGGCCCCAGGGCCTAGGCCCAGGCCAGGCCCAGGCCCAGGCCCAGGCCCAGGCCCAGGCCCAGGCCCAGGCCCAGGCCCAGGCCCAGGCCCAGGCCCAGGCCAGGCCCAGGCCCAGGCCCAGGGCCCAGGCCCAGGCCCAGGCCCAGGCCCAGGGGCCCAGGCCAGGCCCAGGGCCTAGGCCCAGGCCTAGGCCCAGGCCCAGGCCCAGGCCCAGGCCCAGGCCTAGGCCTAGGCCCAGGCCCAGGCCCAGGCCCAGGCCCAGGCCCAGGCCCAGGCCCAGGGCCCAGGCCCAGGGCCCAGGCCCAGGCCCAGGCCCAGGCCCAGGCCCAGGCCCAGGCCCAGGCCCAGGCCCAGGGCCCAGGCCCAGGCCCAGGCCCAGGCCCAGGCCAGGCCCAGGCCCAGGCCAGGCCAGGCCCAGGCCCAGGCCCAGGCCCAGGCCCAGGCCCAGGCCCAGGCCCAGGCCCAGGCCCAGGCCCAGGCCCAGGCCAGGCCCAGGCCCAGGCCCAGGCCCAGGCCCAGGCCCAGGCCCAGGCCTAGGCCCAGGCCCAGGCCCAGGCCCAGGCCTAGGCCCAGGCCCAGGCCCAGGCCCAGGCCCAGGCCCAGGCCCAGGCCCAGGCCCAGGCCCAGGCCCAGGCCCAGGCCTAGGCCCAGGCCCAGGCCCAGGCCCAGGCCCAGGCCTAGGCCAGGCCCAGGCCCAGGCCCAGGCCCAGGCCCAGGCCCAGGCCTAGGCCCAGGCCCAGGCCCAGGCCCAGGCTCAGGCCTAGGCCCAGGGCCTAGGCCTAGGCCTAGGCCAGGCCTAGGCCCAGGCCCAGGGCCTAGGCCTAGGCCCAGGCCCAGGCCCAGGCCCAGGCCAGGGCCCAGGCCAGGCCCAGGGCCCAGGCCCAGGCCCAGGCCCAGGCCCAGGCCCAGGCCCAGGCCCAGGCCCAGGCCCAGGCCCAGGCCCAGGCCTAGGCCCAGGCCCAGGCCAGGCCTAGGCCCAGGCCCAGGCCCAGGCCCAGGCCTAGGCCAGGCCCAGGCCCAGGCCCAGGCCCAGGGCCCAGGCCCAGGCCCAGGGCCCAGGCCCAGGGCCCAGGCCTAGGCCTAGGCCCAGGCCCAGGCCCAGGCCCAGGCCCAGGCCCAGGCCAGGCCCAGGCCCAGGGCCCAGGCCCAGGCCCAGGGCCCAGGCCTAGGCCCAGGCCCAGGCCCAGGCCCAGGCCAGGCCCAGGCCCAGGCCAGGCCCAGGCCCAGGCCCAGGCCCAGGCCCAGGCCCAGGCCCAGGCCAGGCCCAGGGCCCAGGCCCAGGCCCAGGCCCAGGCCCAGGCCCAGGCCTAGGCCAGGCCCAGGCCCAGGCCCAGGCCCAGGCCCAGGGCCCAGGCCCAGGCCCAGGCCCAGGCCCAGGCCCAGGCCCAGGCCCAGGCCCAGGCCCAGGCCAGGCCCAGGCCCAGGCCCAGGCCCAGGCCCAGGCCCAGGCCCAGGTTTAGGCCCAGGCCCAGGCCCAGGCCTAGGCCCAGGCCCAGGCCCAGGGCCCAGGCCAGGCCCAGGCCCAGGGCCTAGGCCTAGGCCAGGCCTAGGCCTAGGCCTAGGCAGGCCTAGGCCCAGGGCCTAGGCCAGGCCCAGGCCCAGGCCTAGGCCCAGGCCCAGGCCTAGGCCCAGGCCCAGGCCCAGGCCCAGGCCCAGGCCCAGGCCCAGGCCCAGGCCCAGGCCCAGGCCCAGGCCCAGGCCCAGGCCTAGGCCCAGGCCCAGGCCTAGGCCCAGGCCCAGGCCCAGGCCTAGGCCCAGGCCCAGGCCCAGGCCCAGGCCCAGGCCCAGGCCTAGGCCAGGCCCAGGCCTAGGGCCCAGGCCCAGGCCAGGCCCAGGCCCAGGCCTAGGCCCAGGCCCAGGCCTAGGCCCAGGCCCAGGCCCAGGCCTAGGCCCAGGCCTAGGCCTAGGCCCAGGGCCCAGGCCCAGGCCCAGGCCCAGGCCTAGGCCTAGGCCAGGCCCAGGCCCAGGCCTAGGCCTAGGCCTAGGCCTAGGCCTAGGCCTAGGCCCAGGCCCAGGCCCAGGCCCAGGCCCAGGCCCAGGCCTAGGCCCAGGGCCCAGGCCCAGGCCCAGGCCCAGGCCCAGGCCCAGGCCCAGGCCCAGGCCCAGGCCCAGGCCCAGGCCCAGGGCCCAGGCCCAGGCCCAGGGCCCAGGCCCAGGCCTAGGCCTAGGCCCAGGCCTAGGCCTAGGCCTAGGGCCAGGCCCAGGCCAGGGCCCAGGCCCAGGCCCAGGGCCCAGGGCCCAGGCCCAGGCCCAGGCCCAGGCCCAGGCCCAGGCCCAGGCCCAGGGCCCAGGCCCAGGCCCAGGCCTAGGCCCAGGCCCAGGCCTAGGCCCAGGCCCAGGCCCAGGCCCAGGCCCAGGCCCAGGGGGCCCAGGCCCAGGCCCAGGCCCAGGGCAGGCCAGGGCTAGGCCCAGGCCCAGGCCCAGGCCCAGGCCCAGGCCCAGGCCCAGGCCCAGGCCCAGGCCCAGGCCTAGGCCCAGGCCCAGGCCCAGGCCCAGGCCCAGGCCCAGGGCCCAGGCCCAGGCCCAGGCCCAGGCCCAGGCCCAGGCCCAGGCCCAGGCCCAGGCCCAGGCCCAGGCCCAGGCCCAGGCCCAGGCCCAGGCCCAGGCCCAGGCCCAGGCCCAGGCCAGGCCTAGGCCCAGGCCCAGGCCCAGGCCCAGGCCAGGCCCCAGGCCCAGGCCCAGGCCCAGGGCCCAGGCCCAGGGCCCAGGCCCAGGCCCAGGCCCAGGCCCAGGCCCAGGGGCCCAGGCCCAGGCCCAGGCCCAGGCCCAGGCCCAGGCCCAGGCCCAGGCCCAGGCCAGGCCCAGGCCCAGGCTAGGCCAGGGCCAGGCCCAGGCCTAGGCCAGGCCCAGGCCTAGGCCCAGGCCCAGGCCCAGGCCCAGGCCTAGGCCCAGGCCTAGGCCCAGGGCCCAGGCCCAGGCCCAGGCCCAGGCCCAGGCCCAGGCCCAGGCCCAGGCCCAGGCCCAGGCCCAGGCCAGGCCCAGGCCCAGGCCCAGGCCCAGGCCCAGGCCCAGGGCCTAGGCCTAGGCCCAGGCCCAGGCCCAGGCCCAGGCCCAGGCCCAGGCCCAGGCCCAGGCCCAGGGCCCAGGCCCAGGCCCAGGCCCAGGCCCAGGCCCAGGCCCAGGCCCAGGCCCAGGCCCAGGCCCAGGCCCAGGCCCAGGCCCAGGCCCAGGCCTAGGCCCAGGCCCAGGCCCAGGCCCAGGCCTAGGCCCAGGCCCAGGCCCAGGCCCAGGCCTAGGCCCAGGCCCAGGCCCAGGCCCAGGCCCAGGCCCAGGCCCAGGCCCAGGCCCAGGCCCAGGCCCAGGGCCCAGGCCCAGGCCCAGGCCCAGGCCCAGGCCCAGGCCCAGGCCCAGGCCCAGGCCCAGGCCCAGGCCCAGGCCCAGGCCCAGGCCCAGGCCCAGGCCCAGGCCCAGGCCTAGGCCCAGGCCTAGGCCCAGGCCCAGGCCTAGGCCCAGGCCCAGGCCCAGGCCCAGGCCCAGGCCTAGGCCCAGGCCCAGGCCCAGGCCCAGGCCAGGCCCAGGCCTAGGCCCAGGCCCAGGCCCAGGCCCAGGCCCAGGGCCCAGGCCCAGGCCTAGGCCCAGGCCAGGCCCAGGCCCAGGCCCAGGCCCAGGCCCAGGCCCAGGCCCAGGCCCAGGCCAGGCCCAGGCCCAGGCCCAGGCCCAGGCCCAGGCCCAGGCCCAGGCCCAGGCCCAGGCCAGGCCCAGGCCCAGGCCCAGGCCCAGGCCCAGGCCCAGGCCCAGGCCCAGGGCCCAGGCCTAGGCCCAGGCCCAGGCCCAGGCCCAGGCCCAGGCCCAGGCCCAGGCCCAGGCCTAGGCCTAGGCCTTAGGGCCCAGGCCCAGGCCTAGGCCCAGGCCCAGGCTCAGGCCCAGGCCCAGGCCTAGGGCCCAGGCCCAGGCCCAGGCCCAGGCCCAGGCCCAGGCCCAGGCCCAGGCCCAGGCCCAGGGCCCAGGCCCAGGCCCAGGCCCAGGCCCAGGCCCAGGCCCAGGCCCAGGCCCAGGCCCAGGCCCAGGCCCAGGCCCAGGCCCAGGCCCAGGCCAGGCCCAGGGCCCAGGCCCAGGCCCAGGCCCAGGCCCAGGCAGGCCCAGGCCCAGGGCCTAGGCCCAGGCCCAGGCCTAGGCCCCAGGCCCAGGCCCAGGCCCAGGCCCAGGCCCAGGGGCCCAGGCCCAGGCCCAGGCCCAGGCCCAGGCCCAGGCCCAGGCCCAGGGCCCAGGCCCAGGCCCAGGGCCCAGGCCCAGGGCCCAGGCCCAGGCCCAGGCCTAGGCCTAGGCCCAGGCCCAGGGCCAGGCCCAGGCCCAGGCCCAGGCCCAGGGCCCAGGCCCAGGCCCAGGCCCAGGCCCAGGCCCAGGCCCAGGCCCAGGCCCAGGCCCAGGGCCCAGGCCCAGGCCCAGGCCCAGGCCTAGGCCCAGGCCCAGGCCTAGGCCCAGGGCCAGGCCCAGGCCAGGCCAGGCCCAGGCCCAGGCCTAGGCCTAGGCCCAGGCCCAGGCCCAGGCCCAGGGCCCAGGCCCAGGCCCAGGCCCAGGCCCAGGCCCAGGCCTAGGCCAGGGCCTAGGCCCAGGCCCAGGCCCAGGCCCAGGCCTAGGCCCAGGCCCAGGCCCAGGCCCAGGCCCAGGCCCAGGCCAGGCCTAGGCCTAGGCCCAGGCCCAGGGCCTAGGCCCAGGCCTAGGCCCAGGCCCAGGGCCCAGGCCCAGGTTTAGGCCTAGGCCCAGGCCAGGCCCAGGCCTAGGCCCAGGCCCAGGCCCAGGCCTAGGCCCAGGCCCAGGCCCAGGCCAGGCCCAGGCCCAGGCCCAGGCCCAGGGCCCAGGCCTAGGCCTAGGCCTAGGCCTAGGCCCAGGCCCAGGCCTAGGCCCAGGCCCAGGCCCAGGCCCAGGCCCAGGCCAGGCCAGGCCCAGGCCCAGGCCCAGGCCCAGGCCCAGGCCCAGGGGCCCAGGCCCAGGCCCAGGGCCAGGCCCAGGCCCAGGCCCAGGGCCCAGGCCCAGGCCCAGGCCCAGGCCTAGGCCCAGGCCCAGGCCCAGGCCCAGGCCCAGGCCAGGCCCAGGCCCAGGCCCAGGCCCAGGCCCAGGCCAGGCCCAGGCCCAGGGCCCAGGCCCAGGCCCAGGCCCAGGGCCCAGGCCCAGGCCCAGGCCCAGGCCCCAGGGCCCAGGCCCAGGCCCAGGCCCAGGCCCAGGCCCAGGCCCAGGGCCCAGGCCCAGGCCTAGGCCCAGGGCCCAGGGCCCAGGCCCAGGCCAGGCCCAGGCCCAGGCCCAGGCCCAGGCCCAGGCCCAGGCCCAGGCCCAGGCCCAGGCCAGGCCAGGCCCAGGCCAGGCCCAGGCCCAGGGCCCAGGCCCAGGCCCAGGCCCAGGCCCAGGCCCAGGCCAGGCCAGGCCCAGGGCCCAGGCCCAGGCCTAGGCCCAGGCCCAGGCCCAGGGCCCAGGGCCCAGGCCCAGGCCCAGGCCCAGGCCCAGGCCCAGGCCCAGGCCCAGGCCCAGGCCCAGGCCAGGCCCAGGCCCAGGCCCAGGCCCAGGCCCAGGCCCAGGCCCAGGCCTAGGCCCAGGCCCAGGCCCAGGGCCCAGGCCCAGGGCCCAGGCCCAGGGGCCCAGGCCCAGGCCCAGGCCTAGGCCTAGGCCAGGCCCAGGCCCAGGCCCAGGCCCAGGCCCAGGCCCAGGCCCAGGCCCAGGCCCAGGCTCAGGCCCAGGCCCAGGGCCCAGGCCCAGGCCCAGGCCCAGGCCCAGGCCCAGGCCCAGGCCCAGGCCTCAGGCCCAGGCCCAGGCCCAGGCCCAGGCCCAGGCCCAGGCCCAGGCCCAGGCCCAGGCCCAGGCCCAGGCCCAGGCCCAGGCCCAGGCCCAGGCCCAGGGCCCAGGCCCAGGGCCCAGGCCCAGGCCCAGGCCCAGGCCCAGGCCCAGGCCCAGGCCCAGGCCTAGGCCCAGGGCCCAGGCCCAGGCCAGGCCCAGGCCCAGGCCCAGGCCTAGGCCTAGGCCCAGGCCCAGGCCCAGGCCCAGGCCCAGGCCCAGGCCAGGCCCAGGCCCAGGCCCAGGCCCAGGGCCCAGGGCCCAGGGCCCAGGCCCAGGGGCCCAGGCCCAGGCCCAGGCCCAGGCCCAGGCCCAGGCCTAGGCCCAGGCCCAGGGCCCAGGCCCAGGGCCTAGGCCCAGGCCTAGGCCTAGGGCCCCAGGGCCAGGCCCAGGGCCCAGGGCCCAGGCCCAGGCCCAGGCCCAGGCCCAGGCCCAGGCCCAGGCCCAGGCCCAGGCCCAGGCCCAGGCCCAGGCCCAGGCCCAGGGCCCAGGCCCAGGCCCAGGCCCAGGCCCAGGCCCAGGCCCAGGCCCAGGCCCAGGCCCAGGCCCAGGCCCAGGCCCAGGCCCAGGCCCAGGCCCAGGCCCAGGCCCAGGGCCCAGGCCCAGGCCCAGGCCCAGGCCCAGGCCCAGGGCCTAGGCCCAGGCCCAGGCCCAGGCCCAGGCCCAGGCCCAGGCCCAGGCCCAGGCCCAGGCCCAGGGCCCAGGCCCAGGCCCAGGCCCAGGCCCAGGCCCAGGCCCAGGCCCAGGCTAGGCCAGGGCCCAGGCCCAGGCCTAGGCCCAGGCCCAGGCCCAGGCCCAGGCCCAGGCCCAGGCCCAGGCCCAGGCCCAGGCCCAGGCCCAGGCCCAGGCCCAGGCCCAGGCCCAGGCCCAGGCCCAGGCCCAGGCCCAGGCCCAGGCCCAGGCCCAGGCCCAGGCCCAGGCCCAGGCCCAGGCCCAGGCCCAGGGCCCAGGCCCAGGCCCAGGCCCAGGCCCAGGCCCAGGCCCAGGCCCAGGCCCAGGCCCAGGGCCCAGGCCTAGGCCAGGCCCAGGCCCAGGCCCAGGGCCCAGGCCCAGGCCCAGGCCCAGGCCCAGGCCTAGGCCCAGGCCCAGGCCCAGGCCCAGGCCCAGGCCCAGGCCCAGGCCCAGGCCCAGGCCCAGGCCCAGGCCCAGGCCCAGGCCCAGGCCCAGGCCCAGGCCAGGCCAGGCCCAGGCCCAGGCCCAGGCCCAGGCCCAGGCCCAGGCCCAGGCCCAGGCCCAGGGCCCAGGCCCAGGCCCAGGCCCAGGCCCAGGCCCAGGCCCAGGCCCAGGCCCAGGCCCAGGCCCAGGCCCAGGCCCAGGCCCAGGCCCAGGCCCAGGCCCAGGCCCAGGCCCAGGGCCCAGGCCCAGGCCCAGG